>NC_080547.1:19432050-20032050 GCF_028640845.1 Ahaetulla prasina
CATTTTATTGCTCTGCCAGGACTTGGTTCACCCCCCCAACCCATTTGCTCTCTGTGTTTACACAAATCTGATCCATTTATACCTCTCTTTTTTTTAAAAAAATCAAGTGTTTTATATTTATTCAAAGTTGTTGTAATGATTTAGTAAAATAATCCCGGCCAAATTCAATTACTGGGTTGCATTTAAACTACTGCTGTGGCTTTTCAATAGAGACCTTGTACCGAACAGCAAGCTGGCTCCTGATTTCGGGTTGTTTGTTTTTTTCCTCCCCCTTGGGCCATTTTATAACCGGATTTTGCCTGTGTTGGTGAAAGCAGTTTAGGATTCTCTCTCATTACAATATCCCCATGGGTCTGTTTTCTTTTGAGATGTATGGAAAAGGCATGGCATTGGGTGCTTTATAATGCAAAGGTTGCTCGAATCCTTTCAGGGATGAGATACATAATTGGGCCGCTGAATGCTGTTTGCTTTGCATAGAGCTTTTTAAATAAGTGGTAGAGAGCTTAATCAGCAATGCTTCCGGTGGTATATGAAGCATTTGCATTTGCGATCCAGAGATCGGTTTACAGAGTTAATCGCCTGAGTCTTTTGTTTTACCTTAGTATGTATGCGCGGACATATTTATGAGGACTGACCTCTGCATTCTTGGCACGGGAACAAGAAATCTGGTTTCGGATCAGTCTAGAAGCTCGTGTTAGGAAACCGTTCGCAGGGGAAAGCATCTGTTTCATTAACTTGATGTTATCTAGTGAGCAGAGCTTGACTGTTTGCCAGTATCGGCTGCCTATATTGCATTGGCTTTCAGCTTTCCAATTTACCAGACAGTATATAATTAACTGAGAGGATGCTTGGCCTCCCTTAAATCTACCTTAAAGCTTATGGAAGACAATCCTGTGTGGTTAAAATGGCTTTCAGCCCCAAACTGCGTAGGGCTAAAGAAGAAGAAGCAACAGCAGCAGTCTTAATTCTCAAAATGAAAACACCTCTCTTAAAATGGAAGCTCTTGCTATTAACAGTTCTCCAGAGCCTGTAGAAAATAACTTTCCAAGGATGTGACCCCTCCTCACCCCGTGCAGTACTAATTCTTCATGCCATGCTTGAAATATTCTCGGGAGGTCCTGCTTATGATTATCGCCTCATGCAATAGATCTCTGCAGAATATTTGAACTGAAGATGGGCCCCCCTTCCCACTTTGTCCTTGCGAGATCCTGTGGCATGATGCACATCCTTATAATTTTAGGATGACGGATTTTTCTTTTCTTTTTCTGGAACTTGGCTGGAGAAGGGTTTGGTTTCCCCCAGCGTTTGTAACATGGTAGTGGCGATTCGGTGGTCGTTTGAAGATCACTCTCAGAAATTGTCCAGCCAGGTTGATAACGCAGCACGATAAGGACGGGATGCAGGATTCTAGCAAAAGCCCCTATCGGATTGCTTGGCACGGGTAACGTGCCAGTGGAGAGCTGTCATGCTACTTCCTGATGGGGGGGATTAAATCTCTGCACCTGTTAAAACCTTCCAGTGGTATGGCATTTCCCCTCTTTGAGCAAACGGCAAACTCAGCTGCTTGTGCATATCCTGTCTGGATGCCGTCTCTCGCAATTATGAACTGATGGCATGAACTCTATTTCCTTCCTGGGTAGCTTTGATTTAGAAAGGAACTTAAGCTGAGATTACTTTCCTACGATTTAATAAAGGGGTGCTGTATTTTTCTCCCCCTTAGATTGACTGATTTGGCATAAGTGTGTCAGGTAGATTTTTCACCTGGTATTCTCCGCTAAGAAGTCTCTGAGAGCACGTCGGGCCTTAATCTGTTTAACGCTAACATGTCTGTTCCTGCTTCATCCTGTCTGAAAGCACATGTATGTGAAGCTTAATCCTGCATAAAATATTCATCGTTCACGGTCCTGGTTTTGCTGCTTCGTTTATGAATATTAATAACAAATTCCCTTATTTTTTTTATTAGAAAGTTTGTTTCAGCTGCAATACCCTGGCACGATTTATGAGGCCTTACTGCATTTATGGTATTTATATCCTGTTTTCTCTGACAACCTTAGAACAGGATATATTTTTTTTCTCCTCCTCTTCACGATTGACTTTGGAAACATTTTTGTAAAATATAGTAGACTGAGCTGGGTTTTGTGGCCAATTGAGGTGCAGATGGGAACTTTTTGGTCACAAATGGGCCCTTCGATCACCATAAGCAGTTTTTTAAAATGTGATAATAGAGAGCTAGGATGCAGTAAATGAAATATTACTTCTATTTAAAAAAAAAAACACTTTGAATTAGACTGCAGTTCTAAATCACCCTGGGCAAAACATCACCTGGATAAAAATAAAGAAGTCCTTTGGCCAGTTCTATAAACTTATTGAAGGCAATGGATATGGGGTAAAATCAAATCAAAAACTGAATTTCTTTTAGTTCGTTCAGTACTGGGCCTGTGCCATTTTCCCAGAGTGTCTGGGCTATAATTCCCAGATACCTGCCAGTTGGCTTGTCTAGCTGGGGGCCTTATAGGAGTGTGATAAACTTTATCTCTGCTTCCTTCTGCATTGGTGTTGCCCCAGAAAAGTATTTGCTGTTGCAAACTGAAATACAAGAACAGATCAAATGAACCAGACTGGATGTTTACCAGCTGGCCTATTAATACAGTTTAGAGCCGTCAAGAAATGGAGATTAGCTCCCTTGAGACAGATCATTTATACTTGGGAGTGCTTTGAAGAGGTTAAATTCAAATGATTGACCAAGAGTTGCTATTTTTATTTGCGAGTGTGCCGTTTTCTGTACGCGGCTTACTCAATAATGGCCTGCCTCGTTTTAATTGAATACTTGTGTCCTGAAAAATCGGCAAGATGGCATCCCAGCAAAAGGAAGAGAGTCCAAATTAGGGATAGCAGTTTGGGTATCATTTATGTGTAGAAATAGCTCCACTTTGTTTACCTTGACAGCACCACGCCTAGGCCTTCCCTTGTAGTTACACGTTTCCAGTGTGAGCAAGCTGATTATATTGACACAATAATAATAATAATAATAATAATAATAATAATAATAATAATAATAATAATAATAATAATAATATCATCAGAGTTGGAAGGGACCTTGGAGGTCTTCCAGTCCAACCCTCTGCCCAGGCAGGAAACCCTACATCACTTCAGACAAATGGCTATCCAACATTTTCTTAAAAATTTCCAGTGTTGGAGCATTTACAACTTCTGCAGGCAAGTTGTTCCACTGATTAATTGTTCTAACTGTCAGAAAATTTCTCCTTAGTTTTCTAAGTTGCTTCTCTCCTTGATTAGTTTCCACCCTTTGCTTCTTGTCCTACCCTCAGGGGCTTTGGAAAATAGTTTGACTCCCTCTTCTCTGTGGCAGATATTGAGATATTGGAACACAGCTATCATGTCTCCCCTGGTCCTTCTTTTCATTAAACTAGACATACCCAGTTCCTGCAACCGTTCTTCATATGTTTTAGCCTCCAGTCCCCTAATCATCTTTCTTGCTCTTCTGAACAATGGGATGATACTGCAGGCACACAATGGTCCTAGTTGGGAGGGAGATTCAAGCAGGGAGTTAGCTTGGACTTGTAAACACAAGTTTGATCTCTTCAAACACTCCCCCCCCCAAATGCCTTTTAGCGTTGTGTGGCCTTTTCTAGATGAAAGCTGCCAGTTTGGGGAGATTCCTGTACTATAGGCAGAGCATAATAAAGTACAGGTAGTTCTCGACTTAACAACAGTTGGCTTAGTGACTGTTTAAAGTTACAACGGCACTGAAACAAGTGACTTCTGACCTATTTTTCACACTTACACGCACACGCCTCTTTTGCGCATGTGCAGAACCTCCGCGAGTGGGCGGAGCCTCCAGCCGCTGCCGCTACCGGTTCGGCGAGCCAGATAGAACTGGGGGGGGGGGTTTGAGGTTTCACCGCTGCTATGATCACCTGATCACAATTCAGATGCTTGTCAACTGACTCGTATTTATGACGGTTGCAGTGTCCCGGGGTTACGTGATCCCCTTTTGTGACCGTCTGACCAGCAAAGTCAATGGGGAAGCCAGGTTCGCTTAAAAACCGTGTTACTTTCTTTAACCTCTACAGTGATTCGCTTAACAACTGTAGCTAAAAAAGCCGTAAAATGGGAGGAAAACTCACTTTAACAAATGTCTCACTTAGCCACATAAATTTGGGGCTCACTTGTGGTCATAAGCCGAGGACTACCTATAGCTAGTTTGACCTCTGCACGTGTAGGTCTGACTGTATGACTATAACTTGTTGCTGGCAATCCTTATGATTTATATTGATATATTGATCATCAATTGTGTTGTAAATGTTGTACCTTGATGAAGGTATCTTTTCTTTTATGTACACTGAGAGCATATGCACCAAGACAAATACCTTGTGTGTCCAATCACACTTGGCCAATAAAATTCTATTCTATTCTATTTGTTCCTGACCGTATCCTTTAGAGTTGTATCTTACCCTTAACGGAAATTGTGGCTAATTATTACAGGTTTTAAAAAATCCTACCAGTTTGGTTAACAGTGTGTTCGCATGATGGACCATATTAGCTTCCTGATGAGGTGTTGCTTTTTTGAAAGATGCTAAACAGAGATAGCCACAGCAGGAGATGGACGGCCCATCAAAAATGCGATGTGTAGGTGAACCGGAGCTTCCCAAATCAGAAATTTCAATTTGTTTATGGCCCTTTAGCTGCCTGCTTTAAGCACTCAAACCTCTTTTAATAACACACAGCTCATTATTTTCAATTGCCTAATAAGTTTTGAGCCAGTAACTTTACCCTTGAAGTGTTACAGGTGACATACAGCTCTTGCGGTATCGCTTCATTAGTTCCCTCTTTTCACTGCATGCATTTAGGTTTAGTCCCCATTTTTAAGAAATTCTCTTTTTACTTCCTCTTATCCTTCACTGGGACTTTCTCTGGTTGTGATCCAGAATGGTCCCAGCCAGTCCAAATAAACATATTTTTTTTTCTCCCCTGCACCTCATTTGAGTTTCCATGGCATTATAAAATGTAAGCCAGTCTGCAGGTCTCTCGGTGCTTCGGTACTTGCCTTATCCTACCGTAAATTGTTTGAATTTTTTAACCAAGAGCCTCAGGTTCTCACCGGTGGGAGCTTGAGTTAGGACCAGGGCCAAGATTTTCTGATGCTACGTTCCAGTCTTCAGGAGTTTTAGAAAAAAGTCGAAACAAACAACCTTTTATTCAAGCGGTGAATAGTATTAACCTAAACTGGTTCAGTTCCCCAACAGGCTTTTAATTGTTTAATTGAACAGCTATAGCCCAATTTTGATAGAGCTGTGACGCAAGAGGTTACCGACATAAAATGTCTTCTTGATTTGTTCCCTACTTCTGCACGCCGTTGCAAGGGAACGGTTCACTGGGAAGAAGGCTGGGGTTGCATTCTTTAAGGAATTAGTGAAGAAACATTCTTCATATTTTGGTGTCTTATTACAAAGTGACATTGTTATGTAAGATCATAGTGGGAGATAGGTGTAACTAAGAAGTTAAATGCCCCAACAGATCTTAATATCACAACGAACATTATTACAGCTGCTGAGATGTTCCATTACTCACCTGATGAAATCTCTCTCCCTCCCTCGCTTTTCCCTTCTTTCTTTCTTTCTTTCTTTCTTTCTTTCTTTCTTTCTTTCTTTCTTTCTTTCTTTTCCTTCCTTCCTTCCTTCCTTCCTTTTGTTGAAAGAAATGTCCATCTGGGTTCAGTTCCAAGAAAGCCTTCCTTCCTTCCTTCCTTCCTTCCTTCCTTCCTTCCTTCCTTCCTTTCTTTCTTTCTTTCTTTCTTTCTTTCTTTCTTTCTTTCTTTCTTTCTTTCTTTCCCTTCCTTCCTTCCTTCCTTCCTTCCTTCCTTCCTTCCTTCCTTCCTCTCTCTTCCTCTCTCCCGCTGTCCCTCCCTCTTTCTTTCTTTCTTTCTTTCTTTCTTTCTTTCTTTCTTTCTTTCTTTCTTTCTTTCTTTCTTTCCTTCCTTCCTTCCTTCCTTCCTTCCTTCCTTCCTTCCTTCCTTCCTTCCTTCCTTCCTTCCTTCCTTCCTTCCTTCCTTTTGTTGAAAGAAATGTGCAGTTCCAAGAAAGCCTTTTTCTTTCTTTCTTTCTTTCTTTCTTTCTTTCTTTCTTTCTTTCTTTCTTTCTTTCTTTCTTTCTTTCCTTCCTTCCTTCCTTCCTTCCTTCCTCTCTCTCTCTTCCTTCCTTCCCTCTTTCCTTTTGTTGAAAGAAATATGCAGTTCAAGAAAGCCTTTCTTTCTTTCTTTCTTTCTTTCTTTTCCTTCCTTCCTTCCTTCCTTCCTTCCTTCCTTCCTTCCTTCCTTCCTTCCTTCCTTCCTTCCTTCCTTCCTTTTGTTGAAAGAAATGTCCATCTGGGTTCAGTTCCAAGAAAGCCTTCCTTCCTTCCTTCCTTCCTTCCTTCCTTCCTTCCTTCCTTCCTTCCTTCCTTCCTTCCTTCCTTCCTCTCTCTCTCTCTCTCTCTTCCTCTCTCTCCCGCTGTCCCTCCCTCCCTCCCTCCCTCCCTCCCTCCCTCTTTCTTTCTTCCTTCCTTCCTTCCTTCCTTCCTTCCTTCCTTCCCTTCCTTCCTTCCTTTCTTTCTTTCCTTCCTTCCTTCTTCCTTCCTCCGTCCCGCCCTCCTGCCCGCCCTCTTACTTCCCCCCCATCTCTCTCTCTCTCTCACTCACACACACACACACACACACACACACACACACACTCCCCTAAACAGAACTTCCCGGGATTGTCAAACCATTTTCAGCTTAGGCAAGAGACTACCCTTTTCTGAGGCCCTCCCAATCTCCTTTGTAGTCTTTTGTCTCTGCTTTGGGCTGAAGTACGGTCTGGGAGCTCATTCCTTTCCACCAGATTTGCTCACACCTCTGAAGGCTCTGCGTGCCTGTTCCGCTGTTGCAGCCATCAAGTTTTATTTTCCTGCCTGTCATTGTTTCTCCTTTGCCCTGCTTAGCGTTTGCAGAGCCAGAGCCTGTTGAGAGCAGCAGTTGCCAGCTTGGCTGAGGTCCGAGCGAGATTCTATGAGCCAAAAATGATTAGACAAAAAAATCCTCAATAACAGTTTGCCCTCCCCTCCCCCATTTCTCTTACAAGTTGTGAAGGTTTATCCTTCACATAGGAATCGGAGGTGGCCCATCCTATCAGCTTCCTTCTACCTGGTGATAACCAGATCTAACCGATTAGGGCAAGGTTGTCCAACCTTGGCAAGGCCTGTTGGACTTCAACTTCCAGATGGCTGGCTGAGGAATTCTGGGAGTTGAAGTCCACGAGTCTTTAAAAGTTGCTAAATCTGGACACCCCTGGATTAGAGCAGGGTTTTTTTTCCCCATCTTTTCAGGCTGTAGGAAAGCATAGAAAAGTTGGAGTGTAGTGTTAACACAGCCAAACGAAACTAGCACAGATGTCTTGCGTGCATGAATTTGCATGACTTTATATTGATCTGAACAGAAGTGAGCCTTTGAATCTGGTGGCTCAGCAGACTAAGTCTGTCTGCTATTAACACAGCTGCTTGCAATTACTGCAAGTTCAAGTCCCACCAGGCCCAAGGTTGACTCAGCCTTCCATCCTTTATAAGGTAGGTAAAATGAGGACCCAGATTGTTGGGGACAATAAAAGTTGACTTTGTATATAATATACAAATGGATGAAGACTATTGCTTAACACAGTGTAAGCCGCCCTGAGTCTTCGGAGAAGGGCGGGATATAAATTCAAATAATAAAAAAAAAGATCTATTTGCGTGCAGGTAAATCCTTAATTCACAACCAGAATTGAGATTCTAAATCATTATAGTCATAAAGTATGCCTTATTTTACAATCTTTTTGGGAGTGTTTGTTAAATGAACCCATTATACACCATGGACCATTTCAGAAAGCATGACGTGTAAAATAGAATAGAATAGAATTTTTTATTGGCCAAGCGTGATTGGACACACAAGGAATTTGTCTTGGTGCATATGCTCTCAGTGTACATAAAAGAAAAGATACCTTCATCAAGGTACAACATTTACAACACAAATGATGGTCAATATATCAATATAAATCATAAGGATTGCCAGCAACAAAGTTACAGTCATACAGTCATAAGTGGAAAGAGATTGGTGATGGGAACGATGAGAAGATTAATAGTAGTGCAGATTTAGTAAATAGTTTGACAGTGTTGAGGGAATTATTTGTTTAGCAGAGTGATGGCCTTCGGGAAAAAACTGTTCTTGTGTCTAGTTGTTCTGGTGTGCAGTGCTCTATAGTGTTGTTTTAAGGGTAGGAGTTGAAACAGTTTATGTCCAGGAAGTGAGGGATCTATAAATATTTCCATGCCCTCTTCTTGATTCGTGCAGTATACAGGTCCTCAATGGAAGGCAGGTTGGCAGCCATTGTTTTTTCTGCAGTTCTAATGATCCTCTGAAGTCTGTGTTTTTCTTGTTGGGTTGCAGAACCGAACCAGACAGTTATAGAGGTGCAAATGACAGACTCAATAATTCCTCTGTAGAATCTAAAAACTGAATCTATCAAATTGCAAAGTAATATGGCGAATTTGATCGTTTGTTAAAGCAGGAAAACCAATTCTATGTTATTGCCAAAACGATACACAGTCATGGATATGTTCACCAGCACTATGTTCACTGACCCAGAGAGCTTTTTCCTTTAGTTTTTTGATCCCTGAGTAAAACAGATTATGTATCGTGAGATTATGGCTTGTGATATGCCACATAAAACAATTGGTTAGATTTTGGTTTAGCATTGCTAATGCATACCCAACCGCTATGGTATGTATATAAACCAGGGTTTTGGATGGCTTAGACCAGGGTGTCAAAACTCAATTTCATTGAGGTCCACATCAGGGTTATGTTTGACCTTGGGGAGCCGGGGGCGGGGCAGCGTGGCCAGCTGGACATCATTCACGTCAGTGGGTGCCTGTGGTGGCCCGAGTATTCTGTCTGCATAAATGGGCTCCTGAGCTCCGTTTTTGACCGTGACCTAGTGGTGAAATTCAAATTGTTTTTACTACCGGTGCTGTGGGTGTGGCTTGGTGGGTATGGTATGGCTTGGTAGGCGTGGCAGGGGAAAGGATACTGCAAAATCCCCATTTCCACCCAACTCTAGGACCAGCCAGAGGTGGTATTTGCCGGTTCTCCAAACTATTCAAAATTTCCGCTACCGGTTTGCCAGAACCTGCTGGATTTCACCCCTGCTGTGACCCTCTGCCAGCAAAAATGGAGCTCAGGCAGATGCATGTGGCCCTCCCGAGCGCCGTTTTCGCTGACAGAAGCACCGTGGGCAAGTCCTTCTGCTGTTTCCAGGGCGGCCTCACGGGCCAGATCTAAGCACCCCGTGGGCCGAATCTGGCCCTCCGGGCCTTGAGTTTTGACACCCCTGGCTTAGACTAACTAGAATGCAGACCCCAAGCGATTCACATTGGTAGGAAATGCTACATTTTTGAACGTTGTTGATCGCTAGAGGTTGTTGCTCACCGCTGCGGTTCTGATAAGAACGATTGCCGTTTAACATTTTGTCTAGGGGGATCAAGGGAGGAAAGATTGTATGCCACATTTCACCACTGAATTGGCCTGGAGAGGAAATGGGAGGAGACGCTGAGTAAAACTGGATTGCAGTGATTTACAAAGAAAACCCACAAAGCTGCTTCTGTTGAGGGCAAAACATTAACCAGGCAGCTTAGCGGCTTCTCTTGCTCTCTCTCTCTCTTTTCCTTTCTGAAGAAATATCTGCAGTCCCAATACAAAATGCGCAGTTCTTCTCATCATTGGCTACGTCCGGTTCTGGGATTTTTGTGCCTGCCTGTTTCATTATTATTTGGTTTCGCTGATGGACAACTTAACACTGCTGCTCGCTGTAACGCTGGGTTTATAATGAAGTCGTTCCATCCGATCCTTACAGCATCGCTGGGGATAACAGGACTGCAGAGAGCAAAGTAAAATTAGGTTAGGCGCCATTGCCAGAGCTGCATTCGGACGCCTATTTAAAAATTACAAGGTTTTCTCCACTTTATTTACAATGGGAAATAGAGATCTTGGAACAGGAGATTAATGGCTGTTCCACACCAATTATTATTATTTTTTTAATTTGCATTTATATCCCGCCCTTCTCCGAAGACTCAGGGCGGCTTACACTATGTCAAGCAATAGTCTTCATCCATTTGTATATTATATACAAAGTCAACTTTATTGCCCCCAACAATCTGGGTCCTCATTTTACCTACCTTATAAAGGATGGAAGGCTGAGTCAACCTTGGGCCTGGTGGGACTTGAACCGGCAGTAATTGCAAGCAGCTGCTGTTAATAACAGACTGCATTAGTCTGTTGAGCCACCAGAGGCCCTGTTGATGCCTGTGTGGCCCCAAAACAATTAGAGGCACTCCTCATGTAAACAGAACTATTTCAAAGCCCTATAGAAAGGGAGGGGAGGGAGGGAGGGGGGGAGGAACAGAAATAGCATTTAGACTTATATACCGCTTCAAAGTGCTTTACAGCCCTCTCTAAGCGGTTTACAGAGTCCGCAGTACCCGCAACAATCTGGGTCCTCATTTTACCGACCTCAGAAGGATGGAAGGTTGAATCAACCTTGAGCCAGCCAGGATTGAACTGTGGGCTGTGGGTAGAGTTAGTCTGCAATACTGCATTCTAACTCCTGCCCCATCACAGGAAGAAGGGAGGGAGGAAAGGAAGGAGGGGGGAGGGAGGAAGGAAGGAACAGCAATAGCACTTAGACTTACATACCGCTTCAAAGTGCTTTACAGCCCTCTCTAAGCGATTTACAGAGTCAGCCTAAGACCCCAACGATCTGGGTCCTCATTCTACTGACCTCAGAAGGATGGAAGGCTGAGTTAACCTTGAGGTAGTCAGGATTGAACTCCTGGCTGTGGGCAGAGTTAGCCTGCAATATTGCATTCTAATCACTGTGCCACCACGGTTCCTAATGCAACATCTGAACAGCTACAGCAATAGCACTTAAACTTATATACCACTTCAGAGTGCTTTACAGCCCTCTCTAAGCGGTTTACAGAGTCAGCCTCTTGCCCCCAACGGTATGGGTCCTCATTTTACCGACTTCAGAAGGATGGAAGGCTGAGTCAACCTTGAGGCGGTCAGGATTGAACTCCTGGCTGTGGGCAGACTTAGCCTTGCAATACTGCCTTCTAAACCTCGCGCCACTATGCCTCTTGGTATGTGACTCTTTGTCTGCAGTGAATGATTTTACAGAGCTCTTATTATATTATATTTGTCCTAGCCAAAGTAAACATTCACATTTAAGCCCATAATTTGTTGCCAGGGCTTTAACTCCTGTTATTTTTAAATGTCTGAGCATGGGAAACACACACGGTGTCCTTGTCGTCTTTTGATCCAGTGTGGTCAAGTGTAAATATATCAGCATTGAAATCTGTTTGATATACTTCGGCTTAAAACCATTTGTTCAGTGACCGTTCAAAATCACAACCGCATTGAAAAAGACGACTTACGGCCAGCCTTCAAACGTACTAAGCATCATAACATCCCCACAGTCACGTGATCAGAATTTGGCTGCTTGGGAACCAGCCCGTACAAGTAGTCCTCGACTTACAACAGTTCGTTTAGCGACCGTCGGAAGTTACAACGGAACCGAAAAAAGTGACTTTTAAGACCCATTTTCCACACCATTTTTATGACCGTTGCAGCATCCATGCGATCAAAATTCAGACGCTTGGCAACAGATTCATATTTACGACGGTCGCAGTGTCCCCATTTTGCGACCTTCTGACAAGCAGAATCAATGGGGAAGCCAGACCCACTTAACAACCGTGTTTCTAACTTAACAGCTTCAGTGATTCACTTAACAGCTGTCGCAAGAAAGGTCGTAAAATGGGACGAAGCTCACAACCAATTTCTCACTTAGCGACATGAATTTTGGGCTCTGTTGTGGTCGTAAGTCGAGGACTACCTGTATTTACAATGCTTCCATTGTCCTGGGGTCATGCAGTCGCCATTTACAGCATTCCCAGCCAGCTTCTGACAGAATCAGTCGGGGAATGCTGATTCACTTAATGACCAAGTGATTCATCTGGGCCTCTGGTGGCTCAGACTGGTAAGACAGTCTGTTATTAACAGCAGCTGCCTGCAATTACTGCAGGTTCTAGTCCCACCAGGCCCAAGGTTGACTCAGCCTTCCATCCTTTATAAGGTAGGTAAAATGAGGACCCAGATTGTTGGGGGCAATAAGTTGACTTTGTATATAAATATACAAATAGGATGAAGACTATTGCTAACATAGTGTAAGCCACCCTGAGTCTTCGGAGAAGGGTGGGATATAAATGCAAAAAAAAAAAGTGATTCATTTAACAACTGCAGTGATTCGCCGAACCATCAAAAAGGCCAAGCAGGTTGTAAAATTGGGTGCGGCTCACTTAATAACCGCTTTGCAAAGTAATGGAAATTCTGGTCTCATTTGTGATCATATCTGTCTTTGGTGATAGGCTGGAATTCAGTTCCAGCTGCTCTGTTTTATCTTACTGGCATGTATGCAGATGTTTCTCAGTTGTCCATATAGTGTCAGGATTCCATGTAACAAACCCAACGCAATCTGAGCCCTGGGTGTTCCTCAGACTTATTAGGCATGTCATAGTGGCATATCTGGTGAAAACCTGACTCTGAAAGTCCCACGGTTTTCCCCACCCAAATTGAAAGTCAGTGTTCTTTTCCCCCAATCCACATGTCCATCACACGGTCCAATCCGGTCACAGCCCCAACTCCAGTTGGGTTCAGTCCACGCCTCCCCAGCACCTGGTGGGAATGTCCTTGGTTCCCAGGAGAAAGAATTTTGTTTTGACTACAAGTCCTTAGCTATCTCTGTTCCCCCCTCCCGTTCCCACAGATCCAACCAGCATATCTGTGGCAGCCCTGAAGATGCTCCAAAATGACAGAATAAAATAGAATAGAAATATAGAAATATAGAATAGAATAAGGGTTGACAATGAGCATACTTAGGTTTAACGACCGCAATTGAGCCTAAAATGTCTGCTGCTAAGCGAAACACTTGTTAAGTGAATTTTGCTCCCTTTTACAACTTTTTCTTGCCACCATTGTTAAGTGAATCACTGCAGTTGCTAAGGTAGGAACGTGGTTGTTGAATAAATCCGGCTTCCCCATTGACTTTGCTTGTCAGAAGGTCATAAAAGGAGATCACATGACCCCGGGACACCGCAACTGTTATAAGTACGTCTGTTGCCAAGTGATGGAATTTTGATCAGATGACTGGGGGAATGCTGCCATGGTCATAAGTGTGAAAAATGATCATAAATCACTTTTTCGGTATCATTGTAACTTTGAAGAATCATGAAATAAATTGCAAGCACTACTATACCGCTCCAGTACTCATTTTACCACCAGATCTTCATCATTTTTTACGAGAATGGTCTTTGTAAAAATGGTTTGGCAGTTTTCGAAGCGCGGTCCAGAACTGCTACCGTTCCTCCCCACGCCAGTCAATGTTTTCTGGAGCTAATGGAGTTGGTGTCCACTCGTTGAGTTCCTTTCTGAGTTTCTTTCAGATGGGGAAAGAAAGATACTAGCCACCTCTCATTTTTTTACAAAATAAAATCCATTTTTAAGAATGTTTTGTATCGTAGAAGGGGACAGGTGATGGGAAGGAATGACAGGTTGCAAGGTTGCAGCATGTTTGTTGACTGTTCTTTCTGGCTTGGCCAAGGTAGAGGAGGATATGCATAAATTTAGGCTCTAGCAAAAGTTGCTTCTAAAATTGTCTGACCAGCAAGTGTCCTTCATGGGGGATAAACGGAGGTTTTGATACCCCTGCTTCGCCAGGGGAATTCTTCATTATGTCCCAAAGCACCTCTTCGAATCTAAAAACCCTACTTAGTTCTAATAAATGGGAAGAAGACCAATCTGTCTAAAACGGGTGAGGAACTATGGCCCTTTGATGACTTGTGGACTTCAACTTCCAGAATTCCTGAGCCAGCTGAGACTTTCTTGCAATCTTTGAGTGTCTTCAGCCAAATTAGTTGGGAAAGGCTCAGGGCCATCTCTACACACAGCTAGAATAGAATTTATTGGCCAAGTGTGATTGGACACACAAGGAATTTGTCTTGGTGCATATGCTCTCAGTGTACATAAAAGAAAAGATACGTTCATCAAGGTAATTCTAGGGAAGTCAGTTGACATAACTCAGGGGTGTGAAACTCGATTTCATTGAGGGATGCATGAGGGTTGTGTTTGACCTCGGGGGGGGGGGGTGATGGTGAGGGAGAGCATGGCCAGCTCGACATCACTTGTGTCGGGGTGCCTTTGGGGGTCCGAGCGTTCTGCCAGCAAAAACGGGTTCCTGGCCTCCTGCAACCCTTCTGCCAGCAGCAAAAATGGAGCTTGGGAAGACCTCCCGCAGCCCTCGCGAGCTCTGTTTTCACTGGCAGAGGCACTGCGAGCCACTCCTTCACTGTTTCCAAGAAGGCCCCGCGAGCCAGATGTAAGCACCCCGTGGGCCGGATCCAGCCCCTGGGCCTTGAGTTTGACACCCTTGACATAACTTCTCAGAAGTTTTTTTTTAAATTTAGATAGAGATATAGATAGATATATTTTATATATTTGTTTTCTGAGGTTTTCTCAGGTGTTTGTATGTAGCTCTTTGGTTATTCAGGTTTTCTCCCGCGTAAAATTGGAAGTGTCTTGGCGACGTTTCGACAAAGTCTCATTCGTCATCTTCAGGCTGGTGTTATCAGCTTCATGCTGATTGCTCGAACACCAGCCTGAAGATGATGAATGAGACTCGTTAACGTCGCCAAGACACTTCCAATTTTACCTGGGAGAAACCCGAATAACCAAAGACTGTGTGTGTGTGTGTGTGTGTGTGTGTGTGTGTGTGTGTGTATATATATATATATATATATATATATATATATATATATATATATATATATATATATATATATATATATAATCTCCAAGCAGAGGGTGACCAAAATTAGCATAAAAATGGGACAGCAAGGATTCCTTGTGAGCAAAAACTAGGCCAGCAGGAAACGGTAGCCAATCTGCTCTGATAATTGGGAATTACCGTCAGAAAACAAGGCTGGCTGACCTGTTTTTTTGCCATCAAGCAAGGAAAAAGATGATTTTTTTTTTTTACTTTTGCTGACATCATGAGCAGGCTTGTAAAGAAGGAAACAAGTATATTGAATGATACAGCTTGCCATGCTATGTCCTGGTTTGCTAGAACTCCCCTGCTAATGCGGGTTAAGAGTTTCTATAGACCAGTGATGGCTAACCTTTTTGCCGTCGCGTGCCAAAAGGAGGGGGGTCACGTGTGTGCATGCCCTCATCCATAATTTAATGTGCCCACCCTCCCATGCATGCATACGCAACCCCCACATGAGAACCCCCCCCCCCCGGAAGAGAGCTGCTAGCTGGTGAGCATGAGCACCGCCCAGCTGCTCTCTTCTGGGTAGCCAGCTGGTCTTTGCACAAAGACCAGCTGGCTGGTGCACATGTGCGCGCCAGAACCTGGATGAGAGCAGCTGGCCGGGGCACATGCTCACCAGCTAGCTGCTCTCTTCCATGTTCTGGTGCTCAGGTGTGTGCATTCAATGCCAAAAAGGTTAACCCTCTGGTCTATTGCATTAAGCCACAGTTGTGGACTACATGTTGAAGTACAGTTTACAACCCACAGCGAACAAGCTTACACAACAAGCAATCCACACTGAAGCTTAAATAATATGCAAATCCAGTTTATTGTGCCTTGGTTTAAAAAGTATGGTTTTGCGCAACATAGGAATCTAAACATAATGCTATATTTCTACTTGGATAAGGATTATCTCTGTTTTTGCAGAGAGTTAAGCTCAGATTTTATGCTAGCGTTAAGCACTCTATAGTTAAAGGGTGTAATGATTACATAAATTACTAAGACCATTTTATTGCACAACTGCTTTGAAATGATCACACAAGTGTTTACTGAAGACTCTTAAACTGTTTTTCAAGCAACCAAACAAAACCAGTACAGCTCATAAAAATGAACTCCCTTTTGCCAAGATTGAGTGAATTCCTCAATTTTGTCATGTCGTTAAGCAGTTTTCAAAGCAGAAATTGACACTAGTCTTTGGAGAATCTATCCTTTAAGTATCCCAACAGCTTTAGCAGCCTTAGATGGAGCTTCTGATTACATAATTTAAAGAATTGTTTCTGGATTAGCTGTTTAATCATGATAACATGATTAAAAGCCTATTATAACTACCCTGTTTCCCCCCAAAATAAGATATCCCCTGATAATAAGCCCAATCGGACTTTTGAGCGCATGGCAATAAGGCCAAGCCTTATTGGTTTATTTCAGGGTTCAGACAAATACAAGACGGTCTTATTTTCGGGGAAACACGGTATGTCTAAATAGTTAGAATAAGCTAAATTAGATGTCCAGCCATATAGGGAGGCTTGGAGGACTGCAGTGATAGTTCATTCTGGCATCCATAGGATCATTTTGGCGTCACAATTTTATAGATCTGAAATTACGGTTAATTCAACACAGATGATTATTTTGTGTTCTGTGAACATCTGCCTCTTTTTAGTGACTAATTGATGGAATTTGACAGCTTAATTGACGGAGAATCACTGCTCAGAAGCCATATGACAAAAGAGTTCTAAGGCTCTGGCTTGAACAAAAATGATTTCACATACTAATTTTTGTCTCTGGAAAGGTTCGTGCTTTTTGTAGATGATCGTGCTGTTTTGAAAGTTTCAAGGCCTCTTTCGGGAACAGGAGGACAATACAAGTGAAAATGGTTCACTTCTCTGGCTTGTTTCTGTGTTTTCTACTGGAATTTAATTTTGTGAGATGTTCAGCAGACATAGAGTTTGTTCAATGGCTTGTAAATCGGCAGAACAATATGAACCTACCAGGAATAAGGTAAGCGGAGATGAATTTTACTGAGGGCTCACTTTAGCATTTTTGTTTCCTATATGTTCAGATTCTCATGGACACCATTTCTAAATGAATGAATTTAGTCCTGAAATATGGAATATCTAGTGGTAGAATTCAATTTTTTTTACTACCGGTTCTGTGGGCGTGGTTTGGCTTTTTTTTAAAATAAAGTTTTATTTTTACATTCATATCCAACAACTCATCCAATGTACAGTCATATACAATTAGTCGGGCTTGCCCAGTCAGCACCCCCTCCTTTTAACTCTCTTCCCTCTTCTACCTTCTTCTACTTTCCAGACCTTCCTCCCCTTCTCTTATCTACATCCTCTCCTCCCTCCGCCCTACACCTACCTTCTCCCTCTTCTACCACTCTTTCTTCCTCTTCTCCTCTTTCCTACCTCCTACTCTCTCCTCCTTTCTCCCTCCCCACCATTCTAAAATGGTAGCTGGGCAGACCCGGCCCTACATTAATTATATTTATACATCTTCAATAATCCCTGTACATTAACCACCACTCCATCCTCTGCCCTCATCCCACCCCCAGTTCCCCTCCCCCTTACCTCCCCCCTGACTTCCCAGAACAAAATGCAGGGTATCAAAACTAACAATCATAATCCAAAATAAATCTTAAATTATAATCTCTAGTCACTCCACACATAATCACACTCTCAATTCCCCTCTCCTTCAAAAATATATCTAATACAATATATTTCCTAAATTTACTCATATGCTATTCGATATTGGTGGGCGTGGTGTGGCTGGATGGGCGTGGCAGAGGAAGGATACTGCAAAATCTCCATTCCCACCCCACTCCAGGGGAAGGATACTACAAAATCCCCATTCCCATCCCACTCTGAGGTCAGCCAGAGGTGGTATTTGCCAGTTCTCTGAACTACTCAAAATTTCCCCTATCAGTTCTCCAGAACTTGTCAGAACCTGCTGGATTTCACCCCTGGGAATATCTAATCATAATTACTCACCTTTTATGAGCAGCTAAGAGCTGCGTGGAACAGCTGTGGGAGGGTTCCTAGGCGGAATGATTGTTGAATGTTTTGTGTCATCATTAGGCAAACTTGCTTGACTTAATGAACAATGTAACCACTGTAATTTCTTTCGCAAATTACTTGTTCACGATTCCCGTAGGAAGGCACGGTGAAGCTGAACAGTTAACAATCTTACAATGACCTTGATTGAATATTCAGACTCTGTAAGTTAATTCAGTAGGTAAACATTGGCTTCAAGAGTTCAAAGTAAACGGCACTTCCAATTCCAATTTCTTGGCCCAAAGGTCAAGTACAAAAAAAGGAGAAATGAAGAAGAAGAAAAAGTCAGTAGAGTTGGAAGCTCCTTTAAGTTTTTAAGGAGCTGATTGTTTAGCAACATGGTTATTATACTGAGATGCTTTAGCTTACGAGACAATTAAAGAAGCCAAAACACAATATCTATGAATAATTTGGAGTGCTAAATCAGATTTATAAGCCTTCATGGACTATAGCTTTCCTCCCCAGTTACATGCTGATTCTTCCTAATGTATACATGTACAGACAATTTTATATCTCAGAGTTTTATTTTAAAACGGGAGTAATTGTCAGTAATTGGACAAATCTATTAAATTATTATCTATTAAATGTATTATTTAATATTTAATAGATAAATCTATTAAATGTATTATTATACATATTGTTATACATTACACAAATTATTCAACCTGCGGCTATAATTGAACTTAGAATGATGGTCATACGTAAGTCATGTTCACTGTGAAGCAGGTCATCACGTAACTCAATTTTACAACATTTTGACAGTGGTCTTTAAGCAAACACTGTAGTTGTTGAGTTGTCCATAATGGGTAGGGGGTGGGGTTTGTTTTGCCAGAAATTGGAAGTAAAGACCAGTTTCCGGCTAGAAAAAGCAGAGCACAGTCATGTAGGATGGTACAAATGGCCCATAACTGTAGGTCAGTTGCCGAGTACCCAAAATGTGAATATGTGGGGAAGGGGGACAATAACCCTCAGAACTTTGAGTCTGGTTTGTGAGTACCTTTCTTTAGAACCGTCCTTACTTCAGTTGCTAAGCAGCTGATCGTAAGTCGAGGACTACCCATAATACAAAATGCCTCTGTACTAAAAGGAAGCAAAAATCCGATGTTAATGCTGCCCTGTATACAGGGGTGAAAGTCCAGCAGGTTCTGAAGAACCTGTAGCAGAAATTTTGAGTAGTTCGGAGAACCGGCAAATACCACCTCTGGCTGGCCCCAGGAGTGGGGAGGGAACGGGGATTTTGCAATATCCTTCCCCTGCCATGGCCACCAAGCCACGCCCACCAAGCCACGCCTACAGAACCGGTAGTAAAGAAAATGTGGATTTCACCACTGCCTGTATAGTAGCGGATCTTCATTTGTTTTTATAGTGAAAAAAAAAAAGGCCTACCAGAGTTTCACATTGAAGGGTATACTTATCAAAGTGAAGCCCACTAAGAAACGTTGAGTTGTAGTCGCGCGACAGTAAGCTTTCATTCATAAAAAAATAAAATAATAACGCACAGAGTCTGTTGTGTTTATTTAAGATTTTCTCTAGAGTACGGTTTTAAACCACATCCAACTCTCGCTGCCCAAGGCTTTAATTTTAGAATTAATGGCTTTCATTTGCCAGATCCCGCTGTCTTCAGGCTTCCTAAGATTGATCATAAATGAACCGATAGCGTTAGTCTTACTCTAGAAATCAAGGGCAAGGGATTTAAAGCAAGCTCGAGATGACTCATCTGAGGTTTGCCATTTAAATTCAGAAGCAAATACTGGCCCGGTGTTATCTATCTTTTCCAGATCTGACTGCTAATAATAATTCTTCCTTTCTTGGATGCCTGCCCCATGCATCATATTGTAATTTTCAGTAATGTGGGACTTTTTAAAAACAAAACAAAACAAAAAGCAATAAAACTTGGATGAACTGTTCATCTGCAGATCCATTGCTTGCTGTGTCAGGCATTAATCAGCCTTCCGGAGTTTAGGGGAGCTATCTGTTAAATAATTTTTTTTAAAAAAAAACAGGAAAAATAACTAGGAAACCAACACCCAGCGCCTCTTAAAAAAATATTAGGGAACTGTTAAAAGTGCAAGTGAAACTTCTTTGTTTATTGGGAATTTCCAAGCAAGATTTTAAAATGTTTGCAAAGGTAAAGAGTCCCCTCACACATAAGTGCTAGTCATTCCTGACCTAGGGGGCGGAGCTCATCTCCCTTTCAAAGCCAAAGAGCCAGCGCTGTCCGAAGACGTCTCCGTGGTCATGTGATCGGCATGACTAAAGGCCAAAGGCGCACGGAACGCTGTTACCTTCCCACCAAAGGTGGTCCCTATTTTTCTACTTGCATTTTTTACGTGCTTTCAAACTGCTAGGTTGGCAGAAGCTGAGACAAGTAACGGGAGCTCACCCCGTTACACGGCACTAGGGATTTGAACCGCTGAACTGCCGACCTTTTGATCGACAAGCTCAGCGTCTTAGCCACTGAGTCACCGTATCCCCCAAATGTTCATACTTCTTACTAAAAGGGGTTGCTTTAGAAGGATTTGGCAGGTGAACTGAAGCCATAAATCTATTTTTTAAAAATGTCCCATGAATGACACAACAGCAATAGCACTTAGACTTATATACCACTTCATAGTGCTTTGCAGCCCTCCCAAAGCAGTTGATAGAGTCAGCATCTTGCCTTCCAACAGTTTGGGTCCTCATTTTATTGATCTCGGAAGGATAATAGTAGGTTGAGTCAACTTTGAGCCGGTCAGGATCGAGCTCCTGGCAGTGAGCAGAGTTAGTATCAACCCTGAAGCTGGCCTGGCTGAAGCCATTTTGAAGCCTCAGTGTTGCCACACTGGAGCTAAGGGATAGGGACAGGGGAATAGAAGTAGCTGGGGTTTTGTAGCCAAAGCAAAATATTTTCTCTTAGGAACCAAGGACATTCCCACAGGTGGCCAGAAAGGGAAAGGAGGAGTGAAGTTAATGTAAGGGATGGGGTCAGAGAATCTAATGGAGAAATATATCTGGGACTGCCAAAAAGCCTGAATTATATCAATATAATAAAGTCATTGCTGGAGCTTCAGCTTATTAAAATAAATTGAGGCTACAGGGATATATTTAAATGAGATCTGAAGGTTGTTTGGTTCTTAGAAGAGTCTTGGATTGAACCCAACTGAGTTAAAATTCATGACTTATTCTCTAAAAGACCTTCAGTACAATTTAATAGTTCAGGGGCGTTTCTTAATACAAAGTCTAACTCAGGTTGGGCTCAGTTTGTTTTCTGATTCATAAAATAATGTGTTAACATGATTAATTGGACAAGAATGGCTAAAATGAGTTTTTTTTCTCTGAGCTATCAGTAAATGCTTGGTATAAACTGATAAATGGAAATCTGTTCTCATCTTGGCTTTGTCTGTTTATAGGCACTCAAAGTGCAGGTTTTAATATTTTATGGCCTTTCCTCTTTGGAGCCTCCGTGCCTTTACTGCTGCTGATTTGGGCCCTGAGTCTATGCTGAGAACGCTTCCTCAGATGCCTCCTTTAAGTGAGGTACAGTCACTGACTTGCTATCAGATATAGGACCTTGTCTGTGTTGGCACCCCTGTGTGGGAATGCAGCGCCCTCTAGAGTTGATTAGCCGATATTTCTCTTAATAGTATTTTAGCTGTAGGTTGCTGCTGCTTTTGTGTTGGAAACACTTAAATGCTTCTTGCTTGAAAGATGACACCCAATTGGGGGTTCCTTTCATGTCCCCGTTAATGAGTGTAGGTAACCCCCTTCGTATTTCAGAATCCCTTTTCAGTTAGGTTGTACAGTTTTAGGTCTATGAGCCATGGTGGCGCAGTGGTTAGAGTGCAGTACTGCAGGCTACTTCTGCTGACTGCCGGCTGCCTCAATTTGGCAGTTCAAATCTCACCAGGCTCAAGGTTGACTCAGCCTTCCATCCTTCTGAGGTGGGTAAAATGAGGACTCAGATTGTTGCGGGCAATATGCTGACTCTGTGAACTGCTTAGAGAGGGCTGGAAAGCAGGGGTCACCAACCTTTCGGACCTCAGGGACCGCTAAATTTATAATTTTAAATCCCGTGAGCCACTAATATGATCTGCCTTTATGACTGGCTGGGTGGGTGTGGCTAGGTGGTCATGTGACTGGGTGGGCATGGCCAACTCGGTGTCACTCACATTGAAGGGTGCCTCGCCAGCCTCTACTCGCCCCTCCCCTCCCAGCCACTCCTCGCCTCCCCACCTGGGCTCCTTAGGGCCCCAACAGAAAGCAGTGAGCTAAGCAGCCACCACGAGAAAGAATTGGCAAAACAGCTCAGTTCAAATTGGATCTGACCGAGAAGGAGGCTCAATAGAAGCACCTCACTGAGGACTATGAACATAGGCTTTTCAAGCAGAGGCAAGACCTGCAGGAGTGCAAAACCAGGTACAGGCGCCTGGAGGCTCAGCGGGCTGAGATGCTCAGCCAGTCCAGGCCATGATGCAGTCCCACTGGAACAAGGCCCTCCGGCTCTTTGCCACCATAAATAATATAAATAAATAGTGACACAAGTACATTTTTCTCAAAATAATTCTGATGTTTAACCAATTACAAGATGTCAAATTGAGCGTTTGCTTTGACTCCCCCCCCCTTTTTTTTTTGGCAATTTCTGGATGAACTTGCATCCAACTCCTGTTGGAAAAGTGTTGGAGCATAGGCAAGTTGTTCTACTGATTAATTGTTCTCACTGTCATGAAATTTCTCCTTAGTTCTAAGTTGCTTCTCTCCTTGATTAGTTTCCACCCATTGCTTCTTGTCCTGCCTTCAAGTGCTTTGGAGAATAGCTTGACTCCCTCTTCTTTGTGGCAGCCCCTGAGATATTGGAAGACTGCTATCATGTCACCCCTAGTCCTTTTCATCAAACTAGAGATACCCAGTTCCAGCAACCATTCTTTATATGTTTTAGCCTCCAGTCCCCTAATCATCTTTGTTGCTCTTCTCTGCACTCTTTCTAGAGTCTTGACATCTTTTTTATATCATGGTGACCAAAACTGGGTGCAGTATTCCAAGTGTGGCCCTACCAAGGCATTATAAAGTGGTATTAACCCTTCACCTGTTAATATGTATTTATGATAATTGCACCATCCCATGTGATCCCATGGGGCCATGTGATTACCGTTTACAATCTTCCCAGCTGGTTTCCAACGAGCAAAGTTGAGGGAAAGCCAGATTTGGTTCATAACCAGGATGATCCACTTTAACAGTGGCCAAAAAAGTTAATAAAATTGGTAACGTCTCACTTAACTGCATGGCTTAGCAATGGAGTTTCTGCTCCCGTCCGGAGTTGTAAATCGAGGTCTACCTGGATAGGGTTTGGTTTAACCCAATCCCTGTCTAGCTGTTGAAGGGAATTAAAATCAAAACACAATCATGATGACAGCATAGAAAAAAAAAAGCTTTAAAATTCACATTTAGCTTTACTGGTTATGGTCGAGAGCCATATAAAAATAGGTGAAACATACATCTACAAATACAACGGACAGGCTAAAACTGTAAGAATATTTGTAAGACAAAAATGAACAAAATGTAATTGACAGTTACTCCATGGTTGAATACCTCAACCCCTGCTTTTGAACTGACAGTTCTCAATTTTGCGTGCTTCCACTATAAATGGCATTGTGATGTAGGTATCTATTAATTTCCTTATCTCACGGAACAGCCCTAGTATCCTATTCCATTGGAAATTACTCTATTATCTCTTTATAGCTGCCACCAAAAATTAACAGCAGATTCCATCATTTTTAGTATCACTGTCAAATAGGTTGCACATCCTTCATTTTTCAGAGTGTGATAAATAATCTAGATTTTACAGTCCGGCAAGAATGGTAAAGAAAGAACATATGAATTATATTTTTTCTCTCTAAGGGCAGAACCAATTATTATATGAAATGTACTTAACATATCTAGCTAAAAGGAAGTAGACTTGGTTGTAGAAAAGAAATAGCCAGTTCTTCTAGATAATTAGATAGTTTTTCCTAATATGCAGGTCTAAAAATCCTTTCTCCAAGAGAGAAACCCTTTGGGACAGAAGGAATTCCTAACGTAATTATGTAGAAAGACGGAATGAAGATTTTTCCATTAGGAAAATCTTATAATTGGGGGTGTTCAGTCTGCTTTTCAGATCTTTTCAGAATATTACAGAATAACAAAGTTGGAAGGGATCTTGGAGATCTTGTAGTTTAATCCCCTGTTCAAGCAGGAGATCTTATACCGCTGATGGCTAACCTTTTTGCCAAAAGTAGGGGGAGTGCGGGTGTGTGTGTGTCCCGCGCATGCGCGCCCACACACATAATTCAATGCCTCCCTGCCCCTCCCTGCCTCCCGGTGCATGCACGCACGACCCACCCACCCCCGCGCCCAGTTTTGGGCCTAGCAAGCCTACCTGAAGCCTCAGGAGGCCGGAAACAGCCCATTTCCAGACTTCGGGTAGGACCGTTTTTCTCCCTCCCCAGGCTCCAGAGACTTTCCTGGAGCCTGGGAAGGGCAAAAACAGGCTCCCCCACCCCCCGGAGGCCGGAAATGGCCCATTTCTGACTTCCAGAAGCTTTCCTGGAGCCTGGGGAGGGTGAAAACAGCCTGTCAGGCTGCCTCTGATTATATTTAGGAAAGAATACACCTTAACTTCATTTGCAAATAAAGAAAAGTACTTTTACTAGATACATCATGACTGCAGCAGTATAAAGCTGGATCTGAGACAAAATATGGCTAACATTCCATATCCCCCCATTTGTCCCTCCTCTCCTCAGGAGGTCAGGCTGGTCTGGTCCGGTCCAATGCCAGCTCCTTCTCGGCCCCGTGGTAATCTTCTTCCGCAGGTCTCTAGCTGTTAATCATCTCAGGAATGCAGTCTCTGTTGAAAAAGCCAGGGCGCTCTTAACATTCAACCGTTAGTTACCCCTCCCCTTCTGTTATGTCAGAAGATACTCTTAAAGGGCCCTCTTCCCTTACCCTGTATAGGGCAGTGATACATCTTACATCCTTAAACTATTTTACATTACAGAAAGAACCCATTACATTCTAACTACTGAATATAAATTGTACAAAAAATATGTGAGGATTGGAGTGGAGGCTGACACAGCCTCTCCCTCCGGAGGCCCTCCAGAGCCTCCGCGCAAGCCCTGTACTTAACTGGCACCCAAAACAGGCCATATGGACACTCCTGGGAGGGGAGGGGCGGCATGGGCGGCACCAGCTGAAAATCAGCTGGCTGGCACGCACATGCGCGCTGCAGCTGAGCTAGGGCAGCGGCTCGCGTGCCCGCAGATATGGCTCCACCTTCGCCATCGCGGCTTTATACCATGCCAGACAAATAGCTGTCCAATCTCTTCTTAAAAACCTCCAGTGTTAGAGCACCCACAACTTCTGAAGGCAAGCCATTCCTGTGATTAATTATTCTAACTGTCAAGGAAATTTCTCCTTATTTCTAGGTTGTTTTTCTCCTCGATTAGTTTCCTTCCATTGCTTCTTATCTTTCCGTCTGGTGCTTTGGAGAATAGAGAAGAGAATTCTCACCCTCTTCTTTGTGGCAGCCCGTCAGATATTGGAAACCTGCTGCCATGACACCCTTAGTCCTTCATTTCATTAAAGTAGACACACCCTGTTCCTGCAACTGTTCTTCATACGTTTTAGCTTCCAGTCCCCTAATCATCTTCATTTAATTCTGCCCAAAAAGTAAATATGTGCTCTGGCAAAATAATAACTTCATTTCTTTGGGTCCAAGAAAGGTCCACAATAATTCATTTGCAACGGGCTACTTCTTCATGGCAGTTGGTTTAGTAACAGTAGTAACAAGAATCTTGCTGAAGCTTAATGGAAATAACGTGTTTCCAGAACCAGTAAATCGTCGAAAACGTTGTCCAAGCACCAAAAATCAATGGCCAGCTGTAAAACCAATCCCTCGAAAGGGAAATGTTGAAAATAAAATCATCAGAAATATAACCCTGAGATTTTAGCTCATAAATCGTGAGAAATTTAATTGTATGTTTTATGAAGGCAATACTTCCAATGCATTTCTTATGTTCAAACACAGGTGGGATAACAATAAATTAAACAACGCCATCTATGTACAACTTGGGCATTGGTTGCACATATACCTTTCATTATGGATGCTTCTTCACTCAACAGCTCTTTTCATTTTTCTTTTTTTTGTGGGGGGGGGCGTTGTTTGTTCTCTTTAGGTAATTAAAACATCTTGAGGATGAGTGACTAAGTTGGCTGATTCGCTTGTGAATAAACCTCTAAAAATGTCGCTATGGCAACATGTCTCCAGTGAGATGCGAACCCTTTGAACAATCTGAGGAAGAATGGTACCTTTCCTTTGGTTTCTGTGGAGATGAGCTGAAGAGAGGGCCAAAAATAAACACTACAACTCTAATGTTTAAACATGCAGCATCTTCGTGTGTTTGAACAAGGCTTACTACGCTGGTTCAGAATATATTTTGGGGGAACAGCAAATAAGCCGACCGACTCCTTCGCTTCCTGTTTTTTTATTTTACCATGTAGGTAGCACCTTCAGAGAGAAGTAGCATTCTAAATGGGGGGGGGGGAAACGATCCTTTGGAATAGAATATTATAAACACTTTGCATGCTATAATTCAAAGTCCGGGACTATTTTTGCACAATGCAGCATACGAGTATCAAGGTTAACATTCTGCACACACCCTGTCTCCTGTTTCTGTTGGCACCGAATGCTGTTCCACCCACTCTTTCTAAAACATTTGCTAACATGCTGTTAAGACTGTAGGTGCTTGTGCTCTTTTGGTGGCTGGATTATTCCAGCTGATTCTAGGCCCCTACAGCAGTAGACCAACATAGGGAAAGATCCAGCTTAATCGGCTTTGAAGGCAGGAATCAGAAAGGTCTGTTTTTTGCCGTTCTGTTTTTAGCTGATTTCTTTTCAAAACTAAATTGGAGAATTGTAATGGAGAAGCTGAGGCCCAGAAGAACAGTCTTCCTTTATCCTTTTGGGGGAATTGGATTCCTTTTTACTCCATAATCCTTAAGGCAACAGAGGAGACACCTTCTAGACTTGAGGCTTTTCAGGCATTAAAATGGGGCGCTTCCAGTCAAGAATAGTGAAAAGGGTGCGTTGATAGAGGTTTGCCTGGGTCCAGGGACAGCATGAATTGTCAGCCATCTTTTCTGAGGTTTCTTTGCACGGTCATTGCAAAAGACAAATGGAAGCTGCAGAACTCAAATCAGCTAGGAAAGGCAATAATAAGTCTATGGCATAGTTCCTGTGTAATGGCCATTGTTCTGCTGCTGTATCCAGAGGTGGGCTGCTGAGGGTTCGCAGTGGTTCGGGAGAACCTCTAGCTAAGATTCTGCGCAGTTCGGAGAACCCCCAAACCCCACTCCTGGCTGGCCCCACCCACCCCTCCCCTCCCAGGAGTCCCCACATGGCCCGTTTTGGATGCACGTAAGTGCAGGGCGTGCGTGGAGGCTCGGGGAGGGCGAAAAACGGGCCTACTGTAAGTTCAGGAAGGCCTGAAACGGGTTTGTTTCCAGCCTCTGGAGGGCCTCCGGAGCCTGGGGAGTCCGTTTTTTGCCCTCCGGGAGGCTCGAAAAAAACCTCCAGAGCCCGGGGAGGGCAAAAACACCCGTAGTGCAGGAGGCCGACTAGGCCATGGCCACGCCCACCCAGTAACCGGGCAGAGAGCCCCTGGCTGTATCTCCCATGCCTGATAATTTTTCCACTGGGTGGATTTCTTCCTAAGCCTAAAAGCTAAAGTTTATGGATTAAAATGGGAAATTGCTTAAGCAGTTCCCCTAATACACTCCTCAGCATCATGCAAAGTAGAAGAAAAAACATTTCTCTGTACCTTTGAGGTTTCTTCACTTCCTTCTTTTCCTCCAAGGCAATCTGGGACTGTTTTTCTTGAAATGTTAATTCAAGGATATTCTTGGTGGTGTGGGTTAAAAGCAGATTTCTTCTAATTTAAGAAAATTCGTAGGCAGCCTGAGAAGATTTAGCTCTGAGAGTACAAAGCAATTTTTTAAAAAACAACAACAACACACACTGAAGCTTTTAGAGTCATTATCTAAACTGAGATTGATAGTTGACTTACATGTCCCTACATGCATATGGACCCCACCTCTGGTAGGATCCAGCCTTTGGGCCTTGAGTTTGACACCCCGGGTCTAGCATTAGGCTAGAAAGCAGGAGGCCATGAGTTCAAGCCCTACCTTAGCCATGAAAGCCAGTTGGGTGATTTTGATCCTGCCACTCTCTCGCCTGGTAAGAAAACAACCAAGCTCAGAAAGTACTAAATTATCCACATATCTGTAACAGACACCCACTATATACATTTACATGTATAAGTACCAGGGCTGGGCTGCTGGGGGTTCGCAGGGGTTCGGGAGAACCTCTAGCTACGATTCCGTGCAGTTTGGAGAACCCCCAAATCCCATTCCTGGCTGGGCCCGCCTACCCCGCCCCTCTTAGGAGTCCCCACGTGGCCTGTTTTGTATGCAGGTAAGTGCAGGGCGTGTGTGGAGGCTTGGAGAAGGGCGAAAAACATGCTTACCGAAGTTTGGGAAGGGCCTCTGGAGCTTGGGGAGGCCGTTTTTGCCCTCCCGGAGGCTCAAAGAAAGCCTCCGGAGCCTGGGGAGGACAAAAACACCCTCCCCCCCAGTGCAAGGGGCCAATTAGGCCACGCACACACAGCCACGTACGCCCCCTCCAGCTACCGGACAGAGAACCCCTTGCTAAAATTTTTGAAGCCCACCCCTAAGTATATATACATATACATATACATATACATATACATATGCCTATACATATACATATACAGATACAGATATAGATATAGATATAGAAGCTTAGTGGCACTTGACAAGACTGATATTTTTTAATGTGGGTCCAGATTTGTGGGGCACGTCTTTCCGGCCCCAAGTTCAGGTCCATTTGATATTAGCGATTAGTTTCGGCTTTCTGTTTCAGAACCTATACTATGAAATAAAACTGTTGTCCTTTAGAGACGAACCCAGCCTCTCATTACCATTTTAGAACGGGTTCAAAAACGTATTTATTCCCCTCCCCATCCCCAACCTTTTAATGCTACTGTTCGACTGTACTGAATTTTGTGGTTTTTTCGTGTCTTGTTTTATAGTTGTCGTTTTTTAAACGCTGATTTTTATGGAAGCTTCAGCTGTATTGTAATCTGCAGGGAGCCATTAAGGGAGGGAGCAGTGCATAAATCTGTCAAATAGATCTTTGGAATAAATAAATATGCTGGATGCTCAGTTTTGATTGCATGCGTAGTGCTTACAGTAGCCCGATGGCTGAATCGTTCAGAGCAAGAATTTAGCAGTCTATACCAGTGGTGGGTTTCAATTTTTTTTACTACCGGTTCTTTGGGCGTGGCTTGGTGGGTGTGGTGTGGCTTGGTGGGCGTGGCTTGGCGGGCGTGACGGAAAGGTTACTGCAAAATCCCCATTTCCTCCTGATCAGCTGGGACTCGGGAGGCAGAGACTAGATGGGGGCGGGGCCAGTCAGAATTTTTACTACTGGTTCTCCGAATTACTCAAAATTTCCGCTACCGGTTCTCCAAATCTGGTCAGAACCTGCTGAAACCCACCTCTGGTCTGTACTGTACCCAGATCTAAATCTGATTGTGGTGTGAAAGCGCCAAAGATGAGGGCATTAACCTTCATTGTTAAAGGTGGAATAAATCATAGAGCTCACCCTGTCGAATCGCAAGAGGTTGGCTATGAAATGTGAAATCCTTTCCTTGGTTTCGGGAGCGGGATTTGAACTGGCTTTACAATGGCCCGCTCTGTTTAGGCATCCAAGGCAAAGTTGGGTCGCTCGCGAAGGAAACGTTTCTTCTCCTGTTTCAGGCCCTGGCAGCCAACGGTGGCATCGGGTTTGCTGTGGCCGAGCCTCAGATCGCCATGTTTTGTGGAAAGCTGAACATGCACGTGAATATCCAGACTGGGAAGTGGGAGACCGATCCTTCCGGGACAAAAAGCTGCTTTGGAAGGAAGGAAGAGATTCTGCAGTACTGCCAAGAGGTAAACGACTGTGCTTCTGCAACTGGTTTCAGCCAAGAAGCTTCTGACTCAACTCCTACTATTTGGACTTTTTTGCCCTGTGATTCCGAAAGGGCCACTTGAAAACCCTTTTGGTGACATGGACTTAATTCCCAAGCATATGAAAGCATATAGAATAGAAATAGGAATAGAATAGAATAGAATAGAATAGAATAGAATAGAATAGAATAGAATAGAATAGAATAGAATAGAATAGAATAGAATAGAATAGAATAGAATAGATTTTTTATTGGCCAAGTGTGATTGGACACACAAGGAATCTGTCTTAGTGCATATGCTCTCAGTGTACATAAAAGATACCTTCATCAAGGTACAATACTTACAACTCTTAATAATAGTCATAGGGTACAAATTTAACACTTAATGATACAACACTTAATGATAATCATAGGCTAAAAATAAGCAATCAGGAAACAATATCTGTATAAATCTTAAGGATAAAAGCAACAAAGTTACAGTCATAGGTGGAAGGAGATGGGTGATGGGAGCGATGAGAAGATTAATAGTAGTGTAGATTTAGTAAATAGTTTGACAGTGTTGAGGGGATTATTTGTTTAGCAGAGTGATGGCCTTCGGGAAAAAACTGTTCTTGTGTCTAGTTGTTCTGGTTATATAGGAGATAAGACCAGGCTGAGCCAGAGGGAGGGGTCAAATGTGTCATAAGTCATGAGTCCCTTTGCGCCCACAAGGGATCTAAGTCCAGCCCACCATGAATTCCATTGACTCTTTGTCTGCTGGACCATTAATAGTTCAGATTCTTGTAGAGAGTAGTGCAGTGGCCTACAGGTGGAGCTCTTGCCTCATGATCAGGAGGCTGAGAGTTCGATCCTAGGTAGAGGCAGATATTTCATACTCTGGGCATACTGAGAATATATCTGCTGGAAAAAAACAAAACCTCTGCATTGGCAAACAGGAAGGGCATCCGGCCAGTAAACGCTCCGCTCCATTCAGTTGCCCAGATTCCATTCCGCAAGGGATTATGGGGTCGTTAAAAGAGGAAGAGGATTCTTGTAGAGAGTTTAAGCTTGCAATAAATCTTTATCCCCATTTGAACTGTCTGGATCTTGCATCTGTGTCCCCCTTGGCTAGTGATTTCCCCATTTAGTTCAAAAGCGTTGGTGGCTTTATTTATAGCTCTTTGGAAGCATTTGGCAGGACATTTGTTGGGATCTTAGGTCCCCTAGCTTTGGAGGCTACTTAGAGGTAGTTCCTCAACAAGCAGAACAAACAAACAAAAAGCCACAGTTGTTTACGACTGTGTCTTATAACTTTTAAGAGCTTAAAAAGGACCGGCAGATAATGATGGTGTTTTTCTCCCTGTGTTTGACTGGGCTCTTCTCCAGGCATGGCCAGGCCAAGCCCAACAATATACTGTTCTGGTAATGTCAGGCGCAAAACCCGGTCCACATACGAAGGTCCAATTAAATTGATTTATTACTACTGTGTTTTCCCGAAAATAAGACCCTGTCTTATATTTTTTTTTGCCATTAAAAAAAAGACACCAGGTCTTATTTTCAGGGGGGGATGTCGTCCACTGTCTCACCCCACTTGTGTGCGTCGCCCCCGGCCTTCTTTTCATTGTCCGAGGCCTTCAGGAACTTCTTTGGCCGGCAAGGCTTTCTTGAAGGCCTCTGTAGCCGATAACAGAGATCCAGATCGATCCAGAGCTCTGTTATTGGCTACAGAGGCCTTCAGGAAAGCCTTGCCAGCTTCAGAAGAAATGGGCCGAGTTGTGCGAAGCCTGGCTGCAACTGTACCAAGGTAAGAAGTAGTAGGGGAACTCCAATCCTCCCATCCCCACCCTAGCTTAATTTTTACCCATGCACCCGCGGGTGGGGTCTTAATTAGGGCTTATTTGGGGTGGGGGATAGGGCTTATATTGGGTGCATATGTAAATATCAAGCTAGGACTTACTTTTGGAGTAGGTCATATTTTCGGGGAAACAGCCTACTGAACTAAATAGCCTAGGACAGTCGGCGAAACTTTTCGGCACCAAGTGCCAGCCGTGCACGTGCATGCTGGAAACCGGAAGAGCAGAGTATGCCAGCCAGCTGGTCTTCGTGTATGCACATGCGCCAGAACCAGAAGAGCAACAGGTGTTGGCTCGTGTGCCCTGAGAGCAGGGGTGAAATGCTCCCAGTTCGGACTGGATTGCCCGATCTGGTAGCAATGGCGGCGGGTGGTTTGGAGAACTGATAGCAAAAATCCCTCCCCCTCCCGCACAGCTGAGACGTGCGATCATCACAGTGTTGTTGTTTTTTTAACTTAAAAGCATTTTTTTCGACCGAAGAAAAAAATGCTTTTAAAAGTAAAAAGAAAAAGCCTCTGACGATCACGTAGCTCAGCTGGGATCGTCAGAACCTTTAAAAAGCATTTTTTTCTACAAGCTCTTCAGCCAAAGGGGTGGTAGAAAAAATGCTTTTAAAAGTAAAAAAAAAAAAGAAGTTAGCCACGCCCACCCAGTCACATTACCCACCCCCCACCAAGCCACGCCCACAGAACAGGTAGTAACAAATTTTACATTTCACCCATGCCCGAGAGGTTCTATAGGTTTGCTATCAGGGGCCTAAGAAGAGGAGGAATTACTTAACAGCATATGCATAGGAATTTCTCAAAATAACAGTTAACACTTGCTTGGAGTTAGATAATGGAATTCAAGCCTGGATCTAGCCTGCTTGTGACTGCATAGGAATTCTAGGCTGATTCCTTTTTTAACTCCGCCTCCTGCATCCAGCAGTAATGAGATGAAATGACTGGGCAATTATCCTCGAGCTTTATTAAGGCTCTTCCTTTTACTGCTTCTTTTCTTCTTGCAGGAACGGCTCCATTCTTCATTTATTGCCTAGCTTTATTTCATTTCCCATTTTAATTTTAAACTTAGATCTATCCGGACCTCCAGATCACCAATGTGGTTGAAGCTAATGAGCCAGTCAACATTAAAAATTGGTGTAAGAAGGGGAAGAAACAGTGCAAGGGCCATACCTATATTGTGGTACCCTTCAAATGTCTTGGTAAGTTTTTATTTATTTATATCAATCTTTTATGGCCGCCCATCTCACTAGTATGGCACAGGCTGGCTAACAAGAATTAAGGTAAAGGTAAAGGTTCCCCTCGCACATACATGCTAGTCGTTGCCAACTCTAGGGGGCGGTGCTCATCTCCGTTTCAAAGCTGAAGAGCCAGCGCTGTCCGAAGACGTCTCCGTGGTCATGTGGCCGGCATGACTCAATGCCAAAGGCGCACGGGACACTGTTACCTTCCCACCAAGGTGGTCCCTATTTTTTCTATTTGCATTTTTACGTGCTTTCGAAACTGCTAGGTTGGCAGAAGCTGGGACAAGGAACGGGAGCTTACCCTGTTACACGGCAGCACTAGGGATTCGAACCGCTGAGCTGCCGACCTTTCGATCGACAAGCTCAGTGTCTTAGCCCCTGAGCCACCGTATCCCTTTAACAAGAATTAAACCACAACATAAATGCAATATATATTTAAGGAAAAAAATGTCGTTCCAAACCAATTAATACAGAGTAGCTCCTGAAAACAACGAGGTGTACCTGCTTGATTTACCATTCTTATTCTTATTACCGTATATACTCGAATATAAGCCGATCCGAGTATAAGCCGAGGTCCCCAATTTTACCCCAAAAACTGGGGTAAACTGGGGACTCGAGTATAAGCCGAGGGTGGGAAATGAGGCACCTACCGGTTGGGGAAACCCTCCCTCCCTCAGCTGAGAAGGCTGGCGGCTCCCCCGCCCCGCCCTCTCACTGCACCGGCAGGGCTTCAGTCCGGTAAAATGTGAAAAAAAAACGAAAAAAAAACTCGAGTATAAGCCGTATATACTCGAGTATAAGCCGAGGGGCTTAAAAAAAACAAAAAAACTCGAGTATAAGCCGTATAGACCCGAGTATAAGCCGAGGGGACGTTTTTCAGCACAAAAAATGTGCTGAAAAACTCGGCTTATACTCGAGTATATACGGTACTTATTTTTATTGCCAACATTTGTATATATAACCATTGTACCCGCATGATTAGTGCATATTGATCTTTCTAATGGTGTTTCTGCGGAGTTTTGTAACTATGTAAGTACATCATCAGTACTACATCAAATGGGTTTAATTTGTGCTAGCATTGGCAGCTGGCATTAACTACAGTGGGACAGGTTTTTGGTTAACTCTGTGTAGCTGAATATTGCCTGTCACAGAGATAAACCAGGAAAGCATAAAATTGTGTGGTGTGTTGCATTCTTATCCATGAAAAAGTAATAAATAGGACGAGAAGTTTTTTTTAAATGTTAAAGCTTTTTATGTCCAGTATGTCAAAGTTAACTTTTTCTGAGAAAAGGATTATCCCCATTTTTGACAGCTTTATTAAAACCTGACATATTTATTGATGGTTTTCCACAGTACTTGTGGTTTAATGATCTTGGCAGCTGTTTTATGACCACCGCATTTGCTTAACGACTGCTGCAACAACAACAAGATAATAAAATCAGATTGGTCATGTGACCACCCAAATTACGATAGTCATGACTTACGACCAGCGTGGACAGGTTCCATTTAAAGTCGTAAGTCAAGGACAACCGTGGTGCAATTTGTCTCCTCAGCTTTCCTATGCAACTTGGGTGAGTCAGGGGCGGTATTCACTTAATCTTTGCTACCGGTTCGCAAATGTGAGCGCTCTTCGTTTGCACGCGCCACCTCCGCGTATGCGCAGGGCCTTCTGCACATGCGCGGAGTGTCAAAAACGTGGGTAAATGGGACCTGATTATGTCCTGGCAGGTGGGCGGAGCCACCCGCCGCCGCCGCTACCGGTTTGCTCGAACCGGGTAGAACCAACCGAATACAACCACTGGTTATGAGGGTGTGAGTGTATGCATGCAGACGTAATTCCCCAATACTGGATTAGGCATCTCCACCTGCATAACAGAAAGGAGATTATCAACCTGAGCACTTGCTCTCTATCCTTTCCAAGGATATATATTTCCTGTAGGAAACAAACCTCATGTGGGCCATGTATTACGCAGAAGGAACACCAACGGAAGAAATGCTGTTCTTGGGTGCATTGGCAACCTCTAAGAAGAGCGGCCGTGCTGTGGTTTTTGGCGGTTTGAATGCTGGGTTTATGCTCCTAGCAACCCAGCATTCAAGGAACAAAATGTTGCTTCTGAATAGTTTGCAGGTCTAAGGTTTTCCATGTATCTGAATAGAAGAAAAACTGGGTATTTGTTTTAACTGTTCTTTTGGGAAACAATTGCTTGCCTTTTTCAAAGAGAAACGTTTATTGCAATGGTTTCTATCTTGCCTGATCGCATATAAACATTTTCCTTCCTTCCTTCCTTCCTTCCTTCCTTCCTTCCTTCCTTCCTTCCTTCCTTCCTTCCTTCCTTCCTTCCTTCCTTCCTTCCTTCCTTCCTTCCTTTCCCTCTTTCTTTGTCTCTTTCTTTCTGTCTCTTTCTGTCTGTTTTTTCTTTCTCTTTCTCTCTCTCTCTCTGTGTCTCTCTGTCCTTTCTTCCTTGCTTTGTCTCTGTCCCTCCCTCCCTCCCTTCCTTCCTTCCTTCCTTCCTTCCTTCCTTCCTTCCTTCCTTCCTTCCTTCCTTCCTTCCTTCCTCTCTTTCTATTTTTTCTTTCTGTCTCTCTCTCTGTCTTTCTTTCGTTCTATTTCTGTATCTGTCTTTCTTTCTGTTTCTGTATCTGTCTTTTTTCTTTCTTTCTTTCTCTCTGTCTCTCTCTTTCTGTCTCCTTCCTTCCTTCCTTCCTTCCTTCCTTCCTTCCTTCCTTCCTTCCTTCCTTCCTTCCTTCCTTCCTTCCTTCCTTCCTTCCTTCCTTCCTCGAGGGCCAGTTTCCCTAATTTACTGAATGAATGTACGTTGGTACTGTTGTGTTTACGTTCGACAGCTTATCCTATTTAAAGGCCTGGATTACAAAGCCTGATTGGAAATTGAAAATATTTATTTATTTTCTTTAAAGATTTGTAAAAGCCCAACTGAAAATGTTTTGAAAACTGAAAATAGGAAAATAGGAGGAAGAAAGATGAGTTTGGCATGTTTGCCCCCTTGAGTTATTTCTAAAAATAGTAAAGGTGCGATATAAATACATAAATCCCCAGGAAGACTGCAATGGGAATTTTTGCTGAATGTTACCAAAAAGATTTTAAAAAAGGATCGAATCTTTATTTAACGTTTAAACCTCATTACGGAAAGTATATTACTGAGTTTCTAAATAAAATTATATTCTGAATAAAATAAATTCTAGCCTCAAATATTAAATATGGCAATGTTTGGGGTTTTTGGTTTTTTTTTAATAGAAAAACTAAATACCTCACTATCTTAAAATTCATCGTTTTAAAGCGCATATTCAGGTAGCCATTTTGTGTTTGGTCAAAGAGCTGAGGGTTTTAAGTTGCACCTCAGCTAAAACATGCAGCTGAGTTATAGAAATAAAACGACAAAAGTTTTGCCTTCTTTTAACATCCCGATGGGTGTTCAGAAATAACAAGGGTACATTCGCTGAGAATGTATCTTTAGCTGGAGAGCGAAAGGTGAGGTCAGTATTTGTGGCGGAAATCCTGTTAGGGATGCTCTCTCGTATTTATTTATTTTGCAGTGGGCGAGTTTGTCAGTGATGTCCTTTTGGTTCCTGAAAAATGCCGCTTTTTCCACCGGGAGCGGATGGACGTGTGCAAAAGTCACCAATATTGGCACACTGTAGCAAAAGAGGTAAGTTTCGGTACCACAAGCACGCCGACCTCTCTTCCCAGGAGATACAGTGGGTGGCAAAGCTTGAAATTCGGAGTTAGAAATGTGGTCTTCTTTCCTTGGAAAGAAACTGAGCATCAGGTCTGAAAGACGGCTAAAAATAATACGGAGCCTTTTGAAGTGTGAACACAGGTTCAAATCGCCCCCTCTCGCCCCGTTAATAAGCAGAAATTGCTTATTCAGCTGCTAAGTGTCATGTTTGCTGTAGAGCAATTCCGGTTCTCTTCCCATAAGTCTCTCTTGTCGCAAGACGAACTGGAGTCTAACTCTGGTGATGCAATTTTATCTATGCTTTTTGGAAGGAAGAAGTAACTAACAAGTTTGGAATGTTTATATGCCAACCTCCTTCTTGCAGATTTCTAAGTTTCTTTCCAAAACTGTGTTTCCAAAACTGCTAGTGCACATCTCTATATCTTCCTCCCTCCCTCCCTCCCTCCCTCCCTCCGTCCCTCCCTCCCTCCCTCCCTCCCTCCCATCTTCCTTCCTTCCTTGCCTCCCTCCTTCTCATTCCCATCTTCCTTCCTTGCCTCCCTCCTCCTTGTTCCCATCTCCTCCCTCCATCCCTCTTTCTCATTCCTTCCTTCCTCCTCCTTCTTCCCTCCTCCTTCTTCTCATTCCCATCTTCCTCCTCCCTCCCTCCTCCTCCTCCTCCCTCCTCCTCCTTCTCATTCCCACTTTCCTTCCTTTCTTCCTTTCTCCCTCCTCCTTCTCATTCCTTCCTTCCTCCTCCCTCCTTCTCATTTCTATTTCCTTCCTTCCTCCTTCTCATTCTCGTCTTCCTTCCTTCCTTCCTTCCTTCCTTCCTTCCTTCCTTCCTTCCTTCCTTCCTTCCTTCCTTCCTTCCTTCCTTCCTTCCTTCCTTCCTTCCTTCCTCCTCCCTCCCTCCCTCTCATTCCCATCTCCTTCCTCCCTCCTTCTCCTTCTCATCTTCCTTGCCTCCCTCCTTTCCCTCCCTCCCTCCTTCTCCTTCTCATCTTCCATCCATCCATCCATCCACCCACCCACCCACTATTCTACTGTAGGTCTGTCTTAACCTTGGATTTAAATCCTATTCCTTGAGCATCTCTTAATTTCCATTCTTTAGTCAAATCTTCCTCCCCCCCTCACCTTCCTGTGTAGCATCTGGGAATTGAAATCTGGGGAGATTGTTCTCATACTTGGCTTTACTGTTCCCTTTAGGCCTGCTTAACCGAGGGTATGATCTTGCACAGTTATGGGATGTTGCTGCCTTGTGGTGTAGACCAGTTCCACGGTACAGAATACGTCTGTTGCCCTCAGGCCAAAATTGTAGATGAAGCGCTCTCTAAAGAGGAGGAGGAAGATGAGGAAGATGAGGAGGAGGAAGACGACAACGATGGCAACAAAAGGTAGCAACGAACAGGATCAAATACCTGTATTTTATCAACATGGTTTTTCCATGCTGGGTGGGGCAGAAAAGAGAGGTTGAGTTTAATTAAGGGGAAAAAAAATTAGCACAGTCCATTTGCCATTTTTTTCTCCTAGAACAGGGGTCAGCAATTTGCGGCTCTGGAGCCACTTGTGGCTCTTTCACCCCTCGGCTGCGGCTCCCTGTCACTCAAAATACGTGTCACAGATAGGTAAATAGATGATAGATAGATAGATAGATAGATAGATAGATAGATAGATAGATAGAAAGAAATAGATATTATAGATATAGACAGATACTGTGCTAGGAATATCTATTATGATAATATAATTAATATAATATAATATAATATAATATAATATAATATAATATAATATAATATAATATAATATAATATAATATAATATAATATAATATAATATAATATAATATAACATAACAACAGAGTTGGAAGGGACCTTGGAGGCCTTCTAGTCCAACCCCCTGCCCAAGCAGGAAACCCTACACCATCTCAGTCAGATGGTTATCCAACATTTTCTTAAAAATTTCCAGTGTTGGAGCATTCACAACTTCTGCAGGCAAGTCGTTCCACTTATTAATTGTTCTGTCAGGAAATTTCTCCTTAGTGTTCACTAGTTTTATGTTTAACTAATGTTCACTAGTTTTATCCTTGTGTTCATTTGCTGTGTGTTATTCATCTGGAATAAGACCACAGATGTATCTTAACTGAAATAACCATCTAAGGCAGGGGTCAGCAACTCACAGCTCTGGAGCCGCATGTGGCTCTTTCATCCCTCTGCTGCAGCTCCCTGTCGCTCAAAATATGCGTCACAAGCATCAATATACGATACCTGCCGGCATGCGATTTATTGAGCTTTTCAACCCCTGGTAGGCCAACAGTGGACAAATCCAAGAAAAGAAAAGTTTCAGAAGAAAACAGAACGTTTAATTCAACTACACATGCTAGCTTTGTGGCCGCTCAAGAAATAGGCATGGGAAGGGTTTTGTGGCTCCCGGTATTTTCTTTTCTGTGGGAAACGGGTCCAAATGGCTCTTTGAGTGTTTAAGGTTATAGACTCTTGTCCTAGAATAAGGCAACTGGACTCTCCTAAATCAGGAGCATGGTATCTGGAGTACCATGACCATCTTCTTGTTTCAAAATACACCGTTCAGGAAATACGCAATCCAGTCCATTTTATGGGGAAAAAAACAGAGGCTCTTAGAATGTGTTCCCTCTTTGGTATTTCCTAGTATTTCTTTCGAGCATGTTAAAGAAACTGAACGGAAATATACCACCTCTTTGTAGCTGCTAAATATGCACAGGATTCCAATTCATCTTGTAAAATTCCACTTTGACATCATGCTTTAAAAGGTCACTGACTCTAACCTCTAATATAGTGGTTATCGAGTCAACATTTGAACTGAGGTGGCGCAGTGGTTAGAGAGCAGTACTGCAGGCTACTTCAGCTGACTGCTAGCTGCAGTTCGGCAGTTCAGATCTCACCTGCTCAAGGTTGACTCAGCCTTCCATCCTTCCAAGGTCAGTAAAATGAGGATCCAGATAGTTGGGGGCCATAGGCTGACTCTATAAACCGCTTAGAGAGAGCTGTGAAGCACTAAAGTAAAGGTAAAGGTTCCCCTCGCACATATGTGCTAGTCGTTGCCGACTCTAGGGGGCGGTGCTCATCTCCATTTCAAAGCCAAAGAATCAGCGCTGTCCGAAGACGTCTCCGTGGTCATGTGGCCGGCATGACTCAACGCCAAAGTCGCACGGAACGCTGTTACCTTCCCACCAAAGGTGGTCCCTATTTTTTCTACTTGCATTTTTACGTACTTTCGAAACTGCTAGGTTGGCAGAAGCTGGGACAAGTAACTGGAGCTCACCCCGTTACATGGCAGCACTAGGGATTCAAACCGCTGAGCTGTCGACCTTTCGATCGACAAGCTCAACATCCTAACCCCTGAGCCACCGCGCAGCACTACAAAGCAGTATATAAGTCTTAAGTGCTATATTATTATTATTATTATTATTATTATTATTATTATTATTATTATTATTATTATTATTATTATTATTTTAAGTCTTAATTGCTATTGTGGTTGCTATAGGTCAAATAGCAACCGCAATAGCAATTAAGACTTATAATAATAATAATAATAATATTATAATAATAATATAATAGCACTTAAGATCTCCATCCTTGTTTCGCAGTGCATTGAAAGTGCATTTGGGGGGGAAATTGTTGCCTCTTCACATTGGATTCTCCTTCTGCGTCTCCTAGTGAACTGCCCACTGAAGCAGATGCAGATGACTTCACGGTAGGAGTCATGGAGTTGAATGACGACGATGAGGAAGAACAAGAAGAAAACGAAGAAGAAGTGGTAGTAGACCAGGATTATTATTATGATAGCTACAAAGACTACAACGAAGAGCCTCCTTCCCCATCAAGCAAGGAAAGAACGTTCTCCGATAAGGAAATCATGAACGATGTGAAAGGTAATCGGTCCCATTACAGCTTCAATCAGCTTCTGTCTGTCGCAACAATTATCACTGGATCCTTGCGATCCATAAATTGCCTTTCCAGTTTTCCTTCATGGAATGTTTAATTTTCAAGCAGGTCAGCAGATTAAAAATATTGAAGATACTGTATTTTTCGGACTATAAGACGCACCAGAGTATAACACGCACCGAGATTTCGAAAAGGAAAACAAGAAAAATAAATAGTTTTTGGCCTCCGTGCGTCCGGTTTTGCCCTACCCAGCCCCCAGGAAAACTCTGCAGGCCTCCCAAACCCTCTGCACATCCTGTTTTTGCAAAAAATGGGCCCGTTTTTCGCAAAAACGGGATGCACAGAGGGTTTGGGAGGCCTACAGAGTGCCCTTGGGAGCCAGGGAGGGCAAAAACGTGACACGGGGTTTTGGGAGGCCAAAAACGGGCCCATTTTTGGCGAAAACGGGACGCACGGGACGGGATTTCAGGAGGCCAAAAATGGCTGTATTCCATATATAAATCACACCAACATTTCCACCCTCTGGTGTGGTGGGAAGTGCATCTTATACTCGGAAAAGTACAGTAACTCTTTCCTGCTTTGGAGGCAGCTGACTTACAGTTCCTATTCCCAAAAGTACTCATTATCAATTTAGCACAAGCCCCCTTTCCTAGGGCTGCATCGAAATATATATTTGTGCAGCCCCATTTTTGCAGGAACGTGAACAAATTGGTTCTCTGAATAATAGCCCCGATCAAAGTGAGAAGCTTGCTCACATTTTCTCCATGAAAGGAACGCTAGGAAACAAACCGGTCCAATCAATGACACACTTTTAAAGCTAATCTAGCAGGTAGCCGTTGCGCTTCCCAAAGCAATCCATTCAATAGAATGCCATGCTGCTGCTTTTCAACAGATGCTTTTGTTAAAGAACATGTCTACAAAGAACAAAGTCATGCTAAACTGCAACTTGCACGTTTGGCTGTTCTTTTACGGAGATAACTCCTTTTGTTGAGTTTGTCCATTCTCAAAAAACCTGCGGGTAGCTTCAGCTGTTGAGTGAAGCTGAAGTTATTATCCATTTGTGGTGCCAATTAGGGTGCATTTGTTGCACTGCGTAGACTTGTCTTTTAATGGGTTACTCTTTGTCCCTTCCGAATTTCAAATTGTGCTACTGAAGCATTCTTCGCTCAACGTAGCAATTCATTAACTAGACTTTAACCTGCAACACACAAAAAAAGCTGCCTTTTGCTGGCTTAAGTAGCCGTTTTAATAAATGTTCCCTAAAGCCCTTTGAATGCAGTTGAGTTAACACATTGTGACTGGTTCTGGTGATTGAAATAGTCCTTCTGGTTTCTGGGTATCGTGGCATTCAGGTCCCCCAAACCGCATGGGTTTCCCCCCCCTAAAGAAATCATTGCTGGCAGATAGAGGTGGTAAATAATTTTTGGGCATGAGAAACCTACTGTATTTTTCAGAGTATAAGACGCACCTTAGTTTTTGGGGAGGAAAATAAGAAAAAAGCTGATTGGCAGGTGGATCGGCCTCCCGGAATACCCCCAATCAGCTGTTCCCAGAAGTGAATTATAGCAACAGGTTCCTTGGTTGTGAACTCTGTGCCTTGCTTTTTTTTTGCTTTTTTTTCCTGCCTCTGAAACTGTGTTTCAGAAAAATCTTTTTTCTGCCTCGGAAAGCCTCCGAAACAGAACTTCAGAAAAAAAGCCTCTGAAGCTCTTTTTGGGGGCTTTTTTTCCTGAAGCTATGTTTGGGGCTTTTTTTTCTGAAGCTCTATTTGGGGGCTTTGTTTCTGAAGCTCTATTTGGGGGCTTTTTTTCCTGAAGCTCTGTTTGGGGCTTTTTTTCCTGAAGCTCTATTTGGGGGCTTTTTTTCTGAAGCTCTGTTTCTGATGCTTTTTTCAGCCTCTGAAACCTCCGTTTGAGAAGCTGGGCGGGGCTACATTCGGAGTATAAGACACACCCAGATTTTCACCCTCTTTTTTGGGGGGTGGGGCGCAAAAAGGTGCGTCTTATACTCTGAAAAATACGGTAGGTTTCAGAAAGTTAGATGATTGAAGTGGCCCCCAACTTGCTCTTTATTTGAGAATAAATGGGAGATAAATTTTCAGGAAGCATGTCCTCCTGCATAAAAATGCTTTGTGTGGGAACCGAATGGCTACGCTTCTACCCTAAGTTTTTGTGAAGTTAAAAAGCAGGTCAGGTTGAGTGAGAACCAGAGCTAAGTGGAAACCCATCAGGAAGGAAAGAAGGAAGAGATCTTCAGTGCTCCAGGGGAATGTCCACCCGAGATTGACCTAAAGCCAACCGTTGATGTTGAACTAGCTTAGCAAAGCTTTGCTTGCCACCAGCTGATGCTTTAACCATCTCCACACAGCTGTCTGCTCCCAGGAGGCGATGACAGGTCCCTGCCGGGCCGTGATGCCTCGTTGGTACTTCGACATGTACAAGAAAAAGTGCATTCGCTTTATATACGGAGGCTGCGGAGGCAACCGAAACAATTTTGAGTCAGAGGAATATTGTATGGCTGTGTGTAAAAAGATGAGTAAGTTCAGCCTCGCCCCTGGTCCTCTTCGAAGCGAGCTGTCGTCCTTGTCTTGTCTTCTCCTCCTTGACCAGAAGGTCAAAGGAAGAGTGTGTGTAGCTTTGTCTTCTAGATCCCGGTGTTCTGTTCCGCAGTAGTTCCTCCTTTGTCTCTGTGCTGCTTTAGGCTCAGCTTCTGCTCCTGTGGCCAGAGAAGGCCGCCTTGTCTTCCCTCTCCCTCTCTCTTGCGCTGGCTTAGCAAATCCTCTTCTGGATTCTACCAGAGAGGGTGAAAAATTTGGGCTTGGAGGGCTTGTCCCCCCCTGCAGTCCCTTTTCTTGGTGCCTCTTCGTGGGATCCGTGCATCTCTGTAACCTTTTTTTCTTCTACGTTTTATCGCGCAGTAAAGCTTTTCCCTATCGGTCCTTCTGCAAACTCACTCAAGCAGGTCCTGCTTCATATTTCTGAACATATCGAAATATGGTCCACAGTCTGAGGATGATTCTGGGTGATTTTGTCTGAGGTTTGCTTCACCATTTTTACGGACTTTTTTTTTTTTAAGCTTACTGTTACCTACCTGCTTGTTATCGTTACTTGAAGGGGTTTGTGTACTGCTGAAGCCTAAAGGCTTATAAGTGGCGTACATTAGAACATCACCAACAGAATCAAAGGAAAAGGACGCATTAAATATGTAACATATAAATAAGTTTAATGGAAGCAAACTGCATTCACAGCAATCCCATCTCGGATGGTTTCCTCTGGTCGTTATCTTCGGAAGGCAATTGCTGATTTCATGCACTTCCATTTTTACCTTTTTAGACCCTCCCTCCCTCCCAATTTTTCCTTCCTTCCTTTCATCCCAATTTTTCCTTCCTCCCTCCCTCCCAATTTTTTCTTTCCTCCTTCCTCCCTCCCAATTGTTCCTTCCTCCCTCCCTCCCAAATGTTCCTTCCTTCCTTTGCTCCCAATTGTTCGTTCCTTCCTTTCATCCCAATTGTTCCTTCCATCCTTCCTCTCAATTTTTCCTTCCTTCCTTCCTTCCTTCCTTCCTTCCTTCCTTCCTTCTTCCCTCCCTCCCTCCCTTCCTCCCAATTTTTCCTTCCTTCCTTTCCTCCCAATTTTTCCTTCCTTCCTTTCCTCCCAATTGTTCCTTCCTTTCATCCCAATTTTTCCTTCCTCCCTCCATCTCAATTTTTCCTTCCTTCCTCCCAGTTTTTCCTTCCTTTCATCCTAATTTTTCCTTCCTTCCTCCCTCCCTCCCAATTTACTTCCTTCCTTTCCTCCCAATTCTTCCTTCCTTCCTTCCTTCCTTTCATCCATCTCAATTTTTCCTTCCTTCCTTTCTTCCCAATTGTTCCTTCCTTCCTTTCATCCCAATTCTTCCTTCCTCCCTCCCTCCCTCCTCCCAATTGTTCGTTCCTTCCTTCCTCCCAATTTTTCCTTCCTTCCTTTCATCCCAATTGTTCGTTCCTTCCTTTCCTCCCAATTGTTCATTCCTTCCTTTCATCCCATTTTTTCCTCCCTCCCTCCCTCCCAATTTTTCCTTCCTTCCTTTCCTCCCTCCCAACTGTTCCTTTCCTTTCCTCCTGATTGTTCCTTCCTTCCTTCCTCCCTTCCTTCCTTCCTTCCTTCCTCCCTTCCTCCCTCCCTCCCTCCCTCCCTCCCTCCCTCCGGCTGGCACTCTGTACAGCCATAATCCCGTGTACAGAATGGGGTTCTGTGCAAATGCTTTCGATTGGATTGAATTGAAAGCAAGGATGAGATTAAAAACTGTGGCTGTTTTGGAGAAAAAAAATTATCGTTTGTCCCCAAACGATTTGGGGCCACAATCTACAAAAATATCTTAATTTGTGTTCCTGATCACAGAGCGAGAACGCTACTTCTTATGTGCAGGGTGTCTCATTTCCTCTTAGCCCCTTTTTCACATTGGCATGCAAATATTGTGGGTTCAGAGCACCAGGCCAAGATGACCATTTGAGCCCCTCATCCAAATTATTGTCCACAAAGTACCCCGTGCGTTATTGTGAATACAGTGCTCAAACATTTCCTCCGCCTGCAAGCAGATCAATTTGAACAGAATAAGTTGACCTACAAAAAAAAAAAAAAGGAGGGGGGAGTGCAGATTAATCTGTGACATCTGGACTTGTATTGCATCTCTTCTTCCATTAAATTCTAATCCATTACACGGACAGCTAGTCAGGATTTCCTTTCCTTTTTCCCCCCTAAAAGGTAAGCAGCCCATCCCTTTCCCTACGCCTCTCTCTGCAAGGCAACCAGACCAATAGCACCAGCCACTGCTCTTTGCATTCGGATGGCATAAGGAGGCGTGGTGGTGCAGTGGTTAGACTGCAGTACTGCAGGCTGCTTCTGCTGACTGCCGGCTGCCTGCAATTTGGCAGTTTGAATCTCACCAGGCTCAAGGTTGACTCAGCCTTTCACCTTTCCGAGGCAGGTAAAATGAGGGCCTAGATTGTTGGGGGCCATAGGCTGCTTCTGTAAACTGCTTAGAGAGGTCTGTAGAGCACTGTAAACCAGTATATAAGTCTAAATGCTATTGCTAAGTGCTAAACAAGAAAGGGAGGAAGTGGGAAGGAAAGGAAAGGAAGGGAAGGGAAGGCCAGGGTGGCGCAGTGGTTAGACTGCAATACTGCAGGCTACTTCTGCTGCCTGCCGGCTGCCTGCAGTTCGAGTCTCACTGGCTCAAGGTTGACTCAGCCTTCCATCCTTCCGAGGTGGGTAAAATGAGGACCCAGATTGTTGGGGGCAATAGACTGAACTCTGTAAACCGCTTAGAGAGTTTAGAGAGTGTAAAGCGATATATAAGTCTAAGTGCTATTGCTATAAACGTGCACCAGGCAGGAACTTTGATCTTGATGCTGAAGTAGGCTTTCATAATAAACGGGGGGGAAGTGGGGGCTCTCGGCTGGAATCTGAAGAGCCTTGTGGTTCTTAATGCTAATTACCCTGAATTTGAGAGTAATTGAGCGTGCATGACTTCACGCCAGGCGCACCTATTACAAGCGGGCAAAAGGGTAAGGGAATCACACCGAACCTTCCCGGAAGGATGACACCGATTGGCTAGTTGTCATTTAAAAAATAACTTGTCTATGGAGATTCTCAGTCATCCAGGTCATGGTTGTCCCAAAGGTGCTTTTTTCAAGAGGCAACTGGACTTTCTGGTTTTTTCCTTGAAGACGTTTCGCTTCTCATCCAAGAAGTGTTGTGGCTCCAGCCCCTCCCGGGCCTGTCCCCCTGCCAGAGAGTGACTTAGAGAGCGAGGAGGAAGGGTCGTCAGGGCTCCCTGCTGCAGGGCCGGCTTCCCTGGCTCAGTTCCAGGAGCCAGAGGCAGGCCAGGTGGAAGAGGTGATGAGGCCTCTGTCTCCTGTATCTCCCCCTGCCCAGGAAACGCTTCCAGACCCAGCTGAGGACAATCAGTCCTGGTTAGACCCCAGGTTTCGTAGACAAGAGAGGTGGGAACGACAGAAGCAGGGTTGGGGCAGGCCTAGAAAGTGCTGAGTCACGGAGCCACACCCCACAGGGTATAAAAGCAGGAGGGGCTGCTATACTGCTTCGTGACGAACAAATCAAACTGCCTAGAGAGAACTTGAGCTGAAGTGCTGTTTATTCCTGATTTCCTGGTTGACACGCCGGCATCAAGAAAGATAACAGAAAAACCTTGGCAGACGCTCACTGGGTAGCTGCCAGAGCTGATAGCTGCTGTGGACTCAATTTCCGGCTAATTGAGTCATTTTCTCGTGCTTCCCAGACTGAGGTGGGGGGACAGAACAAGAAGCTTCTTCAGCTGCAAAAGAAAAAACAATAACAACCAGAAAGTCCAGTTGCTTCTTGAAGAAAGCACTTTTGGGAGAAAAACAACCCAACAACCTTGTTCTGCCTTCTTTTGCCTTGCTGCACCACCTTTGTTTGTGCCCGTGTGTGTGTGTGTGTGTGTGTTAGTCCACCATCACCCCGGTAAGGCTTGTTCGGAACAAGCAAAGCCCGAAATGCCAAATTTTGTGAGGATCGAGCTGTCAGAACAAATCCAGCCCTTTCATTTCCTTTTGAGGATGAGGCGGGCGGGATGTTTTTCTATTGGCTACCCTGTGCGTTTGCAGTCCTTAGCAGGGCCCATCTAGGGGGGGGAAGCAAGAGGGCTGCCTTGTCAGCAATCCTTACCGTTAACTGATCCATCTTTGAGATTGACCACCATTGGAGAGCGAGAAAGATCTAAGGGACACCCCTCTCTCTCTCCCCCCCCTCCAGAAAGCGCATTTAGCTTGCAACTTAATGGGCTTTCACAAAACTGGCAGATGATTGGCTTGAGATCCAAAGAGGAAGGTTGGAAGGTTTTTCTCAGATTATAGGCAGTCCTCGACTTAACGACTTCAGTTGAGCCCAGCAAGAGGCATTTACCGATGGGACTTCTGCTCCCTTTTACGACTTTTCTTGCCGCCGTTGTTAAGCAAATCGCGGCGGCAGTTCAGTTTGAGGGTTAAGCGGGTCTGGCTTTCCCGTTGAGGTTGCGAAAGGGGAACCCCGCGACCCGTCCTAAGTATGAGTTGGTTGCCAAGGGTGGGAATTTTGATCGCCTGACCCACGGGGATGCTGCAGCGGTTGTAAGTGTGAAAAATGGTCACGAGTCACTTTTTTTTAACAGTACCGTTGTAACTTCGGTCACTGTTGTAAGTCGAGAACTGCCTGTAGTGGGAATCTTGGCCCTCTCGACCAAGCTATAGCAGAAGCAACTCCAGAAATGAGAACGAGTGACCTAGCGCAGGGGGTCTCCAACCTTGGCCACTTTAAGACTTGTGGACTTCAACTCCCAGAGTTCCTCAGCCCGCAAAGCTTTAAAGTTGAGACCCCTGAGCCCCTCCCTTTCGTCCTCTTCTAGTTCCTCCAACGCCTCTGCCTACCGATGACGTCGACGTCTACTTCGAAACACCCGCCGATGACAACGAACACGCCCGTTTCCAGAAAGCCAAAGAACAGCTGGAGATTCGACATCGTAACCGCATGGATCGGGTGAGTCCTCAGCTCTCGTCTTGTCATTTGACTCCTTGGCCGCCCTCAATCCCTTGCCGCATTCTTGCCATCGATTTCATTTGTGGGTTTTTTTTAGTGGAGCCGATTATTTTTTTTAAAATTTACATTTATATCCCGCCCTTCTCCGAAGACTCAGGGCGGCTTACATTGTGTAAGATTTTAAAAGAAAAAACAATTTTCTTTTTTGCTGGGCTGGGACTTTTTTTTTTGGATGTTCTTTAGCAGTAAAAGCCACAAACTTCCTAAGCTGGTTTGCAAGCTTAAATTTATCCCTCTGACTCGGTTTTGTGAAACGTGCTTTAGAAATTCTATGGGGGGAAAAAAGGGTATTTGGATACTGAAATGGAGTTGCCACACTTCTTGTTAGTTGCGAAGTCGTGTCCGACCCATCGCGATCCCATGGACAACGTTCCTCTAGGCCTTCCTGTCCTCTACCATCCTCTGGAGTCCATTTAAGCTCATGCCTGCTGCTTCAGTGACTCCATCCAGCCATCTCGTTCTCTGTCGTCCCCTTCTTCTTCTTTTGCCCTCCATCGTTCCCAGCATTAGACTCTTCTCCAGTGGGTCCTTCCTTCTCATTAGATGGCCAAAATATTTTCTTCATGGATTAGTGCCTTGTCGTGGCAAAGGGGCTTGCGTAGCTCAATGAAGCGGTGAGCGATGCCATGCAGGGCCACCTAAGACGGACGGGTCATAGCAGAGAGCTCTGACAAAACGTGATCCACTGGAGAAGGAAATGGCAACCCACTTCGGTATCTTTACAATGAAAAGCCCCCTGGACATTTGCCACACTACACGGTCGTTATTCAAGCAGTGAATAGAATTCAAGCGGTGTGGCTCAGGCTGTAAGAAGCCTGTTATTAAACACAGCTGCCCGCAATTACTGCAGGCTCGAGTCCCACCAGGCCCAAGGTTGACTCAGCCTTCCATCCTTTATAAGGTAGGTAAAATGAGGACCCAGATTGTTGGGGGGACAATATGTTGACTTTGTATATAAATATACAAATAGGATGAGACTATTGCCTTACACAATGTAAGCCGCCCTGAGTCTTCGGAGAAGGGCAGGATATAAAATTCAAATAAAAAAAAAAAGCAAGTCAACCTGAACCAGATCTTTCTGATCTTTCCAAACTCTTAGGTGAAGAAGGAATGGGAAGAAGCAGAGATCCAAGCCAAGAACCTGCCAAAGGCAGAGAGGCAGGCTCTGATGCAGGTCAGTCAGCACCTCCCTGAGCGAACGAGTCGATTTATTCCCAGAATTGAAATAGAGTTTATAAACTAACAGGAGGAGGCATTGCGGAAATCGTTTACAAGCAAACTAAAGCTAGGAAACTCTGTTTTCACTGAATAGATGTTGGACCAAGGATGTGTTGTCTGAAGCCAGTCTTTCCCGACCTTGGCAATTTTAAGATGTGTGGAATGCCAAGGGTTGAATTTATTTATGTATTTTATGTATAGTATTCATACTATATGAATAATATGAATGTATAAATCCAAGAAAAGAAAAGCTTCAGAAGAAAAGAGAACTTTTAATTCAACTATACATGCTAGTTTTGTGGCCGCTTAGGAAATAGTCGGGCACAGGAAAGGTTTTGTGGCTCCCGGTGTTTTCTTTTCTGTGGGAAACGGGTCCAAATGGCTCTTTGAGTGTTTAAGATTGCCAGCCCCTGATCTAAGAAGTTCACAGCTGTATCTTCTGAATTTCTTAAGAAAGAGCAGAACTTCTTAAGAAAGAACAAAAGCAAAGTTCTGTCATTGGACAGGCACTATGCAATCGATGGATCCAAAAGCAACTATTTAGAGTTGAAAGGAATAGATCTCTTTGTCCCCAGCTTAATAAAGATTCTTTCCATACCATCCTCCTTCAGAGATTCCAGACAATGGCCAAGTCCCTTGAGAAGGAAGCAGCTAGCGAAAAACAGCAACTTGTGGAAACTCACCTGGCCCGCGTAGAAGCTATGTTGGATGAGCGCCATCGGGTTGCCCTGGAAAACTACCTTGTAGCTCTGCAGTCCGACCCCCCACGGGTACCGTACCCCACTGTCAGAAATGGGAATAGGGTTGGGGGTGGAGGAGTGGAATTCTTTCTGGAGAGGTCTGTGGATTTTCGAGTGGCCTAGAGGTGGAGCACTCACCTCACAATCAGGAGGCTGTGAGTTTGATCCTAGGTAGAGGCAGATATTTCTCTTCTCTGCACACGTTGAGATTATATCTGCTGAATAGAACTCCACATTAGCAACAGAAAGGGCATCCGGCCAGTAAACACTCTGCTCCATTCAGTTGCCCAAACTCTACCCCGCAAGGAATTATGGGGTTATTAGATGATGATGATGATGTCTATGGAGCTTCTCAATCGTATGGGTCATGGTTATTCCAAAGATGCTTTTTCCAAAAGGTGACTGAACTTTCTTGGTTTTTTTTCCGTTGACAATATTTTGCTTCTCATTGAAGAAGCTTCTTCAGTTCCATCTTAACTGTTGGGGAATGGAAGGGTTTGTTTTCTTTGCAGTCCATCCGGTCATTAGCACTCTTAAGGGTTGGTCGTTAGCATTTTGAGAGTAGCTGAGGCTACTTGGGGGTTTATCTGTATCCTTCAGAGTCACCTGAATCAGAGTGCAAACAGGTGTGTGTGGGGGGGGGGGAGAAGCACCTTTGGGATATTATTGGAGATGCTGCAAAGGGAGCCTTCAAGCCTTAGCACAATGGGCGTCACCTTGCAATTGGACAAGAAGTGCCAAATTTAACTCGAGATGTTCTCTATTAACATAATGACTGGAGCATCGCAAAAGATGAAAAGCAAATCAACTGCAAGACAACTTCCAAGTCTTTCCTTGTTGCCTATTGCTTGCAGGTTACTATTTCTCCTACTTCAGGGCCAAGAACTATTCTGTCTTTCACCCTCAGCCCCTGTGAGCCACTGACCCACTGAGTGGTGAAAGAGCACAGTAGGAAAAAAATACATCCTCAGTTTAGCTTAGGACTGCTTAGGTTTGTTTTGTCTGGCTTGCAGTGACTTCCTCTTTATTGAAGAGGGTAGAATGATGGTCAGTCTCCCACAGGGGGAAAAAAAATACAATCTGGATCACCTATCTTATTTGCCTTTTGCAGCCCCACCGTATCCTCCAAGCCTTGAAACGGTACATCCGTGCTGAGAACAAAGACAGGCTCCACACAATCCATCACTACCAGCATGTTTTGGCTGTGGATCCGGAAAAGGCCGCTCAGATGAAATCACAGGTACGAAAAAATTCCTCCGACGCATTTTAGCCAGTTTGTTTTTTTTTTAATAAGCCCATGCCTAGGTTCGCCGGGCCTGTCCCAGTTCGGTTTGTGTGAATTAAGCAAAATATTTGAAATATTTCAGTCTTTAGAGCAGTGAGGTGGCCTAGAGGCGAAGATGCTCTCCTCCCACTCGGAAGGTTGAGAGTTCAATCCTAGGCAACAGAAGATGTTTTTTCTTATCGGGGCACAAAGAGAAAAAAAATCTGCTGTGAACCCGCCATAGGCATCAGGAAGGGCATCCGGCCAGTAAACACTCAGTTTCATTCAGTCACCCCCCCCAACTGCACCCTAATAAAAGAGACGAAAAGCTTGTAAAAATAAAATTAAAAAAATCAGATAACCTCTTCAACAACCTCAGAATATTTGTTCTCTGTGGAAGGGATGACCCTTCTGTTGCAGTTCCTTTTTTTACATCTTAAATGTGCAAATTTTACAATGGCTAAGATGTCACAATGAACTGTACCTTAGAATTCAAAGGATATGCAGTAAATCTGCACTTTGACCCAGCAAGGCGGTTGTTAAGTAAGTCATGTCCAATCTTACAATTTTTTTTGTGTGTGTGCCACTGCTGTTAAGTGACTTGTGCAGTCATTAAGCGGTGGTCATATGCTTTAGGATCTGCTTGTAAGTCACTTTTTTCAGTACTGTTGTCCCTAAATGAATGGCTACCCATACTGCTACCGCCCCCCACTACCGTCAAGTCTATATATTCTGTGAATGCGTAGCACCGTCTGCTGGCCAGATGTAGAATGGTAATAAATTTAAGAGAGGAAGGCTGAGCTGCATGGCTGAGGAGAAAACAGGAATCTGGTTTGTGTAGTCAGGAAACCACACCTAAGGTCTACATCCCAGTAAATCTCTCAGGGAAAAAAAAATATGTCAGTGTTTCTTTCTTTAATAGGCTGTTACTCCCTCTGCTCTGAATGTTCTTTGAAAGTGGGAACATGCTTGGAAATGGAATTATTAGGAGCTGTCGTGGCGCAGCGGTTAGAAGGCAGTACTCCAGGCTACTTCTGCTGACTGCTGATTACCAACAGTTTGGCAGTTCGAATTTCACCAGGCTCAAGGTTGACTCAACCTTCCAGCCTTCCGAGGACGGTAAAATGAGGACCCAGATAGTTGGGGGCAAAATGCTGATTCTTTAAACTGCTTAGAGAAGGCTGTAAACCCTTAGAGAGGGCTGTAAAGCACTGTGAAGCGGTATTTTTATTTATTTACTTTTAATTGCATTTATATCCCGCCCTTCTCCGAAGACTCAGGGCGGCTTACACTATGTTAGCAATAGTCTTTATCCTATTTGTATATTTATATACAAAGTCAACTTATTGCCCCCAACAATCTGGGTCCTCATTTTACCTATCTTATAAAGGATGGAAGGCTGAGTCAACCTTGGGCCTGGTGGGACTAGAACCTGCAGTAATTGCAAGCAGTTGCTGTTAATAACAGACTGCATTAGCAGTCTGAGCCACAGAGGCCCCTCTGAGGTATAAGTGCTATTGCTATTACTGGAGATGTCTATGGAGCTTTTTCAACCGTCCAGGTCATGGTTATCCCAAAGGAAACTGGACTTTCTTGGGTTTTTTTTCCTTTGAAAACATTTCACTTCTTATCCGAGTAGCTTCTTCAATTCTAACTTAACTGTTGGGGAATGGAAGAATTTCTATTTTTTCCAGCCATCCAGTCCTTCGCACTCTATAAGTATCAGTCCTTAGCAATCTGAGAGTAGCTGAGGCTGCTTTTGCTGGCCAGACGTAGAGCGATAATAAATTTTAAGATAGGAAGGCCTTGAGCTATGTGGCTCAGAAAAAAACAGGAATCTGATTTGTGTGGTCAGGAAAACCACACCTAAGGTCTACATCCCAGCAAATCTCTCAGGAAAAAAAAAAATGTCAGTGTTTCTTTCTTTAATAGGCTGTTACTCCCTGTGGCCTGAATATCCCTTGAAAATACCACTCTGCTTTTGTGTCCTTCTATTACGCAGTGAAGTTAAACGTTACTCTGTGTAATCAAAGCTTGAGCACAGTTCCCAGATCAGCGGTTGGAGACAAAAGCATATTTTTAGAAAGTTTTCTTTCTCTTCTTTGAAAGAATAATTATTGCTTCGTCTGGAAGATATCTGTTCTTAAAAGCCCAGAACTCAACTGGGCAAACAAAATATTTCAGGATAATACCTTAAAAAAGAAGAAAATTAGGCTTCCCTTCCACATAAACCTGTTTATCATTGCTACCTCTAGAACTGAGTCTTCAGTTCTTAAAAAAGGGAAAGTTGTTGTAAGCAGAAAACTATTAATCTCAGTAATGTGTCTACTACACCTCATTGTCTTTGCCCACACACACACACACACACACACACACATTATCAACCTTATGGTGGATAAACATCAATGAATGAAAATTATTTTTTAAAAAAAATAATTTTTATTAAGCTTTTAACTTTTAAAAACAGAAGAAAAAATACAACAAAGACAAAAACACATTAAAAACATGACATTATATTATATATTATGTTACACCTTTCTGTATGACATGCATATATATTCTCTATTTTTGTTCAATTATTCAAGTACTTAAATTTAAATTATATTTATTTACATAGTCATTACTGTAAGATTAACAATATTTTGTGATTTACAATCCTTAATTTTGACCCAATTAGTTTAACATTCTGAATTTTTGTTTCGATTTCTTTTTTCTAACCATTCATATAATTTGTTCCACACGCTATAATAATCCAACTCTTCCCTTTCCTTAATTTCCATTGTCATTTTATCCATTTCTGCACATTGTAAAAAATTTTGAATTACTATTTCCTCTACTGGTACGTTGTTTTGTTTCCACCCGTATGCAACGGTAGTACTTACTGGCGTTAAGATATGTAGTATTAGATATTGAGGAGAGTTGTCAATTTTGGGGTTAATTATTCCTGATAAGAAAAGCTCTGGCTTAAATTCCGTTTTTTGTAATGTGATTTCCTCCAACCAATGTTTAATTTTATGCCAAAATTTTATGTCAATGAATGAAAATTAAAATATACTATCTTCAGAGCTGATGAAATAATAAGAACACATACTAAACTGGAGTCCCACTCCAACAAATCAAGCTGAATCTGTTACCTTTGTTGGTTTAAAAATTTGACCATGGACTTTAGTACGATTCAAATTAACGAAATAAAAGCTGTATGATAGAATTCTCTGTGGGAGAATTATGTTTTTATGTAAACATAATTTATAACGTGGGTCCTAAAACACTTAAAAACCATGAGGATTGATTGATTTAATTTCTATGGCTGCCCATCTCAGTGACTTTGGGTGGCGAACATCGTAAAAACATTAAACCATAAAAGAATTCAAACATTACAGAATATGGATTATGCCGCCGCCAAGATGTTGGCGTAGATGTTAATACAGCCTATATAAATGGGGCCTTAACCCACTTTGTATATTGTTTTACATTATTTGAACTTTGCCCTCTGTTGAAAGGTGATGACACACCTCCGTGTAATAGAGGAGAGGATGAATCAAAGTTTGTCCCTGCTGTACAAAGTGCCATACGTGGCCGAAGAAATCCAGAGTGAGATTGGTGAGTGTTTTTGACCTATGGAGTCATTGGTGCTGGTTTCTTGACTGGGAATTTGGAACAAACAGGCTAACCTTAAACAACAGCCTAAATCAGGGACCCAGCAAGAACACTCCCGTCAACATCGACAAAACAAGATAAACAGAGCACAAACCCCACTCCCTTTTAGCATTGATGATGTTATCTAGTTGGGTAATGAAATGCCTCCAAGAAAACAACCCAGCTTAGAGAACACCAAGGACTCCACAGTTCTGCCGTGAGCTAGAAATGGTCTCTTCTCTCCGTGTTTGTTACCTGTTTGCCTCCATTCTCCTCTTGACACAATCCTTTTTAGTAGATTAGCTGGGGTTGGGTTTGCTCTTGAGCTCTTGTTCACTTCCCCAGCCCTGTCAAGCCTTTGCATGTTTGTTTTTAGTGAAAGAAAAGTAATATTCTTAATTGATTGGAAAGGATAATGAAGGCAAGTAAGTTGAATTAAAATCCTTGGAAGCAACATCTTAAAAAGAAAAGTATTCAATAGGAAGGAAGGAGAGGGAGGGGGGAAGGAAGGAAAGTCATAAAATTATCTGCTACAATGTCCTACCTGTCAATGACTACTTCAGCTTCAACCACAACAATATAAGAACACACAATAGATACAAACAAGGTAAACCGCACCAAACTCGATTGCAGAAAATACGACTTCAGCAACAGACTGGTCAATGCCTGGAATGCACTACCTAACTCTGCGGTTTTATCCCAAACCCTCCAAAATTGTAACCTAAGACTGGCTACTGATGACCTCACCCCATTCCTAAGAGGTCTGTAAGGGGCGTGCATAAGTGCACCAGCGTGCCTACCATCCCTGTCTTAATGTTTCTTCTATTTGTATCTATTTTATGTATCCAATCCATGCTTATACTTATTACCTAATACAGTGGTTCTCAACCTTTATAGTGCTGCGACCCCTTTAATACAATTCCCCATGATGTAGCGACCCCCAACCGTAAAATTGATTTCATTTTGAATTTATTGTGCCTGAAGCCGTATTGGCTAGCGATCTGAACTGCTTGCGATTGCCTTGAGGAGGGAGGGATTAAAGCGGAGACTCCTCCCCTATTAAGTTTATCACGCCTGAAGCCAGATTAGACTAGCAATTGGGAGTGATTGCAGCTGGCTTGAGAGGGAGACATCAGAGCAAGGGAGGAGGGAAGGAGAAGGAAGGGAGGAAGGAAGGAAGGAAGGAAGGAAGGAAGGAAGGAAGGAAGGAAGGAAGGAAGGAAGGAAGGAAGGAAGGAAGGAAGGAAGGAAGGAAGGAAGGAGCTAGCTATGAATTTTTCCTGGAGCTGTGGATGCTCCATTACTGGAGATTTTATTTAAATCTTATTGAAATTTATTGAAAGCTATTTAATTGTCAGCCATCTGGAGTCATTTGAAGTCAGACAGCCTCTAAATTTAAAACTAAAACTAAGTAAATTTGTGATGATATGGTGATTTCTGTCCTGTACAGATGTGTTTGATTAGAAAGTTTCCTTCCAACCCCATGATTCTGCAATTATTTGGCACTACCAAGATTTCCCCTTTGTCTCTTACAGATGAGCTCCTTCAAGAACAGCGAACCGATATGGACCAGTTTACTTCTTCCATTTCTGAATCCCCGGTGGATGTGCACGTGAGCTCCGAAGAAAGCGAAGAATCTCCCCTCTTTGATGGTAAACCTTTCCGTCCATTCCAGGTGAAAACTTTCCCAGCTGCTTCCAAAAGTGAAGGTACGTCAAAACTATAGCGCTGTACTGTATCTGGCCTGAACCCATCAGAGCCAAGCTACTTGAATAGAATAAATTTGGTCTCAGCTTTGCTCTGGATAAGCCTTTTTTGTTTTTTGCCAGAGCTTTTCAGAGTAATTTCTGATGAAGGACCACTTGGTGATTGAGATGTTTTGAGTTTAGCAATCTGGCTTGATTGATGCAAGTCGCCTGTTCTCTTATGAGCCGTATTTGTACTATGTCTAGCTGGCCTTCCCACACTCATGGTGAGAATTCAGTTTTGTGTGCTGATTGTGTTATAAACAGGGGTGTCAAACTCGCGGCCCGCGGGCCGGATGCGTCACACATTGGCCACGCCCACCCCGGTTTAGCGAAGGGGGAAGTCAAGATATGTCATGTGACGACAACATGACATCGCGGGTTTGACACCCCGTGTGTTACGAGATTATTATAAATATATTTTCCTAGTTTCCTGGGGTTCATAAAATTGGGATGGCAGAAAAGAAGTCCGAACCTGCATTTAATCTCTGATGTAAAAATGTTCTCCAGTATCTGAATCAGAAATTGCACACGAGCCTTTTTTTTTTCTTTTCTCCCCTCCTAATCTCCTTTCTCTCTGCTATTTCTTTTGTTTTTGTTCTTGTTTTTCCCTCCTGCTATAGATTCTCAGCCGGAATTGTACCATCCAGTGAAAAAAGGTTGGTTTCCACCCTGATCCCTTTTAAATGCGCTCTCTATCATACCCTTCCCCGTTTTGAGTGGATTTTAATCCCTTTTAATTTTGTGTTTCATAACTTCAGCTTCACTTCCCTCCCTCCCTCCTGCTTATCTAGACAAGGTTGCATTAGCTGCTGTCCCTGATGGCATAGGAGTCAATTTGGTGGCCCCTGAACTATTTAGTGAATCATACATTATGATCAGGATAAATTTCATTAGGCTGATGATATATATATAAGTAATTAAATAGTGATTAGAGCCTTCTGAAGTTCTGAAGCAGCTATTTGGGATCAGGTGATATAGATGGCCGGCTGAATTGGCTTCGAGCAGATGATATGTGCAGTTTCAAGATTAAAATGCTGATTTTATTGCAAGCAGCGTTTTTCCTCTTTGCCATGGGATAAACTTTGTTAGAATGGTGTTTATAAGAAGGATTTAAACAGGGCTGATATTTAGAACTCCTCCCGAAGGGGGAAAAAATCTGTAAGCTTGGGCATAATTCTAACCTCCGTTAGAATTATGTAAATCTATACAAACTAACTTGGAATGGATATGGGCAAACGTGTGAGAGGTATTAGACATTATTATATGGGATTATAGAAGTAATGTAGAATCTTGTCAATTTTAGAATAAGAATCGGATGTATTTTTTCATCTGTATCCCAGATATTTTCTCTACCAAAAGAGAATCGGAAGCCAGTCTTCTAATTTTTTTTTCTTTGCTTTTTTTCCTTTTTCTTTGCACTTTTTCTCTTTCCTTTTTTTTTCTTTTCTCCCCTCCTAATCTCCTTTCTCTCTGCTATTTCTTTTGTTTTTGTTCTTGTTTTTCCCTCCTGCTATAGATTCTCAGCCGGAATTGTACCATCCAGTGAAAAAAGGTTGGTTTCCACCCTGATCCCTTTTAAATGCGCTCTCTATCATACCCTTCCCTGTTTTGAGTGGATTTTAATCCCTTTTAATTTTGTGTTTCATAACTTCAGCTTCACTTCCCTCCCCTCCCTCCCTGCTTATCTAGACAAGGTTGCATTAGCTGCTGTCCCTGATGGCATAGGAGTCAATTTGGTGGCCCCTGAACTATTTAGTGAATCATCATACATTATGATCAGGATAAATTTCATTAGGCTGATGATATATATATATAAGTAATTAAATAGTGATTAGAGCCTTCTGAAGTTCTGAAGCAGCTATTTGGGATCAGGTGATATAGATGGCCGGCTGAATTGGCTTCGAGCAGATGATATGTGCAGTTTCAAGATTAAAATGCTGATTTTATTGCAAGCAGCGTTTTTCCTCTTTGCCATGGGATAAACTTTGTTAGAATGGTGTTTATAAGAAGGATTTAAACAGGGCTGATATTTAGAACTCCTCCCGAAGGGGGAAAAAAAATCTGTTAAGCTTGGGCATAATTCTAACCTCCGTTAGAATTATGTAAATCTATACAAACTAACTTGGAATGGATATGGGCAAACGTGTGAGAGGTATTAGACATTATTATATGGGATTATAGAAGTAATGTAGAATCTTGTCAATTTTAGAATAAGAATCGGATGTATTTTTTCATCTGTATCCCAGATATTTTCTCTACCAAAAGAGAATCGGAAGCCAGTCTTCTAATTTTTTTTTCTTTGCTTTTTTTCCTTTTTCTTTGCACTTTTTCTCTTTCCTTTTTTTTCTTTTGCACTTTTTTTTTGGTCTCTTTTCCTACTTTATTCCCCTCCGCTTGTCTTACTTTTTTATTCATGTTTTGGAAATTTAATAAAAATCATTTTTTAAAAAGCATTAGCTGTTATTTGAAAGGACGATGCTGGACTTCATGGAGTAAGATCTTCAACCTGTCAGAGAGCATGATTAATATTCTACCATGAAAAAGCTCTTCAGGAAGTTCACTTGTTATTTGTCAAAATATTTGTACGGTAGATTTAAAAAAAAAATCACCCACAGCCTATTAAAGGATCTCTGGAATTAGACGTGTGTCAGGCTTCCCCCACCCATTGGTTTGCATGGATTATAATTCCCAAATAGTGAATGAATTATAGTTAGTACAATTAGTATTAGCACAATTAGCATAATGTTCACAATAGTGAGGACGAGAGGTACGAAAACGCCGACCTGCAGTCTCCAATTCTTGACGGTGCTGTAAGCGGCAACGTTTTCTTACCAACCCTCTTATTATTTTACTGGTTGGTTTTACTTCTGATTTTACTAGTTGGAGTACTACGTCAGGTGGATGTTTTCATAACAAAAGGTGCAACAACCTAGCTAAGGTGAAGTTAAATCTTCCAAATATGATTTGAGTTCCCAGTCAGAAATCACCGATTTGACTCTCGTGGAGAATCTGCCGAAACATGGTTGTAAAGTCGTTTTTGATTCTAACAGCCACGGATGTAAAATTTGTAACTTATTTAACTTGCGAGAAACTTAGGGCAGCCTGTTGTGACCCAGGCTCAAGTAGATGGTAGGAAACTCAGTCAGTGTAAAAACAAACTTTATTCGAACAGCTGAGAATTACTTCATTCTCAGCGTAGTTCAACTAAATTAAAGCAAATTCCTCCCAACACAATTCCTCAGTTCTATCACCAGCCTTGGTCCAATTAGGCAAACTGCCTAAGGCCTTTCTTGGCAAAAGTTCAGAAGACACTAGTACAAATGCAGCAAGACAAAGCTACCAACGTTGTTTTCCGGCAAAGAGCCCAAAAGCCATTTCTGGTCTTTTAAGCCTTATGGGAGGGGCCAATCATCTCTTGGCCCTACTCCCGAGTTGTCCTCTTTGCTTTAGCTGCTCTTGCCTTCTGGCAGCTCTTCTCATGTGTGCATTAGGAACAGGCTCCTCCTGTTCCTCTGCCTCACTACTGTCAGCCTCTGGAGGCTCTGAGTCCGCACCTCACTCCCCAATAGCCCCTGGCCCCACCTCTGCCTCCGATGCAGAGCCTTCATCCAGGTCTTCCCCAGCCTCCAGGACTAACCCATGCTCTTCCTCAGCCTCAGCGCTGTCCGATTCCGTTACCAGCTCCGCAGGCTGCTGGCGGACCACAACACAGCCCTGAGAAATCTATTAAGATTAAAAAGCAACATCAGTCAGCTCATTATTTGCTTCAGGATTAATTACAAAATTCCAAATTATTAAAAGACAAATGCAGTGTTTTTTTCTGCGAAACCCGTCTTATTTCTCTCTCGTAAAAAACTGGAAGTAATTCCATCCAACTGGCTGGTCACGGCAAGAAGGATATTTCTTTAGCTAAAATGGTAAAAAGCTATTTCTTCTTTGCTTCCCCCCCCCCACCCCCGGATTTCTTTATAGCTTACTGCTGTTTCTTTCTTGGCCTGCACACGGTTTCTAAGAGCTTTCCCTCTTGAGCACCAGTCCAATTAAGGCTGGTAAGCTGGCCTAACGGTGCCCATTTAGAGTCTTTGCAACAAGCAGATAAAGCTGAATGCTGAGGATTGATCATTGGTTGATGGCCTGGGTGTATTTTCTTCTTTTGGAAGCTGGGAGTCATTTGACTTTGGGGTGTGCGGGAAATGTGGTTTATGGCAGCCTTGGAAAGCAAGCTGGGCAAAATTCTGAATATGTTTGGAATCCAAAAGAGTGTGTTTAGAGACTTTTAAAGAGATTTTAAAAGGATAAGCAGTAAAAGCAGATGTCCTTGAGACTTTAAAATAATTAAAACGAATGGGGTGGGAACATGCTCCCAAAGACAGCATTACGTCTAATAGATATTGACTGATTGATGCCTTCAATCTGTGTTGACTCTTGAAACTGCCTGGAGAGAAAAACACACACACCCACACACACACACACAGAGAGAGAGAGAGAGAGAGAGAGAGAGAGAGAGAGACTCCGAATTAGATGGAGCAAACAATTTGATATTCAGGACTCTGAAAATCTGGGATGGTTTGAAGATAGCACCAACTTCTTCTGCTATTCATCTTGAATTAATTGTGGAGGTTTGGTTCCCCCATAACCACCTATAGAGCTTCAGTGTTGCATAATTGACTGACATCTGGAACTTCGTTCTCTCCTCCTGTGAAACCGATTCAGGATTTTATTCAGCCGTCCAGAGAGAAAACAAATTAAGCTTCTCCAGCAAGGAGCAATTTTTAGAATGGCTTCCAGCCTTGTTCTTCAGATAGGCTGATATTGCAGGGCACCTAAAGGGCTGGTACTGCTGTGAACACAGCAAAGGACCACTCCAAAGGATTGGGCCAGGTGGTCCTTGACTTAAGACCTCAATTGAGTTGTTAATTGGATCGCTATAGGAGAAGGAGTGGCAGAACCTGGGGGCCGGAGTCAAAAGAGAGATCAGCCTAGGATCCCTACATAGCTACAAGTGAACTAAGTCCAACTTCTCTTGAATTCCGTTGGTCCTTAGTCAAAATCCAAGCAGGTGCTAAACCTTTAGTTGAGGCTATTCCTGTGCGGTAGCATTAGCAATAAACCAGTTTAATTAAACCTTCATATGTCGACCTGATCTTTTGCGCCTGACAGTCAACGCAAGACCATGGCTGATTTTACGACCTTTTTTTGTTTGGATCATTAAGCAGACGATTGTTAAGTGAACACAGCAGTCATTAAGCAACTCTGTTTTTTCCAGTGAGCTGGTTGGGTTTTTTTTGCCAGAGACCGGAAGTAAACACCAGAAATCGGCAAAAAACGTCAAAAAACAAAGCCATCTGATTGTGGTTCACTGCAAACAGCGGTTGAGGCCTAAAATGCATTTCCAGTGACTAGGAGAGTTGCAGTGGTTAGAACTTCAAAATCAGGACATAAATACCTTTTGAGGGATCCTCTGTAACTTCAAACAGTTGCTAAGGACTGGTTGTACAGTTGCTAAGGAACTGGTCATAAAGGGACGACTATCTGTGTCTGGTGGCCTAGCAGTGAAGTTATTCTCCTCCCATTCAGAAGGTTGAGAGTTCAATCCTAATAGAAGCGGATATTTCACTCTCCCCGGGTGCAAAGAAAAAAATACTGCTGCGAACTCCATGTGGTGTCAGGAAGGGCATCTGGCCAGTAAGCGCTCAGCTCCATCCAGTCGCCCCTACTCTACCCCGAATTACTTAAGGGATGAGAGTCGTAAAACGGGAGAAGAAAGTACAACATGTACAGAAAAATCAATTTGGACTGTTGCTAGTTAGTAAGAAACAAGATATATCCTTGAACCTTCTAGGTAGCCTCTCATTTTCATCATGTAACCTGCTCAACAATCCCTTCGCCATTGTCCATTCTTCGTTTTCTCTAGTCTAACATTTGGCATCCCCGTGACATGCGCATCAAGAAAACGGAACTTGCAATTCATGTAGATGCATATTGTGACAAACTTTTTTTTGTTTTGTTTTGCTGTGGCTGGATCTCTGTATTTATTTATTTATTTATTTATTTATTTATTTATTTATTTATTTATTTATTTATGTCACGCCTAATTTCTTTCCGCTCAGGGTCTGGCCTGGTGGATCTGGACGGGCTGATCGGAGCAGAAGAAAAAGTGATTAACAGCAAGAGCAAACTGGATGAGAACGTGGTAGGCCACTTTGCGCGGAAATTTGCGTGGGAAAACTTGTGCCTGCAACCGCCAAGTTTTGTAAGCTTTTCGGGATTTTGCTAAACGCATGAAATTGGCAAGCGGAGATCAGAAAAATAAAAAACTTTATAGAAAAAAGAAAAGAAAGATGTTCCCTTGAAGATAACGTACGTGCTTGCAGAAATAGCACTCGCTGGCGGAACTCCATAGAAATGCAAAGTATTATGGCTCCTGCCGTTGTGAGCACCTCGTAAAATTCTCTCTCTCTCCCGTGATTCTTTTCAGGTGATTGATGAGACGCTCGATGTGAAGGAACTGATTTTCAATCCTGAACGAGTTGGTGGGCTGGTGGATGACATTCCGGTATGTCTAGTGCTATCAACATAGATTTACTCTTAGAGCGGAGGTGTCAAACTCAAGGCCCGCGGGCCAGAACCACCCGCGGGGGTGCTTAGATCTGGCCCACCCTGAAAACAGTGAAGGACTGGCCCGCGGTGTCTCTGCAGCGAAAACGGAGCTCGGGAAGGGCTCTGTTTTCAGCCGCGATGGCTTCTTGCAACCCTCTGCCAGTGAAAATGGAGCTCGGGGAGGGTATGTGCGGCCTGCCCAGGCTCCATTTTCAGCAGCAACAGCTTACAGCCCTCTGCCAGCAAAAACAGCCCCATTTTTGCTGGCAGAGGGCTGCAGGAGGTTGTCACGGCCAAAAATGGAGCCTCCATGAGTGACGTTGAACTGGCCATGCCCCCTGCACCGCCCCAAAGTCAAGCACAACCCCGATGCGGCCCTCAATGAAACCGAGTTTGACACTCCTGTGTTAGAGGGAACCACATATACCTCTTTGTGAAACCCTTTGTCATGGACAGTGTCTATTCCTCAATTATACCAAAAACAGAAATTATTCAGTGTTGGTTTAATGTCATGGTTCCGAGTAATGCTCCCAACCAATTCAAGACTCTTTGAGGCCTTGGCTTCTTCAAAAATCCGGTTTATTGGGTACATCGTATCGGCACGGTCAAAGGTGAAACCAACAGTGAATAATTCCCGCATTTTTTTGGAATAATTAAAGAATAGATACTGTCCACACACACACACCCCTTGTTTGTGACATGTCACGTTAGCCAACCAAGCAGGTGACAAACTTCTCAGCACTCCCACCTGCCATTGCTAGGACACAATGTCAGGGTTCCAAGTAACACATCTGCCATTTAATAAGAACTCTGAGGTAGGCAATTCCTCCAAGGAATATTTTATTTGGGACATATCCAATTGGTATGATCCTGGTGAAAAACCAGCTCTTAAGTGCTCCCCGGGTTTTTCACCCCAATTAAAAAGTCAAACTTCGTCACTTCCCCAACCATTGTCTCCACCATTTGAACACCTGCACCAAAGTCCTTGATTGCCAGGGGAAAGAATTTTATTTAGGCTAATCTCTACTCCCTGGCTCCTTCGCTCCAGGCTTTGTCAGTCCTGAAGCGGTGAGAAGAAAACCTCCCTAGGAAATTACAAAAAGGAAAATGGGCCAAGTTCAGCCAGCTTCAGGGTTGACGTTGATTTTGGCCTTGGTTCTCAGGAGCCTTATCATTGTTATGTCTGGAGGAAAACATTCTACATTCCATAAGTATCGTCCCATCCTCCCTGTCCCCGAAGTATGGCAAGTAAGAAACAAAGCAAGACAAATACGGCTTCAGCTAGAGTCGTTTTGAGAGTTGACACTCTTTTTCTCCAGAAGGATATCGGATGTTGTAAAGAACTGTAGGTTATTGGATATGAATGTTAAATAAAACTTTTAAGAACTGTAGGTAGTCCTTGACTTACAACGGTTTATTTAGTGACCCTTTGGCGACCTTCTGGCAAGCAAAATCAATGGGGAAAGCAGATTCACTGAACAGCCATGTTACTAATCTAACGACGTAGACATAAGGAGGAATTTCCTGACAGTGAGACCAATCCACCAATGGAACAGAAGTTGCCTTCAGAAGTTGTGGGAGCTTCATCCCTGGAAGCTTTCAAGAAGAGACTGGACTGCCATCTGTCAGAAATGGTGTAGGGTCTCCTGTTTGAATGGGGGGTTGGACTAGATCAGGGGTCTCCAACCTTGGCAACTTTAAGACTTGTGGACTTTAACTCCCAGAGTGCCTCAGCCAGCTTTGCTGGCTGAGGAACTCTGGGAGTTGAAGTCCACAAGTCTTAAAGTTGCCAAGGTTGGAGACCCCTGTGCTAGGTCACCCATTCTGGGTTCTGGGGTTGCTTCTGCTATAGCTTGGTTGAGAGGGCCAAGATTCCCACTACAGGTAATCCTCGACTTACAACAGTGACTATTCGAAGTTACAACGGCATTGGGGGGGGGGGAAAGTGACTTGTGACGGTTTTTCACACTTAACGACCGTTGCAGCGTCCCCATGGGCCAGGTGATCAAAATCCTGACCCTTGGCAACTGACTCGTACTTAGACGGGTTGAGGTTAGCCAAAGGTCCCACCTTTGCTATTTATGCACGGCCACCACCAAACCAGCATCTTCTACCCCCAGGGCTTCTCAGACTCTGAGGTGGATCTCCTTGGGGAAGGTACAGACAGAGGCAGGAAGAACCTTTCAAGTTACATTGCTACAGTAAAGCCACTTTTCCCAAAGTTTCATTGTATGATTTTCATTGCTCATGTTGAGTGTTTGGATTTTTAAGGGAGGTATGCACATTCAGGTTAGAGCAGCGGTTCTCAACCTGTGGGTCGCGACCCCGTTGGGGGTCGAATGACGATTTGCCAGGGGTCGCCTAAGACCATCGGAAATATGGGAAGTATACTTGCGAGTCAAAGAATCGCGCTCCAATGGTTGACTCCACCAGCCAGCTGCAGGCTCTTCAAATCGCTAGCCGAATTCGACTTCAGGCACGATGAATTAAAAAAGAGAGAAAACTTTGCTCTGATGTCTCCCTCTCAAGCCAGCTGCAATCACTCCCAATCGCTAGCCTAATCTGGCTTCAGGCGCGATAAACTTAATAAGGGAGGAGTCTCCGCTTTAATGCCTCCGTCCTCAAGGCAATCGCTGGCAGTTCAGATCGCTAGCCAATACGGCTTCAGGCGCGATAAATTCAAAACGAAAATAATTTTACGGTTGGGGTCACCACATTGTGGGGAATTGTATTAAAGGGGTCGCAGCACTATAAAGGTTGAGAACCACTGGGTTAGAGGAAAGGGAGATGTGATGGCAAAAAGTTTAGGAGTTCTTGCTCAAGTCCCAAGGGTGTCCAACCTTGGCAAGTTTTAAGACCTGTCGCCTTCAACCTCACAGATGGAATCCTGGGAGTTGAAGTCCACAGGTCTTAAAAGTTGCTAAGGTTAAAGACCCCTGGACTAGATGACCTACAACAGGGATGTCCAACCTTGGCCCCTTGAAGCGTGGTGGACTTCAACTCCCAGGATTCCCCAGCCAGCAACTTGCTCATATTTATAGCTCATGCTGGCTGGGGAATTCTTGGAGTTGAAGTCCACCACTCTTCAAAGGGGTCAAGTTTGGACACCCCCTGACCTACAAGGTCCCTTCCAACTCTTGTCAACTGCAGTGAGTCACTAAACGGGGCAAAACTCCCTTGGCAACGTAAATGCGGGTCTCAGTTGGGGCCGTACGCTGACGACTTACCTGGATTGAGTGACGGAATTCTCTCAGAAGCAGGAATAACACCTGTTGTATCACGTGTTTGTGGCGGTACTAAAACAGGCTGTAAACACTCAAGCGCGTGTTTACCGGTGTAGGTTTCCATGCTTCAACCTCTCCCCGTTCTCCTCTTCTCCCTCTTGTAGAAAACTGACCGTTCTATGCGCGATGACTTCAGCTTCAGCAGCAGCGCTCTCATCGGCCTTCTGGTGATAGCAGTTGCCATAGCTACGGTTATAGTCATAAGCTTGGTGATGCTGAGGAAGAGGCAGTATGGAACCATCAGCCATGGGATTGTAGAGGTGAGAGGGGCCCTAGAGGCACCATGCCGTGAACCCTGAGGTAGAGCAGAGCCAAACTGGTGGAGAGAACGACTAGAATCGTTGCTGGAGAATTACATGATTCTCAAGGCACTTCTTTTCAAACATTCGGGCTGGGAAATGAATTTTCAACATGAAACCCCTAAAAATATTTTGGTCCCCACACAGTACGGAGCCTGTTGGAAACTCTGAGCAACAGGAGTCAGACTAGAAATTACTACTTTGAATCATTCCTTTAATTAGTCTAGCATCCGTATGCAAAGGCAGGTGAACCAGCATTAAGGTTATACTTCCTTTTGGGTTATGGATGCTAAAGCTCTTGTGAGTTAACCTCCAAAGCCTGGTGCTGTTATATAAAGAACTGGGTGGTTTTCCTGCAGATGTTTCATAACACAACTAGGATAGCGCTCTGAAGATATTACCTAGTTTGGGTAATGAAACATCTGCAAGATAATCGCCAAGCCCAGAGAGCATCAAGGGCTCTACAACCCTGAGCTACAAATATTCTCTTGTATTGATACCACTAGAACAGGGTTCCCCAACCTTTCGGACCTCAGGGACCACGAAATTCATAATTTTAAATCCCGTGGACCACTAATATGATCTGCTTAATGTCTGGCTGGGTGGGCGTGGTTAGGTGGGCATGTGACTGGGTGGGTGTGGCCAACTCAATGTCATTCACATTGAGGGGCACCTCGCCGGTCTCTCACCTCCCAGCCACTTCTTGCCTGCCCGCCCGGGCTCCTTAGGGCCCCAACAGGAAGCAGTTGTTGGAGCTAAGCAGCCGCCACAAGAAAGAGTTGGCAAAACAGCTCAGTTCAAATTGGATCTGACCGAGAAGGAGGCTCAGTAGAAGCACCTCACTGAGGACTATGAGCATAGGCTTTCCAAGCAGAGGGAAGACCTGCGGGAGTGCAAGGCCAGGTATCGGCACCTGGAGGCTCAGCGGGCTGAGATGGTTAGCCAGTTCCAGGCCATGATGCAGTCCCACTGGAACAAGGCCCTCCAGCTCTTCGCCACCAGCAGCACTTCCCTCAGCCTTTGCCCAAAGCCCTGCACCAGGAGGCTGAAGCAGACCCCAAGTTGGAATTACTGCCCCCCTCCGACCCACACAAAAAGACCCCGAAGGGGGAGACACTCTGCAGCAACAGTTCATTGCATGTATCCATCCCAGGGGCCGTAGTTTGAGGACCCCTGATTTAGTACAATATAAAAAAATGCAAATAATTTTTCTGCGGACCACCAAAATTTTCTCGCAGACCACCAGTGGTCCATGGACCACCGGTTGGTGATCATTGCACTAGAAAGACTCTTTGCTACTCAAAATAATCTCTTGGCTGATTGATAGCTGCTTCTTCTTCTTCTTTTTCCCCCCCATAAAGGTTGACCCAATGTTAACTCCAGAAGAAAGGCATCTGAACAAGATGCAGAACCATGGCTATGAGAACCCAACATACAAATATCTGGAGCAGATGCAGATTTAAAGGGTTTTGAAACGGTTGCATCCCTGACCAGCAGATGTTTAGGGGAGAAAGGGCCAAAATAGTCCATTGTTTTGGATCAACTACTGACCAACTGTTGTTTGAAGAGGACTTCACCTTACATTCAGAGTTCCTGGGTCATTTAAGACTTAAATTACTACTGTAGAATTTCAATTTCCATTCTTTTAAACGGGCGAGGAAATGGTAATATAACAATATATGATATATAAAGCATAAATGGGAAAATGGATCTATGGCAGATATTTGAGATGTAATTTTTTTCCTTTTTTAAGAAACCTAATCTAATGAGAAATCCCAATGCTGTTGTATTGTCTAATAACAAGCTCTCAGTATACAGGAGAAACAATTGTTTTATTTCTGATTCTCTGCTTGCATATTCCAGGGTAATTTGTACCAACCACATTGTATAAAGAAATAATTTAGTGGCTCTTCGGTCATTCTGGCTTGCAGGGTTGCAAAATTCCTTCCTTCCTTCCTTCCTTCCTTCCTTCCTTCCTTCCTTCCTTCCTTCCTTCCTTCCTTCCTTCCTTCCTTCCTACCTACCTACCTACCTACCTACCTACCTACCTACTTACCTACCTACCTACCTACCTACCTACCTACCCGGATTTTGGAGAAAACAAACTTCATAAAAGATTATGGAAAACTTAAATGCATTCTTCGATGCCAGTGACCTGTACAAATTCTGCTGCTGTGTGGCTTTGGTTTCCCCCCAAAAAATCTACACCTCTCTAAAAGACTAGGCGGGAAATTGCTCTCTCGTTTTAGGATCTTCGTAGTGGAATTATTTGGTCGGGAATTTGAGCAGATTAGGATTGCGCACTTGCCTTGCTTTTCTTGAATCCTGTCCTGCTATAGAGTTGGAAGCTTTTGACGTTCGGATTCAGCCCTTCCCTTTCAGCATAACTTCTCCCTTTTTAGCCTTGCCTAATATTAAGCGAATCTTTCTTGTTAATGTGTGCCGCCCCCCCCACCCGTCCTCCTCCTCCTCCATTCAGGGTAACTCATGATCATTAGAGGTTTGGAAGGCTGATGGGTCTTCCTGAGGGAAGTTGGCTGAGGCTGGAGGCATGTGTACTTAAACAGAGCCGTTGTCCTGCCTTGGGGAAAAAAAAAAAAGGCCAGGCATCTGGAGAAGCGAAAAGAAGAATGAACCCACAAACGTTGGTCGCCATTGTGTTCAGCGTTACGCGCCACAGGGAGGAATTATTGTGTGAGAAACGGAAGAGGAAGGAACCGCCAGGCACCGAGACAGTGTCAAAAAAGAATCGCTCCATTAACCATCATGTCTTTGTAATGCCTGTATAGTTGGTGTTAATCCTCACGGCCATTTTTCTTTTTCAGAAAAACAACTCTCGACGTTCTGATAAACCTGTGTTGTATTTTTTTCCCTCCCTCCCACTCACTCACTCACATACTTTTTTTTTTTTTGTGAATTTTCTTTTTAACTTCCACCCCCCCCCCACCCCCAACCCCCGTATAATTTCTCTTCCCACTATGCACAGATTTACTTAACCTGCAAACTCCCTAGTGTGGTCTGTGGGGAATGTAGAAAAAGTTGGAAACTCATCAATAAACTCCTTTAACTTCCCGTTTCTGATTCTGGTATCTATGCCCTGTGTGCCTTAGGGGTCGCTCATGTCCGAACTCCAGAAAGTCCTTCGCTTCCCCTGTCCCCTAAAACTCAAGGACAGGGCTGTCAATCTCAATCTTTCTCTCTCTCTCCCTCTCCCTCCCTCCCTCCCTCTCCCCCTCCCTCTCCCTCCCTCTTCCCCTCACTCCCTCTCCCTCTCTCTCCCCCTCCCACTCTCTCCCCTCACTCCCTCCTCTCCCCTCACTCCCACCGCCTCTCTCTACCCTCCCTCTCTCTCCCCTTCCTTCCTTGTCAAGTGTTAGGGCAGTGATCAGGCATGAACGCTCTTAAATGGATATTAAGCTTAATTATCAGCTCAAACAAACAAGACTTAAAAGCATAACATGACAAAGATGCCTACCGATCAAGAGGATACTCAAAAATCTTTGAAGCTTCCTAACAGCTCCTTAAGGACAGCAGACATAACTCAAAAGGGTACCACTTCTTTTACTACAATGTCCAGCACTAGGTTTTGGTCAGAAACTTCCAACAGACAACGACGCGGCAGGTTTTTTGACTTCATGGCCCTGGTTCTATGATCAGACGACAGCAAGACCTGACTTTGATTGGGTAGCACATGCCTGGAAAGGGGAATCGAAAGTCTGAGAAAGTCACGGTGGGGAAAACTTGGAAGCTGCATAAAGATCCCCCCACCTTTTCTTTATCGCTTAACACGATTAAAAGTAAAGAATAGGTTGGCTCAGGATGATGGGAGCTAAGAAGTGTGCCTTTTCAGTTTGCAGCGCCTGACCTATGGAACGTCCTACCTCCTGAAGTTCGATTCAGCAGCTACGGATGGATAACTACATCCCCTTTTACGACTTGTGGACTTCCAGCTCCCAGAATTCCTGAACCAGCATAGGAATTCTGGGAGCTGAAGTCCACAGGTCATAAAAGGGGACGTAGTTACTCATCCCTGAGCTACATTCACTATTGGATTTCAATATTACAGTTTGTGACGAAGGGGTCCATCTGGAGCAACTATCAACATCCATGGAACGCCTTTCAGGAGACATCTTCAATCCTGCTTTCCAATACTAAATAAATTTGAAGGTAGAATATCTGTTACTAGGTGCAAGGTGGCTAAAGATGCTGAGCTTGTCAGCTGGAAAGCTGACAGCCTGGGTTCAAGACTCAAGCGCAGCGCAACAGGGTGAGCTCCCGTTATTCGCCCTAGTTCCTGCCCACCTAGCAAAAAAGCATGCAAATGTGAGTAGATAAATAAAAATAGTATTTATTGAAGCTCCAACATTTAAAAAACTACAAAAATACAACGGAAAGAAAAAAAAACAACAAAAATTTTTCCACTAATAACAGCTTTTCTATATCGATATCTATCATAACAAGCATATTTACAAAAGTTCTAATTTATATATATATCTTAAATTGCATCCTTATTTATATTCTCATCACCCCTATTCCTAGTTCAATTTCATATCCTATATTTCTTCAACAATTTTACCTTCTACATATTATATTTAACGGATTATCCCTTATTTTTTTCGTCTCCTCTCAAGCCAGGAATACCATCTGTTCCAAATTTGATAGCATCTCTTTCATTTCCATGGACAGTCTGTCCATTTCTGCACAATCATAATTTTTTTTAAAAAATTATAATTTGGTCTGGAGGAGCGAGTAGATAAATAGGTACCATTTCCATGGGAGGGCAGCCACGTGACCACAGAAATGGTTTTGCACAATGTTGGTTCTCTTGGCTCAGAAATAAGAGAACATGGCCCACTAAGATCTGACTCAATTGGAAAGATAAACCTTTAGGTTTCTTTACTAGATGCAAACAAAGTGATGGAGATCAACGGCTATTGGGCTTGTACAACCTCTGGAGAACATCTGGTGGCCACTGGGAGAATAGATTATTGGATTATTTGGGTTGATCCGAGCGGGCACTGCTTGCATCCTTATGTTCCCAAGGAAAAACCAAAGTGAGCAAATGCAAAGTCCTACATTTAGCAAATAACATGCCTCACTGCAAAAGCTTCTGAAGAGCCTGGAGGCAAAATAACACACTTAAGCGCTCCCCCCATCTTATGTGAGCTTTGGTCTATTGCTTTCTGTCCTTGGAAAAACAGCAACATTTGGGGAGGGGGAAATGGGTCTCTTGAAATGCCAAAACAACAAACAGGGAAAGTAACCATAGAGATCTTCGCGTCAGTACCATCTTGAATTGATGCAATAATATTTGCACACAGGCAGATATTATTTTGCAAACAAAGCATAGCAGGGGACAAATAACTCTGAAGTTCTTGCGGACAATCTTTTAATGTATCAGAAAGCGCTGAAATAAATGCTATGGCTCCATTGCTTCATGGCTGGAATGTGATGTGGGTCAGGGATCACCAACCTTTCGGACCTCAGGGACCACTAAATTCATAATTACCACTAATATGATCTGCCTAATGAGCGGCTGGGTGGGTGTGGCTAGGTGGTCATGTGACTGGGTTGGCATGGCCAACTTGATGTCACCCATGTCGAGGGATGCCTTGCCAGCCTCTCCTCTCCCAGCTACTCCCCTCCCCACCCGGGCTGCTTAGGGCCCCAACAGGAAGCAGTTGTTGGAGCTAAGCAGCCATCATGAGAAAGAGTTGGCAAAACAGCTCAGTTCAAATTGGATCTGATGGAGAAGGAGGCTCAGCAGAAACACCTCACTGAGGACTAGCAGCATAGGCTTTCCAAGCAGAGGGCAGACCTGCAGGAGTGCAAGGCCATGTACAGGCGCCTGGAGGCTCAGCGGGCTGAGATGCTCAGACAGTTCCAGGCCATGATGCAGTCCCACTGGAACAAGATCCTCCGGCTCCTCGCCACCAGTAGCACTTCCCTCCAGCCTTCACCCAAAGCCCTGCACCAGGAGGCTGAAGCAGACCCCAAGTTGGAATTTCTGCCTCCCTCCAACCTGCACAAAAGACCCCGAAGGAGGGGAGTCTGCATAACACAAACGTTCATTGCACGTATCTCTCTCGGGGACTGTAGTTTGAGGACCCCAGATTTAGTGCAATATAAAAAGTGCAAATAATTTTTCTGCGGATCACCAAAATTTTCTCACGGACCACCAGTGGTCCACAGACCACCAGTTGGTGAACGCTGATGTGGGGGATGTTGTGTCATCTGCTGCCAACTCCAGATTTGCTTTTCCTCTCTATTGGTGCCTCACGTTGCAAACCACATAATTTATCAAACCTAATGTTCCTTCTGCATTGGTAGGACTGATTTGAATTGATTTATTGGCTGCCCATCTCCCTTTCAGGTGACTCTGACTGGCCAAGCCAGTAAGACCATGAATAATAAATACTTCTAATAACAATAAAGATTACAATTAAATATTTTTTAAGATGGAGAAGAAGGATGCAGGGCAGTGGTGACATTCAATTTTTCCCCCTACTGGTTCTGTGGGTGTGGCTTGGCGGTGGTGGGGGGTCCAGTGACTGAGTGGGCGTGGCCAATTCAATTGTCACATATGGCCATGCCCACTCAGTCACATGACCCCCCACAACCAAGCCACGCCCACAGAACCCGGTAGGAAAAAAATGTGTATGAGCACCAGAAAGGCTCATAGCGAATGCTGTGACAGAGAGAAGCCGAACTTTTCTCTCTCCATTCACAGCGGAGCTGCTGTTCTCTTTATGGTCCTCCTCCCCGCCCCCTCCCTCCCTGGGGGCTACCTTAAAGGGACAGGCTGCAGCAGCTCCGTTCTGAATGGAGTGAGAAAAGTTAGCATTCTCTCTGTCACAGCATTCACTATCAGCCTTTCTGGTACTCATACACACATTTTTTTCCTACCGGGTTCTGTGGGCATGGTTTGGTTGTGGGGGGCGGGGTCATGTGACTGGGCATGGGCATGTGTGACATCGAATGGGTCGAGTGGCCGGAAGGGGTGAGCGGCAAGCGGGGGAGCAGAGGCGGGGCCAACTAGGGGTGGTTTTTACCAGTTTGGTGAACCGATCCAAATCGTCCCTACCGGTTCGCCAGAGCCAGTCCGAACCGGTTGAATTTCACCCCGATACAGGGGGAGATCGGGATCTTCTCTCAATACATCAACCACCCCTGAAATCTAGGAAAAGCTTCCTTTGTCGTCATCAAAAGGCTTTGAAGAATTTGAAAGGAGAAAGGATCTATGGAAAGCTCTACGAGAACCAGTTCTGGATGAGACCAACGGAGGACCCGGCACCTGGCTCTGAAGAAAGCTGGGAAGTATGGAAGTTGTTGAATAGACTGTACACGGGTACAACAAGATCCAGAAGACCTCCTGAACAAATGGGGCTATCCTGTGGCTTCTTCTCTTTGAGATTGTGATGACATGCAGACAATAACACATAACACATACCTGCCCTTTGTGCCCTGATCAGTGTACACCTGAGGACCTCATGGTAGAGTGACAGAAACACAATTAATGTTACTAGTTTCTGAGGAAGATCTATTCAATCTGTACATGTTTTTATCTTGTATTTTATATTTTAAGTTTTATATCATATAGCGTGCCTTGTTTTAATCAACCAACCAACCAACTCCTATTTACATGTTTTGAAGCTTGCTCCCAGTCCCTTTGAGGTTGAAAAGCTGGCTTGGTTTGAACACAAGCCACAATTTCCCTCTCTATTCTCATTTTGTCCTGAATTTTAAATTGCCGGCTTATTTCTTTGTTGCCTTGATATATGTAAAGGGTTTTGAAGCAGTGCTGGAGGCAAGCTGGCCTCAAACCAAAGAAATCACAAGACATCGGAAGAAATGATAATCCACCAGATCAATGCAATAATTTCCCGAAAGAATAAAATTCTAATTATGTGCCTCCTGGCTTTGTGTTTCAGGAAACCTTTCACCCCTTTTCAACTCTCCCCCCGCTTTTTTTTTTCTAATTTTGGCAATTATCCTGCACTGCAAATGATGTTTCCTTCTCGAGAAAGTTTGCTTCATGAATTTACTCAAAGTCCTCCGAGCAGTTTCAAAGGATGGAAAAAACTAAAGGGAGGAAGGAATGATTTTGTTTTTCGGAGGGTGAAAACTGTGGATCAGACCTAAAACAGGAAGATGATAGACAGGTGCACATAGATTGTTCTGCTTCACTTTATTCTATTATTCATTGCTTGACAACAGGAAAGCGGGATAACCAACTGATGATTAAGGAGATAAAAATAATTGCATTTGTAAAACTGCCATGATCCAAGTTTAATCTCTCGAATTGATTAGATAAATATGTGTGGGAGAAGGAAACCACCAGGGTTGAATGCCTACATGGAAATAAGATTCAGCTGTCAGTATTATCAGTGCTATTGTGTGTGTGTGAATTCTAGACATTTGTCTTCCTGTTCTCTTGGGAAAATTGGAATTACAAATAACTCAACAGAACCATAACATGAAATGGTGTAGGGTCTCCTGCCTGGGCAGGGGGTTGGACTAGAAGACCTCCAAGGTCCCTTCCAACTCTGTTATTATGTTATGTTATGAAGCAAATTTCTACTGGATGAAATGACCACTCAGACCTATTTACTCTGTTTTACTTACAAAGCAAACTTAATGAATTAACTGCACGAAATAATCAAGGATGTCATATTGTTATTTTAAACTTGGATTGATTTATTCTACGCCTTGGATAACAATAGGTGCAGTTCCTGGTTTTAGAATGTTAGAATACTGAACTCAAAAGCTTTAGAACATGATCTTACAGAATGCAAAATACTATCATGTCAGCAACACTCTTGAGTACAGGAAAAATAAAATACAGCACTGGCATTCTGAAACGGAACAAGAGCAACAAAAGTTTGTTTGCTTATTTTCCAAAAGAAATCCACATTTGATTTAGAGGGTGCAAAATATGGTAGATTGGCATGGGCAGCTGAGAAGCATTTCATGATAGTTTAACTAGCGGGCCAGTTAAATTCCATTCGGTCTTCACCTCCATTTCATTTTGTCTTTGCCTTCAAGAAGACAGCTCCCATTTTACAAGATGGGAATTGGTTAGGCTAACTCTTTGTACTACTGTTCCATAGTTGTTCTGCCTGCTTTTCTGGAACTGACATAATGCTTCACTCGTGTTTTAGAAGCTGCTTATTTCCAGAAAGTTCATGATGGTTGGCTATTGAAATGTCTAGGGCCCCTACTTTCTCAACTGGCTTGTATATCAGTAAACAAATACCCTGTTTCTCCCAAAATAAGACCTCCCCGGATAATAAGCCCAATCAGGCTTTTGAGCGCATGCGCTAAAATAAGCCCACCCACCCCCAAAAATAAGCCCTCCCTGAAAATATTAAACAGCATGCGCAGCCGATCCCCGCCATTTCTTCAGGTTAAGGTTAGGGTTAGGGTTAGAGACAAAGCTGGAAATCAGATAAGACGGCAAGAGGAGCCCTGTCTTGTTCCATGTGCCCCAAAATAATAAGACCTCCCCGAAAATAAAGCTAATCACTTATTTCAGGGTTCAAAAAAATGTAAGACAGGGTCTTATTTTCGGGAAAACACGGTACGTATATTAGGAAATGCCTAAAACCTCTTCACCAATAAAGGAAAATTCAAAACTTGGACAGCACCGCAATTTTGAATTTCTTACCATTTGGAGAAGTTGGTTAGCATTGTCCTGATCAAGATATGGTAAGCAGGTATGCCCTTACGGTCAAAGTTCAATCATTTGAAATAACATCTAAGGGACCAAATGTCCAGATAGTGCAAAATTAGAAGGCTTATTCATCATAAGACTGGGAATTCTGTCTACGTAACTGAAGATGAGCTAGATTAAAAACGTTACAACAAGCAAATCCCAATTAGGCTTAGTGGCTTCTTTCAGAAATAGTGCAAAATTGATTGGTTTCTTTCACTGTTGACAAAACAGATTGCTTTATAAAAAGAGCACTCTGGCAATTAGACGCATTATCAATTCTGCTCCCAGGGATTATAGAAAAGGCAAGCCAGACGATGTGCTATGAAAATGTAAAGGAAGCGCAGCTACTTCTGTCGTCTTACTTAGACAATGTCTTTTCGATTTTTCCAGGTGCGATTAATCTTTGGGATGTTAAGATTATTTCATTTTCAGGTTTCCGAATATGAATAAAAGCAATTGAGCTCTCCGCCGGCCTCATTCTTCATCTGATTCGTTTATGAGGGGAGCATGTGCATTCTTTTGCTTCCTTATGCCAAGTCCAATCGTAATTTGTCTCTGGCTCTTTTTACAGTTCTGGAGGTAGCTGTGGACAATGATAAGACACAATTCTAATTAGTCCCACTGTAAGTCCGTTCGGCTGATTGCTTATGAGGTCATTTGGGGGAAAGGAAACTGGGAGAAGCATTCAACTTTCACAAACCTTCTGCAAACAACTAGGGTAAATGTTCTACAAGAATGAGACACTGTACTTTCTCTCCCCCCCACACCCAACTGTCAATCCTGAAGTTGGCTGAACTGTGGCCATTTTCTTTCTTTTTTCTTCTTCTTTTTTTGTAGTTTCTAGGGAGGTTTCTTTTCTCACTGCTTCAGGACTGACACAGCCTGGAACGAAGGAGCCAGAGATGGGGTGCAGAGATTAGCTGGGGTGTCGTAGCCTAAATAAAATTCTTTCCCCTGGCAATCAAGGACATTCGTGCAGGTATCCACAGGGTGGAGACTGAATCTCTGCATACCCCTTTATTGCAGGACAGAATATTGATCAGGAATCCTTCCGGTTCACACTGCAATCTTGGCGGCTAGTTCGGCGATCTGGTAGCGATGGTGGAGCGAAGCTCCGCCCACCTGCCTGGGTGTTGTTACTTCGTGGTTTTAACCAGGAAGTAATGTATTAATTACCTTCTGCGCATGCGCAGTAGGTCTGTGCGCACATGTGAACCGCGTGCGGGGGGCATGCACTTCCAAACCGGTAAGGAAGGTAAGTAGATTTCACCCCGTCAGGATTGTATTATTCCAGAAAACTTACCAATAGACCAGGGAATAATTCACTGCTGTAATGAAGATTGCAAGGGCAATGTGCCAGCAGAAGCACATGGTGATGAACATTAAATTGCTGTGGTCATTCAGATCCCATTCTGATCCTCCCCATGGTGGATACAATACAAAACCTATCTGGATTTTTTTAAAAAAAGAAAAAGAGCATTTATGATCTATACAATTGATAGGCATGTCAAGTGTTTGGGTGAAGCATGAATGGCAAACATTGATTTTAGAAGCTGTCCAGCATAAAAATAATTCATCTAACACCTTATTTAATTATATGTTTGACCCCACACTTCTCCTTTCCAACAATGTCCAGGTTCTTGTGGTGATATTCTAATAAAGAGATTTGAGGTCAGTGAGGCAGTTTAAACAGAATTATGTGTCAGCATTCCAGAAAAAAACCCAACTCCAAGTACAAATTCTGAAGCAAGCATTTTTCAAAGTTCTATTTACTAGGATAGGTAAACTGGCACATCTGGGAAAACCTGAATCTGAGAGGTCCAGGTTTTCCCTCAGTAAATCAAAAAACCCCAAAACCACCCCCTGACTCCTCTGCCGATCACATGCTTCAGTCGCCAACCGTCCCATCTCGAGACAGCACTCCGACCACTCCCTCTCCAGATGCAGGATCAGCCTGACCTTGACCGACAGGAAGAATGCTATTATGTCTAAAGACAACCCCTCTACTAAATCCCCCTTCCTACTTTCCCACACATGAGAAGGTAGCAGCATGGAAGCTTCTGGCCTAATATGGCTTCCAAAGCTGATACTATGATTACGTTACTCCTTTGAAACTCTGAATTAGCTAATCTTCGATGCACAGATCAGTTCATATTGGCTGTATATGTATATACCTGTATATAATATCTTAACAATTAAGAGCTAGAGAGATAAAAGCCACAACCACAGATGATACCATTGGAAGCAATGCATTACAGCTGGTCCATGTTCACCAAGGTGCTAACACTAAACCTTTTGGCCAGTAACCATCAATTGCTGCGCTCCATGTGGTCATTGGTCCCTTGCTTGAGGACAAGGCCCTGGACTTCCTCTTCAGGTCTGTTCTAAGCTACCCCATGCTTTATATCAGGGGTCTCCAACCTTGGCAACTTTAAAACTTGTGGATTTCAACTCCCAGAGTTCCTCAGCCAGCTCAGCTGGTTGAGGAACTCTGGGAGCTGAAGTCCACAAGTCTTAAAGTTGCCAAGGTTGGAGACCCCTGCTTTATATAGTAGATTCAAAGGGGTTCCCATGACTTGCCTTGAACCTTAGCTTCTTGGCCATGGTCAACAGCAAAGCTAATTCAATAAGAAAACTGAAAAAATTGCCCACCTGCCAAAACCAAGTTCCTTGCAAGAGGGCCAGGCAGACAGCAAATAAGTCCAAAATCATGTTGTCACGCACGAAGACTTGTACGAAGCAGATCGCAACGCCAGCAAAGATGGCGATCAGGAGCATGCCATGGATGTGTTGATCAAGCATTGGCCGCTGGCTGACATGATATTTGAAGAGGACGCCTGTTAAAATGCAGACGTTGTTCAAAACAACTATTATTTTCAAGAAAAACCTTTATGCCTTAACGTTTTTCTATAAAAATTTCACCAAAGATTACAATTTTTAATTAAAAAAAACACTAATGACATAAAGGAGAATAAAAAGAGAAAATAAAAAGTGCAGAAGAAAAATGGGAAAAGAAAGAAAATAAGAATGCTATATATAAAAAGAAAAGACTTTCCCCTTTATCACAAGTATAACCATTTTGGTTGGACCTTCTCTTAAAATAGAATAAATGAACTCTTCTTCCCATATCTCATATGTCATCTATAAACAAATCCATAAAAACCTCAACATTTCAGATCTGATGTCAGCAAAAGTTCATTAAGTGTTATCAGAGATGACATCTCTATTTTAACCTTGATCAAATAAACAAGCTTTATATTTCTTCCTTTTACTTTTAACAATCTTGGATCTTTAAACAAATAATGTTATTCCATTTTTCCTTTGTCCCTTCTCACAAAATTCTTCATTCTGCTGCAGTTGTTGCTCCGTGTCTTCAGTCCATCATTTGTGGACATTGATCCTAAGGTCAGGATAAGCTAGTTCTCCTAGAAGCTACTAATTGAGGTCCTATATGTGGTGATCATTAGAAATCAATCAGTCATTCAATCAGTTATTCAAATAGCCAGCCAGTATATTTGTCTATATGTGTATGTGTATGTATATTTGTCTGTCTGTCTATATATCAGTCTATCTATATATATCTATATGTCTATATGTCTATACCATCTCCATCTCCATCTCCATCTCTATCTCTATCTCTATCTCTATCTATCTATCTATGTGTGTTAAACCCACCATCCTGGGCCCAACATTTGGGAAGTCAGGCTCTGCCTGTCACAAGCCAGGACAAAGGGTGAATGATAGAGAAATTACACCTCCTTAAAAAACTTTGGCCCAGCTGACCCGGCTGGTAATACCTTGCAAGGGTCCCTTTCCAGGGTTACAGGAATATTAATACCTGGCAACAGGTATAAAATGCCTTCAACAACCAATGGAGTGACGCATCGGTTGGAGTATCTCAACTGTATCAATGGCAATGCCTAGTCAAATTTTGGGTCTGAATATAACAGCATCCCCCAGAAGTGACACATGCTACCACCCCCCAGACACATGGGAACTTCGTGAGGCCTATTTATCTTTGGACAGGACGGGCTAAAGAAGGTACCGTAGTTCATCTACATATTGTGACCATCAATATTGGAACAATGACCCGGAGAAACCAAGAATTGGCCGAAGCCCTGAAGTCCTGATGCATTGACTTTGCATTGTATCCAAGATATGAAGTGGGAAGAAATGAAAGCTTGAGAGATTGGTGGAGGATACAAACTATATCATAATAGAGAAAGCCGCACTTGGATTGGCATTAGTATTGTGATCAGTGAGAAGTATCAGAACAATGTTGTCGATGTCCATCGAATATCCGATCAACTCATGACCATCAAAATCAAAACTACTCTCCAAACAGTCACATGCTAAGCCCCCTAAACCGGATGCCCAGAAGAAGAGAAGGATGAATTTTGGGAAAGCTCAGATGTCCATCTGTGAACTGTTGGTCTCGAAGAACACACGGCATTAGGAGGTGACCTCAGTGGCCATGTTGAATCAGCAAGAGATGGTTACAGCCAATGTCATGGTGGAAATGAGTTTGGATCTCCCAATGATGCTGAGATCCAGATCTTGGGCTGTGCCGAAGCATACGAGCTAGTGGTGGCCAACACATTCTTCAAGAAGAGGCCTACACATCTCATCACCTACAACAATAGTGGCCGCAGGACTCAACTTGATTACCTGATTGTGAGACGATGAGATCTGAAATTGGTGACCAATATAAAAGCGATCCCTCTGGAAGCAATCGCCTCCCATCACCACCCCCTCGTCATGGACTTCCGGTTGGACGCTCTAAGCCAAAAGTGACCCTGAATCACTGGAGTGGATAAAATGGTGGCATTTACCAAAGTGCAAAGCTAAGTTCACAGCTGCCCTTGGTCCCATCGGTATGGACATGGACCAGCCAGCATCGGCCATGTGGGACAAATTGGTCAGACAAGTGCACGCTGCAGTGACTTTTGTCCTTGGGAAGATGAAGCCAGGGAAACAGGCCATCGATAAGCAAGGTTAGTGGTGGAATGAATGGCAGATCCGAGAAAAGGTGGATGGACCGCATCAAGGAGGACATGAAATACATGGGTGTCATCCCCGGATCAAACCAGATGGAGATGGCTTTGCCGACAAGCGTTCCCTGCTATAGTGGGAATAATGCTAGGAAGAAGAAGATGTGCGCGTGTGTATATTTGTAAATCAGTGGTGGGTTTCTACTGGTTCACCCTTATTTGGGCGAACCAGTAGCGGTGGCGGGAGGCTCCGCCCACCGGCCCAGACGTCATCAAAAACACTCTGCCTTGTGCTTGCAAAGTGAGCACACACGCTGTTGTGTCTTGCCCGCCCTCAGAGCAGCCGGGGCCTTCTTACCTGCTCCCGCACACTGAGGAATGTATGCCTCCCGGTCCCAGTCCTGGCTCCATGCCCACACAAACTGCAGAAGGAGAATCTCCCTGCCCCAGCCCTGACTCCATGCCCAGGCAAACGGAGCAGCTAGACCCCTCCCCCTCCTCCACAGCAGGTGAGCCTGAGGAGGGTTTATTACCAACAGCTGATTGGTGTGACCCTCGCATCAGAAGATTGGAGAGGCGGAGGCTACAGAGGGAAGGGAGGGGCAGGCCTTAATGAGTGCTGAGTCATGGAGCCACACCCCATGGCCTATATAAAGGATCTACTTTCTGGCAGTCTCTGAGTCAGGCAAAAGTCGAACTTATCTTGCTGAAGTCACTTACTGGTCTCCTGCCTGCTCTGAGGACTTTGCTAGGACTTTGGGCAGAGCTGCAGAGGCAAGCCTGATTCGGATTTCCCGGACCCAGCCGTCAGCGGAGGAGTGGGACACGACACACGCCCACGTGCTACCAATAGTGAACCGGTAGCGCCGGGATTTGAAACCCACTGCTGGTGTAAATGTGTGTCTACAAATAGTTTGTAGATGAGTGTGTGTGGGGTGTGTGTGTGTGTGTTTATAAGTAAGTATATAAAATTTGGAAGTGGTTTGCTGTTGTCTTCCTTTGTAGTAGTACTTTGAATCTCTCACTGACGCTTATGGTCTTTCTATTCTGCCGATAACAGTAACCTATCCTGATTACATTCTGAACTCCGTAAGCAAAACTGCCTGCCATTTTTTTTTGTGTGTGTGTGTTTTTTTAAAAGGCATGAATATATCCTCTAGCTTTTAAAAACCGTCAAAGCCCTTTCTGTGGACAGTTTAGCAAGACGGTAAAAAGAACAAAACAAAGACTAAGCAACCGTCAATAAACTGAGTTGCATTACAAGTTTATCCTGTTCTACCCAAAATATGACCCTCAAGGCAAAGTCTGTGGCCTATGTGCCCTCCAGTGCAGGAGAGTGACCAGGAATTTCAGAAAGAATGGGACAGGCCAGACCAATTTAAGCCACCCCTATCAATCCTATGCATTGAGGATGATTTCAGCTAAATTCGATTTAGCCTGGACCAACTCCAACGGGGCAGTGAATCTATATATCTTTCCTCCGCTCCCAAAAGACTACAAGCCTTTGAGTGAAATTTAAATAAGCAATATTAAAGTGCGAGAGGTCAGAAACCAGGAGGCTGTGAGTTCTAATCCTGATGTAGAAACAAAGCCAACTGGATGAAATTAAGGTGTGGCTACAAGACAGCTTAATCTATTAGCTAAGCTTTTATTGTTTTATTCAAGAGAAGCCCAAGGGTGAGATTCTAAGTGTGTATCAAAATAATCTGGGGAGACCTGATAGCCGTGTTCCAATATCTCAGGGGCTGCCACAAAGAAGAGGGAGTCAAGCTATTTTCCAAAGCACCTGAGGGCAGGACAAGAAGCAATGGGTGGAAACTAATCAAGGAGAGAAGCAACCTAGAACCAAGGAGAAATTTCCTGACTGTTAGAACAATTAATCAGTGGAACAACTTGCCTGCAGAAGTTGTAAGTGCTCCAACACTGGAAGTTTTTAAGAAGAGATTGGATAACCATTTGTCTGAAGTGGTGTAAGGTTTCCTGCCTGTGCAGGGGGTTGGACTAGAAGACCTTCAAGATCCCTTCCAACTCTGTTATGCTAAATTCTAATCAAGGGATGCCACATTATTTTCAAACCATCAGCCATGTTAGGAAAGAGCAGAGACATTTGCCAGACCTATTCTTGAATACAACTCATCCGTCTGGAACCCATACCACATCTCTGACATTAATACAATCGAACGCGTCCAGAAATATTTTACTAGAAGAGTTCTTCGCTCCTCCGAAAACAACAAAATACCTTATGCCACCAGGCTTGAAATCCTAGGATTAGAAAACTTAGAACTCCGCCGACTCCGACATGACCTGTGTTTAACACACAGAATCATCTATTGTAATATCCTTCCTGTAAAAGACTACTTCAGCTTCAATCGCAATAATACAAGAGCAAACAATAGATTCAAACTTAATGTTAACCGCTTCAATCTTGATTGCAGAAAATATGACTTTAGTAACAGAGTTATTAACGCTTGGAACTCATTACCTGACTCTATAGTCTCTACTCAAAATCCCAAAATCTTCAACCAAAGACTGTCTACTACTGACCTCACCCCATTCCTAAGAGGGCTATAAGGGGCGTGCATAAGAGCACAAAAGTGCCTACCGTTCCTGTCCTATTGTTCCCTTCATTATATTAAATTAACATAGTTGTTGCATTCTTTTGCTTATATATATATATTTCTTTTACGATGTGTTGTGGTTTTATGTCAATGTTTGTGTATACTGTTGTGACAAAATGAAATAAAAAATAAAAAAAAGGCTGGCTTTGGCCAAAGAGGCATTAATTAATAAAGAGGCGGGGATGAAAACTGGGCAAGCAACATCTTCTTGAGTTGAGTTAGAACTGTGGGATCTGTAGCTTGCACGGGAACCGTTTAACCCCTTTCCCATAAATTATAGGGAGTCTTGTAGGAAGAGCTGGGTGTGTCTTGCATCAAACCATCATCGGTCGCTTTAGTGACGGACATTCTTGGCCTTACAACCAATTCACCTGGCTTGTGGCCAATGCTCAGTGATGGATGTGTTAAAAGAAAAAAGAAAAGAATGCAGGCAATAACCATTAAAGTTTGAAACGGTTTATAGATGCTTAAGAAAGGATTGGCTTCCCAAAGTAAACACTGTGTGGTTTCTCATCTCCTGCCCCTGAGATTGATGGGGATCGGTGTGGTGTTTGAACTGGCAAGCCACGTGAACGTTAAAAGACTAAACAGGGAAGTAGCCGCCCCGATTTCAGCTACAGCACTGCTACAGCAGTGGTGGAATTCAATTTTTTTTACTACCGGTTCTGTGGGTGTGGCTTGGTGGGTGTGGTGTGGCTTGGTACGTGTGGCAGGGGAAGGATACTGCAAAATCCCCATTCCCTCCCCACTCCTAGGGGAAGGATATTGCAAAATCTCCATTCCCTCCCCACTCCTGGGGAAAGGATATTGCAAAATCCCCATTCCCATCCCACTCCTGGGGGAAGGATACTGCAAATTCCCCATTCCCATCCCACTCCTGGGGAAAGGATACTGCAAAATCCCCATTCCCTCCCCACTCCTGGGGAAAGGATACTGCAAAATCCCCATTCCCTCCCCACTCTGGGGCCAGTCAGTTTTTACCGGTTCTCCGAACTGCTCAAAATTTCCGCTACTGGTTCTCTAGAACCTTTCACAACCTGCTGAATAGCACCCTTGTGCTACAGACAGCGTAATTCTTATGGATCGGGTGCAATTTCCTTTGCCTTTTTCCTGCCTTTTTCATACAAACATGTCTCCCACTCATCTTCTTCTCTCTCTGCTTTATTTAAACTCATAATAGAGGTTCCAGAAAGTTGGATAAGATGGATAACCAAAACCAACTTCCATAGCATCCTTCAGCATCCCCAATAACCAGATAAGCTCACAGGGAATTCAAGGGGATTTTGAAAGCCAAAAAGGAATATTATTTGATAGGTCTTGCCGTATTACAACAAAAGGCAGTTATAAACATCATCAAAAGTTCAAGCAAAGACAATTATTGGTTTTCCTCCACTAACATGGACTTCATCCATCAGATTTTTTAAGAAGTATAGTTATTTTAACAGTTTTAAAGATTCAAAACGCTGCTAAAAAGCTGGCATCGAGCCAGCCTGTGTATGCAAGAAATTATGCAGATGTATGTTTTCTGAAAATAATAGGTAAAGTGATAAAATGCCTGTTTTTCATTTCCTATCAGCGATCTCTGTATACTTATATACTGTATACTGTATACTTATGATAAAATTTATCCACAAAATTTGTGTTCGCCATAAAAAAAAGAGGATTTTGAAAGCCAGTTCTTCAGCAGCCTTACATTAAAGTTGAATAATGGAATCCTTCACTAGTAAAGGAAATACATTTTGAGGAAGTGTTTTGGAAGAGTACTGCATAAAGCACCAGTTTTATTGCTCTCCTGGGGCAAAATAATAAAAAAATACAACACCTTGTGTCCTGAGGCACTACTCCATGAAGCTAATGGCCAAATAAAACCATAAGGATAACGAAAACGCATTAACCTGCAACATAGGCAGAAACTAGAGGTAAAATAAACGACAAACTAAAAAATATTCAACAAACAAAAAGCACAGAGTTATACAGAATGCTGAATAACAAAGCTGGAAGAGACTTTGGAGGTCTTCTAGTCCAACCCCTCACTCGAGCAGGAGATACTACACTAGAGGTCCCCAACCTGTGGCCCTTGGCCCACTAGCGGGTCCTGAGGGGTTTGCAACGGGGACGTGGAAACAGCCAGTGAGCGTACGCGCATGTGCATCTACTTGTGCGAGCAGTAGGAGAGCACGTCCACGCATGCTTCATTTGCGTGAGTGGTAGGGTCACATCACTAGTGGAAATGGAACTGTGCATGGGCACACTTGGCGGCCGCTTGCGCGAACCATCCTCTCCCACCCACCCCCGCCGGTCCACAAAACCTGAAATGTTGTGGCACTCTGTCCGATACCATTTCAGACAAACGGTTGTCCAATCTTTTCTTAAAAACCTCCAGTGATGAAGCACCCTCAATAACCCACAGATGGTGGCACAGTGGTTAGAATGCAGTATTGCAGGAAAACTCTGCCTGCAAGATGGAGTTCGATCCTGACGGAGTTCAAGGTTGACTTAGCCTGTTGTGGTCTGCCAGCAGCCTGCAGAACTGGCAGCGGATTTGGACAGTGAGGAGGCTGGGGAGGACAATGAGTCAGTTTTAGAGTCAGGGGAAGGCCCAGATGAGGGCAGAGATGGGGCCAGGGCCATCTGGGAGTGATGTGCGGATTCTGGAGCCTCCAGAGGCAGACAGCAGAGAGGCAGAGGAACAGGAGGAGCCTGTTCCTGGTGTATGCATGTGAAGAGCTGCCAGAAGGAAAGAGCAGCTCAAGCAAAGAGGACGACTCGGGAGTAGGGCCAAGAGATGATTGGCCCCTCCCATAAGCCTTGGGTTCTTTGTAGGAAAGCAACCTTGCAATTGTTTCTTGTTTCCTGTTTCTGAACTTTGTGGGGGCTTTGCCAAGAAAAACCTTTGGCAGATTGCCAAAGAAGACAAAGGTTTGTGATAAGGCCGAATGATTTTGTTTTGGACTTAATTTGGACTAAGCTGAGAATGAAGTAATTGTCAGCTGTTCTAATAAATATATGTTTGTTTAGAATTGTTTGTGTCTGGTAATAACTACTTGGGCCTAGGTCACAACATAGCTTTCCATCCTTTCAATGTCGATAAAATGATAAAATAAATGATAAAATAAATCCTTATGATTTATATTGATATATTGACCATCAATTGTGTTGTAAATGTTGTACCTTGATGAACGTATCTTTTCTTTTATGTACACTGAGAGCATTTGCACCAAGACAAATTCCTTGTGTGTCCAATCACACTTGGCCAATTAAAATTCTATTCTATTCTATTCTATTCTATTCTATTCTATTCTATTCTATTCTATTCTATTCTATTCTATTCTATTCTATTCTATGAGGACTCAGATTGTTGTGGGCAAGATGCTGACATTTCCAAGTGCCCAGAGAGTGCTATAAAGCACTATGGGGTAGTACATAGACCTAAATGCTATTGCTATAATTATAGAGAAGGAAGACATCCAAGCTGAGAGAACAGGGCCTCTGGTGGCTCAGCAGACTAAGTCTGTCTGTTATTAACACAGCTGCTTGCAATTACTGCAAATTCAAGTCCCACCAGGCCCAAGGTTGACTCAGCCTTCCATCCTTTATAAGGTAGGTAAAATGAGGACCCAGATTGCTGGGGGCAATAAAAGTTGACTTTGTATATAATATACAAATGGATGAAGACTATTGCTTAACACAGTGTAAGCCGCCCTGAGTCTTCGAAGAAGGGCGGGATATAATTTTTTTAAAAAAATATAGTTTATCAGCAGTCATGGAGAAGGTCTTATTTGCAATCCTAAAATGGATTAACAGAGGGGTACAGTCAAGATCAAGGGAGGTACTAACACCACTCTATAAAGCCTTAGTAAGACCACATTTAGAATACTGCATCTAGTTTTGGTCACCGCACCAGTGGTGGGTTGCTACTGGGGAGAACACGTGTGTGCGAAGCGAACCATTGGTAACACCGGTTGGAACCCACCACTGCACCACACTATCAAAAAGATGTAGAGACTCTAGAAAGAGTGCAGAGATGAGCAACCAGGATGATTTTAGGGGACTGGAGGCTAAAACATATGAAGAACGGTTGCAGGAACTGGGCCCGGCTAGTCTAGTGAAGAGAAGGACCAGGCGAGACATGATAGGAGTCTTCCAGTACTTGAGGGCTGCCACAGAGAGGAAGGGAGTCAAGCTACTCTCCAAAGCACCTGAAGGCCAGACAATGGATGGAAACCAAACAAGGAGAGATTCAACGTGGTAATAAGGAGAAATTTTCCAACAGTGAGAACAATCAACCCATGGAACAGAAGTTGCCTTCGGACATTGTAGGAGCTTCATCACTGGAAGCTTTCAAGAAGAGACTGGACTGCCATCTGTCAGAAATGGTGTAGGATCTGCTTGGGCGGGTGGTTGGACTAGATGACCTACAAGGTCCCTTCCAACTCGATTAATCTCTATCTGTATCAGTTGCCAAGCATCTGAATTTTGATCACATGATCGTAGGGATGCTACAAAGGTTGCAAGTTTAAAAAACGGTTGTAAGTCACTTTTCCCCCCCAGTACCGTTGTAACTTTGAACGGTCACTAAATGAACTGTTGGAAGTTGAGGACTACCTGTACTTAACTACTGCCTCTCCGTTTGTGCCTACCTTCCACAAAGAGTGCAATGCCCAGCATGAAGCGGTCCAGCCCGACTGGCATTAAGGTCGAGGAATAGGTGACGATATCCACGGCTCCAGAGATCAAAAAGAAGAAATACATAGTGGAATGTTGCCAGTTCATCAGCTTCACCCATTGGTGGGGCTGCCCGCTGTAGAGATAGAGGTGGGGTCCATTGGGGACGAACTGCTCAGCAAGAATCCCTGTTCAACAGAGACCAAAGTTGGATCGATCTGTTAGGGAAGTTTCATCCGAAGGGAAAGATACAGGGTAAAGCCCAGCGATGTCGCAGGGGGTAACTCTGTAACCTCTGGGGTGCTTCTTTCAAGAGGCAACTGGCCTTCCTGGTTTTTCTTTGAAAACGTTTCTCATCTGAAGAAGCTTCTTGGATGAGAAGCGAAGAAAAACCAGAAAGGCCAGTTGCTTCTTGTTGTGACCCAGCCCCAAGTAGGTAGTAAGAAACTCAGTCAGTGTAAAAACAAACAAACTTTATTAAAACAGCTGAGAATTACTTCATTCCCAGCATAGTTCAACTAAATTAAAGCAAATTCCTCCCAACACAAATTCCTCAGCCCTATCACCAACCTTGGTCCAATTAGGCAAACTGCCAAAGGCCTTTCTTGGCAAACGTTCAGAAGACACCAATATGAAACAAATGGAACAAGATGAAGCTATCAATGTTGTTTTCCGGCAAAGAGCCCAAATGCCATTGCTGGTCTTTTAAGCCTTATGGGAGGGGCCAATCATCTCTTGGCCCTACTCGCGAGCCGTCCTCTTTGCTTGAGCTGCTCTTGCCTTCTGGCAGCTCTTCTCATGCGTGAATTAGGAACAAACTCCTCCAGGTCCTCTGCCTCACTACTGTCAGGCTCTGGAGTCTGCACCTCACTCCCCGATGGCCCTGGCCCCACCTCAGTCTCCGACGCAGAGCCCTCATCTAGGCCTTCCCCAGCCTCCAGGACCGGCCCATGTTCTTCCTCAGCCTCATCGCTGTCTGACTCCGTTGCCAGCTCTGCAGGCTGCTGATGGATCACAACACTTCTTGAAAGGAGCACCTTTGGGATAACCATGACCTGGCTGACTGAGGATCTCCATAAAGTTTTTAAAAAGTCGAGGTGTGACACACATCCAAAACAGGTAGAGCTTCCATCACCTTTTGTTGTGGCCCACCAGCTGCCAGCCGAGCTGGCAGCAGACTCGAATGATGAGGAAGTTGGGGAGGAACTTGGGCCAGTCCTGGAGTCTGGGGAAGGCTCTGATGGGTGCTCTGCGTAGGAGGCAGAGATAGAGCCCGGGGCCGTCTGACATTTCCCAGCTGCCTTTGGAGTGGGAGATAAGTGGGGAAGAAGAAGACAGCTGGGGCCTGTTCCAGATGTGCGTATGCACAGAGCTTTCAGGAGAGGAGAACAACTGAGGAACAGGGGCCGACTCAGGAAGAAAGGCACAGGTGGACGCTGAATGGCCCCTCCCTGGCTGGGGAATAAATAGAAGCAAAAAGCGAGTGGAGATTGCAGGAGACAACAGTTCGTATTTCTTTCGGAAGATTCCCTTATCGTGGTTCGTGCTTCAGAGACTTCTTGCCAGGAATTAATTTACAGCTTTGGGACTGGCAGCTCTCGGCCTGGCAATTATCCAAAGACTGATAAGGTCTGTTATTGCAATTAACCCTTGGAAGGATTATTGCCTGGACTTTTCTGTGTGTGAATGCCATCAATTCACAGTAACTAAATAAAGAGGGGTTTTTTTCAGGACAAGGAGTCTGTTTCTTGGTTCGGCTAAGGCTGGGTCAGAACACCTTTGTTGGCGCTAACCTGGACTTATTTTTAAAAAGCACCCCGGGAATACCACCATCAAACCTAAGGTAGCGTTGTCAGTATGTAGCAGGAACTGTTGTAATTTTTCCATGCTTTGGGAATGTTTTTTCCAGTGACAGCCAATGCTTTTCCTTCAGCCTGCTCTTTCCAACTGCTTTTGTTTGTTTGCAAAACTTTGTACCCTACCTTCAGATAAAAAAGCAAGCAAGCCTCGCCTTCTATATACTCAACACATTTTCTTTTTAAATCCAAAATACTGACACGAAATAATTTTAAAAAACCAACAGGCCCCAGCTGTCTTCTTCTTCCCCACTTATCTCCCACTTCAAAGGCAGCTGGGAAATGTCAGACGGCCCCGGCTCTATCTCTGCCTCCTACGCAGAGCATCCATCAGAGCCCCTCCCCCAAACTGCAGCAAATAACCCCAAGTTTATTTCAAATGATAAATCTTGAGTGGATCTTGAGACAACAGTGCAGTTAAGGATATAATTTGGCTGCTTAATTGGCTAGATATATTCAGTAAAACAATTTGATTGTTACCAAAGAATGAAGTAGCAGAACTTATAACATTATTAATTCAACTGGAGATGAAAACTGCATATGGCAAAAACCCACTTCCTTCGTACAGATCTTATTTAATTCCTATTTAGTGATTCCTAAAATAAATAGGAATTACTAAATTCCTACTTAGTAATGAGGTAAATTTAATACCTCATTAGAAACAAACCTTTAATTGCAATAATTAATTGCTTTAATTGCAATAATACTAGAGCAACTAATAGATTTAAACTTAATGTCAACCGCTTTAATCTAGATTGCAGAAAATATGACTTCTGTAACAGAATCATCAGTGCTTGGAATACTTTACCTGACTCTGTGGTCTCTTCCCATAATCCTAAAAGTTTTATCCAAAAACTTTCTACTATTGACCTCACCCCATTCCTAAGAGGACCATAAGGGGCGTGCATAAGCGCACAAACGTGCCTACCGTTCCTGTCCTATTGTTTTTCTTTTCTTCTTCCTATATATATGCTTATACCTCCTTATATTTACCCATATATGTGTTTATTTACTGTATAATCTTTTTGTATGATACCTACATATATTGTTGTGACAAAATAAATAAATACAAATACAAACCCTACACCAGGAGTCTCCAAACTTGGCAACTTTAAGACTTGAGGACTTCAACTCCCAGAACTCTGGAAGTTGAAATCCACAAGTCTTAAAGTTGCCAAGTTTGGAGACCCCTGCCGTACCCAGTTTGGCTGTGAAATTCCAGGAGTTACAATCCCACCAAATTCGAAGAGTGTTGGATTTAGGACGGTTAATTTTGCGCCGTGAGGAATTACACAAATAACCTCACTTTTAGTTTACCCTCCAGATTTCTTTGATGTAGATCAGGGCTCTCCAACCTTGGCAACTTTAAGACTCGGCCACAATTTTGAGAGTTGAAATCCACAAGTCTTAAAGTTGCCAAGGTGGACGGGTGTGTGTGTAAGACCCATGATGTTAGGCGATTGGTTTGCTTAAAATGCACAAATTCAAAGCAAGGAGAGTGATAAGCAGTTCCCCTCAAATGCCGTAAACCAGTTGTCATATTCTGAGTCTTACCTACTAACGCAAAGAAAACTTTGATGGCCCCTTCGATGATCTCCAGATGTTTGACGTTCCACTGTACGTGACTGTTCTTCTTCGGTGTCCTGCTGATATGTTTTAGCGGGTATTTCACTGACCACCAGAGGCCAAAAAATATAAAGAAAGACCCTGGGAGAATATGGCCCTTAAAATTTCCCATTCTGATCCAGTCACTTCCTGGAGAAAAGAATAAGCTGTTGTTAGTATCATTCAGAGACGTGTAAATGTGTGTCTCCAGTACACTGACTCCAGTACGACTGAGATTGTGAGTCCAGGACAACTATTTTATGAAGAAATAATCGCTTCTGGAAAGAACAGGGAGTAGAACAACTGGTTTTTCTCTTTGGAATCAATTCTTTCCTTTCAGGTTTGAAGTTCTGACCTTCTTGCCATCTCAGCTTGCAATTCCTCTACCGATTGGAGAGATGCGTCTTTTGTTTTCTTCTTCTGTTTAATTTGCTACGCGGAATTGCGGATGTCAATCCTATAAACTAGACCAGGTCAAGAATCCAAGGAATCTCCCTTATTTTGGAAGCCTATATCAACACAGAAATTAGAAAGCCCGTCCACAACCTTTATTGGCCCCTTTTAGATTCATTCCGAGTCTTGGGTTCTTTTAACTAAACCCAGTTTGGGGGGGGGGATCCAAAGATCCAGTAACACAAGTCCCCAAACAATACACACAAACAGGCATTCACAGCTACTATCACAGAATTGCTTATATTAGTAGATTGTTGAACTTCCATTGAGTATGAGATACATAAAACATAAATTAATTGTGTGTCTGTTTCTGCAGTTAAGGTGACAGATCACTGGCTCCCTGGAATTTACATGCAAAGTGTTCAGTTAATCGAGAGCCATTTGGAGGTTTAAAAGTTTTTGCCAGATTCTCATTCCTATCTATTACTCATACTCTACTCTTCCCCACTGCCACTCCTCCTCCTCCTCCTCCTCCTCCTCCTCCTCCTCCTCCTCCTCCTCCTCCTCCTCCTCCTCCTCCTCCTCCTCCTCCTCCTCCTCTTACTCCTTATGAATATTGCTAGAAAAAATTATCTTTCTCACTGCTTCAGGCTGTTTTATTTCCACACATGAACACATCTCCCTCCCTCCGTCCCTTCTTTCTTTCTTTCTTTCTTTCTTTCTTTCTTTCTTTCTTTCTTTCTTTCTTTCTTTCTTTCTTTCTTCCTTCCTTCCTTCCTTCCTTCCTTCCTTCCTTCCTTCCTTCCTTCCTTTCCTTTCCTTTCCTTTCCTTTCCTTTCCTTTCCTTTCCTTTCCTCCCCCCTCTTTTTTTTTCTCATGACATGACAAATATTGTTTTATTTCTAATTCTCTGCTTACATATTCCAGGGTATTTGTACCAACCACATTGTATAAAGAAATAATTAGTGGTTCTTTGATCAAATAATTCCCTCAACACTGTCAGACTATTTACCGAATCTGCACTACTATTAATCATTTCATAGTTCCCATCACCAATCTCTTTCCACTTATGACTGTATGACTATAACTTGTTGCTGGCAATCCTTATGATTTATATTAATATATTGACCATCGATTGTGTTGTAAATGTTGTACCTTGATGAACGTATCTTTTCTTTTATGTACACTGAGAGCATATGCACCAAGACAAATTCCTTGTGTGTCCAATCACACTTGGCCAATAAATTCTATTCTATTCTATTCTATTCTATTCTATTCTATTCTATTCTATTCTATTCTATTCTATTCTATTCTATTCTATTCTATTCTATTCTATTCTATTCTATTCCAGCTTGCAGAGTTGCAAAATTCCTTCCTTCCTTCCTTCCTTCCTTCCTTCCTTCCTTCCTTCCTTCCTTCCCTCCCTCCCTCCCTCCCTCCCTCCCTCCTCTCTCTCTCTCTCTCACTCTGTTTCTTTCTTTCTCAATATACAGGAGAAATATTGTTTTATTTCTGATTCTTTGCTTACATATTCCAAAGTATTTGTACCAACCACATTGTATAAAGAGCCATTTAGTGGCTCTTTGGTCCTTCTGGCTTGCAGGGTTGCAAAATTCCTCCCTCCCTCCCTCTCCTCCTCCTTTCCTTCCTTCCTTCCTTCCTTCCTTCCTTCCTTCCTTCCTTCCTTCCTTCCTTCCTTCCTTCCTTCCTTCCTTCCTTCCTTCCCTCCTTCCCTCCCTCCCTCCCTCCCTCCCTCCTTCCTTCCTTCCTTCCTTCCTTCCTTCCTTCCTTCCTTCCTTCCTTCCTTCCTTCCTTCCTTCCTTCCTTCCTTCCTTCCTTCCTTCCTTCCTTCCAGGAGAACAGTCCCTTCCATTTTCTGAGCAACTTGCTGTCTCACAGTCTTCCACCACTTTTTCAAGGCTAGAGCTAAATTTCTCTGCATATTGCTATTTTAGCGCTGATTTTTTAGGAAACCCTCTCTGTATCGGGCCCTCTCTTAAACTTCCAGAATAGTCAGCCAAAAACGTGTCCATAGCTGGCGTATACTTTCCCTCTCTACGCATCAAGCAGCAGAAAAACTGACCCAGGCTAAATATTTATATATCATAAATACTCCAGAAACTGAGGCCAGTGACTATTTAACCTACCAGGAAGTTTTTTCTTTGTACCTCAGATGGTTTGAGGCTAAAGTAAACCTTTCTATGAGCAAACTTAACACGCTGAGTGCTCTTCTGAACTAAAAAGTGAAAGGCAGAGGATAACATCAGCCTGCTAGGGAAAAAAAATATCTCAAGGTTTGTACAAGTATTTTAAAACAGGGGTCTCCAACCTTGGCAACTTTAAGCCTGGAGGATTTCAACTCCCAGAATTCCCCAAAGTGGGAGACCTCTGTTTTAAAATATCCAGATTCTGCCTCCCCCACATTCAAGAACTCAGTAAAGGGGGCTTTCCTTATATTATTCCGTATTATGGCGCAACAAGGTATCTGCTCCCCATTTATTTTATAGAACTTTTTTTAAAAAAAAATTCAAGAAAAAGTAAAATGCAAAATAACAGCAACAAAAAGAGGGAGGGGAATTTAAAAAGGGAAAAGATTAAAAAGGGAAAAATGGGAGAGATGAGCAGACTATTTCGGGAAGTTTTATATCAAAATATATTTTATCCTTTATACTGTCGCCGCTTTCCCTTGAATCATTAACAGAATCCACAATGGAGCAAGAATCAGCACTTCCGCTAGATACTTGACAGACAAGCTGAAGTTCATCGAGTAAAGATAGCAAATGGCAGCTGGGGTGGGGCGGAAATCTTTTCCTCAAATCCATAAATAAGTTACCCAGACCTACTTCACATATCAAAGGAGAAGATCTGTAAGTCTAATCCATATATCAAAGGAGGAGGTCTGTAAACACAAATAGAGTTACACACCCCAAGTATGACCCTAGAATCACTTCCACACCCAGGACAAGCTCCCCTGTAAAACAATCTTACTGTACCCAATTTCTCTGCAGCTGCCCTCTAAAAAAATCTCTTTGCTTTGGGAATAAATATTTCTCCTTTCCTCACAGTTGTCTGGATTTCATTTTATTTATTCCTGCATAACCCTGTCTTGAGTTGGAACCCCAAATTATCATCATCATCATCATCATCATCGACATCATCATCATTGTAATTTGTCTCTCTCTCTCTCTCTCTCACACACACACACACACAAACACACACAAATGACCTCCAACTTTCCTCAGTACAGAAACAAAAATTTACAGTAATATAAGATAATCATTTACTCTTAAGTGGAACGTAAGTTGAAGAGCATCTACAGTATTTCTACAATCTTAAACAAATTCAGTAACCCAATCATTAAATCAAAAATACTCAGGGGTAAAATGCTACCGGTTCGCTCCAGTTTGGGCGAACCAGTAGCGATGAAAACTACCGGTTCGGGTGAATTGATAGTTAAAAAAAGCTACCGGTTCAGGCGAACCGGTGGTTAGCTACTGGTTCAGTTGAACTGGTAGTTTAAAAAGCTACCGGTTCCTTTGAACCGGTATTTCTGACAATCAGCTGTCCCGCGCGGTTTAGCTTTGCTAGAAAGCAGGAAATCCTGCTTTCTAGCAAAGCTAAATTGCGCGGCACAGCTGATCCCCCACTCGCTGTTCTACTTACCTTCCCAAGCCTCCTTTTGGCAGGTACTGTGCATGCGCATGTGTACAGTGTGTGTTTGGGGCACACTGCGCATGCAAGTCCGCAGCACGCATTTGGCACGCAGCGCACATGTGCAGCCAGCGAACCGGTACCAAACCGGTTTAGATTTCACCACTGAAAGTACTTATCCATCATTATCAAACAAGAATTTAAAAATGAATCTAAACAAAACCTTTAATCAAGAATATAATGCAAGAACTTTTATGAAAGATTTGCTATTAGGACAGCAGTTGCAATATAAAGAAGAAAAGTGAAACATGTAGAAAAAAATGAGATATACAAAAATGATCACTATCGAAAAAATGATATACAAAAATGATCACCATGTCAGTTAATACTTAGTTGGGTAACCTTTAGCATGAATTACGGCCTTACAACGCCTTCCCATGGAGTGAACCAAGTCTTTTAGTTCTGCAGCTGCTATAATGTGAAACCAAGATTGAATGATGGCTTCTATTAACTGGGTTTTATTGCTGGGTTGCTTCTAACTAACATGTTTCTTTAGCAGGCTCCATAGATTTTCAATTGGATTTAAGGTCTGGGCTATTCCCAGGCCATTCCAGCAGTGAAATATGATTATCTTGAAACTCCAAAAAAAAAAGTGGTATTATTAGCCATCAAACCTCAAAAATACAAACAATACACTTTTCCCAAAAGGTTTCCACAATTTTGGACGCTACTCTAAGAATGGAATAGAATAAAATAGAATAGAATTTTTTATTGGCCAAGTGTGATTGGACACACAAGGAATTTGTCTTGGTGCATATGCTCTCAGTGTACATAAAAGAAAAGATATGTTCATCAAGGTACAACATTTACAACATAATTGATGGTCAATATATCAATATAAATCATAAGAATTGCCAGCAACAAAGTTACAGTCATACAGTCATAAGTGGAAAGAGATTGGTGATGGGAACTATGAGAAGATTAATAGTAGTGCATTTATAGTATTAAATAGTATATGTATATATAATAGTATATGTATTATACTATACACCTACTATAATAGTATACTATACAATACTATAATAGTATACTATATATATATATATATATATATATATATACACACACTCTATATACACACACACATATGCACATATACATATATACTATAATAGTAGATGTATTTATAAAATGTCCTTCCTCTTTCATTTCTATTTTGTCTTTTATTTGTTCCTGTTTCTTTTGTATTTGTTTGTTTCCTCATGAATCGTATCCTGCTGATTATCCAGTAATTTTTTCAATTCTTTCAAACTTTGGTTCTAGGGATAGTAACAAATTTTTCAAGTAGAAATTCCATCTCTAAGGGTATAGGGCGTTTGTTTTTCATCACATTAAATACCATCCTCTAGTGGCCAAAAAGAATAATCGCCGTTTATGATTTCTCAGTGAAAGTAAAGGGGAAGGTAGAAGAAGGTAGAGAGCTCTTCCAATATTTATTGTTAAATCCAAACCAATCAGCAACAATCTAAATAAAAAACAAACAAACCAGAGAAATATTCACACCGAAGGCTAAAGGAATTTCGCTAAAGGGAGATCCAATCTAGAACTAAGGAGAAATTTCCTGACAGTGAGAACAGTTTGCCTTCCACGGGTACCACCTTCTGCAATCTCTTAATAATTTACTTTTTATTGACTCTGCTGGTGCAGTTCAATTTTTCAGTTTAGCAATAGCACATGATTCCTCAGGGTATGGCAACCAGCTCTATTTGGGCTAGTAGTTAGATGCACTTCTCTTTTAATTTCGAAATAAATCCTTCCGGATTTTCTTCCCAAAAACAATTGCTTGGGGATTGAGGATAAGTGGCTCTTACATTAAGAAAAATGTTTCTAGTAAGGAGAAGGTCCAGTTTAAACCCCAGAGCTGCATGGAACCCTTTAGACCTGGGTATGATCTCCCTTCTTTCAAAAAAATTAGCTCAATAGGGCCTCTGTGGCTCAGACTGCTAATGCAGTCTGTTATTAACAGCAGCTGCCTGCAATTACTGCAGGTTCAAGTCCCACCAGGCCCAAGGTTGACTCAGCCTTCCATCCTTTATAAGGTAGGTAAAATGAGGACCCAAATTGTTGGGGGCAATAAGTTGACTCTGTATATAATATACAAATGGATGAAGACTATTGCTTAACATAGTGTAAGCCGCCCTGAGTCTTCGGAGAAGGGCGGGATATAAATGCAAATTAAAAAAAATATTTCTGTGAGGAAGGCTTTTGTCAAGATGAAATGCCCAGTTCTATTAGTTTTGAATCTAAGATAGGGGTGTGTCATAAAATCAGACAGGCAGCATTTGAGAATATCCGAGAGCCAAGCCTTTTTCTATAGAGCAAAGTCCATTCTGTTTTTTTTTCAGAGTTCTCTCTATCCATCACTAAAACCACCTGAGACCAACTTAGCTCCATTTTAATAATGTTGCCCGATATTCTCAAATGGTGCCTGTCAGATCTTATCTTATCTTCGATTCATTTATTTTTTATTTATTTATTTTGTCACAACAATATATGTAAGTATCATACAGAAAGGTTATATAGTATATAAACATATATATGAGTAAATATTAGGAGGTATAAGCATATATATATATAGGAAGAAGAAAGAAAAAACAATAGGACAGGAACGGTAGGCACGTTTGTGCACTTATGCACGCTCCTTATGGTCCTCTTAGGAATGGGGTGAAGTCAATAGTAGAAAGTTTTTGGTTAAAGCTTTTAGGATTATGGGAAGAGACCACAGAGTCAGGTAAAGTATTCCAAACACTGATGATTCTGTTACAGAAGTCATATTTTCTGCAATCTAGATTAAAGCGGTTGACGTTAAGTTTAAATCTATTGGTTGCTCTTGTATTATTGCAATTAAAGCTGAAGTAGTCTTTAACAGGAAGGACATTACAATAGATGATTCTATGAGTTAAACTTAGGTCTTGTTGAAGGCGACGGAGTTCCAAGTTTTCTAAGCCTAGGATTTCAAGTCTAGTGGGATAAGGTATTTTGTTGTTTACAGAGGAATGGAGAACTCTTCTTGTAAAATATTTTTGGACACGTTCAATTGTATTGATGTCAGAGATATGGTGAGGGTTCCAAACAAGTGAGCTGTATTTTAGAATTGGTCTAGCAAATGTTTTATATTTATTTAGATTCAAAAATTATAGATTTTAATCCATTTTATCTGGATCTATTTTTTTTTATTTCATTTTGTCACAACAGTATACACAAACATCGACATAAAAAAAACAACAACACATCATAAAAGAAAAAAAAAATATATAAGTAAAAGTATGCAACAGCTATGTTAATTTGATATAATGAAGGGAACAATAGGACAGGAACGGTAGGCACTTTGTGCTCTTATGCACGCCTTACGCACACTTATGAAACTCTTATGCAACTCTTAAGCACACTGGGAAAGACTGTGCTGACGAGGATCTAATCATTTCTCTGTAAGAAAGAATATAAAACAAGAAAAAAAATTTCAGCTGCTGAAACTACCTTGAAGGGAGATGTAGGGATCGATATTTATTTTGCGATTTTCTTAAGGCTGCTCAAATATTTATGTTTTTCTATGTACATGCTAGAATGCCAACCTGGCCTGTATGTAATGTCTCCTTTATCTGCAGGCAAATTTTGCAAATTAAATATATACTATAGGGATAGGTTTCTTTTATCCAATGTTCTGGCATCTTTTCATTTCTTACCTTTTCAGATGTAAGGGCTCTATTTAACTATTTCAACCCATGTTCACCTTCAAGTTGAAGGTCAGAGCAGAACTTGCTTCAACTAGTACAAATGTTTATCTTTTTTCAGGTTACCAACTGAGAAGGCTGCCTGCCCAGTCATTAGTATTATTTTTCTTTACATGTTCCCTTCCAACTGCCAAATTCTTTCCCAGAAGAATAGGAATGAAACAAACAAACAAACAAATAAAATTGTTTCAACAAAAATCCTGTGTATATATATATATATATACATACATACATACATACATACATACATACATACATACATACATACATACATACATATATATATATATATATATATATATATATATATATATATATAATCTTTATTTGTTCATTAATTCCAAGGGTTAGGAGGATGGTTAGAGTAGATGAGGGAGAAGGAGGAGAAGAAGGAAAAAGAAAAGGAGAAGGAAGAGGAGGAGGAGAAGGAGGGGAGGGGAGGAGGAGGAGGAGGATGGTTAGAGTTGGTGAAAGAGGAGAAGGAGAAAGAAAAAGAAAGAGAAAGAAAAAGAAAAAGAAAAGCAGAAGGAGAATGAGAAAAAGGAGGAGGAGGAGAAGAAGAGGATGGTTACAGTTGGTAAAGGAGGAGAAAGAGAAGAAGAAGAAAGAAAAAGAACAGAAGGAGGAGGAGGAGGAGGAGGAGGAGGAGGAGGAGAAAAAGAAGAAAATAGTTTTTACCTGGATCCAACAGTTTAATTCCTACTTCCAGGTGTTGTGGAACCCAAAGTCTACCTGTTCGCTTAGCAGAAAGACTGCTAGTGGCAAAGGTTTAGAGTCTCTGCGGAAGATAACAGCATACAACGTAGTTCATGCCACACCCTCTATAAAAAAGGAAGGACATATTTTACCTACAGTGGTAGATTTCAAAGTCTACCTGTTCAGATTGCTGGTGGGAAATTTGTTTAAAATTGAGGCGAAGGAGCAACAGGATACCAAGTATTCTAGACTTGCAGTAGAGAGAGAGAAAGGTTGATGGGAACTCACTATGCATCACATATCTCTTAATGAAAAGAACAGTCACTGAAATATGAATTTTACCATCAAGTATACACACACACATATGTATTTTATGAAGCTCTTTCTCCTCCCCCTTCATACACGAGATTTACATGAATCTGCAGATCTTTTTCCTCCTTCCATTCAGCCAGATCTTATCGGGCAAAATTTTCTTTCATGTTTACATTCCTGGATAAAGATAGTTTTTGCCTGGCCATCTCTGTTTAGCAATCCCAGGATAAGAATCAGCGAATGTCCTCCTCCTCATTACAGGTTGGCCTGTTTCCACCCAGTTTTTTATTCACAAGAATGCCAGGTGGGAAGAAAAATCGCCGAAGTTGAAGGGACGCTGCTCAACGAACCTGCACCGAGTCCCCAGATTTGTATCTATGAACGTTTAAGGGATGTTTGCCACATTCTAGACGTTAACTGTGGCTCAGTCCCTGCCAATACTTGTCACGTTGCGAAGGTTGCTGGGAATTACAGTTGAAGTAGCTGCAGCAACATAAAGCAATGGCTCCAAGTGATGGCTTCTTGCCTTGGGCAGGCTCTTTGAAAGTCATGGGAATTGTAGTCCAACACCCTAGCAGAGCTGCTCTTCAGGGGTTTCAAAATTCTAGATAACCAGTAGATGGCAACAAAGAGATGCAGAAACGAAGCTTTTCCAGTGATTCTCAAGAACAGGGGTGTCAAATTCAAGGCCCCGGGGGCTGGATCAGTGGTGGGATTCAAGTAATTTAACAACCGGTTCTCTGCCCTAATGATTTCGTCCAACAAACAGTTTGCCAAACTGCTCAGAAAGTTAACAACCGGTTCTCCCGGAGTGGTGCGAACTGGCTGAATCCCACCACTGGGCTGGATACTTAGATCTGGCCCGCGGGCTGCCCTGGAAACCGCAAAGGACCGGCTCGCAGTGCCTCTACCAGCAAAAAAAAGTGCTAGGGAGGGACGCTTGCAGCCCTCCTGTGCTCTGTTTTCCTGGCAGAGGGTTGTAGGAAGCCATCGCAGCTGGAAACGGAGCTCGGGAAACCTGTTTTTGCTGGCAGAGCGCTTGGACGACCAAAGGCGCCCCTGACATGAGTGACTTCAAGTTGGCCATGCCTACCCTGCCCACGCCCATCTCGGGACCTCAAGGTCAAACACAAACCCTGATGCGGCCCTCAATTAAATCAAGTTTGACGCCCCTGCTCTAGAATTTTGAATCCAAAACAGTAGTGGGTTGCCCCCGGTTCAGACCAGTTCTTGCGAACCGATAGTAAAACTGGGGGGTAGGCTCCGCCCACCAACCCCGACGTCATCAGGAAGCTTCTGCGCATGTGCAGAGCAAAGCAGGCACACGCATGTGATCCCACTGCGAACCGGTAGTAAAGGTAAGTAGAACCCACCCCGATCCAAAATATGGATCTCTGAAGGACATTAAATGAGGAAAGATTGCCTTATATGTGTGGAAATGATTCCTTAAGGAATAACAGAAATTCAACACCCCCCAGCTCTGTGACTGGTCCATTGCTGGTTTAGTTTGGGAAACTAAGTCTCCATTCATAAAATACTATGCATCCATTCATAAAAAACTATGTTTCCATTCAGGAAAATATAGAATGTAGTGAACGGCTAAAAGCTACACAAACTGGCTATACAAAGAACTGAAATGGACAGAAACTGATCACCCAGGTAAAACAAAATTAAAAAGATAAAAGCACCGATACCCACACTTCCTCCAGCCACAAGAACCATCAACTCATTTTATTTGCATCTCTCTTTACACAAAAGGAAAAAAACCAGTCTAACCTCAAACGACAGCAAGAGGAAGGAGAAACTAACCTGTACATTGATTACCATGCTGATTGCATAAAAAGAAAATCCTACAATCAAATCTCCATCACTCAACCACACTTCAATCAAAACATCCAACCATCCATCAATCAAGGCATCCATCCATCTGACAATCGCAACATCCATCCATCCGTTCAATCAACTTTCGATCAACTGACTAACCTCCAACCACCCATACAAAACCTCCATCCATCCAATGATCAATCACTCATTGCTCAACCAACCTTCCTTCAACCACCTGTTGTACATAACCCTCAATCAACTATCAATCAAAACTAGTATGCATGCCCCTTACCTCTCCTATACCAAACACTACAGGTCTCAAATGTAAATTAATAAATGCAAGAAGTATTGTAAACAAATTACCCGAATTTATCCTCTTGTTAAACAATGGTACATTTGATATTATATTTGTTTGTGAAACATGGCTGAACTCATCTCTCCCTGACTCCATTATTTCAGTATCAAGTTTTTGATCAGATCATGAAAACCAGAGGTGGTGGAGTAGCTATCTTTTACAAAAAATCACTGAACTTAAAAAATATTCAAGTTGCACATAAACTGATGACCCCCACCCTGTTAAAGACCTTGGAGTTTACATATCAAATGATCTAAGTGCCAAAGCCCACTGCAACTACATAGCAAAAAAGGCTTAAGAGTTGTAAACCTAATTTTGCATAGCTTCTTTTCCAAAAACTCTACGCTACTAACCAGAGCATACAAAACATTTGCTAGACCTATTCTTGAATACAGCTCACCTGTCTGGAACCCATACCACATTTCAGACATCAATACAATTGAACGTGTCCAGAAATATTTTACAAGAAGAGTTCTCCACTCCTCTGAATACAACAAAATACCCTACACCACCAGACTTGAAATCCTAGGATTAGAAAACAAGAGCTCTGCTGATTCCGTCAAGACTTGTGTTTAACACAGAGAATCATCTATTGCAATGTGCTTCCTGTTAAAGACTACTTCAGCTTCAATCAAAACATCCAACCATCCATCAATCAAGGCATCCATCCATCCAATGATCAATCACTCATTGCTCAACCAACCTTCCTTCAACCACCTGTTGTACATAACCCTCAATCAACTATCAATCAAAACATCCAACCATCCATCAATCAAGGCATCCATCCATCCGTTCAATCAACTGTCGATCAACCGACTAACCTTCAACCACCCATACAAAACCTCCATCCATCCAATGATCAATCACTCATTGCTCAACCAACCTTCCTTCAACCACCTGTTGTACATAACCCTCAATCAACTATCAATCAAAACTAGTATGCATGCCCCTTACCTCTCCTATACCAAACACTACAGGTCTCAAATGTAAATTAATAAATGCAAGAAGTATTGTAAACAAATTACCCGAATTTATCCTCTTGTTAAACAATGGTACATTTGATATTATATTTGTTTGTGAAACATGGCTGAACTCATCTCTCCCTGACTCCATTATTTCAGTACCAAGTTTTTTGATCAGATCATGAAAACCGCAGAGGTGGTGGAGTAGCTATCTTTTACAAAAAATCACTGAACTTAAAAAATATTCAAGTTGCACATAAACTGATGACCCCCACCCTGTTAAAGACCTTGGAGTTTACATATCAAATGATCTAAGTGCCAAAGCCCACTGCAACTACATAGCAAAAAAGGCTTAAGAGTTGTAAACCTAATTTTGCATAGCTTCTTTTCCAAAAACTCTACGCTACTAACCAGAGCATACAAAACATTTGCTAGACCTATTCTTGAATACAGCTCACCTGTCTGGAACCCATACCACATTTCAGACATCAATACAATTGAACGTGTCCAGAAGTATTTTACAAGAAGAGTTCTCCACTCCTCTGAATACAACAAAATACCCTACACTACCAGACTTGAAATCCTAGGATTAGAAAACAAGAGCTCTGCTGATTCCGTCAAGACTTGTGTTTAACACAGAGAATCATCTATTGCAATGTCCTTCCTGTTAAAGACTACTTCAGCTTCAATCACAATAATACAAGAGCAAACAATAGATTCAAACTTAATGTTAACCGCTTCAATCTTGATTGCAGAAAATATGATTTTTGTAACAGAGTTGTTAACGCTTGGAACACACTACCTGACTCTGTGGTCTCTTCTCAAACTCCCAAAAGCTTTAACCAAAAACTGTCTACCATTGACCTCACCCAATTCCTAAGAGGTCTGTAAGGGGTGTGCATAAGAGCACAAACGTGCCTACCGTTCCTGTCCTAATGTTTCCTTTCATTATATCAAATTAATACAATTATTACATACTTTTGCTCATATATATGCTTATATGCATTTTTACGTGCTTTCAAAACTGCTAGGTTGGCAGAAGCTGGGACAAGTAACAGGAGCTCACCCCGTTACACGGCAGCACTAGGGATTCGAACCGCCGAGCTGCCGACCTTTCGATCGACAAGCTCAACATCCTAGCCCCTGAGCCACCGCGTCCCATCTTTGGTGGGAAGGTAACAGCGTTCCGTGCGCCTTTGGCATTGAGTCATGCCAGCCACATGACCACGGAGATGTCTTCGGACAGCGCTGGCTCTTTGGCTTTGAAACGGAGATGAGCACCACCCCCTAGAGTCAGCAACGACTAGCACGTATGTGCGAGGGGAACCTTTACCTTTTACCTTATGCTTATATGATATTTTGCTGATTTATGTTGATGTTTGTGTATACTGTTGTGACAAAATAAAATTTAAAAAAAACCCTATGAAAACAGTATCATAAAAAACAGATTAGGAATTAAAATAGGCAAGGAAATGGTAAGAGAGCACCTGATTTGAACTCACTATGGATCACGATGGATTATACCCCAAGGTTCTGAAGGAATTGGTAGACGAGATCTCAAAACCACTGAACCAGTGGTGGGTTTCAAATTTTTGTACTACCGGTTCTGTGAGTATGGCTTGGTGGGCGTGGCTTGGTGGGCGTGGCAGGGGAAGGATACTGTAAAATCTCCATTCCGTCCCCAATCCAGGGGAAGGATATTGCAAAATTCCCATTTCCTCCCGATCAGCTGGGACTCGGGAGGCAGAGAATAGATGGAGGTGGGGCCAGTCAGAATTTTTACTCCCGGTTTTCCGAACTACTCAAAATTTCCACTACCGGTTCTCCAGAACTGGTCAGAACCTGCTGAAACCCACCTCTGCACTGAGCCGTATCTTTTAAAAATTTTGGAGCACCAGGGAACTATTCAGATGATTGGGAAAAGAGCTGATGTAGTTCCTATCTTCAAAAAAAGCATGGGGAGGGGGGAATGGATCCAGGAATTTACAGACCTATCAGTCTGACATCAATACTGGAAAAGATCAAGCAATGAATCTCTGAACATCTAGAGGCAAAGTTATAACCAAAAGCCAACATGGTTTTGTGAAAAACAGATCAGGCCAGACATATCTTATTGCATTCTTTGACAAAGTAACAAAATTCATGGACTAGAGAAATACTGTGGATAGAATTTACTTGGACTTCAGTAAGGAGGGGTGAAATGCTCCCGGATCGGACCGGATCGCGCGACCCGGTAGCGATGGCGGCTGCTGGTTCGGAGGACCGGTAGCAAAAATCCCTGGCCCCGCCCCCTGCCTCTGCTGAGCTGCACCATCAGCAGAGGGTTTTTTTTTTACTTTTAAAAGAAGGTTTTGCTTCAGCCGAAACCTGCCTTTAAAAGTAAAAAAAAGCCTTTGAGGATCCCGTCCCTCAGCTGAGATCGGCAGCCTTTAAACTTTAAAGCCTTTAAACTTAAAAAAAAATAATTAAAGGTTACTCTGGGGATCTCACGTGAGTTCCTCATCAGCAGAACCTGTAGAAACCTGTAGAAAACATGTAGAAAAGGTAAGTGGCCTGATTACTGGTCGACCTCATGGCTTTTCTCACAGCCGGAAAGCCCCAGTTTCGCTTTTAGCACTAGACTGAACTAATCTAAACTTAGCTAATCTATTTCACCACTGAGTGATTAATGCTGTCTGGCTGAGGAACTCTGGGAAGTCCACAATAAAATAAAATAAAATAAAATAATAAAATAAAATATTTTTTGCAGCTTTCTGAGATTTGGTGTGTTTCTGTAGTGTTTCACTCTAACTACACAAACACACAAAATCTCAGAAAGCTGTATGGCATATTGTGTGTGTGTGTTAGTTGTGTGTGTGTAAAGTGTGAAAGTTGGTTTTTGAACTTTTTGTGGCTATGTGAAGTGTGAAGTGCAGCTGCTTTTACATTGTGTGTGAGTCAGTTGTGTTGTGTGTGTGTAAAGTGTGAAAGTTGGTTTTTGGTACCTCTTATTGTTTTTTTTATACTTTGTTTATTATTTTTATTATTTATTGTTATTGGCCACGCCCACCCAGCCATCTGACTACCAAGCCACGCCCACCAATTAAGCCACGCCCACAGAACCGGTAGGGAAAATTTTCAGATTTCACCCCTGCAGTAAGGCATTTGATAAAGTAGACCACAACCTACTAAAACAGATAAAGAATGGCTGCAGGAACACGGTATGTCTAGTTTAATAAAAAGAAGGACTAGGGGAGACATGATAGCAGTCTTCCAATATTTACAGATCCCTCACATTTATTTATTTATTTATTTATTTATTTGATTTTTATACCGCCCTTCTCCCGAAGGACTCAGGGTGGTGTACAGGCAAGATAAAACCAGCAATACAATATACAGGTTAAAATACCATTTAAAAAACTTATTTAAATTAGCCTGAAATTAAAATTACCGTAAACTAAAAACCCCGTTTAAAAATTAATAAAATTTCACATTAAAAAATCCAATTTAAGCCAGCCCCGCGCGGATAAAGAGATGTGTCTTCAGTTCGCGACGGAATGTCCGAAGGTCAGGTATTTGACGTAAACCCGGGGAAGCTCGTTCCAGAGTGTGGGAGCCCCCACAGAGAAGGCCCTTCCCCTGGGGGCCGCCAGCCGGCATTGTTTGGCGGACGGCACCCTGAGAAGTCCCTCTCTATGGGAGCATACGGGTCGGTGGGAGGCGTGTGGTAACAGCAGGCGGTCCCGTAAGTACCCAGTACATCCTGGACATAAACTGTTTCAACTCCTACCCTCAAAACGACACTATAGAGCACTGCACAACAGAACAACTAGACACAAGAACAGTTTTTTCCCAAAGGCCATCACTCTGCTAAACAAATAATTCCCTCAACACTGTCAAACTATTTACTAAATCTGCACTACTATTAATCTTCTCATCGTTTCCATCACCAATCTCTTTCCACTTATGACTGTATGATTGTAATTTTGTTGCTGGTAATCCTTATGATTTATATTGATATATTGACCATCATTTGTGTTGTAAATGTTGTACTTGATGAACGTATCTTTTCTTTTATGTACACTGAGAGCATATGCACCAAAGACAAATTCCTGTGTTCAATCACACTTCGCCAATAAAATTCTATTCTATTCTATTCTATTCTATTCTATTCTATTCTATTCTATTCTATTCTATTCTATTCTATTCTATTCTATTCTATTCTATTCTATATCTCAGGGGCTGCCACAAAGAAGAGGAAGTTAAACTATTCTCCAAAGCACCTGAGGGTAGAACAAGAAGCAATGGGTGGAAACTAATCAAGGAGAGAAGCAACCTAGAACTTAGGAGAAATTTCCTGACAGTTAGAACAATTTATCAGTGGAACAACTTGCCTGCAGAAGTTGTGAATGCTCCAACAGTGGAAATTTTTAAGAAAATGTTGGATAACCATTTGTCTGAAATGGTGTAGGGTTTCCTGCCTGGATAGGAGGTTGGACTAGAAGACCTCCAAGGTCCCTTCCAACTCTGTTATTATTATTATTATTATTATTATTATTATTATTATTATTATTATATTATTACTACTTGATAAGACAGAAAAATGTGGGTTAGACAGCATCACCACCAGATGGATTTGTAACTGGCTGTCCACTCAACATGTAGTCCTCAATGGAACTGCATCTACATGGAGGGAAGTATGCAGTGAGGTACCTCAAAGCAAAGGGGAGACCCCAGATACCTTTAGAGGTAGGAGTTGCCTATTCCCACCTAGACATTAACAACCTCAAAGAATAGTGGATTTTGGCCTCTTCCTTTGTGGACCAATCTGCCAATGACATGAGGAACCATTTCCATAGGACTGTTTCCAACTGGTCATCTTTGGAAATCCCGGAGTTGTGCAGGATAGTCAACTTTGTGTTTGACCAGAGGGGAAAACTGAAGGAAGAAGACAGGGAAAAAAGGGAGGCAGAAAAGGAAAAAAGACTGAGAAAGGAATAGGACGGTAGAAAGAAAAGAGGACTGAAAAAGAAAACAAAGAATGTTCTTTCTGCGCCAACTCAGGAAGCTCAAACTGCCCAAAGAGCTGCCGATCCAGTTCTACAGAGGAATTATTGACTCTGTCATCTGCACCTCTATAACTGTCTGGTTTGGTTCTGCAACCCAACAAGACAGACACAGACTTCAGAAGATAATTGTTTTTTTGCAGAAAAAACAGAAAAAAACCTGCCTTTCATTGAGGACCTGTATACTACACAAACAAAAAGACAGCTGTGAAAATGCTTACAGACCCCTCGAATCCTGGACATAAACTGTTTCAACTCCTACCCTCAAAACGACGCTATAGAGCACTGCACACCAGAACAACTAGACGCAGGAACAGTTTCTTCCCGAACACCATGACTCTGCTAAACAAATAATTCCCTCAACACTGTCAAACTACTAAGTCTGCACTACTATTAACCTTCTCATCGTTCCCATCACCCATCTCCTTCCACTTATGACTGTACGACTGTAACTTTGTTGCTGGTATCCTTACAATATATATTGACTGTTTCCTAATATGATTTGATTGCTTATTTGTACCCTATGACTATCATTAAGTGTTGTACCTTATGATTTTTGACGAATGTATCTTGTCTTTTTATGTACACTGAGAGCATATGCACCAAAGACAAATTCCTTGTGTGTACAATCACACTTGGCCAATAAATTCTATTCTATTCTATTCTATTCTATTCTATTCTATTCTATTCTATTCTATTCTATTCTATTCTATTCTATTCTATTCTATTCTATTCTTTTATGTACACTGAGAGCATATGCAGCAAAACAAATTCCTTGTGTGTCCAATCACACTTGGCCAATAAATTCTATTCTATTCTATAAAAACGTAACTCTGTTGCCTAGTCATCACCCAAGCCATGGAAGAACTATGACAGAGGCCCATTGGTAAATATGGAGATATGTTCTCACATTTTTTACAAAACACTACCCAGATGGTGGTAGGTTGGTGGGGAGTCAGGGCTGGCAAGATGGGTGAGATAAGGACGTTGACAATGCTCCTAATGTTCTTCTCTTTAATATAGGAGGTGGTGGCGCCGGGGTTAGAATGCAGTCTACTTCTGCTGCCTGCCGTCTGCCTGCAATTTGGCAGTTCGAATCTCACCGGCTCAAGGTTGACTCAGCCTTCCATCCTTCTGAGGTGGGTAAAAATGAGGACCCAGATTGTTGGGGGCAAAAATGCTGACTCTGTAAACTGCTTAGAGAGGGCTGGAAAGCACTGTGAAGCGGTATATAAATCTAAGTGCCACTGCTAGTGCCCTTCCTTCCTTCCTTCCTTCCTTCCTTCCTTCCTTCCTTCCTTCCTTCCTTCCTTCCTTCCTTCCTTCCTTCCTTCCTTCCTTCCTTCTACCCATCCACCCATCCACCCATCCATGATGGCATGTTGGTTAGAATGCAGTATTGCAGGCTGACTCTGCCCAAAGCCAGGAGTTCAATACGGACTGGCTCAAGGTTGACTCGGCCTTCCATCCTTCCGAGGTGGGTAAAAATGAGGAGCCAGATTGTTGGGGGCAAAGATGCTGACTCTGTAAACTGCTTAGAGAGGGCTAGAAAGCACTGTGAAGCGGTATATAAATCTAAGTGCTACTGCTAGTGCCCTTCCTTCCTTCCTTCCTTCCTTCCTTCCTTCCTTCCTTCCTTCCTTCCTTCCTTCCTTCCTTCCTTCCTTCCTTCCTTCTACCCATCCACCCATCCACCCATCCATGATGGCATGTCGGTTAGAATGCAGTATTGCAGGCTGACTCTGCCCAAAGCCAGGAGTTCAATACGGACTGGCTCAAGGTTGACTCGGCCTTCCATCCTTCCGAGGTGGGTAAAAATGAGGAGCCAGATTGTTGGGGGCAAAGATGCTGACTCTGTAAACTGCTTAGAGAGGGCTAGAAAGCACTGTGAAGCGGTATATAAATCTAAGTGCTACTGCTAGTGCCCTTCCTTCCTTCCTTCCTTCCTTCCTTCCTTCCTTCCTTCCTTCCTTCCTTCCTTCCTTCCTTCCTTCCTTCCTTCTACCCATCCACCCATCCACCCATCCATGATGGCATGTCGGTTAGAATGCAGTATTGCAGGCTGACTCTGCCCACAGCCAGGAGTTCAATACGGACTGGCTCAAGGTTGACTCAACCTTCCATCCTTCTGAGGTGGGTAAAAATGAGGACCCAGATTGTTGGGGGCAAAAATGCTGACTCTGTAAACTGCTTAGAGAGGGCTGGAAAGCACTGTGAAGCGGTATATAAATCTAAGTGCCACTGCTAGTGCCCTTCCTTCCTTCCTTCCTTCCTTCCTTCCTTCCTTCCTTCCTTCCTTCCTTCCTTCCTTCCTTCCTTCCTTCCTTCCTTCCTTCCTTCCTTCTACCCATCCACCCATCTACCCATCCATGATGGCATGTTGGTTAGAATGCAGTATTGCAGGCTGACTCTGCCCACAGCCAGGAGTTCAATACTGACTGGCTCAAGGTTGACTCAACCTTCCATCCTTCTGAGGTGGGTAAAAATGAGGACCCAGATTGTTGGGGGCAAAGATGCTGACTCTGTAAACTGCTTAGAGAAGGCTGGAAAGCACTGCGAAGCGGCATACAAGCCTAAGTGCTTTTGCGAAGTGCTATTGCTATTTGCCAACGGCCATTCCTGTGAATGACCAAAGAGATCAAATATGATATTGTTTAGTTAAGCTGCCACTCCTGAGTTAAGTCAACCAGCAATTTGACAACTATATAAAAAAAAATAATATTCTGTTGGGGTATTAATCTTGTTTACTTTCTTTAGTGTTTTTGCATTTGTGTGTGTGCATGTGTCTCTCTCTCTCTATAAAAGAAAGGAAAACCGGACCTTCTAGTCTGGATTTTGACGTCTAGTGCCTGCTTGGACCCTGCAGTTTTTCTGGTGTCGTATTTTGGAACTGGTTAGTTTTTGCTTTTTTTGTGTGTGTCTGCCAAATATAGGACTAGAACTTACCGTTCCCTGGCATTTAGCCTGGTTCCTTAACAAGTGCTGTGTTTGCCTGTGTGCATCTTGTAACCTTGGTCTGAGAACTGTCTGTACTATGAAAGTCACTGAACTTCTCTCTATCGCTATTCACTCAGGATTACTGAGGATTTATGTCAGCGTGATGTAGTGGTTAAGGCATTCATCTATAAGCCAGGAGAGCTCAATTCTAGTCCCCCTTTAGGCACAATGTCATCTAGCTCAGGGGTCTCCGACCTTGGAAACTTTAAGCCTGGCGGATTTCAACTCCCAGAATTCCCCTGCCAGCAAAACAGGCAGCAAAGCAAAGCTGGCGGGGGAATTCTGGGAGTTGAAGTCCTCCAGGGTTAAAGTTGCCAAGGTTGGAGACCCCAGAGTTAGCTGATCTTGGGCCAGTCACTTTTTCTCGGCCCTGGGAAGCAAGCAGTAGCGGGTTCCACTTACCTTCTCCGCCGATTCAGGAATCGCAGGCTAATAATCGCTTCGCTCGGGCACGGCACTTCTGTGAATGTGCAGTACCTTCTGTGTATGCGCAGAGCATCGATGATGATGTCCGGGGCGGGTGGGTGGGCGGATCCTCCTGCTGCTGCCACTACCGGTTCGCCTGAACCGGGGCGAACCGGTAGAAACCCACCACTGGAAGCAGGCAAGGGTGAAGCATTCCTGAAATCTTGCCAAGAAAACGGCAGAGAATTGCCTGGAAGTCAACAAAAGAAAAGATAAAAGATCCTAAGGATGGCCTTTCCATGACCTTTCTTGATTTTTTTAAAAAAAATATTTATCTGCCCTGCTTCCCTGCCTGCTTTTTCTTCCCTCGCTTGCATGTCAGTTGAGTGTCTTTGGAAATTCTCAGTCATCCAGGTCAGGGGTCTCCAACCTTGGCAACTTTAAGCCTGGAGGACTTCAACTCCCAGAATTCCCCAGCCAGCTTTGCTGGGAGTTGAAGTCCTCCAGGCTTAAAGTTGCCAAGGTTGGAGACCCCTGATCCAGCTCATGGTTGTTCCAAAGGGGCTTTTCAAAAGACAACTGGATTTTTTTTCCCCCTTGAAAATGTTTTGCTTCTCATCCAAGAAGCTTCTTCGGTTTCCCCCCCTCCTCAAGTTTTAATTTTTTTTTATTAAATATAAAAAATTTAATATCTACATAAATGGTGTGTTGTCTGAGTACAGTTACTTTTGAGAAGTAGTAATCATAATAAAAGCAATAATATCCATAACATTTATATCGGCTGCCTAATAACAGCAGTGTTTGCTTATTAATTTCAGTGGCCCTTCCTTATTTATTTATTTTTTATTTATTAAATTTTATTTATTAAAATAAATAAATGCGATTAATTATGCGATTAATCATTTTTTAAAATTTGAATTTATATCCCGCCCTTCTCCGAAGACTCAGGGCGGCTTATACTGTGTTAAGCAATAGTCTTCATCCATTTGTATATTATATACAAAGTCAACTTATTGCCCCCAACAATCTGGGTCCTCATTTTACCTACCTTATAAAGGATGGAAGGCTGAGTCAACCTTGGGCCTGGTGGGATTTGAACTTGCAGTAATTGCAAGCAGCTGTGTTAATAACAGACAGACTTAGTCTGCTGAGCCACCAGAGGCCCTTATCATTCTCTTAGGCTTCTGCATTTCTAACTTCTGTTTCTGCTTTTTATCATGGGATTTGTTTTTTCAACGGTTAACTAGAAGCTTCTTCATTTCTGAAGAACTGAAACTGGGAAATGAAGATGCTTCTTTGATGAAAAGCAAAACATTTTCAAGGGGGGGAAAAAAAGAAGAGACTAGACGAGTGATGGCAAATCCTTTTTTGTGTGGAAATATCACGCGCTTGCGCACGCTCGTCAAAGCCACACTCTGGACAAGCCGAATTGTCAGGTACTTACGCGCATATGCATGCCCAATGATCAGCTGACCAGTGAGCATACGCAGGCTGGTTTTTGGCACTGCTGAGCGTGCAAAGGGATCACACTCTGGAAAAGCTGAACTTCTGGGTTCTGGCATGCATGCGTTCCCGACAATCAGCTGGCTGGCATGCGCTCCTGACAATCAGCTGGCTGGCATGCATGGACAGGCCAGTTTTTGGCACTGCTGCGCATGCGAAGGGATCACACTCTGGAAAAGCTGAACTTCTGGGTTCTGGCGTGCATGCGCTCCCGACAATCAGCTGGCTGGCATGCGCTCCCAACAATCAGCTGGCTGGCATGAATGGACAGGCCAGTTTTTGGCACTGCTGCGCATGCGAAGGGATCACACTCTGGAAAAGCTGAACTTCTGGGTTCTGGCGTGCATGTGCTCTCAACAATCAGCTGGCTGGCATGCGCTCCTGACAATCAGCTGGCTGGCACGCATGGACAGGCCAGTTTTTGGCACTGCTGCGTGTATGAAGGACACGCAGCCATGTCCTTGTCGCGCGCGTATACATGCCGGAAACCCGGAATACAAACAGGCAAGGCTGCGCATGCCGGGTAACATGGCTTTGAGTGCCACTTTGGCCACATGTGCCATAGGTTCACCATCATGGGACTAGACAGTCGCTCATCTGAAATGGTATAGGTTCTCTTGCTTGAGCAATGGGGCTGGACTAGAAGACCTCCAGGGTCCCTTCCAGCTCTATTCTATTCTAAATTCTATTCTAAAAATTTCAGAGGGGAAAAAAAAAAACCCAAGAAAGTCCAGTTGCAATAAAGTATAGTAGAGAGTTTTGTGTGTGCTATAAGCACCACCTAATGGTTGGAAGGAAAAGCCTTTGCATTTTTAATTTATTTTTTATTTTTTGGTTTTGCACACAGCTCCAAAACTGAGCTACAAAACTAAAGAAAGCTTAATTTAATTATTATTTTCCTGAGCACCACGCATGGCAATAAACTCGATGGGCAAATTGGGTGATGGTGGAGGGGGAGAGAAACAGACAGAAGAAAAGACAAGAAACAATTTTTTCCCTTGGTTTCAAGATTTTTCTGTGAATGTCCAGGTTTGCATCTTTCTGAAATCATAAGAAAATCCTTTGAAGGAAAGTCTTGCTCTATATCAGGTGTCTCCAACCTTGACAACTTTAAGACTTGTGGAATTCAACTCCCAGAAAGGCTGAGGTATTCTGGGAGTTGAAGTCCACAAGTCTTAAAGTTGCCAAGGTTGGAGACTCCTGCTCTATATGTCTATGGAGCTTCTCAGTCATCCAGGTCATGGTTGTCTCAAAGGTGCTTTTTCAAGAGGCACCTGGGCTTCTTGGATGAGAAGAATAGAATAGAATAGAATAGAATAGAATAGAATAGAATAGAATAGAATAGAATAGAATTTTTTATTGGCCAAGTGTGATTGGACACACAAGGAATTTGTCTTGGTGCATATGCTCTCAGTGTACATAAAAGAAAAGATACCTTCATCAAGGTACAACATTTACAACACAAATGATGGTCAATATATCAATATAAATCATAAGGATTACCAGCAACAAAGTTACAGTCATACAGTCATAAGTGGAAAGAGATTGGTGATGGGAACGATGAGAAGGTTAATAGTAGTGCAGATTTAGTAAATAGTTTGACAGTGTTGAGGGAATTATTTGTTTAGCAGAGTGATGGCCTTTGGGAAAAAACTGTTCTTGTGTCTAGTTGTTCTGTTGTGCAGTGCTCTATAATGTCATTTTGAGGGTAGGAGTTGAAACAGTTTATGTCCAGGATGTGAGGGATCTGTAAATATTTTCACGGCCCTCTTCTTGATTCGTGCAGTATACAGGTCCTCAATGGAAGGCAGGTTGGTAGCAATTATTTTTTCTGCAGTTCTAATTATCCTCTGAAGTCTGTGTCTTTCTTGTTGGGTTGCAGAACCGAACCAGACAGTTATAGAGGTGCAAATGACAGACTCAATAATTCCTCTGTAGAACTGAATCAGCAGCTCCTTGGGCAGTTTGAGCTTACTGAGTTGGCGCAGAAAGAATATTCTTTGTTGCCCTTTTTGATGATGTTTTTGATGTTAGCTGTCCATTTTAGATCTTGAGATATGATAGAACCTAGAAATTTAAAGGTTTCTACTGTTGATACTGTGTTGTCTAGTATTGTGAGAGGTGGAAGTATGGAAGGGTTTCTCCTAAAGTCTACCACCATTTCTACGGTTTTGAGTGTGTTCAGTTCCAGATTGTTTTGGTCGCACCACAAGGCTAGTCGTTCGACCCCTCGTCTATATGTGGATTCGTCATTGTCTCGAATGAGACCAATCACTGTTGTTTCATCTGCAAACTTCAGTAGCTTAACAGATGGATCGTTAGAGATGCAGTCATTGGTATCAGAGAGAAGAGAAGTGGGGAGAGCACAGAGCCTTGGGGGGCCCCTGTGCTAATTGTACAGGTATTTGATGTGATCTTGCTTAGCTTCACCTGCTGCTTCCTGTTTGTTAGGAAGCTTGTGATCCACTTACAAGTCTGTTCTGGTACCTGTAGCTGGTTTAGCTTAGTTAGAAGAGTGTCTGGAATGATGGTATTGAATGCTGAACTAAAGTCTACAAAGAGGACCCTTGCATAGGTCTTTGGAGACTCAAGATGTTGTAGGATGTAGTGCAGAGCCATATTAACAGCATCATCTGTTGATCTATTTGCTCGGTATGCAAATTGCAAGGGGTCTAACAGCGGATCCGTGATGGTTTTCAAGTAGGAAAGCACTAGCCTTTCAAAGGTTTTCATGACTACAGATGTTAAAGCAACTGGTCTGTAGTCATTCAGTTCCTTGATGGTGGGCTTCTTCAGCACTGGGATGATGGTAGAGCGTTTGAAGCAAGAAGGAACATAGCACATCTCTAGTGATTTATTGAAAATATGGGTGAAAAGGGGGGCCAATTGGTCAGCACAGACTTTTAAGCAAGAAGGAGTTATCTTGTCTGGGCCTGGAGCTTTTCCTGGCTTTTGTCTGTGAAATAGGTCCTGCACTTCCTTTTCTGTGATCACTAGGGGTTGTGAACCCAATGGGATGGGGTCCGTTGTAGGAGGCTTGGCTGTTGTTGGTGTGTCTGAGATGGGTGTTGTGGAGATAGGTGGCTGTAGTTTCCTTTCAAACCTGCAGTAAAACTCATTCAGGTCATCTGCCAGTTGTTGATTACCTTCAGCCTGGGAAGGAGGTTTGCCATAACCGGTGATATTTTTAAGAGTTTTCTACATGTTTGCTGGTTCATTCGCTGAAAACTGATTCTTTAGCTTTTCAGAGTAGTTTCTTTTTGCTGCTCTGATCTCCCTTGTTAGTGCATTTCTGGCCTGATTGTACAGCATTTTATCACCTTTTCTGTAGGCTTCCACTTTGGAATGGCGTAGCTGCTTAAGTTTAGGTGTGAACCAAGGTTTGTTGTTACTGTATATTCGCAAGTTCCTTGTAGGTACACATAGGTCTTCACAGAAGCTGACATATGGTGTTACAGTATCTGTGAGTTCATCCAGGTCTGCAGAGGTATCTTTAAAAATATTCCAATCAGTGCAGTCAAAGCATGCCTGTAGCTTTAATTTTGCCTCCACCGTCCAGGTCTTCACTGATTTAATTGTTGGTTTTGTGGTTTTAAGTCTTTGCCTGTAAGCAGGTACAAGGTGAATCATGCAATGATCAGAGTATCCTACAGCAAAACACCTTCAAAGAAAAACCAGAAAGTCCAGTTGCTTCTTGGAAAAGCTCTTTTGAGTTTTAGCCTATAAACAGTAGTGGCCAAAATTGTGGAAATCTTTTGGGAAAAGTGTATTTTTGAGGTTTGGTGGCTAATAACACCAATTATTTTTTTTTGAGTTTCAAGATAATCCTATTCCACTGCTGGAATGGCCTGGGGATAGCCCAGACCTTAACCCAATTGAAAATCTATAGAGCCGACCAGTGGTGAAATCCAATATTTTTACTACCAGTTTTGTGGGTGTGGCTTGGTGGGCGTGGTGTGGCTTGGTGGGTGTGGCTTGGTGGGTGGACAGGAGAAGGATACTGCAAAATCTCCATTCTTACCCCACTCTGGGGCCAGCCAGAGTTGGCATTTGCCGGTTCTCCGAACTGCTCAAAATTTCCGCTACTGGTTCTCCAGAACCTGTCAGAACTGCTGGATGTTCACCCCTGGAGCTGACTAAAGAAACTTGTTAGTCAGAAGCAACCCAGCAATAAAACCCAGTTAATAGAAGCAATCATTCAATCTTGGTTTCACATTAGAACAGCTGCAGAACTCAAAGACTTGGGTCACTCCATGGGAAGACGTTGTAAAGCCATAATTCATACTAAAAGTTACCCAACTAAGTATTAACTGACGTGGTGATAATTTTTGCATATCTCATTTTTTCTATGGTGATAATTTTCTGTATATCTAGTTTTTTCTATATGTTTCACTTTTCTTCTTTATAACTGCTATTCTAATAGCAAATCTTTAATAAAAGTTATTGCATTACATTCTTGATTAAATTATATTTCCATTGATATATTATTTTATGGCACTACTCCCCCCCCAAAGAAAGTTATGAGCTAGTTTTAGAAAATACCACTTCTCCTAAAATGTTTCCACAATTATGTAGATATTGTAGATAGTCCTGTCATTTGGAAAAAACTGAGCTTTTGGGTGCTAATTGGTGATTTGACACTAGATGGCGCTTGATATTCACAAATGTTTCCATGAGTGTGAAAAAGAGTTGGAAACTGATGGGAAGAAGTTAATAAAATTCTGCAACAGAATACAGAATAACAAGAGTTGGAAGGGTCCTCGGAGATCTTCTAGTCCAGCCCCCTGCTGACGCAGGAGATCTTAGGAGATCCGCTATAATCTTGTGTTGTGAGAGCAATCAACCCATTGGGTGATCCGGCGCACGCCACAGCCCCGGAAACTCAAAGATGAGCTGGTGTTCTGGTTTCCAGGATGTGTATGCACATCAGCCAGCTGTTCTTCGCATGCACCGGAGCCAGGGGTGAAATGCTCCCGGTTCGGACTGGATTGCCCGATCCGGTAGCAATGGTGGCAGGTGGTTTGGAGAACCGGTAGCAAAAATCCCTGCCTCCCTGCCATGCCCAGCTGAGCCACGCAATCATCAGAGGCTTTTATTTTTTTTTTACTTTTAAAAGCATTTTTTTCTTCGGCCGAAAAAATTCTTTTAAAAGTAAAAAAAAAAAAGAGACTCTGATGGTTGTGCGGCTCAGCTGGGATCGTCAGAACCTTTTCAAAGCATTTTTTTTACAACCTCTTCCGCCGAAGAGGTTGTCGAAAAAAGGCTTTTAAAAGGCTCCTCTGACGACCCCAGTTGAGTTGCCTGATCGTCAGAGGCTTTTTTTTCTTTTAAAGGCAAAAAAAATGCTTTTAGAAGAAAACGAAAGCCTCTGATGATCGGGCAACTCAGTTGGGATCATGAGAGCCTTTTAAAAGCATTTTTTACAACCTCTTCGGCGGAAGAGGTTGTAGAAAAAAATGCTTTTAAAAGTAAAAAAACTACTAATAAAAAATTGGCCACGCCCACCCAGTCACATTCCCCCCCCCCCCACCAAGCCACGGCCACAGAACCGGTAGTAACCAATTTTACATTTCGCCACTGAAACCAACCCACAAGCTCAGAGAATGCACCTTCAGCCTCATCCATTTCTCCTTCCCCAAGCAGCTCCGCTTATCGCACGAGCTGGCAAAACAGCATTGCAAAGAAGGATACAGTTGTCACCTATTGTTGTGTGCAAAGGTCTATTTTAAAACCTCTGTTTATCCCCAAGGTCCCAGAGCGGGGTGGAGGGGGTTGGGGGAAACAGAGGAAGAGGGGTGGGCAAAGCCCAGCTGTCTGAACCCAACCGCAAATGGGCTCTTCAAAGAAGGATGATGGGTGTCTCAGCGCCAGCCTGTCCTGGCGGGACGGCTGGGGAGGAGGCATCTCCGTGCAGCCGCAGACGAGGCTTGCTAATGGTGTTTTGACGTGTTGCTTCAAGCGCAATTTGTGCGGCTCTCTCGGAAGGGGCTCAGAAACAGCTGTTCGGAACCTGATGCTGGATGATGGAAGGGAGAGGGGTGAAACGGAGGTGGCAGGATGAGAGGAGGGGGCAGTGGCGGTTGGGGGGAGAGAAGGCCCAGAGATTAATGGGAGGGATAATGTCTGCTCTGGGTTCTTCAGTTAAGTGAACCCGACATTCATATTTCTCCACATCGCGGCTTCTCCTTTGGAAAGGAAGCCACTGGTGGAAAGAGAGCTGGGAGGGAGCTTTGGTGGAGATCTGGATTTGAGGTCATCCTTCCTGGGGGGCGGGGAACATGGGGATGGTCACTATTGCCTACCACAACCTATCTCACAGGGGGATTGTGGGGAAATTTGATCTCCTTTAAAAAAGGCCAACTGGAAGTGACCAGGATCTCCAGCTGCTGATAGGTGTGTTGGGCAATAGATGTCACTATTATAGAGTGTTATTTTAGAGTGATGAGAAAGTCGGGGCTGGAATTACGTTAAAGCAACCTAAAGTTATGCGGTGGAGTCAGTGGTGCTCACAATATCCATTTCTGTTGCTATTATTTAACCCCCATCTCCATATCATCCCTCCAAAGTTTGTAATAGTTGAAGAAAGAATAGAATAGAATAGAATAGAATAGAATAGAATAGAATAGAATAGAATAGAATAGAATAGAATATAGAACAGAGCATAGAACAAAATAGAACAGGACAGGATAGGACAGGACAAGGAGTGTAGTGTAGTAGAGTGTAGTGTAGTGTAGTGGAATGGAATAAGAATAGAGTAGAGTAGAGTAGAATAGAATAGAATAGAATAGAATAGAATAGAATAGAATAGAATAGAACCAAGACCCTAGAACATAGAACAGAATAAAACAGGACAGGACAGGACAGGACAGGGCAATGAAGGGAGTGGAGTGGAGCGCAATGGAATGGAATGGAATGAAACAAAATGAAACAAAATGGAACAGAACAGAACAAAATACAGAACAGAACGGAACATAGAACAAAACAGGACAATGAGTGGAATGGAATGGATTGGAATGGATTGGAATGGAATAGAATGGAACATAGAACAGAACAGGACAGGACAGGACAGGACAGGACAATGAATGGAAATGGAATGGAACAGAACGGACCTGAACAGAACATAGAACAGAACAGAAGAATAGAATAAAATAGAATAGAATAGAATAGAATAGAATAATGAATGGAGTGGCATGGAGTGGAACGGAACAGAATGGAAAGAAATGGAATGGAATGGAACAGAATGGACCAGAACAGAGCAGAGCAGAACATAGAACAGAACAGAACAGAACAGAACAGAATAGAATAGAATAGAATAGAACAGGACAATGGAGTGGAATGGAATGGAATACAATAGAATACAATGGAACATAGAACAGAATAGGACAGGACAGGACAGGACAATGAATGGAGTGGAGTGGAGTGAAATGGAACGGAACAGAATGGAACAAAACAGAATATAGAACAGAACAGAACAGAACAGAACATAGAACAGAATAGTCAGAAGGGACTTTGGAAGTCTTTTAGTCCAACCCTCTCCTCAGACAGGAGACCCTATACCATTTCTATCCAATTTCTTCTTAAAGACTCAAGAAATGTGGTGGAGCAACCACAGCTTCTGAAGACAAGCCGTTCCATTGATTAATTGTTGTAATTGTCAGGGAATGTTTCCTTATTTTTAAGTTCGATCTCTCCTTGATAAGATCCATCTCAGGCAGCATAGGAGAAGAGGCGGCTGAATCACTGACTTAGAAGGGGCTTCTAGAAGATTGAAAAGATATTCCTCCCATAAGCACAATCCAGAAACGGGGTTACTAGCTCTTCATTGTTCTTATACAGCAACCGCTATCAACCTAGCATTGTTTGTTTTCTGCCAAACTATAGTTTCTATGATCCCCACGAAGAATGTTGTCTTTAGCAGGAGCTTAGATCAATCAAGTAGAGAAATTAGCTAGAGGAAATTACTTTGGCGTTTAAGAACTCTTCTCTCTTCCCTTGTTTGACAGGTGAATTTGGATCAGTAGATAAACTGTTACAAGTTTGTAAGAAAATACATTCGCGCCTTCCGTAACGAATGACAGAGCTGGATGATATGTGGATAGTTTATTCTTGTATACTATCCATCATTGTATCTTCTTGGATGGCTGCAGACATTTTTCGTGTTGAATGAAGAATTTTGTATCCCTTAAAAGAAGTACGCAGTGCAAAGAAAAGACTTCCACCTTTTTGAATTTGTAGCTTGCTTTACCGAAGCTTGCTTGGTTAGGATGGAGAAAATGTCACAGCAATCCAGACCAACTAGGAATTTCATCCATTCGGTTTTAGGATATGATGTTAATTAGATGTCCCACTGGTGCTTTTTCAAAAGGCAACTGGACTTCCTTTGTTTTGTTTTTAATTTGTTTTCCTACTACACATTAAATAATACATTTTCACTATAGCATCTTCTCTTAACAGTCACTTTAACTTGATTTTAGATTTTTTTCCCCAGCCAATTATGCCATCTGTTCCATGTTTCGTAATAAACCTCTCTGTACCTTGCTCAATAGTAGTAACTGTGAGAGGGATCTTGGAGTCCTAGTGGACAACCATTTAGATATGAGCCAGCAGTGTGCAGCAGCTGCCAAAAAAGCCAACACAGTTCTGGGCTGCATAAACAGAGAGATAGAATCAAGATCATGTGAAGTGTTAATACCACTTTATAATACCTTGGTAAGGCCACACTTGGAATACTGCATCCAGTTTTGGTCGCCACGATGTAAAAAGGATGTTGAGACTCTAGAAAGAGTGCAGAGAAGAGCAACAAAGATGATTAGGGGACTGGAGGCTAAAACATATGAAGAATGGTTGCAGGAACTGGGTATGTCTAGTTTAATGAAAAAAAGGACGAGGGGAGACATGATAGCAGTCTTCCAATATCTCAGGGGTTGCCACAAAGAAGAGGGAGTCAAACTATTCTCCAATGCACTTGAGGGTAGAACAAGAAACAATGGGTGGAAACTAATCAAGGAGAGAAGCAACCTAGAACTAAGGAGAAATTTCCTGACAATTAGAACAATTAATCAGTGGAACAACTTGCCTGCAGAAGTTGTGAATGCTCCAACACTGGAAATTTTTAAGAAAATGTTGGATAACCATCTGTCTGAGATGGTGTAGGGTTTCCTGCCTGGGCAGGGGGTTGGACTAGAAAGCCTCCAAGGTCCCTTCCAACTGTTTTTTTTTTTGTTTACATTTACATACTTGTTTACATACTTCTCCGAAGACTCAGGGCGGCTTACAGTGTATAAGGCAATAGTCTCATTCTATTTTGTATATTTTTACAAAGTCAACTTATTGCCCCCCCAACAATCTGGGTCCTCATTTTACCTACCTTATAAAGGATGGAAGGCTGAGTCAACCTTGGGCCGGGCTCGAACCTGCAGTAATTGCAGGCTTTTGTACCTTGTTGTACCTTGATGAACGTATCTTTTCTTTTATGTACACTGAGAGCATATGCACCAAGACAAATTCCTTGTGTGTCCAATCACACTTGGCCAATAAAATTCTATTCTATTCTATTCTATTCTTTGTGTTCTTAATAACAGGCTGTTCTTAATAACAGGCCTTACCAGCCTGCGCCATTCACCTGTTATTGTTATTGTCTTTGAGTTCCATCATTAACTTATCTGATTCTGCACACTCTAGCACCTTTTTCATGATCATCGTGTTTGATAGAGTGTGTTGTTGTTTCCAATTTTGGGCAAATGAAATTCTGCGGGCAGTGATTATGTGGAGCATGAGGTATTGAATATCTTTACTCATTTTTTTTTCTTTTATAATCCCCAAAAGAAATAGTTCTGGTTTCATGTCAGTTTTTTTGTTCAGTTATTTCCTCCAACCACTTTTTAATTTTTTAATCAGTAATCTCTGGCTTTGGGACATGACCACCACATATGGTAGTATGTCCCTTGCTGATGGCTACATTTCCAACAGTGCGGTGGGTTATTTGGAAACATCCTAGCCAACCTCTGGTGGCTCAACAGACTAACAGACTAATGCAGCCTGTTATTAACAGCAGCTGCTTGCAATTACTGCAGGTTCAAGTCCCACCAGGCCCAAGGTTGACTCAGCCTTCCATCCTTTATAAGGTAGGTAAAATGAGGACCCAGATTGTTGGGGACAATAAGTTGACTTTGTATATAATATACAAATGGATGAAGACTATTGCTTGACATAGTGTAAGCCGCCCTGAGTCTTCGGAGAAGGGCGGGATATAAATGCAAATTAAAAAAAAAAAAATCTCACCAGGGGTAAATGCCACCTATAAAACATTTTATAGATATTCTCTATATAGAGGGCCGACAACATCATATTATAATTTGTTCCCCATATTTTTTCCCAGTGCTCTAGTTCTATATTATATCCAACATTTTTCACCCAAATTATCATTGTTTCTTTCATTGTTTCCTCCTTCATTTTATGGACTTCCATTGTTTTTGCTTGAAGACGTTTTGCTTCTCATCCAAGAAGCTTGCTCACTTCTGAAGTTCTGAACTGAAGGGAGTTCTTGGATGAAAAGCAAAATTTCTCAAGGGAAAAAAAAAAAAGCAAATGTTTTAGAACGATCCATCCTGCACCACCTCGGATGGATCTCTGTAGGATCTTTATATTAGGAGATTGCAAATGAAATTATTAGAATGGTAATTTTATATCTTCCTAACCTGCTTACCGAGTTAGCAGAGGCTTTGATTTTTGAATGTTCTGTTGAAAACGGCGCTAGGTTTTGAGCGCGAGAAAAACATTCTATTCTCCCGTGACCTTTTTACAGAATTCAAAGGAAGATCCGGTCTATTAATTTTAACGGGCTGGTTTGAATGTCTTTTAGGTGGCTGAGGAGGAGGAATTTTAATGCATTCTTCAAAACCTCCTTAATGCTTCTCTAAAATCTTTGGCCTCCAAGAAGAAAATCATTCACATTTCTCTCCCTCTCCCCACCTTCTCTGCCTCTTTCTCTGCTCCATTCCTTTCCAAAGCTTTTTTTCCATTTCAAGTGATACAGGAGCCCAGGGTGGGAGTGAGTGCGTAAATACAGAGCGGTTTAATCCCAAGCAACATTCTTGTTGAGGAAGTGATCTTGGGATCTGTAGCATGCCGGTGAATGTGAAGCAGAAAGTGGTGATGTACACGCCTTTGATGGGCAAAGAATGGTGGTTTGTTTTTTTAAAATATTCCCCCCAGCAAGAACAGTCGGCTTTAATGTTCACAGTTCCAAGAGGTCACGAAGAGTTGAAGTCTTGTTCAACTCACCCAGCATGGCAGGTGGAGCAATCCCCGAGAAATGGTGCTAGAATAATCTTCCACATACAGCCCTGTGGCTTAAGGCCCACCCCACCTCTGATCTCAGCCCTTCTCTCCCCCCCCCCGCCCTCAGCTGGGATGGGATTCGATGTGCAAAGATGCAGAACCTGTTGGTGCAGTGGTTCTCAACCTTTATAGTGCTGCGACCCCTTTAATACAATTCCCCACGATGTGGCGACCCCCAACTGTAAAATTATTTTCGTTTTGAACTTATCGCGCCTGAAGCCGTATTGGCTAGCGATCTGAACTGCTTGTGATTGCCTTGAGGACGGAGGCATTAAAGCGGAGACTCCTCCCCTATTACGTTTATCACGCCTGAAGCCAGATTAGGCTAGCGATTGGGAGTGATTGCAGCTGGCTTGAGAGGGAGACATCAGAGCAAAGATTTCTCTCTTTTTTAATTCATCGCGCCTGAAGCTGAATTCGGCTAGTGATTTGAAGAGACTGCAGCTGGCTTGTGGAGTCAACCATTGGAGCAAGTATACTTCCCATATTTCCGATGGTCTTAGGCGACCCCTGGCAAATCGTCATTCGACCCCCAACAAGGTCGCGACCCACAGGTTGAGAACCGCTGTGTTGGTGGAAGTGAGGAGACCTTGGTCCTCTCTGAGCTTGGTCGTTTTCTTGCAGATGTTTCATTTACCCAAACTAGGTGAAAGTGGACTGATTATGTTACCTAATGAAACATCTGCAGGGAAACCACCAAGCTCAGGGCTGTAGAATAAAGCAAAAGGAAAAAAAAACCATTTGAAATGATGTGCTACCTCTTGTTGGAAAAAAACATGCATCTGGTTCAGTTCCAAGCTGGGAGAAAGACACTGGAAACATGGAGGCTGATTGGAAAAATGGTTTAATGATGAAGCAGAACTACCAGGCATGTGGTTGTGGTGCAGCTGACCACATGGAGTTGAGAGTGGGGGGTATTTATACCTTCTCTTGGGCTTTGCACTTGAGCTTCCTGTTCCTGTGCAAGAACATGTATTCTATTGACTGTTGTCAGACTCCCATGGGGCCATGTACAAATCCTAGGAGTTTGTCTGAGCTAGGTTTGGTTGAAGCTTGCTGAGGGTGATGCAACTGAGATGATGCAACGAAGGGCCTTGTGTTCTGAAAGGGTGTTGGCCAATTCCTATTGTGACTGAGGGCTAATCCTACCTTTGTTGGATCTTGGGTGAGAGTATTTGCTTATGAATAGAGCTAGCTATCTCTTTATCTCTTAAGTGCCGACATCTGCTGTGGACTATTGAGGAGGGTGAGGCCTGCTTTCCAAGAGCATGTTTCTCTGTTTCTCATCCAGGGAAATATAATTTCTGCCTTTTTTAAAATATTTCCTAAAATATTTAATTTTTCTAGGAGTGGGGTGGGTGCTAACTTCCTCCACTGTCTTAAAAAAAAATTCCCTACTTCTTTTTCTCTCTATTGACCCTTTTCTTTGCTTCCTTGCTAATCCTCTTTTCTTTCACTCTGGAAATAGTAACCTTACTGTCCTAATTGCTTCGCATTTGTCCAATACCCTAATGAGCATCCGGCAAACCAGTGGTGGGATGCAGCCGGTTCGCTCTGGATCGGGCGAACCGGTAGCGGTGACTGCGGGAAGCTCCGCCGACCTGCCCGGACATAATGCACAAGTACTGCGCCTGTGCAGAAGGCTGTGCACATGTGCAGACGAGGCGCGCACATGCTCACATTTGCAAACCGGTAGGGGAGGTAAAAGGGACACGGTGGCTCAGGGGCTAGGATGTTGAGCTTGTCGATCGAAAGGTCGGCAGCTCAGCGGTTCGAATCCCTAGTGCTGCTGTGTAACGGGGTGAGCTCCCATTACTTTTCCCAGCTTCTGCCAACCTAGCAGTTTCGAAAGCACGTAAAAATGCAAGGAGAAAAATAGGGACCACCTTTGGTGGGAAGGTAACAGCGTTCCCTGCGCCTTTGGCATTGAGTCATGCCGGCCACATGACCACGGAAATGTCTTCGGACAGCGGTGGCTCTTCGGCTTTGAAATGGAGATGAGCACCGCTCCCTAGAGTCGGCAATGACTAGCATGTATGTGCAAGGGGAACCTTTACCTTCACCTTTTAGGGGAGGTAAGTGAATCCCGCTACTGCAAACATCCCAGGTGACGTGGACTTCAAATACCTAGGTAGGTGGCTAATGAAACCACAGACACTGTTTGGTTGTGCGGTTGCTATGCCTCTGGTTGCCAAGCCTCAGATCTGAGGTAGGGAGGAGTCTTGCTGGAATCTAGACAATTCGTGGATTTCTGGGGGCAGCGTTGCGATCCCCATCTCCGTCCGTCTCAGAAGAACTCCAGGCGGGAGTCTGGACCCCTTGGAAGATCAGTGGAGGGCAACAGTGGGGACAGGGTAGCAGGTGAACCGTCCCAGTCGCGACCAGACAAGGCTCATCTTTCAGCAGCTGTAAGCCATTTATTAGTTGGGTTTTAATGTTTCCGCAAAAAGCCCAGTTGGATAGGCAGACATGAGAGAGAGAGAGAGACAAATGGGGAAAGAAATTGTGTTAATTACCAGTCCATTTATACGATGTGGAGCTGACCGGTCTGTCATCTCTCTTTGCCAGACGAGCTGCTTGTCGGATTTTACGTGTTCATAAGGGGATCCCAGCGGGGCCTGTGTTGCTTACAATTGCTATAGAGACAGCAGCTGCAGCTGACTTGATCTCTTGGAACAAACCGCCGATGCCTTCAGAAATCTTGCGGGAAGCATTTGTCCCAACAGCCTTTGCTAATCTCAATTGATTTTGCGCTTAGCTTATCAGACAAGCACTCCAGTAAGGCTCTCCTAAAGTTTCCTGTCTTTCCATCCTGCTTGAACCCTCCGTGCCCTGGCTAAGATACCAGATCTAGGCTGCAAACATATGGACGATCACAAGAGGGCGCAAGAGATAGTCTTACCTCTTTTTCTTTGCTGCCCTCTAGTGGCCATCTTGATTTATTTTTCCATCCAGGTGTGGTCGCTTTAGGATGGAGCGGGGGTCACCATCCTTTCAGACCTCAGGGACCAATAAATTCATAATTTTAAATCCCGCGGACCACTAATATGATCTGCCTAATGACCGGCTGGGTGGGCGTGGCTAGGTGGTCATGTGACTAGGTGGGTGTGGCTAACTAGATGTCACTCACGTCGAGAGGCGCCTCACCAGACTCTACTCACCCCTCCCCTCCCAGCCACTCCTCACCTCCCCAGGCTCCTTAGGCCCCCAACAGGAAGCAGTTGTTGGAGCCAAGCAGCCACCACGTGACAGAATTGGCAAAACAGCTGGATCAGTTCAAATTGGATCTGACCCAGAAGGAGGCTCTGCAGAAGCACCTCATTGAGGACTATGAGCGTAGGCTTTCCAAGCAGAGGGAAGACCTGCGGGAGTGCAAGGCCAAGTACAGGCGCCTAGAGGCTCAGCAGGCTGAGATGGTCAGCCAGTTCCAGGCCATGATACTGGAACAAGGTCCTCCAGCTCTTTGCCACCAGCGGCACCTCCCTCCAGCCTTCGCCCAAAGCCTTGCACCAGGAGGCCGAAGCAGACCCCAAGTTGGAATTTCTGTCCCCCTCCGACCCACACAAAAAGACCCCAAAGGGGGAGACTCTCTGCAGCAACACAAACGTTCATTGCACGTATCAGGCCCAGAGGCTGTAGTTTGAGGACCCCTGATTTAGTGCAATATAAAAAATGCAAATAATTTTTCTGTGGACCACCAAAATTTTCTCATGGACCACCAGTGGTCGACGGACCACTGGTTGGTGACCGCTGGCATGGAGAATGAGGTAGGATGGGAGGCCAGGTACAAAGTCGAATGGAAGTAGGTTTGAAACAGGCTTTGGTCTCTGGAGGCCATCTTGTTAGGGCCTGGCATGACTGAAGTAGGATGAGCTGCAGACATGGGGAGCCTTTGAGGCAGGCCGCCATCTCTCTGCCAAGAATAATTGAACAAATAGTTTATCTGGAGACTCAACAGCTGTAGAGAACAGACGATTTCCAGAGGATTAGGAAGGAGCTGTGAAAGGCTACTCTCATGGGAAGCTTAAAACCCTCTCTTGAATTCAGCCAGCCAAGAACACATGTTGAAAGTCCAGCTTTCCTTTCTGATCCACCACCATCACTCCATAAAATAAGGATGAAATTAAAAGAGAGTTTGAGAGGTGCTTGCATGGCGAGCAAATGTTACAGCGGAACTGGCCCTTCTCTGTGAACTTTTCCCAGACGACATGTGGTGCCCCAGACTCTTTTCGTGACATCAAAGAGTGGTGCTGAAAAGCCTTCTTGATAGGTCGAGCGAACTCCTAGAGTCTTCCGTCAGCACATATACTGGCTAGGAATTCTGGGAATTGTAGGAGTTGTACAGGTTGGGGCACCAGCTTGGTTAAGAGAGAATGACCTAGAGATACAACCCTATACATCACCATCATCTTTTAATGACCCCCATAATCCCTTGCTGGCAACTGAATGGAGCTGAGTGTTTACTGGCCAGATGACCTTCCTGTCGCCAATGTGGAGGTATATTCAGCAGATATATATACTCATTGTGCTCAGAGAGAGAAATATCTGACTCTACCTAGGATCAAACTCACAGCCTCCTGATTGTGAGGCGAGAGCTCCACCTCTAGGCCACTTCCCCACTCAGATATAATCCTATACATCAGTGTTGGCGAACCTATGGCAGGCGTGCTGGAAGTGGCATGTGAAACCATCCCATGCCATGTAGGAAGTTAGCACCCACCCCCCTCCTACAAGAATGAAATATTTTAGAAAATATTTAAAAGGCAGAATGTATTTCCCTGGATGAGAAATGGAGAGACGTGTTTTAAGGACAAAGCAGCTCTCTGCAACTTCCTGCCACCCCCCCACCTTTGTCAATGGGCCATTAAAGCCTCAGCCAAGCTCACTCATTTCCCCCCACCTTTGTCAATAGGCCAGAGGCAGAAACTCATTCTCCCCACCTTTGTCAATGGACCATCATCTGCAACACAATAGGACCCACCTAGCAACAGAAACTCACCACATGACACCTGGGAAGATTAGATCAGCCAGCAAAGTTAGCTAAAACCCCCACCTCCTGGGAGTCTGACAACCAGTCAGGATACTCTTCCTGTGCCCCAGAAAGTTCAAAGCTCAGAAAAAGCATAAAGCTAGGGAGCACACAGGATCTTATTCCTTTTTTTCTGTTCAGGCATTCAAGCCATGTGATGCTGACCACCATTAAACCATCTTTCCAAGCAGCCTCCATGTTTCCAGTGTCTTTTTCCCCACTTGGAACTGAACCCAGATGGATATTTCTTCCAACAGCCGAATGCGCAGCCTTGCCGGCTCCGTGTTGCGTTCCTGTGTTCAAACATGCACCGGCCAGCTGGCCGTCGCACATGCAGTGCCAACGGACCCCGGAATTGCGGCGGTCCATCGCGCATGCACAAACTGGCACCTGGCCTTCCTGGTTGGCATTGCGCGCATGCGTGATAGATCGCTGCACTTCCGGGGTCACCGGCACCATGTGTATGCTGGCCAGCTAATCGGCACACGTTTGAGCGCAAGAACACGACAGGAGCCAGCGAGGCCGTGCATTTGGCAAGGGACGGTTTCGCATGCCACTTCCAGCATGCGAGCTGGCACATGAGAACGCGAAAGGTTCGCCAACACTGCTTTACATGATTTCGCTAAACTAAGTGGATCCTGAGACTACCCAACTTGGATGCGAGAAGAGTGTTTTTCCGTGAAGTACTTCTTGAAGGATGTTTATAAATAATGTCTTAAGAGCCCATGAAGTCAGGGAACGGTCAAGGAGGATGCTATGGATTCTGGAACCTTTCATTTAATTGCACACATCATTATCAAAGTAATCAAAATCTTATTATCCCTAAGCACTAGAGATAATTAGTTGTTAATGACCTTCCTTGAAAAGGAAGCACCATGACAACACCATGAGGAAACATCCACAAGGAAAAATAAACACACTAGGACATCCTTCTGGATTTGACAGCAAGTATGGTGTCGTAATTAAAATGGAGGACTGAGGAAATCCAGATTCAAGTTCAATCTTGATCATGGAAGCCCACGGGATAACTTTGATTCAATCCCCGACAGCTAAACTTTCAAACCCACTGTGTGGCTCCAGCCCCACCCCCCCGGGCCTGGCCCCCTGCCAGAGGGTGACTCAGAGAGTGAGGGGGAAGGGCCGTCAGGGCTCCCTTCTGCAGGGCCGGCTTCCCTGGCTCAGCTCCAGGAGCCAGAGGCAGGCCAGGTGGAAGAGGTGATGAGGCCTCTGTCTCCTGTATCTCCCTCCGCCCAGGAAACGCATCCAGACCCAGCTGAGGACAATCAGTCCTAGTTAGATCCCAGGTTTCGTAAACAAGAAAGGCAGGAACAACAGAAGCAGGGGGTGGGGCAGGCCTAGAAAGTGCTGAGTCACGGAGCCACACACCACAGGGTATAAAAGCAGGAGGGGCTGCTATACTGCTTCATGATGAACAAATCAAACTGCCTAGAGAGAACTTGAGCTGAAGTGCTGTTTATTCCTGATTTCCTGGTTGACATGCTGGCATCAAGAAAGATAACAGAAAAACCTTGGCAGACGCTCGCTGGATTGCTGCCAGAGCTGATAGCTGCCGTGGACTCAATTGCCGGCTAATTGAGTCATTTCTCGTGCCTCCCGGACTGGGGGGGGACAGAACACACACCGAGTTGTTGTTAATGGATTAAGTAGAAGGAGGGAGTGCTGTGTATTCCAGCTTGAACAAAACGTGGCATATGCAACCAACAAATAGCGTGTTTTCCCGAAAATAAGACCCTGTCCTTTTTTCTTTTGCCACCAAAAAAGGCACCAGGTTTTACTTTTGCGGGCAGGGGGTTGGACTAGAAGGCCTCCAAGGTCCCTTCCAACTCTGTTGTTGTTGTTGTTGTTGTTGTTGTTGTTGTTGTTGTTGTTATTATTATTATTATTATTATTATTATTATTATTATTATTATTATTATTATTATTATTATTATTATTATTATTATTACTTCATTTCAGTGATGATGTGATGAGTTAGCTGAATCATCTTGGTTGTATTGGTGTTAAATTTGCATTTTCCAGGAATCCTGATCTACTTTAGTTTCGTGGCTAGAGGACTTATTTTTTTGGTTGTTTTTAAAAAAATCAAACTTCCTGATTGCTTATTTGTAGCTTATGACTATCATTAAGTGTTGCAAGTGTTGTAGCTTGATAAAGGTATCTTTTCTTTTATGTACACTGAGAGCCTATGAACCAAGACAAATTCCTTGTGTGTCCAGTCACACTTGGCCAATAAAAATTCTATTCTATTCTATTCTATTCTATTCTATTCTATTCTATTCTATTCTATTCTATTCTCGTCTCGTCTCGTCTCGTCTCGTCTCGTCTTGTCTCGTCTATTCTATTCATTCTATTCTGCGTGCTGCTTCTGTTTTTTTTGAGCGAATTCATTAACTCAGCAACGTTTTTTGAAATCCTCGATCTTGCTGGACTCAGTTTGCTCTCCACAACCACTTATACAAATAACTTTTCTTCCTTGCCTACAATAGACAACCCGACATCTTCTTTTTTTTTGTTTGTCTTATACCACTGTCAAATGCACAACAGCTGGTTCTGGAATAACAGCTGCCATTTTTCCTCTCTGAAACGTCTTTGAAGGATGAGAATATTACGGGAGGAATCGTTCGGGGAGGATTTTAATTCATGAAGAAAGGTAGGCCTAACACTGAGAAATTCTCCTTCAGCATCCAGAATTATAATGTTTGACCTCCTTCATATCTATGACTTTAAAACAGTGGTGTCAAACTCGATTTCATTAAGGACCGCATCAGGGTTGTGTTTGACCTTGGGCCTATGGTCAGGGTGGGTTTGGCCAGCTCGACGTCACTCATGTCAGGAGCGCCTGTGGTGGCCCGAGCGCTCTGGCAGCGAAAACGGGCTCCTCAGCACCGTTTTCAGCTATGATGGCCTCCTGCAACTCTCTTGCCAGCGGAAATGGAGCTCTGAAGGGCCGCATGAGCTCTGTTTTTGCTGGCAGAGGCACCACGGGAGTGCTGAAATTCAGCTGGCTCTATCCGGTTCAGCCGAACCTGTAGCGCCAGCGGTGGGAGGCTCCGCCCACCTGCTAGCATGTCATCACGTCCCGTTTTTGACCCTCTGCACGTGTGCAGAAGGCTCTGCGCATGCGTGGAGGGGGCGCGCGTGCTCACATTTGCGAACCGCTAGCGAAGGTAAGTGAATTTCATCCCTCCACTACGGGCCAGTCTTTTGCTGTTTCCAGGGCAGCTCCACGGACCAGATCTAAGCACCCTGCAGGCCGGATTTGGTCCCCGGGCCTTGAGTTTGACACTCCTGTTTTAAACCATGTTTTGTTTTCTTTTTAATTGAAAAAGTTTTTACAAAAAAAGCTTTCCCCCCCTTCCCCCCTCCCGCCTTACCCCCACCTCCTTCAAAACCCCTTTCCCTCCCCCGACTTCCCGGAACAAACACAAGGTATCGTTAAAAATAAAACAAACATATGCTAAAAATTTTCCCTCCTAACTCAGTTATCCTCCTGCATTTCTCATCAAATCCTAACCTCCCCCAATACAGTCAGAAGTAATACATCCTAATCATTCAAAGGCAGTCTGATATCTCTTCGTCTGATATCTATTTTGGATATAATCAATCCATTTTTTCCATTCCTTTAAGTATCTTTCTTGCGTGTCGTCTTTCAAAAAGGCTGAGGTTTTTGCCATCTCAGCCAAATTGGCAACTTTCAATATCCATTCTTCTACTGTAGGTAATTCTTTTTTCTTCCAATACTGTCCTATCAGTAATCTTTTTTTTTTTATAAATAATTTTTATTTCCATTTTCCAACATCATATTTATATGCAAACTATTATCTATCATTAATCATTAATCATACTGATTCAGGCCTGCCCGATTGCCACTTCCTTTCTTCACAACCTCCCTCTCTACCCTCTACTACTTTCACATCCTTCATCTCCTTCACTTTGCTACTTCCTCTCCTCCTTCTCCACTCCTCCCTTCTTCCACCCTATCTAACCTTCTTATTCCCCTCCTCCTTCTCTACTCTTTCCTACCTACTTTCTTCCCTCCTTCTACTTCTCTCTCCTTTTCTTTCTGAAATGGCAATCGAGCATCCCCAATATCATTTTAAATTTTATTTTCATATCTTCAAAAATTACTATGCATTAATAATCAATCCATGTATCATTGGGGGGAGGGGGGGAAGGGGGAGGAGGGGGGGAAGGGGGGAAAAATGATACATGTCCTATCAGTAATCTTGCCACTGTTATTAAACCATGTTTCTCTGTGCTGTAATATCTGAAGGTTTGAATTGACATCATTCTAAGATTAATATTGCTACTGTAACACGCCTAGAAGTTAGTGGATGACATGTGCATGGAAAACAACAAGAGCATATGTGCCAAATGTTTACACAACTGCAATTATTATTTAGATTTGCATATGGCATCATAAGCTAATTACTGTAGGGTTGGGTTTTTTTTTGGTGTTGGTGATGACTGCTGGATGACCCTACTCTCATCCTCAACTCAAAGCAAGTTTAAATACAGGTAGTCCTTGACTTGCAGCCGTTCGTTTAGCGACTGTTCAAAGTTACAACGGCACTGAAAATCGTGACTTACGACCGTTTTTCACACTTACGACCGTTGCAGCATCCTCAGCGTCAACTTCATCCGCTTGGCGACTGACTCACATTCATAAACCCAGGTTGCAATGTCCTGGGTTTATGTGGTCCCCTTTTGCAACCTTCTGACAAGCCAGGTCAATGGGGAAGCCAGGTTCACTGAACAACCGGCTGACTAATTTAACAAGTGCAGTGATTCACTTAACAACGGTGGCAAGAAAAAGTCATAAAACAGGGCAAGGCTCACTCAACAGCGGTCTTGCTTAGCAATTGTGGTCGTAAGTCGAGGACTACACTGTATGTCTAAGTTGCAGTTTCATAGATTGCTTTTTGATTTTTTATCAAAAATACGATGTAATTTTCAGATTTATTCCTTGTCCATGAATAAGATGTAAGAGTTTGACTCTTATTTTCTCTCCCAGTTTCAAGGTTCTGATTGTACTGGAAACATCTCCAAATATTGATTCTTTTTATCTTTCTTCTTCAGTAGGATCATGTAGTTCCTGACGAACTATCTTTGAAAGAATTTGGACCTTCTCACTGAGAACTTGGTCTCCCTTGTTGTGCTATGTTGATGCAATGTGAACTGTAAAAATAACAGTAAAATTATACCCAAACCCTTCAGCTACTCAAGGAGATAAAAATTTGGTGGATTTTACAAAATGTTTTGAAAAAGAAGATAAAGTTCCTGCCGCAATTTTTTTTGTTGGGAATTATTACGGACTGTACAGTAATTGAGACTAAATTGATTTTAAATCTAATAACAGCAGCAAGATTACTAATAGGACAATACTGGAAGAAAAAAGAAGTACCTACAATAGAAGAATGGATATTGAAAGTTGCCAATTTGGCTGAGATGGCGAAGATATCAGCCTTTTTGAAAGACAATACGCAAGAAAGATACTTAAAGGAATGGGAAAAATGGATTGACTATATTCAAAGTAGATATCAGACTAAGAGTTATCAGACTGTTTTTGAATGATTATGATGTATTATTTTTTATTGTTTTCGGGGGAAGTTAGGAATTGATGATTGTAGGGGTATAATTAAGTTGGGACGAAATTTTTTTAGCATATGTTTGTTTTATTTTTAACTATACCTTGTGCTCGTTCCAGGAAGTCGCGGGGGGGGAGGGGGGTTGTGAAGGGAGGGGGGAGGGGAGGTGGGGGGAAAGGGAAAAAAAAATTTCTGTAAAACTTTTTGAATAAAGGAGACAGGAAAAAAAATAGTAAATGATCAAGATTATGGTTTCTTTGCAATAAGAACTTGGGTTGCTTGCTTTAAAAAAATACCATTCAATCACTTTGATTGTCAAGGAGGATGTCAATCCGATCTCATTGCACTAATTTACTGCTAATTGATGTCACTGCCAAAGAATGTCCTGTTTGCCACAACATGCTGGTGGAGGTTGGACACATTTACACGGTTGTGAAGTCGAGGCTCCATGTCGGGTAAGAAACGCAAAGAAAGTCTCTAGATAGTGGACATGGCAGTGCCTGGAGACAGTAAAAAAAAAGAGAAATCACAAAATACAAAGACCTGCAATTAGAAGTAGAATGAGAAACGGCAAGAGAAAGTAAATATGGTACACATAGTAATAGGCAGTTTGGGTACAACCCCAAAACATCTGGAACACCACTGGAACACCATCGGCATTGACAAAAACACCAACAGTCAATTGCAAAAGGCAGCCAAACTGGGAACAGTTTAGATCCTGTGACGATACTTTTATCGGCATCAAAGAACAACATCTGCCTTGGGAAGGACTCAATAAGTGGATAGAAGTGCCGAATCGAGTCTAAACATCTGGCTGGCTGTGTGACCAACTTTAATAATCCAGAAATCTTTAAACAGCTCTAGTCATCTGGGCAGAATGCATGAGAATCAAATTAATCTCCAATCCTGAAGAACAGTCCATCATATCTACCGTACTTGGACTCGAGGACTAAAACTGTAGATTACTTTCTGTTGGAATTCATTGTTGGAATGTATTTTTATGCAACAACTACAGTAGTATTCAGCCAGTGGATGGCAGTGTTTACGAGTTTGGATCTATGGTATATACTCTATGGTCTTTTGTCCTAAGTAGAGTTTCCTGTTTCCTGTTACAGTTCAACAGTTGAGCAGTAAAAGCACATGGTGACTGTACTCTTCATTTGGTCTGTGGTGCTATATATAAACAATTTCTAACCTTTTTTTTTTTTCAATGGAAGAGACTCTACGAGGTTCATATATTACCTTCTTTTGCCAAATAAGTTTTCCTTCGGCACTTCTCATTACAAATGCCTACCGTAAGTCTTACATAGGCATGCTTTGAATGTTCTTGCACTCTAAACATAACAACACACTTCTTCATCTCCAGAGATTAAATGGTAACCCTCAAAAAAAATATGATTCCGGATTTGTGCATGGAGTCTGATGCTGTAACCTGCTGCCACAAACACATTTTTCTATCCAAGCAGTGATCATACACATATTTAGAAGATCTACCCAAAAGCTGATAAAGGAAAAGTGAGAGTATGATTTGACCTAAATGCTTACGATGAAGTTGGTTCTGCAAGGTTCTCCAAGGTGTCTACCTGCAATGCAACATTTATCCACCAGATGTACCTATAGATCTAAGGAATTCACTGGGAATGGGGGTGGGGAAGAGGAGGTCTATTGCTCCCTTGACAACTTTAAAGAAAATATTTTTGTAGAGGAAAGAATGCACCTTGCTTTTTATATTGAATTGCTCACTATTCTTGAAATAAATCAAAATAACACCAGTACCTATGTGAAAGAACAACACCAACAGAAGAAAATATTTGCAACTCAGGTTGAACTGTAGGGTCCTTGGTGCTCACTGAACTTGGTTGTTACTTGTCCCAGCTTCTACCAACCTAGCAGTTCGAAAGCACATAAAAAATGTAGAAAAATAAGGACTACCTTTGGTGGGAAAGTAACAGCGTTCCATGCGCCCTTGACGTTGAGTCATGCCGGCCACATGACCATGGAGATGTCTTCGGACGGTGCTGGCTCTTCGGCTTTGAAACAGAGATGAGCACCGCCCCCTAGAGTCGGGAACGACTAGCACGTATGTGCGAGGGGAACCTTTACCTTTAATCTTCCTTTCTCCCTCCCCCCACTCCAATAAGTGACTTAAAAGTAAACAACTCAGTTCTACAATACGATCCAAATATCTAACTAACTAACTAACTGAGTAGCCTTCGCCGTGAGTATCCAAGTCCATCTTGACAAGTTTTCTTTTTTTCTTTTGACAGATAAAGATGAAAGACAAATAAAAAGGTTTAATGCTTCCCCAACATCCTCCCCCCACCCTTTTGTACCTTCCATGCAGCCCCTACCCCCCATCCAGACCCTCATTTTACTCTCTTAATGCACGTACAACTCTGCCTTCCTCTCAGGTGCACACCTGTGGAAAGCGGGTTCGCCTTCGAGACCTGTCAGGGAGTCTGTTTATGAGCCGACTGCTGACAGACGAATTAGCTGTGGAAAATGTGAATGACTTAATATATTATGTGTTCAGAATTGCTTTTTCTGTCTTATGTATCTCTGCTTAATTTATAACTCTGTCTATACAGCTTGTGCTGAGAACTACACGCTGCCACAGGTTTTTTTTTTCATTCTGTAGGGTGGCACCCAATTCATTACTTTTTTTGTTTTTTGTCCTCCCACCTTCTCCTCCTCCTCCTCTTCTTCTTCTTTTCTCCTCCTCCTCCTCCTCCTCCTCTTCTTCTTTCCTCCTCTCCTCCTCCTCCTCTTCTTCTTTCCTCCTCCTCCTCCTCCTCCTCCTCCTCCTCCTCCTCCTCCTCCTCCTCCTCTTCTTCTTTTCCTCCACTCCACTCCTCCTCTTCTTCTCCTCCTCCTCTTCTTCTTCTTTTCCTCCACTCCACTCCTCCTCCTCCTCTTCTTCTCCTCCTCCTCCTCCTCTTCCTCCTCTTCTTCTCCTCCTCCTCCTCCTCCTCTCCTCCTCCTCCTCCTCCTCCTCCTCCTCTTCCTCCTCTTCTTCTTCCTCTTCCTCCTCCTCTTCTTCTTCCTCCTCCTCCTCCTCCTCCTCCTCCTCCTCTCCGCCTCCTCCTCCTCCTCCTCCTCCTCTTCTTCTTCTTCTTCTTCTTCTCCCCTCCTCCTCCTCCTCCTCCTCCTCCTCCTCCTCCCCCTCCCCCTCCTCCTCCTCCTCCTCCTCCTCCTCCTCCTCCTCTTCTTCTTCTTCTTCTTCTTCTTCTTCTTCTTCTTCTCCTCCTCCTCCTCCTCCTCCTCCTCCTCTTCCTCCTCCTCCTCCTCCTCCTCCTCTTCTTCTTCTTCCTCCTCCTCTTCTTTTTCTCCTCCTCCTCCTCCCCTCCTCCTCCTCCTCCTCCTCCTCCTCTTCTTCTTCTTCTTCTCCTCCTCCTCCTCCTCCTACTCCTCCTCCTCCTCCTCCTCCTCCTCCTCCTCCTCCTCGGGTATTCCCGCAAGCGCAGAGTCTGCTTTTTGGATCATTGAGTGCCACTTTGCATGGTCAGCTGCGTCTCCAGGGTGCAGGCCCATGGCTTGCATATCATTGTTGATGGTGTCTTTGCCATCTCTTTTTTCGATGCCCGCAGGGTTGCTGGCCATTGATTTCTAGTTGGTAGGCAGTCTTGGCTCTCAGGACATGTCCATACCAGTGGAGCCGGCCTTCTCTCATCTTCTCTATAATTGGTGCATAGGCTACTAGATTTGGGCTGCAAAAATTTGGACAATCAAGGGATGGCAACCAAAAATTAGAATGGTACGTATTTCTTTGCTTCCTTTTAGTGAACATCTTATTTTTGCATCCTATTCTATACCAACAGTTAAATGGAGCAGGTATGCATTTACATTATTTTAATCCACCCCAATCTACAAGGGCAACTAACAAACAATGTTAGCTTGTGTGTTTTGTTTTTCTTAGCCCAAAAATAGAAAGGATGTCTGAATGGATCTTTTGCTTTTTCAAATGTACAGTTTCCCATGTATTCTCGCCAAAAATAACTTGCAGGTAAGAACCGCTGAACTCAGGGTGACTTCATTCTGAATAAATGTGTATTCTCGTGTAAAAATTACCAACTTTGTTATTTTTTGGTTTCAAGAGTTTTGATTTCTTTTTTTTAAAAGTTTTTTATTTTCCATAATAATTCCCACAATTTGACTAGTGTACAGTACAATCATTTATCCAACAATCGATCCTATATTCAAATTATGCTCAATCGGGCCTGCTCGGTCGCCACTCCCTTCCTTAATCCTTTCTACCCTTCTCATCCTTCTTCTACTTTCCCCACCATCCTTCTCCTCGCTTTCCTACTTCCCCTCCTCCTTCCAACTTCTCACTTCCATCCTTTCTAACCCTCTATCTTCCCCTCCTCCTCCTCCTATCCTTTCTTCTCCCTTCCTTCTCTCCTACCTACCTGCCTACCTACTTTCTTCCTTCTTTACTCCTCTTTCCTTACCCTTTCCCTTCCGGAGTGGTTACCGAGCAGCCCCGACTTTACACCATTCCAACTTATTTAATTCTACCATTATTCCTGTACAATGACAATCAATCAATTTATAATCTTCCCCCTTCCCCCCCACCCATTAAAATCAGAATAAAGAATTTTGATTTCTTTATGTGTGGCTTTGCAAGTTGGGATTGGCTGGTGGAGCTAAGATAAGCTGCTTTTCAAACCTTTTCCAAATATGCAGTTTTGTGAATAGCTGTCATGGAGCTTCCTGTTTTTCTGGTTCTTTAATCTGGTTAAGAAGACAGAATTGATGACAATAGGAAGTCCGTGAGCCCTGGATATTGAAAGCTTAAGACACCTGCATGTGCCTCTCTATCTCTCTCTATGTATACTAGAATATTTCAGGTTAATGTCAGGGCTCCTGCTTTGGTTCATGTTAAGTTCAGACCTTCTGGGTGCCTCTTTGTTTTGGTTTAAATTTACCTGTAATTGGAAGTCAATTTCCACTCTTTACCATCATATACCATTAGGGCTCAAATGGAAAGGAATTACATGTGCTGTTCTGTCCTCCCTTGCCTCCGTCCGAGTGATGGCTTAATTAGCCGGCACTATCAGCTCTGGCAGCAGAATAGCCAGCGTCTGCCAAGAGCCTCCGTTATCTTCCACGACGCTGGTGAGTCACCCAGGAACAAACGTCAGCTCAATCAATGGATTTGCCTGTTACAAAGAGACACAGCAGCTCTCGCTGCCTTTTATATCCTGTGGGGTATGGCTCCATGACTCAGCACTTCCCAGACCGACCCCACCCTTGCTTCTGTTGTTCCCTCCTCTCCTGCTTGCAAAACCTAGGGTTCAACCAAGCCTGATTGCCATCAGCTGGATCTGCAGGCGTGGCCTGGTGGGGCGGGGGAAAGAGTCAGGGGACAGAGGCCTCGTTATTTTTTTTTATTATTTGCATTTATATCCCGCCCTTCTCCGAAGACTCAGGGCGGCTTACACTATGTCAAGCAATAGTCTTCATCCTATTTGTATATTATATACAAAGTCAACTTATTGCCCCCAACAATCTGGGTCCTCATTTTACCAACCTTACAGAGGATGGAAGGCTGAGTCAACCTTGGGCCTGGTGGGGCTTGAACCTGCAGTAATTGCAAGCAGCTGCTGTTAATAACAGACTGTCTTACCAGTCTGAGCCACAGAGGCCCTTTCTTCCACCTGGCCTGTTTCTGGCTCCTGGTGCTGAGCCAGGGAAGCCGGTGCTCCTGAGGTAAGTCCTGACGGCCCTTCCCCCTCACTGTCCAAGTCACTTTCTGGCAGCAGGGCCGGTTCGGGGGGCGCAGACACAACATGTGCAGGGACCTGAATCTAGAGCGGTGATGGCGAACCTATGGCAGACGTGCCAGAGGTGGCATGCAGTGCCCTCTCCAAAGGCGCACGAGCTGTCGCTGCTGTTCAGCTGTGCTGTGCAATGCATATGTGCCTCCTGCCAGCCAGCTGGTTTTTGGGTTTCTGCTGTGCATGCGCATGTGGCATGGCCCCGCACACATGCATGGGGGTGGGGGTGCAGGCAGGGGGCCACGCGCGCAGTCATATGGGGTGGGGCTCATGCATGGAGTATGCACATGCATTGCATTTTGGGGGTTTGGGTGCGCATGCACTTTGGGCACTTGGTCTGGAAAAGGTTAGCCATCATTGATCTAGTGCAGGGGTCTCCAACCTTGGCAACTTTAAGACTTGTGGACTTCAATTCCCAGAGTTCCTCAGCCAGCTTTGCTGGAGTTGAAGTCCACAAGTCTTAAAGTTGCCAAGGTTGGAGACCCCTGATCTAGAGGATAGCGGATAAGAATTATTTATCTTTAATCGCTGCTAGAAGCTTAAATTTATTCCAGTGGATTTCAATCAATTCCAGCTTTCTCTGGATGGTTTGCAGCATTTTGCAAATTTGGTTTCAAATGGTTCTCTCATTTTTATTTTTTTTAATATAGAATCCCGTCTCTTCAGGTCAAGATCAGTGGTTGAATTTTCACAACGTAGCCAATCTTGTTACTACGTATTGGTAACAAAGCATAGCAACAAAGATGATTAGGGGACTGGAGGCTAAAACATATGAAGAACGGTTGCAGGAACTGGGTATGTCTAGTTTAATGAAAAGAAGGACCAGGGGAGACATGATAGCAGTCTTCCAATATCTCAGGGGCTGCCACAAAGAAGAGGGAGTCAAGCTACTCTCCAAAGCATCTGAGGGTAGAACAAGAAGCAATGGGTGGAAACTAATCAAGGAGAGAAGCAACTTAGAACTAAGGAGAAATTTCCTGACAGTTAGAACAATTAATCAGTGGAACAACTTGCCTCCAGAAGTTGTGAATGCTTCAACACTGAAAGTTTTTAAGAAGATGTTGGATAACCACTTGTCTGAAGTGGTGTAGGTTTTCCTGCCTGGGCAGGGGGTTGGACTAGAAGACCTCCAAGGTCCCTTCCAACTCTGTTGTTGTTGTTGTTATTTTGACTCTGCAAAAAAAAAAAAAAAGGAATCTTAAACTAACCAAGTGGGTGGATTCACATTACCTGCCAATTTACCTCAGCAACAGCAGCTGAAGTCAAGGAGGGCACCAGGTTGTGGAAAAGTTATTTTAGCAAGTTAGGAAGGATGAACTCTGCGGACTTGGATGTGAGCTAATCTCAATTTCACCTCTGGGGCCTAGCACATATTAAAATTTAGTCGTCGACTATTTTTCATACTTCCTGAATGTCTCGACACACTTTCCCGCTTCAAGCGATATCAGAATGCACTTAAGTAAAACTGACTTTGTAAGAAATTGTGCTGATACGTGTAAATATCTTTAGGCATGTATTCGTCTTCGAAAGATGTCCTTCTGGTCTCCTGGAAGATGGCATTAGGTAAGATGGCTTTACCGAAAGTGATTTTTCAGGACGGGCGACCTGCTAACTGACTGATCTTTCTAAGGAAATGCACGTTGCGACCTGTTCAAGACTGAACTTAGACATTCTTCTCCTTGGTAGCTTTTCAAGATTGGAGCCATTTCTTTTCTGAAAACATAAGCACTCTGCAGTGGTGGAATTCAATTTTTTTTACTACCGGTTCTGTGGGTGTGGCTTGGTGGGCGTGGCATGGCTTGGTGGGCGTGGCTTGGTGGGCGTGGCAGGGGAAGGATACTGTAAAATCTCCATTCCCTCCGCACTCCTGGGAGAAGGATATTGCAAAATCCCCATTCTCACCCCACTCTGGGGCCAGCCAGAGGTGGTATTTGCCGGTCCTCTGAACTACTGAAAATTTCCGCAACCGGTTTTCCAGAACCTGTCAGAACCTGCTGGATTTCACCCCTGGCACTCTGGGTTCAGTAGGTTAGGTTTCTTACAATGCATTCCGCGTAAGGCTGTCCTTGGAAACCATCCAGGAGCTTCAGTTGGTCCCGAATGCAGCCGCATGAGCATTTTATGGGGTCAACCTTATGCCATGTACTACTTCTACTCCAGGAGATGCACTGACTTCCAAATGGGAAGGAAGCCATTGAGGGGTTGGTGATGACCTTTAGAGACCTACATGATTTAGGAGCAGGTTTCTTGAGGAAGCACCTTCTATTAAGAAGATCTAACCACCCCACATACTCCTAAAGCAGGGGTGTCAAACTCGCAGCCTGCGGCCCGGATGCGTCACATGGACTGGCCACACCCACCTCAATTTTAGCGAAGGGGAAAAGAAGTTGCGATACGTCACGTGACGACAACGTCACAATCTGAGCTGTCCTAGGTTCCTTCTTTTAAATCTTGTCATTTATTTTTTTTTGTTTACATTTATACCCCGCCCTTCTCCGAAGACTCAGGGCGGCTTACAGTGTATAAGGCAATAGTCTCATTCTATTTGTATATTTTTACAAAGTCAACTTATTGCCCCCCCAACAATCTGGGTCCTCATTTTACCTACCTTATAAAGGATGGAAGGCTGAGTCAACCTTGGGCCGGGCTCGAACCTGCAGTAATTGCAGGCTACTGTGTTCTTAATAAGCCTTAATAACAGGCTTTACCAGCGTGAGCTAAACCGGTCATCTTATGGAACTAGGGAATATGTCTTTTCTGCAATTGTCCCTGTCTTCTGGAGCAAACTCCTCCCACTATACCACAGGTTCCCAACCCTTCTCATCTTAAGATCTGGTCTTCCTTGGTCATTAGGGACCAGTTGAACGGGAAGCTTTTTGTGCTTATTTTGATATATGGTTGCTCATCGTTTTCTATTTGGTTTATACATATATTATATTGTTTATTGTGGGGGTCTGTGGTGGTTTTTTGAACTTGGCTGTTTTCTGCAGATGGTTCCTTACTCAACTAGGTAACATCATCAGTGCTAGAAGGGAGTGGGGTTCTAAGCACTGATGATGTTACTTAGTTGGGTAATGAAACGTCAGCAAGACTCCACATTGCATCCCTGAGTTACAAACGTTCTCTTCTTTTTTTTAAAAAAAATATTAAATTTCCAAAAATTAAAACACACACCAAAAAAACACACCCCAGAATACACAAAAGCAAAAAAATATAAAACAAAGACAAACGCATCAAAGTTACAATACACATAACCGCTTTTTCTACATCGGTATCTCTATCCTATTTAACCTCTATATACAGACTCTACTTCTAAGTATCTCTATCTTAGACTTACATCCTTGTTCAAATTATCTTACACCTCTATTCAGAATTTAATCTCATAGCAAAAATCTCCCTCAAGTTTTACGTTTACTCTCCATCCAGGAATACCATCTATTCCATATTCGATAGTACTCAGTATCTTCCCTCTCCTTCATTTCCATAAATAATCTGTCCATTTCTGCACATTCAGAGTGAAATGCTTCCAGATTGCCCGATATGGTAGCGATGGCAGCGGGTGATTCGGAGAACCGGTAGCAAAAATCCCTGGCCCTGCCCCCTGCCCCAGCTGAGCTGCGCGATCATCAGAGGGTTTTTGTTTGTAAAAAAAAAAAAGCTTTTAAAAGGCTCCTCTGGCAATCCCAGCTGAGTTGCCTGGTCGCCAGAACCTTTAAGAAGCGTGTTTTCTACAAGCTCTTCGGCTGAAGAGGTTGTTAAAAAAAATCCTTTTAAAAGGTTCCGGCGATTAGGCAACTTCAGCTGGGATTGTCAGAGGAGCCTTTTAAAAGCTCTGGCGATCCCAGCTGAGTTGCCCGATCATCACAGGCTTTTAAAATCATTTTTTTACAACCTCTTACAACAGCCCCCGCCCATGCCCACCCAATCGCCCCGTCCCCACTTGCCTAATTGCTGCTTCTTTCGGGCTCGCGTAGCCTTGCTTCGGCTGCTGCAATCAATTGCACCAGCCAGCAACTGAATCTGCCTGCCTGCAATCCATCTCATCAGTGAGCAACTCAATCTGCCTGTCTCCAATTGTGAAAGCAACTGGGGGAGGGGTGGCCTTTAAAAAATGGTTAATTGGCTTTTTTTTAAGGAGTTTTTTTTTTAGACAGCAATTTAAAGTTAAGGAAGTTTTAAATTTAGCTGCTTTTATCTAAAAAATATAAATAAAATAAAATAATAAAATAAAATACTTGTGCAGCTTTCTGAGATTTGGTGTGTTTCTCTATTGTTTCACTCTACACAAACACACAAAATCTCACAAAGCTGTATGTGGCATTTTGTGTGTGTGTGTGTGTGTGTGTGTGTGTGTGTGTGTGTGAGTCAGTTGTATTGTGTGCGTATAAAGCAGTGGTTCTCAACCTTTATAGTGCTGTGACCCCTTTAATACAATTCCCCACGACGTGGCGACCTCAACCGTAAAATTCATCGCGGTGATAGGCAGCGATCTCAGCGCGCCTCAGCAGCTGCAGAACAAGGGGAAAAGCGGCAAACTGTTTTTTTGAATTTATTGCACCTGAAGCTGTATTGGCTAGCGATCTGAACTGCTTGTGATTGCCTTGAGGACGGAGGCATTAAAGCGGAGACTCCTCCCCTATTAAGTTTATCGCGCCTGAAGCCAGATTAGGCTAGCGATTGGGAGTGATTGCAGCTGGCTTGAGAGGGAGACATCAGAGCAAAGATTTCTCTCTTTTTTAATTCATCGCGCCTGAAGCCGAATTCGGCTAGTGATTTGAAGAGCCTGCAGCTGGCTTGTGGAATCAACCACTGGAGCGCGATTCTTCGACTCGCAAGTATACTTCCCATATTTCCGATGGTCTTAGGCAACCCCTGGCAAATCGTCATTCGACCCCCAACGGGGTTTGGACCCACAGGTTGAGAACCGCTGGTGTAAAGTGTGAAAGTTGGTTTTTGGTACCTCTTATTGTTTTGTGTACTTTGTTTATTATTTTTATTATTTATTGTTATTGGCCACGCCCACCCAATTAATTTCTCCTTTATGACTACCATCTACTTACGGTTCCAAAAGTGCTTTGTTTTTTTCAAGAGGCAACTGGACTTTCTGGATTTTTTTTTTCTTTGAAGACATTTTGCTTCTCATCCAAGAAGCTTCTTCAGCTCTTCTTCTTCGGAGCTGAAGAAGCTTCTTGGATGAGAAGCGAAACATCTTCAAAGAAAAACAAAACCCAGAAAGCTCAGTTGTCTCTTGAAAAAAAAAAAAAGCACCTTCAGGGCAATCATGATGTGAATGATTGAGAATCTCCATAGACACCTACTTCAGGGGTATCCAACTTTGGCAACTTGAAGACCTGCGGACTTACGGCTGGCTGGGGATTTCTGGGAATTGAAGTCCACAGATCTTCAAGTTGCCAAGGTTGGAGACCCCTGATCTATCTGCAGATATAGTGTTTTATTTATTTATTTATTTTTGTTTTGTCACAACATTATATACAAGCACATACAATCAAAGAAAAACAATAGGACAGGAACGGTAGGCAATTTTTGTGCACTTATGCACGCCCCTTATAGTCCTCTTAGGAATGGGGTGAAGTCAATGGTAGACAGTTTTTGGTTAAAAATTTTGGGGAGTTTGAGAAGAGACCACAGAGTCAGGTAGTGCGTTCCAAGCGTTGACAACTCTGTTACAAAAGTCATTTTTTCTGCAATCAAGATTGAAGCGGTTAACATTAAGTTTGAATCTATTGTGTTGTTGCAATTGAAGCTGAAGTAGTCTTTAACAGGAAGGACTTTGCAATAGATGATTTTGTGTCTATCGGGCTTGTCGGAGTCGGCGGAGTTCTAAGTTTTCTAATCCCAGGATTTCAAGTCTGGTGGTATAAGGTATTTTGTTGTTTATAGAGGAGCGGAGAACTCTTCTTGTAAAATATTTCTGGACTCGTTCAATTGTACTAATGTCAGAGATGTGGTATGGGTTCCAGACAGGTGAGCTGTATTCAACAATGGTTACTTTATTAAATTAATTAATTTATTAAATTGCTTGTAATCCAGCTACCCCTTGCTAGAAGGCTGAGGAACTGAGATTGTAAACCCTCTGTTTTTGTATCAGTGCTGCCTTTGTCATCCAAAGGAGCGCAGAGACTGCTTTGACTGAAGCACTTAATCCTTTCCCTTTCCACACGCACTTCCAGTTGTGCGAGATCTTTTTTCCACTTACGAAACCTACTGTCAGAGCTGGCTTGTGGCAACCCACCAAAGGATTTGCGAACCCGGTCGAGAAAAAAAAACACACGGCACTCTTTGTCTGGCAGATGCTCCATTGTCTCTCCAACCACAAATGATTATTCGTCTACACCTATCGGTGACTAATTCTTCTGTAACTAGGATGGGAAAGTGTCTTACCTAACCAATCTTAATGGGCTAAGTATTTCAGTGGTATTTGTTGAACAATGTATAATTGCTCTGTTTAGATTTAAATGAAGGGCTCCTTTGAGGGCTGAGGGTGTAAACCAGAAAGTGTACTCATTTCCTGAGATTCTGGTGAGTAATACTCAGTAATCAGTGACTAAAAGATTTCTGTATGTGCGCATTTAATATAAACATGTAGCAGGGTGAACAGGAAATTGTGTCCATTTCTATTACAAAAGCCTAACACAGTAAACCCTTTCATAGATCATTATTTTTTATGTAGCCAAGGATTATCTCAGCTAAAATATGTTGGGCTGTTGCCCTGGTTTCATTGAAGCTTCCCTTATTATTATTATTATTTACTTTATTCATTAAACATGAAACTCAGTCAACTGAACATTCAAAAAGGCATCACAAATACCATTGACTGGTGTTAATGGTTGATACGGGTTGCTGCCAGCATCCTAGGTATCAACCAAGTACCTTCTTAAGATGTACGATGTTCCAAGTCGCACAATTTTTTGCAGTTCTGCTGGTGTTATTGCAGGAAGCTGCAATTATTATTATTATTATTATTATTATTATTATTATTATTATTATTATTATTATTATTATTATTATTATTATTATTTTATTTACACAAAATGACAGTATACATAGCAAACGAGATAACTATGCTGGATTTCATATCACAGATCACTAGTCGAACACTTCCCAAGCGTTTAGGACTACGTGATGTATTGGCGAATTATGCGAGCAGATCCCAGTAAGGTTCTGCTCGCATATCGCCGATATCACACAGTCCTAAACGCTTGGGAAGTATTCGACTAAGCGTTTAGGACTGTGTGATGTATCGGCGAATTATGAATTCGCCGATATATCACATATTATTATTATTATTTAAAAAATCAGTTTTAGTAATATTATTATTATTATTACATCACATATTATTATTATTATTATTATTTAAAAAATCAGTTTTAGTAATATTGATGGTTGGTACAGATTATAAAAACTAACTACTTTTGTTCACTATAACTATATAAAGCCATTTTGGTCTAGTGGTAAGGTACCAGGCTAGAAATCAAAAGACTGTGAGTTCTAGTCCTGCCTTAGGCATGAAAGCCGGCTGGGTGACTTTGGGCCAATCACCAGGAGATGGTGAGTTCTAGTCCCGCCTTAGGCATGAAAGCCGGCTGGGTGACTTTGGCCCAATCACCAGGAGACGGTGAATCCTAGTCCCGCCTCAGGCATGAAAGATGACTACATGATTTTGACCGGTCACTCCCTCTCAGCCCCAACCCATCTTAGAAGGTGCTTGTAATAGGAGGAGCAGAAGGAGGAAGAAGTACATTTGCTGGCTTGAGTTACTTAAGTCGTAAAGACAGTATAAAACAAACAAACGAATAAATAAAAATAAAATCACCTTTGTGATTTCTTTCAAAGCAAGCTCCCAAGGACTGCTGTATCCTGAAACCATCTCACTTTATTGAAAGGAACCAGTGGTGGGTTCTAAACAGTTTTACCACCGGTTTGCATCGCGCACATGCTTTGCGTTTCGCAAAGTTTCATTTCACGTAAGCGCGTTGAGTAAAAAAACAGGCATGGCAATCCACTCTGCCGCGCCTTACAACTGAGCTAAAAACAAAGGAATAGAGGTAGGTATAGCGCGGGGGCAGGCGGGAGGGCCCAACTGACGTTAGGAGCGAACCGGTTTGCTCTCATATCAAGATTTCCACTACCGGTTCTCCCGAACCGGAGAGAACCAGTAACAACCCACCTCTGGAAGGAACAGAGCACGCCTAACTAGGTCTGAATATGGACTTAGCTCTGTTGCTCTTTATGCTAACTGGTTTGCACCTAAAATGAAGACTCCACCCAGCTTGCCTTGGCAGAGTTACTCCTTGAGCACAATGGGGCAAGACTTTATCATCAGCTCCAGTCCTAACTTTTGGGCTGTCATCACTGCAAATCAAGAAGTCGCTTCCAGGCCAGGTAATTAATTTAAGTGGCATAAGTAGGTGCCGGGATTACCCTTCCGTTTAAGGAATGTCAGCAGAAAACAAGACAGTCATGAAAATAATTCAATTGCCAAACTCACTAAAAAAAAAAGAAAAGAAAAGAAAGAAAATCAAATCTACCTAAGGCCACGTTCTCTTCCCAGCCACAGTATTGTTGCAATGCAATAACCTCACCATCTTGGTTCGGCTATGACTGGCAGGCTTCGTCCTCTTCCCACACTGTGCATAAACTTGAGAGAAGACAAAGAACCATAAATCATAAACTTAAGAGAGGCCCTTTTCAATCTGGTGTTCCCCAGATGTTCTAGATCAGGGGTCTCCAACCTTGGTCCCTTTAAGACTTGTGGACTTCAACTCTCAGAGTTCCTCAGCCATAAATCATAAACTTAAGAGAGGCCCTTTTCAACCTGGTGTTCCCCAGATGTTCTAGATCAGGGGTCTCCAACCTTGGTCCCTTTAAGACTTGTGGACTTCAACTCTCAGAGTTCCTCAGCCAGCTTTGCTGGCTGAGGGACTCTGGGAGTTGAAGTCCATAAGTCTTAAAGGGACCAAGGTTGGAGACCTCTGTTCTAGATCAGGGGTGTCCAACCTGGGTAATTTCAAAACCTGTGGACTTCAACTCCCAGAATTCCCCAGCCAGCATAACGTTTATAAAATTGGCAGTTTTTATTTTCGGTACGTTTTCTAATGGAAAAACATATACAGATGAACAGAGGTGGAAGGGACCTTATAGGTCATCTAGTCCAACCCCCCCGCCCAAGCAGACCCTACACCATTCTTGACAGATGGCAGTCCTGTCTCTGCTTGAAGGCTTCCAGTGATGAAGCTCCAACAACTTCCGAAGGCAACTTCTCTTCCATTGGTTGATTGCTCTCACAGTCAGAAAAATTATCCTTATTTCCAGGTTGAATCTCTCCTTGTTCAGTTTCTATCCATTATTCCTTGTCTGGCCTTCAGGTGCTTTGGAAAATAGATTGACCCCCCCTCCTATCCATGGCAGCCCCTGAAATATTGGAAGACTGCTATCATGTCTCCCCTGGTCCTTCTCATTACTAGACTAGCCATGGCCAATCCCTACAACTGTTCATCGTATGTTTTAGTCTCCAGTCCCCTCATCATCCTGGTTGCTCATCTCTGCACCCTTTCTGGAGTCTCAACATCTTTTTTATAGTGTGGTGACCAAAACTGGATGCAGTACTCTAGGTGTGATCTTACTAGGGGCTTTATGGAGTGGTATTAGTACCTCACTTGATCTTGATTGTATCCCTTTGTTAATGCAATTTAGGATTGCATTGTCTATTTTGGCTGCCATCGCACATTGTTGGCTCATATTTAATTGGTTGTCCACTAAGACTCCAAGATCCCTCTCGGAGTTACTGCTATTAAGCCTGGTTTCACCCAGACTATATGTCTAGTTTTGGTTTTTCTTGCCTAAGTGTAAGACTTTACTTTTCTCTACATTGAATTTCAATGTAGATAGCCCCCAGTGTTCCTGTCTGTCATGGAATATAACTTTTCACCCTTCATAGGGCCATGCATGCAATAGATTTTTTTGAGTTGAGCAATTTGCCTGATGACCTTAAGGTTCTTTTGTCACTAATTGGGGGAGAGTCTGAGTGTTGTTTGCCTGTTCAATCTTGTAAGTACTATCTCTGAGGGGATATTTATTTATTTTCTCACAGGATTCAAGTTCTTCTTTAAGCTGTCATAAATGCAAGCAAAAGATGGAGACTGTTGCCATTGTTTGCATGCTCTTTGATCCATAACGATTTTGGCGAGGAGAACTGGAGTAGGACACCAGGTCTTTCTCCAAAATCACTGCTGTGACCAAGGCCTAAGAAGTGATTACTAAACACAATTCAGTCCTCAACAAACTTATTTCATTAAAACAGCTGAGAATTAATTCATTCTCAGCTTTGTCCAAAACAAAATTCTGTCTGTCGGCCTTATCACCAGCCTTTGATGTCTTTGACAACCTGCCAAAGGCTTTTCTTGGCAAAACCCCCACAAAGTTCAAGAGATGCTGACAAGAAGCACGGAAATCAACATTGCTTTCCTACAAAGAACCCAACGGCTCATTGCTGCTCTTTTAAGCCTTATGGGAGGGGCCAATCATCTCCTGCCCTTATTCCCAAATCGTCCTTTTTACTTTAGTTGCTCTTGCCTTCTGGCAGCTCTTCGCTTGCGTTCACTTGGAACAGGCTCCTCCTGTTCCTCTGCCTCTCTGCTGTCCTCCTCTGAAGGCTCCGGAGTCTGCACATCGCTCCCAAATGGCCCTGGCTCCATCTCTGCCTCCGATGCAGAGCCTTCATCCAGGCCTTCCCCAGACTCCAGGACTGGCCCATTATCCTCCCCAGCCTCCTCACTGTCTGACTCCACTGTCAGGTCCACAGGCTGCTGGCGGACCACAACAATCACAAACAAAGAAGTCCTAGATCGAACCTCACCCAAAATATCACAAACAGAGGCTGTCATACTTTTGTCATGTTATGAGAGCCGACTCAGTCGATGAGTCAATCACACTGGGTGTGATCAGCAGAAAATGGAGAAGGGGCTACGCATGGTGCGCAATGGCTGGACACTATAAAGGATGACACTGGGATGACCATGAAAGATCTGGAGGAGGTGATGCGAGACAAAGGGGCATGGAGACTGGCCAAGGTTCAGATGCCACTGAATGGCTGATAATGATGACAACACCTATTCTTTCCACCTGGCCTAACAAAAACCATCAAAGAAGCTGTGAAAACCATAAACGTTATTTTTAAAAAAAACATTAAAAATTATTTTAATAAATAGAATAAAATAGAATAGAATTTTTTATTGGCCAAGTGTGATTGGACACACAATGAATTTGTCTTGGTGCATATGCTCTCAGTGTACATAAAAGAAAAGATACCTTCATCAAGGTACAACATTTACAACACAATTGATGGTCAATATATCAATATAAATCATAAGGATCACCAGCAACAAAGTTACAGTCATACAGTCATAAATGGAAAGAGATTGGTGATGGGAACTATGAGACGATTAATAGTAGTGCAGATTTAGTAAATAGTTTGACAGTGTTGAAGGAATTATTTGTTTAGCAGAGTGATGGCCTTCGGGAAAAAACTGTTCTTGTGTCTAGTTGCTCTGGTGTGCAGTGCTCTATAGCGTTGTTTTGAGGGTAGGAGTTGAAACAGTTTATGTCCAGTTTATGTAAAGCATAAAAAACATAAAAACATAAAGTGGACTCAAAAATGACAGGGAAAAAGATGCAATACTGGATATACAAAATGGATAATGATCAGAGGTGGGTTTCAGCAGGTTCTGACCAGTACTGGAGAACCGGTAGCGGAAAGTTTGAGTAGTTTGGAGAACCAGTAGTAAAATTTCTCCATCTATTCGCTGCCTCCTGAGTCCCAGATGATCGGGAGGAAATGGGGATTTTCCAGTAACCTTCCCCTGGAGTGGGGAGGGAGTGGAGATTTTGCAGTATCCTTCCCTTGCCACACCCACCAAGCCACGCCCACAGAACCGGTAGTAAATTTTTTTGAATCTCACGACTGATAATGATGTCTTAATAACCTAACTGAAGATGCAGAACCGACGACCTCAGCAGGAAGAAGAGAAAGGAGAAAGGGAAAAAAAGAAAAAGAAATAACAAATGGGCGCTTCCATTGTGAAAGCTCACTTGAAACTCAAGAAGCTGAGAGGGCTCCCGTGTTAAGCAAAATCATCATTTCCCCATTTGTCTGGGCTGTTCTTAGGGCCATCTTGTGCAAAAACGGTGCCTGCTAGGAATGACAACTGAATTATGAATCAAAAGAGAGGAATTTGCTCAGGAGATATCAGCGGTAGCTCATGTCAACGTTAATTAAATGCCGGTTTCCAGTGAGGAAAACGCTTGAGCTTGTTGGGCCCTTAGGCAGATCAGAAAGTGAAGATGGAACTCGTTAATTCTCCTGAATGCCGGCCTAATTGTGCATCTCACTGAGCAGATAAATAATAATGGTAGATCCAGGCCTGGAAGTTGTTCCTGTCATACTTCCTGGGAATTGTGGTTATGGGAAAACTCCTGGAGGACACCAAGTTACAGCAAGTGGTTCTTCTCCAGAAACCAAGAACTACGCAAGATGGCTTGGCAGCCATTAGGACTAGACTTATCAGCCAAACATGGCTAGCTTTGAATCGAAGTTTACTGCCAAGCTCTTCTGTTGCTGAATACGAGTGTCAAGTCCATATCTTGAAAGATATAGAGAAATTTTGCCCGTTGGCTGACATTAAAGGAAACCTGATGTTATCCAAAATTACTGGCCACTGAAAGTGTGATTCTACTGCGCTGGAAAACTTCCTTCAGAGAGTTTTTTTTTTTCCAAAAGTCAACTGGATTGTTTTTTCCTTGAGGAAGACGTTTTGCATCTCATCAAAGAAGCTTCTTCGGTTCTGAAGAACCGATGAAGCTTCTTGGATGAGAAGTGAAACATTTTCCTTGAGGAAAAAACAGTCTGGGTCAGGGTAAAATTCCACAGGTTCTGACAGGTTCTGGAGAACCGGTAGCGGAAATTTTGAGTAGTTTGGAGAACCAGCAAATAGCACCTCTGGCTGGCCCCAGAGTGGGGTGGGAATGGAGATTTTGCAATATCCTTCCCCCAGGAGTGGGGAGGGAATGGGGATTTTGCAGTATCCTTCCCCTGCCACGCCCACCAAGTCACACCACACCCACCAAGCCACGCCTACAGAACTGGTAGTAAAAAAAAAATGAATTTCACCGCTGGTCCTGGTGCCTTTTGAAAAAAATTACCTTTGAGACAACTATGATCTGGATGACTGAGAATCTCCGTAGACATTCAGAGATTATGGTTTTGGAAACCACAAAACAAGAAATGTTTTCTCAGTCTTATGTTTTACTTTTGTCTGTATCCCATTTTAATTGAACTAGATTTGATACCCAAGCATTCTTTAATTTTGCTTTATTCTGTTTTTTCTATGTTTGGCTGTGGCGTATGATCGTTGTTACTTTATATTATTTATAACATTGGTGGTCAGATAATTTATTCTGCATCGTTTCCTTCCTAGTTCCCGTTCGGTCTGATGAAAGAATATTTCCTTTAGAATCTTTTTCAAAGGCTACATTAATTTTTATTTTTTTTAATGGGTGCATTTATTTAGCAATGAAGTGACTAAAGAGAGTTTGAGAAGGTCCCGAATTTCATTATGCACTTCTCTTTTGGGTAGTCAACAAACTCAGTGACATCCTATATTTTGGTTCAAAGCAGATAAGATAAGATGATAAGCTAGACAAGACCAGACAATTCTTCTAATGGGACTTTTTTTTTAAAATAAGAATGCTATTGTTATCATTAAGTCATACCACTGAAAAATCAGTTAAGAATCACTATTGGGGAATTACAGATTCAGTTGTGAATCAATTGTTTCGGAGGGAACAGTAACATATTCCTGTGGAAGAGTTTAGTACAGAGATTTCCAAACTTGGCCCCTTGAAGAGTGGTGGACTTCAACTCCCAGAATTCCCAAGCCAGCAACTTGCTTATATTTATAGCTCATGCTGGCTTTGGAATTCTGGGAGTTGAAGTCCACCACTCTTCAAGGAGCCAAGTTTGGACACCTCTGCTTTAGTAGATACGGTCCAGAAGTGGGTTTCAGCAGGTTCTGACCAGTTCTGGAGAACCGGTAGCAGAAATTTTGAGTAGTTCGGAGAACTGGTAGTAAAAAATTTGACTGGCCCTGCCCTCATCTATTCTTTGCCTCCTGAGTTCCAGCTGATCGGGAGGAAATGGGGATTTTGCAGTAACTTTCCCCTGGAGTGGGGAGGGAATGGAGATCCTTCCCCTGCCACACCCACCAAGCCATGCCATGCCCACCAAGCCACACCCACAGAACCGGTAGTAAAAAAATTTGAAACCCACTACTGATACGGTCTCCTTCCACCCTTCTATTTCTGTTCATTTTTCTTGAGAGCTCCATGAATAAATCAAAAGGAGCTCAGCACACAAAGTTTATCATCTGCCTGTTATAGAAAGCGTCAGATGATGATCTAGATGACATACTGCATTCTAATCACTGCGCCGCGCTGGCACAGTGGTTAGAATGCAGTACTGCAGGCTACTTCTGCTGCCTGCTGGCTCCCTGCAATTTGGCAGTTCAAATCACACTAGGCTCAGAGTTGACTCAGCCTTCCATCCTTCTGAGGTCAGTAAAATGAGGACCCAAATTGTTGGGGGCAATGTGCTGACTCTGTAAACCATTTAGAGAGGGCTGTAAAGCACTGTAAGATAAAGGTAAGGTAAAGGTTCCTGAACCTAGGGGGCGGTTCTCATCTGTTTCTAAGCCGAAGAGCCAGCGCTGTCCGAAGACGTCTCCGTGGTCATGTGGCTCCGTGATCAAATGACTCAATGCCAAAGGTGCATGGAATGCTGTTACCTTCCCATCAAAGGTGGTCCCTATTTTTCTATTTGCATTTTTTACGTGCTTTCGAACTGCTAGGTTGGCAGAAGCTGGGACAAGTCACGGGAGCTCACCCCGTTACATGGCACTAGGGATTCAAACCGCTGAACTGCCGACCTTTCAATGGACAAGCTCAGCGTCTTAGCCACTGAGCCACCGCGTCCCGTAAAGCACTGTAAAGTGGTATATAAGTCTAAGTGGGATTGCTATTGCTAGAACAGGGGTGTCAAACTCATGGCGTCACGTTGTCCTCGTGTGACGTATCATGACTTTTCTCCCCTTCGCTAAAATGGGGATGGGCGTGGCCAGCGTGTGGTGCATCCAGTCCGTGGGCCGCAAGTCTGACACCCCTGATCTGGAAGGCTTAGCATAGTTACAGAATTTTATGAGATGATTTTTGTGCATTGGGTTGGTTGGTTACTTGAATAGAATGGAAAAAATGAGATACTTTTGTCTTGGTTGAGACCAGGGGTGAAATCCAGCAGGTTCTGATAGGTTCTGGAGAACTGGTAGTGGAAATTTTGAGCAGTTTGGAGAACCGGTAGCGGAAATTTTGAGTAGTTCGGAGAACTGGCAAATACCAATCTCTGGCTGGCCCCAGAGTGGGGAGGGAATGGGGATTTTGCAATCTTCTTTCCCTGGAGTGGGGTGGGAACGGAGATTTTGTAGTATCTTTCCCCTGCCACGCCCAACAAGCCACACCACACCCACCAAGCCACGCCCATAGAACCGGTAGGGGAAAAAAATTGGATTTCACCACTGGTTGTTTTCCCAGGAAATTCAAGAACTTATCTTAGACCTGATGGCAAGGGCTTTGACACAAACTGCACAATAGATAATGTGGAAGATCTAGATGGAAGCAATCAAACAGCTGGACTTATTTTTGCAAATACAGAGAGTCTAAAGTTGACTCAATGGCGGTGTTTCCTCCAATACATCAGATACCATTCCGAGTAACGCACCCATTGATAGCAGAATTCCGAGGCAGGTAGATTCCTCAAAGAACATGGTTTATTGGATACATCCTATCAGTGCAGCTGGTGAAAATCAACTCTAAAAGTTCCCCGCGGTTTTCACCTGATTAAAAGAGCAAAAATCCCCCCTCCCAGATATCACTGGTCACAATGAATATAGCTGGCAGGCTGTTTGGTCGCTCCTCTCCTCCTTCAGCATCCACCTGTTGAAATGACCTTGGTTCCCACAGGAAAACTTCTTGTTTTGTTAGCTGGGCTATCTACTTCTCCCCCTTCCTACCCCTTTTCGCAGGAAAAGATGGCTTCAGCGAGGCCAGCCTCAGAGTTGACAATACCATGTCAGTCTTGGTGCCTGAATCTAGACCTTGGGATCTAGCTAGTTGCTTCATGCAACACAGCATAGAACATAATCAATTTGATATCAATGACAGTGAAAGCTTCCAGATGGAACCTTGTTGACGACTGCTTATCTCAGAGTATTCCCATAGCGATGTGCCTTTATATAATGTGGGAAACATTGGTGTTATTGCATTTTAACATGGCAACATATAATATCAACTCACTTATACTTTTGCACCAGGGGCAAGGGAAGGATTTAGACATGTATGAGCAATGGGAATAATATTGGGTGGCTGAAAGATTGATGACTGAAGACCAATTAATATTATTTATTTTAGGGTTTGTTTTTTGACAGCAGGGAAAACATCCAAAAGATTAGACTGCATTAATTATTTATTGAATTGCTGTCTCTGCAGAAACACCCCAAAACCCTAAAGAAGGGGGGAGGGGGAAGGAGGATTAAAATATATGTCACTCACTACGTGGCAAGATAATCACTTCAGTAATCCAAGCTCATGTTTTGATAACATTCTTGGCTTAAGGTCAACTTAAAATATAATCAGGAAAAAAAAACACGTTAAAAGCAGTTAGGCAGAGGAGTGGAAAAATATTGCGGTATTGATTTATCGTTTTCTTACAGTGGGGACAAGTGTAAGGTTCAAGGTCCTTAAAATTGCCAGCTTGCATTACTCTTCCAATGGAAGGTTGCCAATGTGGCCAATTCATTCCCTAAATTCAGCAGCCCGATTTATCTATTTCTCAGGAGCTTACAGGAGAGTGATAAAAACCCTAATAAAAGAAGGAGGGGAGGAGGAGGAGGAGGGGGAGGAGAAGAAGAAGGAGAAGAAGAAGAAGAAGAAGAAGAAGAAGAAGAAGAAGAAGAAGAAGAAGAAGAAGAAGAAGAGGAGGAGGAGGAGGAGGAGGAGGAGGAGGAGGAGGAGGAGGAGGAGGAGGAGAAGAAGAAGAAGAAGAAGAAGAAGAAGAAGAAGAAGAAGAAGAAGAAGAAGAAGAAGAAGAAGAAGAAGAAGAAGAAGAAGAAGAAGAAGTTGCTGTTCGTCAAATCTAAGCTAGGTCAGACCTGGATAGAATTGGATGGGAGACTTTTAAGTACTCCCAGACTTCCATACAATTGCCAGGAAACTGCATGGTTCAGCTCAACTTGTGGACATTTTGTCTTTCTTCTTCCTAGGGCTGAGAGGGTTCTGAAGCCGCCCAGCTGGCTTCATGACTAACGTAGGACTGGAATTCACCTAGATTCTGCCTGGTGCCTCTTACCCCTACAGCAAAACAGGATCTGTTGTGTGAAAACTGTGCTTATTTATTTGTTGGCTAGCTTCTTTGTTTCTTGCTATGGTTCTAATCTACCCTATAACTGGATTACAAAATGACTAAAACCATTAGAAACCCATTAAAGCACTGAAAACATTAAAGTGGTGCAGGAAAGGCGTAAAACAGATATCTCTGTTATTTATTTATTCACACACTTTTTATAGCCGCCCATCTCAATCAATGCCTCTGGGCAGCTTACAATTCAAAACATGTATCACAATTAAAACACTAAAAACATTTCAAAACAATAAGGAACAATAAAAAAAAATTATAGCATCGATGTAGAGTTTTTACTCCCAATTAAAGAATGTCATATATTGCATTGTGATTAGCTTTGTTCCTGAATTCATCACTGAGTAGTTTTTCTAAGTTCAGAATCCTAAACTAAAAAAAAAAATCCAAGCTGTGTTTGCAAAACATTCCCATTTGCACATACATACAAAATCTGGCTGAAGTTAGACTTGACTCTTCTTGGACGTGTCGTGAGAATGCGGTCGTTGACGTTCCAGGCGCTTTTATGCTTTTATGCTGAACTGAAACCTGTAATGAATTTTTGAAAGAAGTGTTTTACAAAATATTTTCACAGAAGCAACAAAACTGGTGGCAGTTTAGGGGGGGAAAAATACAAGAAAACTAAACTGGACACATATTTGATTCGTTTTTCCATCTCTCTAGTTCGATGGTGAAATCCAATTTTTTTTACTACTGGTTCTGTGGGCGTGGTGTGACTTGGTGGGCGTGTCTTGGTGGGCGTGTCTTGGAAGTATATGGCAAAATCTCCATTCCCACCCCACTGTCGTGTCCCACTCCTCCGCTGACGGCTGGGTCAGGGAAATCCGAATCAGGCTTGCCTCTGCAGCTCTGCCCAAAGTCCTAGCAAAGTCCTCAGAGCAGGCAGGAGACCAGTAAGTGACTTCAGCAAGATAAGTTCGACTTTTGCCTGACTCAGAGACTGCCAGAAAGTAGATCCTTTATATAGGCCATGGGGTGTGGCTCCATGACTCAGCACTCATTAAGGCCTGCCCCTCCCTTCCCTCTGTAGCCTCCGCCTCTCCAATCTTCTGATGCGAGGGTCACTCCAATCAGCTGTTGTTGGGAGTAAACCCTCCTCAGGCTCACCTGCTGTGGAGGAGGGGGAGGGGTCTAGCTGCTCCGTTTGCCTGGGCATGGAGTCAGGGCTGGGGCAGGGAGATGCTCCTTCTTCTGCAGTTTGTCTGGGCATGGAGCCAGGACTTGGGCCGGGAGGCATACATTCCTCAGTGTTCGGGAGCAGGTAAGAAGGCCCTGGCTGCTCTGAGGGCGGGCAAGACACAACACCCACTCTGGAGCCAGCAAGAGATGGTATTTGCGGGTTCTCCGAACTACTCAAAATTTCCGCTACCAGTACTCCGAACTGCTAAACATTTCTGCTGCCGGTTCTCCAGAACCTGCTGGATTTCACCCCTGCTCTAGTTCCATCGTTTTCATGTCTCTCAATCATAGCTTGACGAAAGCAGACTAAAAATTCTTTAAAAGTGTGTGTGTGGTTGTGTATATGCACAGTTGTTTGGGTATTATATACTCGCGCACACACATTTGATAATTTGTGAATAAATTTACCTCTCAAAGATAGATATCTTACACACTCCCACAGACACATGTATGTGTTATCTACATATCTACATATCTACCCCTACCCCTACACAACTACACATACAAAACCACACACACACACACTTACACACACACTTACACACACACACACACACACACACACACACACACGTATTGTTTATCTACACATCTTCCCAGAGGGGTCAAAAGGACAATGCTGACTTTGTCTTTGCATAATATCTTTCAACAGGCAATGTAATAAATATTACCTAGGAGATATTTTATTTGCCTAATAATTGCAGCACCACCTTCCCCCTGAAGAAACAGACAGTGCTAACTAAGCAACCTTATTACTCTGCCTAATTAAAGGAACTTCTGGTCTATCAACATTTGGGTTCCAGGCTATTGTTTTCCTGCATGACCCTTGCAGAAATAGAGCTTGATGAAGTGGGCTTTGCCAAGAGCTGTGCTATCTAAAATTCCTTGCCTGATGATCAATGGAGAAGCTTATCTGAGAAAAGTCTGATTTTGGGATCAGTTCCCTGGTTGTCTGGTGCTCTTCTCTCTCCAGGGTAAATGCGGGGGATCCATAGCCTTTGGTCTGATGCCCAACACATGGCAATTTATTGACCATGCCTGCTGGGGTTGCTCCGAGGTAGAATTAAGGAAAGCACAACTTTCTCACAACTTGCTTGAGAACTTCTGGTGGATCAGACCAAAATTTTACTCTGCCTGGCATCTTGTTCCCAGATAACTCTGCACGAATCAAGAAGAGGGCCGTGAAAATATTTACAGATCCCTCACATCCAGGACATATACTGTTTCAACTCCTACCCTCAAAATGACGCTATAGAGCACTGCACACCAGAACAACAAGACACAAGAACAGTTTTTTCCCAAAGGCCATCACTCTGCTAAACAAATAATTCCCTCAACACTGTCAAACTATTTACTAAATCTGCACTACTATTAATCTTCTCATCGTTCCCATCACCAATCTCTTTCCACTTATGACTGTAACTTTGTTGCTGGCAATCCTTATGATTTATATTGATATATTGACCATCAATTGTGTTGTAAATGTTGTACCTTGATGAAGGTATCTTTTCTTTTATGTACACTGAGAGCATATGCACCAAGACGAATTCCTTGTGTGTCCAATCACACTTGGCCAATAAAAAAAATTCTATTCTAAAATTCTATTCTATAAAGCAGGCCACGGGGCAATTATTCGTTTATGTCCCAGACACAGCAGCCTAGTGGTGTTCTGTCAGTTCAAATCTCACCAGACTCAAGGTTGACTCAGCCTTCCATCCTTCCGAGGTGGGTAAAACGAGGACCCTGATTGTTGGGGGCAAGAGGCTGACTCTGTAAACTGCTTAGAGAGGGCTGTAAAGCACTGTAAAGCGGTATATAAGTCTAAGTGTTACTGCTATTGCTGTATTAACCTGCAACTACCATGTTTTCCCCAAAATATGACCGACACTGAAAACAAGCCGTAGCCTGATTTTCACGCCTGAGCCTAATAAGCCCTAGTTAAGCTCTGCTCACTGTCTGGTTGTACGAGGTGGGGCAAGGCGTAAAAATCAACCTAAGGTGGGAATGAGAGGATGGAGCTGCCCCATGCCCTCCATACCCGCTTACCTTAGGACTGCTACAGCCGGGCCCTCCATGCCTCGACACCGGTCGCGCTGCTGCCTGACTTCTTTTGTGGCTACTTGCGGCCACTTAGGGTCAGACACCATGTGGTGCGTTGCGCCAGTGCCACCGCTTGCAGTGGAACACCGCGAGACTCATCACGCCAGTGCTGCCATGCGCACATAATGAGACAATGCTCCACACAGCCTCCTACCGCGAACGGCCGCAGAAGAAGTCGGGCAGTGGTGCAATAGATATCAGGGCATGAGATGCCTGGCTGCAGTAGTCCTAAGGTAACTGGGTAAGACATTCCCTGAAAATAAGACCTGGTGCTCAGTGGTGGGTTTCAAAAATTTTTACTACTCTGTGGGCATGGCTTAGTGGGTGTGGCGTGGCTTGGTGGGCGTGGCTTGGTGGGCATGGCAGGGGAAGGATACTGTAAAATCTCCATTTCCTCCCCTCTCCAGGGGAAGGTTACTGCAAAATCTCCATTTCCTCCCGATCAGCTGGAACTCGGGAGGCAGAGAATAGATGGGGGTGGGGCCAATCAAAATTTTTACTACCGGTTCTCTGAACTACTCAAAATTTCTGCTACCAGTTCTCCAGAACTGGTCAGAGCCTGGTGAAACCCACCTATGCTGGTGCTTATTTTGGGGCTGAAAAGAAAATAAGACCAGGTCTTAATTTTCAGGTAAACACAGAAGTAGCCATAAATGGCCATGTTCTCCATAGGCAAAATATCTCTTAATATCCTACATCTCAGAGGTTCTTCTCAGTTTATTAAATTAACTATGAGTCACTCAGTGTTCCCATCCCTACTGTAAGAGACCTGTAGGCATGGAAGCTTCTATCTTTTTTTTAATTATTTTTTTTGGTTACTCTTACCAGGCCACAATCTGAAGAAGTGCAGAGGAGTGGTGGAAAAAATAAGGGCATCTCATCTCGTCTCGCTCCATCCTCTCTTATTAAAATCTACTCACTTGTCATCCCTTCTCCCTAAGACAAAACAAATGCCTTCCTTCATTAGATTGCAAGTTGGACAAAAGGAGATGGAGCGTGAGAGGGACAACTTGGATGTGAGGAAGCTGCAGACTGAGGACGACTAATGGAGTCTATTACAGGGGTCTCCAACCTTGGCAACTTTAAGACTTGTGGACTTCAACTCCCAGAGTTCCTCACCAAGCTTTGCTGGCTGAGGAACTGTGGGAGTTGAAGTCCACAAGTCTTAAAGTTGCCAAGGTTGGAGACCCCTGGTCTATTAGATGTGTCTTTTTTTAAAGACTTGGATGGGGTCCCTTTCTCCAGTCCAGTTAGAAGAGGAATTCTATGTGACTATCAAGTCATACTTAGCCTTTATGTAAGAGTTGATCTCAGTGTACATAGAATGCAGGGGTGAAACCCAGAAGGTTCTGACAGGTTCTGGAGAACTTGTAGTGGAAATTTTGAGCAGTTTGGAGAATCAGCAAATACCACCTCCGGCTGGCCCCAGAGTGGTGTGGGAATGGAGATTTTGCAATATCCTTTCCCCAGGAGTGGGGAGGGAATGGGGATTTTGCAGTATTTTGCACCCTGGAGTAGGGTGGGGATGGAGCTTTTGCAGTATCCTTCCCCTGCCACACCCACCAAGCCACGTCACGCCCATCAAGCCACGATAGTACACAGAACCGGTAGTAAAAAAATTTGGATTTCACCACTGATAGAATGACTCCAGATGTGGTTCTGCTTTTACTATCATCAACCACGTACCTGAAGGAGCAATAATGAATCAGTAGTACCACAATATCATCTTGATATGTGAGAGCAAAAGCAGGAGGGGAAGTAGATTGGTTCTGTGTCCCTTGTGAGTTGACCAAGTGATAAACACGAGAGGAGTTGCAGACCAAGCGTCTACTCGCATTACGGCAAATCCTCGTTCGTTGGCAGATTCACAAACTAGACAAATTTAGTGACATCTCTTGATTTCAGGGGTCTGCCTGTGATCATTATCAGCCAATGGGTAAATCCCCAAAGAGGCAAGTGTCTACAAGAAGTGACTGGCACACAAACGTTTGACTCAGGTTAGTGCTACAAGCTCAATCAAGCTTCCCAAGACTTGACTGAGCCGGTTTGAGCGAAGACAAGGAATTCGTCTCTCAAGTGCTAAGTTTAGAACATTTGCCTTCCCGAGAAGTTTCTGTCTGTCTGTTTGTTGTCTGGTTCGGTTCTGTAACCCAACAAGAAAAACACAGACTTCAGAGGATAATTAGAACTGCAGAAAAAATAATTTCTACCAACCTGCCTTCCATTGAGGACCTGTATACTGCACGAGTCAAAAAGAGGGCTGTGAAAATACTTACAGATCCCTCACATCCAGGACATAAACTGTTTCAACTCCTACCCTCAAAACGACGCTATAGAGCACTGCACACCAGAACAACCAGACACAAGAAGTTTTTTCCTGAAGGCCATCACTCTGCTAAACAAATAATTCCCTCAACACTGTCAAACTATTTACTAAATCTGCACTACTTAATCTTCTCATCGTTCCCATCACCAATCTCTTTCCACTTATGACTGTATGACTGTAACTTTGTTGCTGAAATATAAATTATGATTTATATTGATATATTGACCATCATTTGTGTTGTAAATGTTGTACCTTGATGAAGGTATCTTTTCTTTTATGTACACTGAGAGCATATGCACCAAGACAAATTCCTTGTGTGTCCAATCACACTTGGCCAATAAAAAATTCTATTCTATTCTATTCTATTCTATTCTATTCTATTCTATTCTATTCTATTCTATTCTATTCTATTCTAAGATAGGCTGAGCTCTATCCAAAGATTGATCTTCTGATTCTAGTGAACTGATGCCAGTCAGTGAGACAGGCTCCAAAGCAGATTGGCACAATCCTAAACCCGTATGGGGCAAAAAACTTACTTCTTTAACGATGGTTAAGCAGGGGATGATTATTACTATTGTTCTATGTAGGACTTTGTTTTAATGAGTTTAATTCAATGGAAGATTCAACCGATGAGTCAGCAAGAGCCAGATTTAATCAGGGGTGGCAAATTTTAATTGGTGGTGCTATGTGCTCGACTGGTTTAAGCAACAATTTTGAGAGCGTTGGTTACTGGTAATTGTATCTGAAGGGCTGTTCATTTGACCTTTGCATTAACTCCAGTAAAATACCAGTTCTGTTAAAGCTCCCTCACTTGCAAGTATCTGTAGCTAGAACCTCTGAACTGTGTTTTATCTCAATTCCATTACTATCTGGGAGTTGGATTCCTCGTATGCATTTGAGGAACACTGAGAAATGTTAAGCTACAGAAACAAGGTAGAATTATGGCTCTCGGTAATTAGTGAAGTACATATTTAGCAATCCAAAATATTGAGGACTGCTAGAAGTCTTAGTACACCGAGTATCTTGAAGAATGTGAGTTCTCTTTCTAGGAACGGTAAGAAAAATAATATGTTCCCCTACTTTAATCTCACTGACTATTCTGTCCAATGACTGAATCCCAATGCCTATCTCTTATTTAAGACATCACTACATTTTTTTATAGGGATTTTGCTATTATAGTTGTCCTTTCCAGGATATTTTAAAGACAAAGATTCCAACAGCTTAGTTGGCTCCTTCCTACTTAGACTATTTTTGAACCTCACATAGGGAAAAAAAATCAGAGGTGGGTTTCAGCAGGTTCTGACCAGTTCTGGAGAACCGGTAGCGGAAATTTTGAGTAGTTCAGAGAACCTTTAGTAAAAATTCTGACTGGCCCCATCCCCCCATCTATTCTCTTCCTCCTGAGTCCCAGCTGATTGGGAGGAAATGGGGATTTTGCAATATCCTTCCCCTGGAGTGGGGAGGGAATGGAGATTTTACAGTATCCTTCCCCTGCCACACCCACCAAGACACACCCACCAAGCCACACCCACAGAACTGGTAGTAAAAAATTTTGAAACCCACCACTGGTACAAATACCATTGGCTGAGAACCACAAAACAAACAAACAAACAAACAAACAAACAAACAAGCAAGCTAGCTTCCGAACTGTACAGGTGGTCCTTGATTTATGACCACAATTGAGTCCAAAATTTCTGTGGTTAGATGAGACAGTTGTTCAGTGAGTTTTTCCCCATGGTACAACCTCTCTTGTCCCAGCTGTTAAGTGAATCACCACAGTTCTTAAGTTTAGTAATACAGTTGTTAAGTGAACCTGGCTTTCCCGGGCCCTTTGCTGGTCAGAAGGTCGCAAAAGGGGAATCACATGACCTTGGCACACAGCAACGGTCATAGGTATGAATCCGTTCCAAACATCTGACATTTTGATCCCAGGATCATGGAGATGCTACAAAGCAATGGGGGGTTTCAATTTTTTTTACTACTGGTTCTGTGGGTGTGGCTTGGTGGGCGTGGCATGGCTTGGTGGGCGTGGTGGGTGTGGCAGGGGAAGGATACTGTAAAATCTCCATTCCCTCCCCAATCTGGGGAAGGATACTGCAAAATCTCCATTCCCTCCCGATCAGCTAGGACCTGGGAGGCAAAGAATAGATGGGGGTGGGACCAATCAGAATTTTTACTACTGGTTCTGTGGGTGTGGCTTGGTGGGCGTGGCATGGCTTGGTGGGCGTGGTGGGTGTGGCAGGGGAAGGATACTGTAAAATCTCCATTCCCTCCCCAATCTGGGGAAGGATACTGCAAAATCTCCATTCCCTCCCGATCAGCTAGGACCTGGGAGGCAAAGAATAGATGGGGGTGGGACCAATCAGAATTTTTACTACCGGTTCTCCGAACTACTCAAAATTTCCGCTACCGGTTCTCCAGAAGTGGTCAGAACCTGCTGAAACCCACCTCTGCTACAAAGGCCATAAGTGTGAAAAACAGTCCTAAATTGTTTTTTTCCAGTGCCCCTGTAACTTTGAGCGGTCACTAAACAAACGATTGTAAGACAAGGACTGCCTGCGTTTCTTCAACAACATTGGGGGGGAAAAAAAGAAGACATGAGCAGTAGTCTTATTTAGAAGAATAATAATTTTAAGTCAGCGCCTGGAGGTGATTTCACAAGCCTGATCTGTAATGTACTCAATTATGGAGGCTTATTTTATTTCAGTAAAGTGCAGGTGGTGAGTTACACCTTATCACAGGTGCTTTTCCAATTAGCTCTGTGTTTTCTAGGTGAATGTATGGCCAGCAGCCAAACGTTTTTGCCATTAGCAACAGACTAAATCCAAACTAATCCAAAGACTCATCTGTTTCTCATTAGAACACCTCTCTCTCTTTTCTCTCTCTCTCTCTCTCTGGTTTTTTTATTTTTTTATTTTATTACACATGGAAGGATCTGCTCCTGCCTGGAAACAAACAAACAAACATAAAAGAAGCACACACATCGCAATAGGAAGCTCAATTCATTTGGACTCCTTTTTTTGTTTTTTTTTAAATGCATGCTTCCCAGCCGCTGCAATTTAATTTCAAATCAAGCTATTTATCAGCTTTGGGCAAGAAGAGATTCCTATCTCGGTTCTCTATCTGCTAAATGTTTTCTTTGACTAATCAGCCCATAATCTACATAATGTATGATATTATGCAATGAATGCAGACAAGTGGCTTTCAGCTCTTAATTGGAGACAACTGATCATATTCTGAAAAATGAGGCAAGCCTGCTTATGAAACGTACAAGATTGACAAGGCAACTTATAGGCAGAAATTATGCAAGTTCTACCGATCGCTATCAACGTAACCAACATTTACCGGCAACTCTATTGGGGCTAATTGAAGGGGAAAGGAGATGTTAGAAATGGATCTTTGTCTTTGCTCCATATGGCTAGGTGGTGTTAAATTCAAATAATAATGCTTACAACCTCTTCTCTGTAGCTCTGAGATTGGGTTGGCCTAAGTAAGACAACAAATGGAATCACTGCTTAGGGCATCAAAGGTTCAAAGATAAGAGCATGTTTTACAAAACCATCTTAGGTGCCTTCAAATACTATCCATAAAGCTATTGGATGCACCTGTCCTAGCAGTATATCTAAGTAACTGTGAGTGCAAGATAGTCCAAGGAAAGAAAGAAAGAGAAAGAACGAGAAAGAAAGAAAGAGAAAGAGAAAGAAAGAAAGAGAAAGAAAGAGAAAAAGTGAGAAAGAAAAAAAGAAAAAGAAAGAGAAAAAGAAAAAGAAAGAAAGAGAAAGAAAGAAAGAGGAAAAAGTGAGAAAGAGAAAAAGAGAAAGAGAAAAAGAGAGAAAGAAAAAGAGAGAGACAGAGAAAGAGAAGAAATAGAAAGAAGAGAAAGAAAGAAAAAGTGAGAAAAGAGAAAGAGAAAGAGAAAGAGAAAGAAAGAAAGAAAGAGAAGAGAGACAGAAAGGGAAAGGAGATAGAAAGAAAGAGAAAGAAAGAAAGAAAGAAAGAAAGAAAGAAAGAAAGAAAGAAAGAAAGAAAGAAAAAAGACAGGGCTTCTAAGTCTACTATATTTGCTGCAAGGAGGAATAAAAAGATGGAGATAAGATGGTGGAGGAGGAAAAATGGTTGCTGAACTCCTATTCGTAACAGTCTCGCTCAATAGGAGTTAAGAGCCAAAGGTTTAGAGTGGCCATAGATCCTTCTTTCTTGCTCTTTATCATCAGATACTGGCTAAGTTACAAGAAAGGACTATCTGATTTTTTTAAAAGAATATACAAAGTTTGGTTATCAATATCATTCTCTCTTTTCTTACTATGCTGCAATTGTTCAAATAAATTCAAACTGCAGTTGACCTAAACTTGGTTGGCCAACTGGTCATGTTTATTTGACTGGTTCAACACCCAGCCAGCTTGCCCTTCTTTCCCGCCTGCCGTTCAGCCTGATCCCCATTGTTTAAGGTTCCTGTCTAGCCCTGACCAGCTCTTCCATCACAGCTTTTAGGGTAGCCCACCCTAAAATTGCACCTGAAAAGACATGGATGATTTGTTTCTTTTTGCCTTAAACACTGTTATTCATTGAGGTGCTACAAGGGACTAACTGAGCCTCCTGCTTCCAAACAAACTGACTCAGAGGACCTGCTGAATGCTGGCCTCACCTTCATATTGTTTCCCCAAAATGCAAAAGGATAAACACCATCAAACCTTTCCATAATCCTGGGAGTTTCAACTTGCCTGTGGTTTACCGATGGAGTAAAAATGTTGACACACCATTGACAATCTTCCTTGATTTATTGATGGCTCGATCCAAAGAATACAGAGGAATTATTGAGTCTGTCATTTGCACCTCTATAACTGTCTGGTTCAGTTCTGCAACCCAACAAGACAGACACAGACTTCAGAGGATAATTAGAACTGCAGAAAAAACAATGGCTACCAATCTGCCTTCCATTGAGGACCTGTATACTGCATGGTATACAGGTATACCATGGTATACATGGTATTTTCCCAGAGGGCTGGGAAAATATCTACAGACCCCTCACATCCTGGACATAAACTGTTTCAACTCCTACCCTCAAAACGACGCTATAGAGCACTGCACACCAGAACAACTAGACACAAGAACAGTTTTTTCCCAAAGGCCATCACTCTGCTAAACAAATAATTCCCTCAACACTGTCAAACTATTTACTAAATCTGCACTACTATTAACCTTCTCATTGTTCCCATCACCAATCTCTTTCCACTTATGAATGTATGACTGTAACTTTGTTGCTGGCAGTCCTTATGATTTATATTGATATATTGACCATCATTTGTGTTGTAAATGTTGTACCTTGATGAAGGTATCTTTTCTTTTATGTACACTGAGAGCATATGCACCAAGACAAATTCCTTGTGTGTCCAATCACACTTGGCCAATAAAAAATTCTATTCTATTCTATTCTATTCTATTCTATTCTATTCTATTCTATTCTATTCTATTCTATTCTATTCTATTCTATTTTATTTGTAACATCCATGCTCAGCGCACATGCCTTATTCTCTATTTATATTGACCCCCGCTTATATCTGTTTACCTCTGGCCAAGATCATGATATTCGTTTCTCTTTCCATTAGGCCAACTGCTTCTTGGGTATGATCATAAAAACTGGTATGTTAGATCAGACCAGAGATTTATCTAACCCAGTATTTAATTTCCTTCCATGGTCAGCTCTAAATCCAGAATAGCCAGCGGGCAAGGGATGATATTTCATGCCTTGTTATTTTGGTAATAACGAGAAGGTAAGGAGTGATGAATCATTAAAAGGAAAAAAAAATCGGCTACTGACTGTCATTCAATGGTTTATTGTCATACAGGAATTCAGCCTAAATAAATGTAAAGTGATTCATAATTTCAAATTAGTTTTAATTTCCCTATGAAACCAGGACCAATTATCCCTTCTGTCTGAAGGCTGCCAGCTCCGTGGCTCTGGAAGAGAACCAGTAAGTTCCTCATCATGTTCTGATGAATTTGAGGACGAATGGAAAGTCTGTGAATTTCACAACTGGTGGATAGAGAGCACAATCGTTCCATGCAGAAATCTTGATTTCCTAATGCAATCAGAAAAGGGTGGGGAAAAAACCCAACAAAATGAATAAACTAATTAAATGATTCCAACCCTGCTGAACTGAAAGCAAAATGATTGGAAAGACGAAAATGTTTTTTCCTAGCTATATTTTATATAAATTACACTGATCTTAAACGTAAAAATAGTAGACTGGAATGGAATGGAATGGAATGGAATGGAAAGGAAAGGAATATAGGGTAGAGTAGAGTAGAATAGAATAGAATAGAACAGAACAGAATAGAATGGAATGGAATGGAATGGAATGGAATATGGGGTAGAGTAGAGTAGAGTAGAGTAGAGTAGAGTAGAGTAGAGTAGAGTAGAGTAGAGTAGAGTAGAGTAGAGTAGAGTAGAGTAGAGTAGAACTGAATCAGAATAGAATAGAATAGAATAGAATGGAATGGAATGGAATAGAATTTTTTATTGGCCAAGTGTGATTGGACACACAAGGAATTTGTACATAAAAGAAAAGATACCTTCATCAAGAATTCTAAGGTACAACACTTAATGATAGTCATAGGGTACAATTTTAACACTTAGTAGTAAAAATAGTAGGTGAATTACCTTGGCTAATATTCACTGCATTTCCTCCGTGAATTTGTACAGTCCTTAATTTGGATTCATTTGTTTCAGGATACTAGAGCCAACATTTTCAAAAGACAATCTAAACCAGGGATCTTCATCACTGTGACAAAGTAATAAATCTTTTTAAGATGAAGACTTTATCTGTTTGATTTCGGTGCCCGATATTAATATTGTACAGACAACATTATATCAGCCACTGTGCAATACCTTGCATTCTCATAACAATTAAAAGTAAATACTATTTCTGCAGAACGAAGACAGGTTCAGAAAGACTCTCAAGTGGGAGGTTGAGATAAGGCAAAAATTAGGCAGTTTGTGTTTTAATACCACTCATTTCCGCTGTGCTTCACGTCTCTTGCATATTTCAGGAAGATCAGTTATCAGATCTTTCAATTTACCCAGGATAAAGGCCTCTATTCAGCGGTTTAATATATTCACCTGCTTCAACAATTACTGTGATGTTATAAACTTGAATTAATTAGTATTTGCAAAGCATTTTTAAAAGGCCTGTCTGGGAGACACACTAGTTAAATTGCAAAGTGTTATTGCAAAGCTATTATTGGCACAGGAAAAGAACCACACCAAGTTGTCTTTATTCTGCATCTCATTATTATCCACGAATACTCTTTCCCAATCGTGTTCTCATAATTTTTCTTTCTTTCTTTTTTTTCACAAGCAAAACAGGCTGCTTACTGAGCTCTTTATTAACACACGATTAATAAAAGTCTAGAGTGTTATTCCAAATTGCAGAGTGATAATTGTGAGGCCGTAACTCATTTGGCTTGCTGTGAGATCAGCACTTTAGAACAGAAACTTTTTCCCCGACGAAGAAAGAGGCAACCAGGGCGCTAAGAGACACCATTCTTGAAATGAAACCAAGAGGAAGAAATGAAGATCTTTTCAGGAAAGTCACGAAAGAACATTTGTGAATGCATTTCTGTATACAGGTTAGTTCTTGACTTGAGGGGTCCTTGGTGCTCTCTGAGCTTGCTTGTTTCCTCCAGACATTTCATTACCCAAACTAGGTAACATCATCAGTGCGAGTAGGGGGTGGGGTTTATGGAGAGGAAAAGGAGGAGGAGAACTGTGATTGTTGTGGTCCGCCAGCAGCCTGCGGACCTGGCAGTGGAGTCGGACAGTGAGGAGGCTGGAGAGAACAATGGGCCAGTCTTGGAGTCAGGGGAAGGCCCGGATGAGGGCTCTGCATCAGAGGCAGAGATGGGGCTAGGGCCATCTGGGAGTGATGCACGGACTCCGGAGCCTCCAGAGGCGGACAGCAGAGAGGCAGAGGAACAGGAGGAGCCTGTTCCCAGTGCATATATACGAAGAGCTGCCAGAAGGCAAGAGCAGCTGAAGAAAAAAAGAGGACTCGGGAGTAAGGCCAGAAGATGATTGGCCCCACCCATAAGGCTTAAAAGAGCAGCAACGAGCCGTTGGGTTCTTTGTAGAAAAGCAACATTGATTTCCATGCTTCTTGTCAGCGTCTCTTGAATTTTGGGGGTTTTTTGCCAAGAAAAGCCTTTGGCAGGTTGCCAAAGACATCAAAGGTTGGTGAAGGACCGGTTATTAAGAATTTTGTTTTGGACTAAGCTGAGAACGAATTAATTCTCAGTTGTTATAATAAAATAAGTTTGTTGAGGACTGACTTGTGTTTAGTAATCACTACCTGGGCCTTGTTCACAACAGTGAGATCCTTGATGCTCTTTGAACTTTCTTGCTTTCCTGCAGATGTTTCATTACCCAAACTAGGTAACGTCCTCACTAGCACCGATGATGTTACCTAGTTTGGGTAATGAAGCATCTGCAAGAAAACAAGCAAGCTCAGAGAGCACCAAGGACCCCTCATTTCAACCCTGATCTACAAATATTGTATTTGTGTAACTTGGAGCCTGACACTCCTGCCTGTTAAATTAAATATTCAACCCTAAGCTGTGGTGGCGCAGTGGTTAGAATGTAGTACTGCAGGCTACTTCTGCTGCCTGCCGGCTGCCTGCAATTCGATTCTCACCAGCTCAAGGTTGATTCAGCCTTCCATCCTTCCGAGGTGGGTAAAATGAGGGCCCAGATTGTTGGGGGCAATAGGCTGACTCTGTAAACTGCTTAGAGAGGGCTGTAAAGCTGTGAAGCAGTATATAAGTCTATTGCTTTATTGGAATTCTTGACTTCTGACCACAATGAGGGCCCAAATATGCAAGCAAGGCAGCTGTTAAGTGAGTCATGCCTGATTTTATGACCTCCCCCCCCAACAGTTTCCCCCCCCCACAGTTGTTAAGCAGATCCCTACAGTTAAGTCAACCAGTCGTTAAGCAAATTTGCTTCCCCCATTGATTTTGCTGGCTGGGAAGGTTGCAGATGGAGATCTCATGATCCTGGTTGAGTAAAGCCATCACAAATACATGGCCGTTGCCAGGCGCCCAAATTGTGATCATGTGGCCATGGGTATGTTCCGACCAGTGGTGGGATTCAAATAATTTAACAACTGGTTCTCTGTCCTAATGACCAGCTGGGTAGGCGTGGCTCGGTGATCATGTGACTGTGTGGGTGTGTGTCCAACTCAACATCACTCAAGTCAATGGGTGCTTCGCCTAAGCTGTTAGAATGTAATAAGGGTTAAACAGAGAGGCAGTTTCTGTAAGCAGGGCAATAAGGTTTAGGCTAGAAATAACACCAGAATGTTTCCTTCCTGCCTTCCTTACAGCATTAGCTCTGTAAAGTGGGAAAAAACAAAATGAGATTTCTTCCAACAACAGGTTCTCCGAACTGCTTAGAAAGTTAACAACCGGTTCTCCTGAATAGGTGCAAACTGGCTGAATCCCACCACTGGTTCCGACAGTTGTGACCACCAGTTGTAAATCCCATTTTTTCGGTGCCTTTGGAACTCCAGATGGCTGCGAAAAGAATGATTGTAAATTGAAGAGCCCCAATAAAGAAAATGTCCATGAAGGGCCTCTTGTGGCTCAACATATTAATGCAGTCTGTTATTAACAGCAGCTGCCTGCAATTACTGCAGGTTCTAGTCCCACCAGGCCCAAGGTTGATTCAGCCTTCCATCCTTTATAAGGTAGGTAAAATGAGGACCCAGATTGTTGGGGGCAATAAGTTGACTTTGTATATAAATATACAAATAGGATGAAGACTATTGCTAACATAGTGTAAGCCGCCCTGAGTCTTCGGAGAAGGGCAAGATATAAATACGAATAAAAATCAAACAAACTGCAGACTACTTATGACATCCAGTTTCTGAATTCAAGAGCATGGGAGATTGTGAGGTTAGAAGGAAATAATGTAAATAGACTTTTTAAAAAACCTAATCTATCAAAGGCTGTATCCCCCCCCTCTGCCTTTCACTTGTATTTATCAAAACCTATGGAATGTTCACCTTTTTCTCACCCAATACTTACAATATGAGCAGCAAAAACATAAGCACAAGAGGACAAAAATGAGGTGGGGCTAAGCCTCATCTTCGTTTGGCAAGAAACCTGTCTTTATCTCTGCCAGCCTATTAAGAAATTAAATAGATGACAACAGGCAGTCAAGAAAATATTTATTTGCCCCCTCTCGTGGGCACACAAAACCTGATTTTTCTTCCGGTAAGGTTACATTATATATTCCACAGAGTCCTGACAGGAAAACTTTAAGAAAAACATACATTCAAAGCTTCATTGTTCTTACCTGACAAGATTACAACAGAAACGAGAAGACTGAAGGCACCCAACACATGATAGCTGTTAAGTGAGTCACGTCAAATTTTTATGAACGTTTGTGCCACGTTCGTTAAACAAATCACTGCAGTTGTTATGTGAATCATTCAGCTGTTAGGCAAATAAAGAATAAAAAAGTGGAAACTTACAACCAAACAATTAATTAAATAACAACACCGAGTAAATAAATAGGTGCGTTAAGAGAAAGCTTGGGCAAATGACCAGGTTTTTAAATTTTCAGCTAAAATTCTGGTTGGAAAAGAGGAGCTGATACTTTTCATCCAAGACAAGAATGCAAATTACTTGTAGGGTCTTTAGTGCATACTGAGTTTGATTGTTTCCTTGCAGATATTTCATTACTGAGCTAAGTAATATCATCAGTATTAAAGTACTCATCATCTGCAGTAGCACTGATGACTGATTTCACTGATTTCTGGGTTCTATCATATCGCAAGATCTCAAATGGACAGCTAACATCAAAAACATCATTAAAAAAGGACAACAAAGACTGTTCTTTCTGCGCCAACTCAGTAAGCTCAAACTGCCCAAGGAGCTGCTGATCCAATTCTACAGAGGAATTATTGAGTCTGTCATTTGCACCTCTATAACTGTCTGGTTCGGTTCTGCAACCCAACAAGAAAAACACAGACTTCAGAGGATAATTAGAACTGCAGAAAAAATAATTGCTACCAACCTGCCTTCCATTGAGGACCTGTATACTGCACGAATCAAGAAGAGGGCCGTGAAAATATTTGCAGATCCCTCGCATCCTGGACATAAACTGTTTCAACTCCTACCCTCAAAACGACGCTATAGAGCACTGCACACCAGAACAACTAGACACAAGAACAGTTTTTTCCCGAAGGCCATCACTCTGCTAAACAAATAATTCCCTCAACACTGTCAGACTATTTACTGAATCTGCACTACTATTAATCGTTTCATAGTTCCCATCACCAATCTCTTTCCACTTATGACTGTATGACTATAACTTGTTGCTGGCAATCCTTATGATTTATATTGATATATTGACCATCAATTGTGCTGTAAATGTTGTACCTTGATGAACGTATCTTTTCTTTTATGTACACTGAGAGCATATGCACCAAGACAAATTCCTTGTGTGTCCAATCACACTTGGCCAATAAAATTCTAATTCTAAAAAAAAAATGACGTTGCCTAGTCAGGTAATGAAATATCTACAAGAAAAGAACCAGTTCAGAGACCACCAAGGACCCAACAGTTCAATCCTGGGCTACAAATCCTCTCTTTTATTGGTAGCAAATTTGCTCATATATCTTCTCAAGGGTTATTTCGGTGTGGACTATTAACTCCAGTGGACAAAAACAGTGGGAAAAAATAAATTGACATAGGATACATTCATAAAAGGAGCCTCTCAGGTAAATATTGTAACTTAGTGTGGAATAAAAGAGAGCGAGTACGAAGGGACCATTCTGCCATGGGATCCGAGTACAAAGATACCCACTGGGGGAGTGGTGTCAAACTCGTGTCATCATGGCGTCTTCACGTGACATATCACAACTTTTTCCCCCTTCGCTAAACTGGGTGTGGGCATGGCCAGCATGTGACACATCTGGCCCGCAGGCTGCGAATTGAACACCCTTGCACTAGGGTCGTTATGCATTGGTTGTAAAGCTGTGAGTGATCACTGAATGGCAGCAAAGAGTTGGGGTTTGTTGTGGTCCACCAGCAGCCTGAGGAGCTGGCAACGGAGTCAGAGAGCGATGAGGCTGAGGAAGATCATGGGCCAGTCCTGGAGGCTGGGGAAGGCCCGGATGAGGGTTCTGCGTCGGAGGCAGATGTGGGGCCAGGGCCATCAGGGAGTGAGGTACGGACTCCAGAGCCTCCAGAGGCTGATAGTAATGGGGCAGAGGAACAGGAGGAGCCTGCTCCTGATGCATGCATGAGAAGAGCTGCCAGAAGGCAAGAGCAGCTCAAGCAAAGAAGACGACTCAGGAATAGGGCCAAGAGATGATTGGCCCTGCTCATAAGGCTTAAAAGACCAGCAAAGGTGTTTAGGCTCTTTGTTGGAAAACAACATTGATAGCTTTGTCTTGTTACATTTGTTTCGTATCGGTGTCTTCTGAATTTTTGCCAAGAAAGGCCTTTGTCAGTTTGCCTAATTGGACCAAGATTGGTGATAGGACTGAGGAATGGTGTTGGGAGGAATTTGCTTTAATTTAGTTGGACTACGCTGAGCATGAAGTAATTCCCAGCTGTTTTAATAAAGTTTGTTTGTTTTTACACTGACTGAGTTTCCTACTATCTACTTGGGCCTGGGTCACAACAGGGTTATAGTACCTTTGTCTCATTGCTGCCCTCTAGTGAATGTCTTAGATTGCGGCTTTGATCTGTAGAAAGTGCATGGATGACAAACCGCATACAGATACCCAAAGTACTGCGTAGTGTCAGCACAACAAATGTGCTGCGTCTGTTTCTCTTTAGCATTGTGGTGTTCGTTTTGTAACATTCTGACTTCTTGCACTGACATTCTTCTCACGTTCTTGTGCTGCAGGCTTTCTTTCTCAAGCAAGTGTCAGAAAAAGCTACCATGCCTAAATTTCAGTGTTGAACCTAAAGGCAGTTCAAAATTAACAAATAATAATAATCAAGGTGTCTTGCTAATGCTTTGTTTTCTGTGCTAGGAATTTCTTTCTTTCTTTCTTTCTTTCTTTCTTTCTTTCTTTCTTTCTTTCTTTCTTTCTTTCTTTCTTTCTTTCTTCCTTCCTTCCTTCCTTCCTTCCTTCCTTCCTTCCTTCCTTCCTCCTTCCTTTTTCTTTTCAAGATAGACTGCATGCTTTTGCCAGGAACCGGATTATATTCGTGTTTTCTCCATAAATGCCACGCAGCACAATTGTTCGTTAACCGATGATAGATTTAAGGAAAAACATTCACAAAAGCAACCTGCTAATTTTGTTAATTCTCAAATTGTCTTGGTGTTTAATTTTTTTCCCCCAGCGCTTTGGGCATGAGACAACAATGCCCTGCAAGGAGATTTCATTTTATGCAAAGTGCGATTCGCCTTGAGTGATATATAATTGATATTTAATTAGCAGATGATATATAACCAAAAACTAATTTCCTCTTTATCTCATTTCCATCCTAAAATTGTAAAGGCTGGGAGAATTCCAGAGAGACTCTTGAGTCCGCCAAGCCTTGCCCCAAATAGATCCCAGGGGAGGATCCAAACAATGTTAAAAAATACTGCATGAGCCGCCTGAAGTGTGAAGCTTTTAAGCCTCAAGTTTCCATCATTCCTTCCAAGGTTCATTTGCCTGCTATTACATATTCCCAACTTAAGATGCAGATTTTACTCATAACAACTTCTGTTTTTCAAGTGGCATTCCTTCCCTCTAGTTAATTCCACAGGACTGGGTTGCACAATTTCAGAGGAGGAGTTCCTGATCCCTGAAGAAGTTGATCTGAAGGAAAATCCTTAAAGGAATAGGACCTTTTTAAAAAAAAATCTCAGTAGTAGCATTAGAAGAATAGCTAAGAATTGCCAATTTGATTTTCCAGAATACTGCAAAACTAAGTAACATCATCAGTGCTAAAAGAGAGTGAGGTTTGTTCTCTGTTTACAGTAGTGGACAAAATTGTGGAAACTGTTTGGGAAAAGTATATTTTCTAAAACTAGCTCATAACACCACTTTTTTTTTTTTTGCAGTAGTACCATAAAATAATATATCAATGGAAAGTTAATTTAATCAAGAATGTAATGCAATAGCTTTTATGAAGGATTTGCTATTAGAATAGCAGTTACAGTATAAAGAAGAAACACAAAGAAAAAATGAGATATACAAAAATTATCGCCATAGAAAAAAAAACGAGATATGCAAAAATTATCACCATAGAAAAAAACGAGAGCTACAAAAATGATCACCATGACAGTTAATACTTAGTTGGGTAAACTTTAGCATGAATTACAGCCTTACAATGTCTTCCCGTGGAGTGAACCACGTCTTTTAGTTCTGCAGCTATTCTAATGTGAAACCCAAGATTGAATGTTTGCTTCTATTAACTGGGTTTTATTGCTTGTGCACAGTCACTCACGCGCTCGTTACCTCTCGCTTGGATTATTGTAATGCTCTCTACATGGGGCTCCCCTTGAGGTGCACTCGGAGGCTTCAGTTAGTCCAGAATGCAGCTGCGCGGGTGATAGAGGGAGCTACTCGTAGCTCCCACGTAACACCGCTCCTGCGCAGACTGCACTGGCTGCCTGTGGCCTTTCGAGTGCACTTTAAGGTGTTGGTTACGACCTTTAAAGCGCTCCATGGCTTAGGGCCTGGGTACTTACGGGACCGCCTGCTGTTACCTCATGCCTCCCACCGACCCGTACGCTCTCACAGAGAGGGACTTCTCAGGGTGCCGTCCGCCAAGCAATGCCGGCTGGCGGCCCCCAGGGGAAGGTCCTTCTCTGTGGGGGCTCCCACACTCTGGAACGAGCTGCCCCCGGGTTTACGCCAAATACCTGACCTTCGGACCTTCCGCCGCGAACTGAAGACACATCTTTTCATTCGCGCGGGGCTGGCTTGAATTTTATTGAATTTTATTGGTTTTTTAAATTTTTAAAATTTTTAATATTATTCTTAAATGGGATTTGAGTTTTTTATATATTTTAAAGTTTCGGGCTAATTATAATAAGTTTTTTAATTCACATTTTAAATTGTACATTGTATTGTCTTTTTTACTTCTGCCTGTACACCGCCCTGAGTCCTTCGGGAGAAGGGCGGTATAAAAATCAAATAAAATAAATAAATAAAATAAATAATTGCTGGGTCGCTTCTGACTAACAAGTTTCTTTAGTTGGCTCCATAGATTTTCAATTGGATTACGGTCTAGGCTATTCCCAGGCCATTCCAGCAGTGGAATAGGATTATCTTGAAATGCTAAAAAAGAAAAAGTGGTGCTATTAGTCATCAAACCTCAAAAATACACTTTTCCCCCAAAAGGTTTCCACAATTTTGGCCACTACTGTATATACAAGTGGCTTGGCCAGTCGGTGTTGGTGGAAGTGTTTTTTCTTCTTCTTCTCCTTCATGATTGGTTGAGCAGGCTGTTGTTTACTGTTAGCTTGTTTGTCAGAGTTGGTAGTTTCTTGATTGGAGTATTCTGTATTGTTTGATTGTTGGTCTAGTGTTAATCTTGGTGTAAACAATAGCATAACTGTAGCACAGAACTCCCTTCTAGAATTGATGATGTTACCTAGTTCGGTGATGAAATAACTGCAAGAAAACAACCAAGATGAGGGAACACCAAGGGCCCCATAGTTCAACCCTGAGCTGCAACTATTCTCTTCTATTGCAATCCCATGTAGGTTTAAAAAGGGAAAGGTTCCCTTTGCACATACGTGCTAGTTGTTGGCAACTCCAGGGGGCGGTGCTCATCTCCGTTTCAAAGCCAAAGAGCCAGCGCTGACCAGCATGGTCATGTGACCGGCATGACTCAATGCCAAAGGCGCATGGAACGCTGTTACCTTCCCACCAAAGGTGGTCCCTATTTTTTCTACTTGCATTTTTACGTGCTTTCGAAACTGCTAGGTTGGCAGAAGCTGGGACAAGTAACGGGAGCTCATCCCCATTACATGGCAGCACTAGGATTCAAACCGCTGAGATGCCGACCTTTAGATCGACAAGCTCAACGTCCTATCCCCTGAGCCACCGCGTCCCTGTAGGTTTATTCTATAATAATTGCATACTTCATTACTTTCTGCCAGGAAATTGGTGATGGATTTGCATCCTATTAATTCCTTCTTGACATCCAAGAGATGATCCACAAAAACAGGCTTATGACACATGTTCTGCAATATAAGTGAGGATGCCTTCTTTAAATCCAGGTTTTATGTGAGGCACTGGCTTCTTGAATCAGGATGATGTGTACTATACCCTGAGGAGATGTCCTGAAATCCTAACCAGTTCTTCTTTCCGTCATATCAACATGTTCCCGCTGTGTTATTGAATTGCACCAGGTCAGATTCTAAGACAATGAAGATTCTAAATCCCAGGAGAGTTAAAAACACAGACTGAAATATCTGCTTAATTGTAAGGACAACCAGCCCATTCAGATAAATTTATCTTCATGGATTTAGCCCACCATTGATGGAAATCTAGTCTGAGTGGTTCTACCATACTAAGACTGGGTTTCTGATCAGTTCAATAGTGGTCCAGGGCTCATGGTTTTATGGGCTATCTAGATTCAGGGCTGTATCATTACTATTGCTATTACTAGAGTAAGGGATGTGGTGGCTCAGTGGTTAAGACGCTGAACTTGTCGATCGAAAGGTCAGAAGTTCAGTGATTCTAATCCCTAGTGCCGCGTACCGGGGTGGGCTCCCGCTTACTTGTCCCAGCTTCTGCCAACCTAGCAGTTCGAAAGCACATAAAAAACACAAGTAGAAAAATAGGGACCACCTTTGGTGGGAAGGTAACAGCATTCCTTTGGCCACCTAATGAGAAGAAAGGACTCACTGGAGAGAAGCCTAATGCTGGGAAAGACTGAGGGCAAAAGAAGAAGGGGACGACAGAGAACGAGGTGGCTGGATGGAGTCACTGAAGCAGTAGGCATGAGCTTAAATGGACTCCAGAGGATGTTAGAGGACAGGAAGGCCTGGAGGAATGTTGTCCATGGGGTTGCGGTGGGTCAGACATGACATTGCAACTAACAACAACAACAACAGCGTTCCATGCACCATTGGCATTTAGCCATGCAGGCCATATGACCACGGAGACGTCTTCGGACAGTGCTGGCTCTTCGGCTTTGAAACAGAGATGAGCACTGCCCCGTAGAATCAGGAACGACTAGCACATATGTGCAAGGGGAACCTTTCCCTTTCCCTTACTACTACAGTGGTCCTGCCTGCTTCCCTCCTTTGGTAGACCACTACTGGAAGTTAGGAAATTGCCAATCTCAGGAAAAAAAAATATGGGCAAGAGAAAGAGAACACGGGGGAAATACTATTTACAGTTATTTTATCCTGCTTCCTTTACCGGGGCTAGCAAATCCAGTCATCATCAAAGACAGATGACCACTTGAGTTTCAATACTTCTGCTATTAACTAGTGGTTGTCTGGGTTTTTGTAGCTCAGTTCTGGAATAATAATAATAATAATAATAATAATAATAATAATAATAATAATAATTATTATTATTATTATTATTATTATTATTATTATTATTTAATTTTTATACCGCCCTTCTCCCGAAGGACTCAGGGCGGTTAACAGCCAGATAAAATACAATACAGTACAATACAATAAAACTCAATTAAAAAACTTATTCGATGTGGCTAATAATTTAAAATTATAAAATACATAGTATAAAACCCCATTTAAAATCCAATTTAAAACCCATTTTATGCCAGTCCTGCTCGGAAGAATAAATAGGTCTTCAGCTCGCGGCGAAAGGTCCGGAGGTCAGGAAGTTGACGGAGTCCAGGGGGAAGCTCTTTCCAGAGGGTAGGTGCCCCCACACAGAAACCATGCATCCCTTGCAATATCTCCATTGCTGATAAAAGTTTTCACTGATATATCTTCAAGGAAAAACTAAGAAGTGGAGAGATGACATGAAATGGAATTGAATTCTGAAGGAGCGAATTAGCAAGTTAACACCATAGGCTAAAACTATGTTTAGGAACTCTGTTGGAATGTTTATAAAAGTCCCTGGTTGTAATAATCTACTTTGATTTTTACGACAAAAGATCTTTCTACAGTTCTTAATAAACAATCAACTCAGCGCTTAGTTCCCAGTGGCTCTTTACACTATATAGCTGTAATTTGCTACCCAATTTATGCACCATCACTAATCCCTAAATATTCGTTTACACTAATTAAAAGCCTTGACACTTAATGCCTGGTGCATGTTCTCACTTAGCTTTATGAATTTTCATTTAATGGTTTGTTAGTCTCAATTTATGATTTCATCCTAGAAGGTCCCAGTTAATTCCTACTAGAGACTAAGCCAAAAGTTTCACTGGGATAATGTTTCTATATTTCATTGTTTCTTTCCTTTTTCCTCCCAGTTAACAGATAGTAATTCACTACTGGTTTTATTTATATTGATCATTGCCCAATTTTTATGTGTTTTTCTGTGCAATCTCATCATACTTTGGTACGGCTTGGACACAGGAGTAGGCCAATGTGGACCACAACATAGAGAATCAAGTAACAGTTGATTTCAGCTGGAGGTTGAGCTAGGATGGACCAGGGATGAAATCCAGCAGGTTCTGGAGAACCAGTAGCAGAAATTTTGAGCAGTTCGGAGAACCGGTAGCAGAAATTTTGAGTAGTTCAGAAAACTGGTAAATACCACCTCTGGCTGGCCCCAGAGTGGAGTGGGAATGGAGATTTTTCACTATCCTTCCCTGGAGTGGGATAGGAATGGAGATTTTGCAGTATCCTTCTCCTGCCCACCCCCCACACCCACAGAACAGGTAGTAAAAAAAATTGGATTTCACCACTAAGATGGACTACTTAAAATCCAGCTTTGGAGTTGGGCTGAAACGTAGGATTAAGAAGTAAAGTCTCTGTTGAGTCAAGTTTAACTCCTTTGACTTTGTGAATACATCTCTATAATGGTTTGTCATTTTCTTGGATGAGTCTTCACTGCCTAGTCTGGTCTACATCTCAATACTCAGAGCCGCGGTCTTGCAGTGGTTAGAATGCAGTACTGCAGGCTACTTAGTGCTGACTGCCGGCTGCCTCAATTTGGCAGTTCAAATCCCACCAGGCTCATGGTTCACTCAGCTTTCCATCCTTCCGAGATGGGTAAAATGAGGACCCAGATTGTTGGGGGCAATATGCTGACTTTGTAAACTGCTTAGAAAGGGCTGCAAAAGCACTGTGAAGCGGTATATAAGTGTAAGCGCTATTGCTATTTCCACCCAAGTATCTGCTTAACTTTTAGCTGACTCAAAGTTAGCCAGATGCTGCTAAGAATCCAAAATGCCAACTGGAGCCGGATCATTCCATTGGGATTGTGTAACTATATTTGTGATCACACCCAGAATAATGAGACCAAACCGTGTCATTGGATCAGAATTCTATATCACTTTTACATAACAAAGTAAGAAGTGTTATTATAAGAAGGAGCAACAATTTGACAGCAGATTTGCTAAAAGATGGAATAGGCAGACTTTGTCCTAAAGAAAAGCTAGGGCAGACAATTACATAGGGCAGAGACCAGGGGTGAAATGCTCCCGGTTCGGACTGGATTGCCCGATCCAGTAGCAATGGTGGCCTATAGCTCGGAGAACTGGTAGCAAAAATCCCTGCCCCTCCCCATGCCCAGATAAGCCACGCGATCATCAGAGGTTTCTTTTTTACTTTTAAAAGCATTTTTTCTTCAGCTGGAAAAAATGCTTTTAAAAGTAAAAAAAAAAGCCTCTGATGATCGCACGCCTCAGCTGGGATCGTCAGAACCTTTTAAAAGCATTTTTTCTACAACCTCTTTGGCCAAAGAGGTTGTAGAAAAAAATGCTTTTAAAGGGTTCTGGTGATTAGGCAACTCAGCTGGGATCGTCAGAACCCTTTAAAAGCATTTTTTCTATAACCTCTTCGTCTGAAGAGGTTGTAGAAAAATTGCCTTTAAAAGTAAAAAAAAAAAAAGTTGGCCATGCCCACCTAGTCACATTACATCCCACCCGCACCAAACCACGCCCACAGAACTGATAGTAACAAATTTTAGATTTCATTCCTGGCAGAGACGTAAATACAGAGTTAAGATTTAGTGAGTCTCTCTTAACTCACTATCGCTCAAAGGAAAGCAAGTCATAAAACAGCTCAGCCATTCATAGTTATATCTCACATGGAGTGCTCGGATTGTTTATGATCTTGTTATGTTAAAGTGATATAAAAATCTGATCCAATCACATGGGTATGGTCTTATTATTCTGGGTGTGATCACAACTATAGTTACACAATCCCGACAGAAGGATCTGGCTCCAGTTTGGCACTTTAATATTCTAAAATAGCATGAATAAAATCCAACATTTATTCATCAGCAAGACTGAGGTATGCTTAAATTCCAATCCAGGTTCTTTGTGACCGGCTTGCTCAAAAATGGTGCGTTTGTAGATCTCCAGCGAAGGGCAAAATTTCATGTGGTTGACATTAATCAGTAATAAATCCCTAACTCTGGGTCATTTGTGAATTAAATATTCCTTCAAAAATTCAACGGAAGACAAAGGACAGTTGTTGATTATTTCCCAGCGTGCTTTTCACAGAGATCAAAATGAAGAGATTTTAAGGTGAAATACAGTTCTCTTCGTGCTTTCTTAAAACACAATTTGATTGTTTTCTTAAGTAATCCCATCACTTTTTACTCTGTTGGACTTTAGGAAGTTGAAAATGTTCACATATTGTCTGCTGCCTGGCAGTTCTCTCTGAATTACAGGCACTAAGCCAAAACCAACCTGATATAAATCTTTCAGGAACTTTACAATGTCACATACGTATGCAAATATCTGAAATGTTGATAGCAACTGGCTCTACAACAAACTAAAGCTTTCAATTAGGCATAGCTAACCAAGCAGGTTGAGAAACTGCATCAATATGCATGTGTGTGTGTGTGTGTGTGTGTGTGTGTGTGTGTGTGAGAGAGAGAGAGAGAGAGAGATCGTACTGGAAAAATAACCCCACACTGCAAGATTGCCATGCTATCTATTGCTATAATGAAGATCTTCAGTTTTATATTTTGCAGTGATCTTCAGTAAAAATTGTATGGTCATGATTTGTGCCTATGGTGAAGTAAGCATTCAGGAAAATTCCTGAAATATTCAAGGTGTTGATAAATAGCTGGCTTATCGTTGGCTTAACGATTAGCAGAGTAGATTTTGATTGGATTTAGCGGAAATATCTTGACACTAAGAGCAGATTCTTAAAGGCAGGCCTGGCCCTACAACACCATAGAGCAGGGGTCTCCAGCCTTGGCAACTTTAAGCCTGGAGGACTTCAACTCCCAGAATTCACCAGCCAGCTTTGCTGGCTGGGGGATTCTGGGAGTTGAAGTCCTCCAGGCTTAAAGTTGCCAAGTTCGGAGACTCCTACCATAGAGTGAAGCAGCCTCTTTAACCAGGGACAAATTGTGTGTGGGACAAATTATTTCACTGTTCCTAAGTGATGTGGTACTTTGGAGTGAGTTGCCTCCCTTGCTGGCCACTTCATATGTGTCCCTCAAAGTTACAGATGTGAAGGTGGCTAAGGTATCAATCCAGGGGTGGGCTGCTGGGGGTTCGTAGGGGTTCGGGAGAACCTATAGCTAAGATTCTGTGCAGTTCAGAGAATCCCCAAATCCCACTCTTGGCTGGCTCCGCCCACCTCATCCCTCCCTTCCTAGGAGTGGCCACATGGCCCGTTTTGGAGGCAGATAAGTGCAGGGCGCGCGTGGAGGCTTGAGGAGGGCGAAAAACAGGCCTACTGGAAGTTTCCGGCCTCCAGAGGGCTTCCAGGGCCTGGGGAGGCCATTTTCGCTTCCGGAGCCCGGGGAGAGCAAAAATACCCCCCCCCCACCATGATGCAGGAGGTTGACTAGGCCACGCCTGTCATGGCCATGCCCACTCAGCAACCGGGCAAAGAACTCCTTGCTAACATTTTTGAAGCCCACTCCTGTATCTATCTACTCTTGGGCCACCTCATAATAATCATCATAACCCTTGAAGAAATTTTCAAAGTAATACTGATTGAATAACAGAATAACAGAGTTGGAATGGACCCTGGAGGTCTTCTAGTCTAATCCCCAGCTCAAGCAGGAGACCCTATACCATTTCAGACAAATGGACATCCAGTCTTTTTTTAAAAGCCTCCAGTGATGGAGCATCCACAACTTCTGAAGGCAAGCTGTTCCACTGGTTAATTGTCCTCATTTTCAGGAAATTTCTCCTTAATGCTAGGTTGTTTCTCTCTTTGATTAGTTTCCACCCACTACCCAAGGAGCTGCTGATCCAATTCTACAGAGGAATTATTGAGTCTGTCATTTGCACCTCTATAACTGTCTGGTTCGGTTCTGCAACCCAACAAGAAAAACACAGACTTCAGAGGATAATTAGAACTGCAGAAAAAATAATTGCTACCAACCTGCCTTCCATTGAGGACCTGTATACTGCATGAATCAAGAAGAGGGCCGTGAAAATATTTGCAGATCACTCGCATCCTGGACATAAACTGTTTCAACTCCTACCCTCAAAACGACTCTATAGAGCACTGCACAACAGAACAACTAGACACAAGAACAGTTTTTTCCCGAAGGCCATCACTCTGCTAAACAAATAATTCCCTCAACACTGTCAGACTATTTACTGAATCTGCACTACTATTAATCGTTTCATAGTTCCCATCACCAATCTCTTTCTACTTATGACTGTATGACTATAACTTGTTGCTGGCAATCCTTATGATTTATATTGATATATTGACCATCAATTGTGTTGTAAATGTTGTACCTTGATGAAGGTATCTTTTCTTTTATGTACACTGAGAGCATATGCACCAAGACAAATTCCTTGTGTGTCCAATCACACTTGGCCAATAAAAAATTCTATCCTATTCTATTCTATTCTTCTGAAGCTTTGGAAAATAGGTTGACCCCCCTCTTCCTTGTGGCGGCCCCTCAAATATTAGACCTGCTATCATGTCATCCCACGTTATGAGTACCACATAAGCTGGATGGATAACGATGATGCGACAATCACCCGAGTGTGAGAAAAAAACACATATTTCTTCTGCTTCAGCTATAAATTCCTTTTGCCTCTGCTCAATGAGCTGGCGTGGCTTGTTCAATCTAGTGGTCTCTCCGTGTTTCGCTTTACAACAGGGGTGGTATTCACTTACCTTTGCTACTGATTTGCAAATGTAAACTTCTGCGCATGCGCAGAACATTAAAAAATGGGACGTGATGACATCCGGGCGGGTGGGTGGAGCCTCCAGCAGCCGCCGCTTCCAGTTTGCCTGAACCAGATGTAACCGGCTGAATACCACCACTGGTCTACAACACTCAAAATCTCACACCCAATAGACCAGTGGTAGTCAACCTGGTCCCTACCGCCCACTAGTGGGCATTCCAGCTTTCATGGTGGGCGGTAGGGGTTCTGTCCGATACTGAAGCACTTTCCTTTTTTTAAAATTTAATTGACTGAAAAAATTTTTTTCATAGCATTATTTAAAAACATTTTTATTAGGTTTTCATAAAATTCCCCGTGACAATTTAAATTTCTGAAAATATACTATTTGTATCTCCCGCGCATAAGTTTAGTTCACGTTACGTAAGCGAAAGTAAATGGCGCTATAGTGCGACCGCAAACAAAAGAGCCTCGTCTCAGAATAGCTCACGCATCTCCCCCCACACCACCCAGCTGTAACAGAGAAGCAGAGCTGGTAGCCGGTTCCCCCCCCCAAACCCAATCCACGATGCGTGAGAGGCATGCGCAGACGACGATACACGGCGCATTACTGTGGAACCCATGGGCGGTTAGAAAATTTTACTACTAAGAGATACACAAAAGTGGGCAGTAGGTATAAAAAGGCTGACTATCCCTGCAATAGATCAACGTCTCCCAAAGCTCTCAACTCCCACGGTTGAAAAGCACCTAAGCTTGGAAGTTTGTCTGCTCCTGTTTGGAGGCGAACGAAGATATTACTGTCACATTCATACTTTTAAGGGCATGTGAACAAAAAAAAAAATCTTTCAGGGACACGCCTAAGCCACATGATGTGGAAGTGGCCTCAGGGCGAAAATCAGGGACACATTGGGATCAAGATGAGCACCGATCTGTGCTGGGTTATAGCAGAAGAGGTGGAGCACCTTCACAATGCGGCTGCATTAAATCATGAGATTAAAAATAAATAAATGACTGAAGTATGGCCTGTGTGCTTGTCTAAGCAAGGGCCAGCCATGCTGAGAGACATTTGCTTTCCCCACCTGGTGGAAACTGCCCTGAGGGGCCTTCCCAGTGTACAATTACTTAACTGGGGAACATTGCTCAAGTTAATATACCTCATTCCTGTAAGGAGATTCCAGAGGAACAGTCAAAGAGGTGAAAAGGGAAGACCCACCCAGATGGTTTTTTTTTTTAATTATTTTTTTTTTCCCCGCAACGAGCTTAAATGAAAATTGAGAGACAATGAATTGGGCCCCAAGAGGACTGAGCACCCAGGAAAATCCCTGAATATTCAGGATGTTGATGAATAGCTGGCTTATAGGACAACTACCCCTGTTTTCCCCAAAATAATAAGACCTATCCTGAAAATAAGCCCTAGCATGGTTTTTACACATGTGCCTAATATAAGCCCTAAGGTAAACGTAAAGGTTCCCCTCGCACATACATGCTAGTCGTTCCTGACTCTAGGGGGCGGTGCTCATCTCTGTTTCAAAGCCAAAGAGCCAGCGCTGTCCGAAGACGTCTCCGTGGTCATGTGGCCGGCATGACTCAATGCCAAAGGCGCACGGAATGCTGTTACCTTCCCACCAAGGTGGTCCCTATTTTTTCTACTTGCATTTTTATGTGCTTTCGAAACTGCTAGGTTGGCAGAAGCTGGGACAAGTTAACGGGAGCTCACTCCATTACACGGCAACACTAGGGATTCGAACCGCTGAGCTGCCGACCTTTCGATCAACAAGCTCAACATCCTAACCCCTGAGCCACCGCGTCCCTTTATAATTATATAATTTATAATTATATATTTATATAAGCCCTACCTATGATTTATATAAGCCCTCCCTCCCTCCAAATAAGCTCTGCTTAAGTGCCAACCCATTCTCTGGTTGCTCATGGTGCCACCGACACGAGGTGAGGTCAGGAGGGACGCAGCTGCCCCATGCGCCCTGCACCGGCTTACCTCAGGGCTCCTACATCTAGGCCATCCACACCCGGACAACTGCTTCTTGGCCGCAGCATGGGCATGTCGCTCAGCCTCCTGCTCCATTGCGGCCGCAAGAAAAACAGACTGGCAGCCACATGGGATGGGGCTGATGGATGAGGTTGCTGGAACTGACATACCCTGCAACCTCTTGCCCCTCTGCGAGCAAACAGAAGAAGTGGGCTCCTGCACATGGGGGGTGGGAATAAGACATCACCCAAAAATAAGTCCTAGTGCTTATTTTGGGACCCAAAAGAAAATAAGACCCGGTCTTATTTGGGGGGAAACACGGGTATATACATATCCCTCTTTCTGTTTCCTCTTTATGTTACAAGTTGGACTGCTAAAAATATATATATATATTTGGGGGGAAACACAGGTATATACATATCCCTCTTTCTGCTTCCTCTTTATGTTACAAGTTGGACTGCTAAAAAAAATATATGAAGAAAATTGGATCCCATGAAACTGGGCCTGAATGGGGAAATCTGAAGGGGCTTTGGAAAAGACAAAAGTGCCAACCATTTACCCAACGTACAAATTGTTCATTTAACTGACTATTTTTATTCTGCGAGAGTTAGCAGTTCATCTTGCCCCACGATGGTTTGCCTTCATTGCTTTCCCTGTATCGCCTCTTTCTATTGATCCCTAATATTCCTGTTGTCTTTTATTTAGACCATATCCTATTAAAGAGCTGTGTAATCCCTAATTGCATGCTCACACGTAATAAGAATAACAACTACTTCGATTATCGTACCGAAGGGCTATGTGATTCATACGAAGAAGCTAGGAGTCATTGTTTACATCAATTAGCAAAGTTTTATTGGGATATAGACAAAGTGCTGTGTTTGTAGACAGAGACAATGGTTGGCTTGAGATGCGTCTTACCATCGTGAATGAATCCACCACTACTTATTCTTTTTTTAAATAAAAGTTTTTTTTATTTTTTTAAAACAAACAAACATAAAAACATCTTCAATCCAATTACAGTGTGTCAGTGGGGTGTTTACACATCTTTTGTACAATTTCAACGTAAAAATTTCTTTAATTCCTCTAATCATACATTGCATCCATCTGATATCTATCCAAGCATCTTCATCAATTAGTCTTTTAGTGGTGGCTCAGGCTGTAAGATAGCCTATTATTAAAACACAGCAGCCTGCAATTACTGCAGGCTCAAATCCCACCAGGCCCAAGGTTGACTCAGCCTTCCATCCTTTATAAGGTAGGTAAAATGAGGACCCAGATTGTTGTGGGGGCAATAAGTTGACTTTGTAAATATAGAAATAGAATGAGACTATTGCCTTACACACTGTAAGCCGCCCTGAGTCTTCGGAGAAGGGCGGGATATAAATGTAAATAAATAAATAAATAAATAAACCAATGGCTATAGCATTTCATTCTCTCATTTCATATAAATTCCCCAAATTAATATTTTATCTGATAACATCATTCATTGAATCCACCACTTCTGACCTCCCTGGAAAGTTCCCAAATATTCTGCTCATACACACTGCATTCCATACAGATCCTTGAGGGAGACAAATCCAGTAGTCATAAGATAACAACTGCTAAACAAAACAGTTGCAAGCAGAGATGATACGTACCGGTTCAGGTGAACCCATAGCGGAGATCGCGGGTGACCTGCCCATCCGGCCATCTGTCCCTCCGCCCCGGCTCCTATTTAGGCACAATTTTGAGGCCAGTTGCATGGGCGGAAGATGTGCATGCAAGCCAAGCACATGCATGGAAGGCCAGGCGCATGCATGGAAGGTGCGCGCGCGGGGCGAACCGGTAGCAACAAAATGTGAAACCCACCTCTGGTTGTAAATTGAGGACTGAGCTCCAAAGAATTGAGGACTTTGAACTCTGGCGCTGGAGAAGACTCCTGCGAGTCCCTTGGACTGCAAGGCAATCCAACCGGTCAGTCCTAGAGGAGATCAACCCTGACTGCTCTTTAGAAGGCCAGATCCTGAAGATGAAACTCAAATACTTTGGCCACCTAATGAGAAGGAAGGACTCACTGGAGAAGAGCCGAATGCAGGGAAAGATTGAGGGCAAAAGAAGAAGGGGATGACAGAGGTGGCTGGATGGAGTCATTGAAGCAGTTGGCATGAGCTTACTCTAGAGGATGGTAGAGGACAGGAAGGCCTAGAGCAGGGGTCTGCAAACTTGGCTCCTTTAAGACTTGTGGACTTCAACTCCCAGAGTTCCTCAGCCAGCAAAACTGGCTGAGGAACTCTGGGTGTTGAAGTCCACAAGTCTTAAAGGAGCCAAGTTTGCAGACCCCTGGCCTAGAGGAACGTTGTCCATGGGGTTGCGATGGGTCAGACACGACTTCGCAACTAACAACAACATGTTTCTATAATCAGTTTAGAAAGCAGATTTTGAACTGCAGAGCATTTTTGAGAATTAGGACCAAAGTGTTTTAAAAGAACACTTCTACTCCTATGAATCCATCCAAGTTTGGAGATAAACCAAGATTCCGCTCTCAGATTGGTGGGAATAAAAGACAGGATTCTGAGAAATCTCCCTCAAAAAAACATGGGGATCTTATTTGTTATTCTTCTGTATGTTGTCTTAAAAAATACATTTTGTTCCATTTCTTATTTTACTGACTTAATATGTTAAGGTAATATGTTAGTTCTTGTTAGCTACCTATCCTTCCAAGAATCTGATATGCTTAACTTTGATTGGATTTTTAATATGACATATTTTATTGGTTTGGATCCAGAGATAATCAAATTTGAATTAATGGGCATTGAGCCAGTCATGATTAATTTATATTTCATCAATGTCAATGGATTTACGCTAAGTATGACTAAGTCAAGGACCAATTGAATATGTCTTAACTTTTGCAAATTGCCTTAAAGATATTTGAAGAACTATACTAAATCAAAGTGTTTCAGGAACTCCATTGTGATATGTTTTGAGGGAGAAAAGAACAACAGAATTAATAACAGCCGAGTATATCTGAATATTTTGTTAAGCTAATGTCTGCTTGATAGAGCTTAAAACATTAATCATGTCTTCAAAATAGTTAATGAATCAAGTAATTGGCTTCAGATTGGAAACCTGAACAGGGAGCTGAGGCCCAAGGCTAGGGACGTTGTTGAAAGCATTATAACTCTATCTTCTGAATTATATTCGCAAGAAATCTCGTATCTCAAAAAGCTATTTTCAAAAGCCACTTTAATGACTCGGGGAAGAATTGTTGCGAAAGACAAACCCTGCAAAATAATAGGCTTTACACTATCACCTGCCCAGATGTTGCTGAATTCAGTTCCTAGCACTATTCATTGTTGGCCTCCTGTCTTAAATTATCTGGAAAAAGGAAGGTCAAAAGAAACTGGACAGCCATAAATGATATTTTCCTTCCTTCCTTCCTTCCTTCCTTCCTTCCTTCCTTCCTTCCTTCCTTCCTTCCTTCCTTCCTTCCTTTTCCCTCTTTCTTTCTTTCTTTCTTTCTTTCTTTTCAAATTTACATGGCCATTTGTCTGAAACGGTGTCGAGCAGGGGTCTCCAACCTTGGCAACTTTAAAACTTGTGGACTTCAACTCCCAGAGTTTCTCAGCCAGCAAAGATGTTTCAAGAGCTCATCAGAAATTAAGGGGTCTTTCACTGGCTTTCTTTGTGTTTTTACATTATCTTTCTTGGCTCCAAGAGAGATTGATTACTCTTTCCTTGTCTCTTTTAAACAGTTTCTTTCCTTAATGATCCTGAAACGTTTGACTGACAGAACACTGATTAAAAAAGAGTTGCGTTTTCATGAACCATTCAAGACCAGCCTTTTTAATCAGGGTTTCTATGCCTAAGGGAGAGAAATTCTGGCTTGAGTCCGACTTGAAATTTGATCAGCGCAGATTTGAAATGTAGAACTTAATGGGGGGGGGGATACCAAAAGTCAAGGTTGAACTGGTAGCCCTAAAGTGGTAGGACAACAGAATGAATGTTGAAAGGAAGCAGACATTGAAAGTTATGAAGTGTATGATAAACAGTGTGAAGGCACCAGTGTCCCAAAGTTTTAGTTATTGATTGCATATTTCTTGGGTCCTTGATTACATATTTCAGGACAAAGTCTCTTGAATTGAACTTGATTCCTAGTTATTATAGTAACGTGTTCATGCTGGATTTTTGGCAACAATAAGGAAATAGTTTGCTTTCCTTTGGGATATTTCTTTAACTTTGCAGTCAAGTTGATGGCTCTAGATTTCCCTGGTGGTCATCCATGTAACAACTAACCATTGATCCATTTGGTGATGACCTTGACCTATGGAAAATGATGACATGAAGTATAAGGAAGTTAAACAGGAAATAATTTTCATTAGCCATATTTCCTTCTTCTTCTTCTTTTTTTGCTTGTCTCACATCTGTAATTTCCTTTGGTTACTATTTCTTATTCTTTTCTCTGTTTTGGGCATTCAGCTGCTAACTACAAAAGAAACAATGGAATGGGTATTTTAAATATGTATGTTGCAAGATTCATGCTTTTACCTTAGTGAAGTATAAGTAAAACATTTTTGTTTGATATATATGTAGGTCTTGGTGTATTCAGGTCTTTTCCCGTGTAAGGTTGAAAGTATCTAGGCGACGCTTCGACGAGGTCCCACTTGTCATCTTCAAGCTGGTGCTTTCGGCTTCATGCTTGTGCGAGCAAAGCGTGGTCGGAACTGCTGTCTCTCTATAAATACTGGTGGGGAGGTGTGGCTTTGTTGCTGTAAGCGGATTGGTTGGCTGTGTTGTTACATCTTGATTGGTTGATGGAATTGATGTTTGCAGATTGGTCAGCTGTTTTGTAGCATCCTGTGTGGGTGTGGTCCTAGCTGTGTGCCCATTAGTCTTAAAACAGCGCACATGCACAGCCAGCGAACCAGTAGTAAACCGGTTCAGATTTCCCCACTGGTTTATACTACTATGCCATAGAAAGATTTTTGTGTTGACAGGCAAGTACTGTAACATCCCTTGTGAGTGTATTGACTAGCTGCAAAGTGAAAAATGCTCATTTGTAATTTTAACGACCTTCTCAGAAAATGTGCAGATCTGTTAGCAAGTCTGTTTAAGCATTCTGCCTCCTGTAGCTAATTGGCATCTGAGCTGGGAGCCAGTCCTTTAATTTGGGCTGCACCCAAACCTGCAAAATTCTGTTACCGCTAGATATTTTTGCTACGATTCCCATTCTTCGTCTCTACGGTACGAATATTATTTCTTGCGCTGACCCTGGTTGCCTAATGCATAAACCTACATTTAATAACCAAGGGCACGTCCACACAAATTCTTCACTGAACTCTACTTAGCATGAAAACAGCCTTCTGTTTGTGTGTGTGTGTGTGTCTTTTTTTTTTTTTAAGTGAGACATTTGCCAGGCTGTTTGAAAGCTGAAACTTTGCGCAGTTGGGAGAGTTTTTCCATAATTGCAATGTATCCCATTCTTTCAAAAAACACTAAACGTCCAGCTGGCCTTAGAATCACTCTGCCCCCCCCCAACCTCCGCTTTTGCCCTGCTGCCTGCTGTGATTGTATGTGACTACTGCAGTGATATACAGCTGTTTCCTGCAGAAAATATGTAAACGGTCTAGACATGCAATGGTGAGCTGTGGCCAACCAGGGTTTCCCAGTGGGTGTCCCCAGGTGTTTGGGGGGCACATTGCAAAGAAGGTGAATTGCAGACATTCATGATCAGTGCTCCCTCAGTTTCTATTTCTGTTTCTCAACAGAAACATAATCCACGTGCCACAGCGCTGCAATGTCTTTATCAGTTAAAGTAGTTCTTCTTCTTCTTCTTCTTCTTCTTCTTCTTCTTCTTCTTCTTCTTCTTCTTCTTCTTCTTCTTCTTCTTCTTCTTCTTCTTCTTCTTCTTCTTCTTCTTCTTCTTCTTCTTCCCCTTCCTCCCCTCCTCCATCTTCTTCCTCCTCCTCCTCTTCTTCTTCTCTTCCCCTCCTCCTCCTCTCCTCCTCCTCCTCCTCCTGTTCCTGTTCCTCATTCTCCTTTTTCTTTCTCCTCCTCCTCCTTTGCCCACTAGATAAAAACTATTTTCTTCTTCTTCTCCTCTTCCTCCTTCTCTTCCTTTTCCTCCTCCTCCTCCTCCTCCTTCTCCTTTTCTTTCTCCTTCTCCTTCTTCTCCTTCTCCAACTCTAATTATCCTCCTCCTCCCCCTTGTGATTTATTGGAAGGTGTTTATATTTTTCTAATAAGAACTATTTACTTATGTCTTGATTTCATCACATTTATATAGTTGCTCATCTCACAAAACGTGACTCCAACATGGGCACTTGCTGAGGATTCATGGGTTCAAGCCAACGTCAAGTGGACAATTCACCCCATGTGATAGAACACTCTTGGTGAAATAGAACTCGGGTATTGGCAGGAATAGCTACCCACTCACTCCTTAAAAAGCAGAGGAGTGAACTGTTAATCCAGTAATGTGCCTGGGATACTGTGCCAAGGAAAGAGGGAATGAATACCTGATAGCTGAGACATAGAAGGAGAAATAGAAAATGTTAGAGCTAAAGAGGCTACTTCGGAACAATCTTTAACCTGAAAACAAGGTTTGGGAGAAAAAAGAAACATTTTAGTTAATTTCCTTGAATTCATGGGGATTTTAAAGAAAGTGCAGCCAATGAGGTGGCTACATATGCGCCAGGTAGAGCTCTGGTGGCCCAGTGGTTGGAATGAAGCATTGCAGCCTAACTCTGCCCACAGTCTAGGGTTCAATCCTGGTGGGCTCAGGGTTGATTCAGCCTTCCCTCCTTCTGAGGTCACTAAATGAGGACCTAGATTTTTGGGAGCAATATGCTGACTCTGTAAACAGCTCAGAGGGCAGTATATAAGTCTAAGTATTATAGATAGATAGATAGATAGATAGATAGATAGATAGATAGATAGATAGATAGATAGATAGAGATAGAGATAGAGATAGAGATAGAGATAGAGATAGAGATAGAGATAGAGATAGAGATAGAGATGATAGAGATAGAGATAGATAGTGTTTTTCCATCAAAGCACCTGGTCTGCCCCAATATGGGAGGGAGCTTACTGCCATAAAAACACTTAATCTCTCCCCTGGGTCAGCTGATAAAGGGAGGAGAATTTGTGGCTCAGAGGTTAATACAACTGCCTAATATGCAGGCAGCCCAAGTTCGAATCCAAGTAAGGGTATGGCTAGCAGATGAGAGCTAAACAGCTTGAAATAGATCTATTCTAGTCTCCCTTTATTTCTTTATCAGCAAAACACACACACAAACATATACACACACACTTATGAGTCTTTGTCCTTTAACTGAGTAAAATGTTGCATCCTCTGAATATACTTCCTCCATAGTTATCTCCTTTCATGTGGAAAAATAATAAATAAACCCTGTCCCTAGAAATCTTCACCTGAAATTAAACCTGTAGACCAAGGGTGTCCAACTTTGGCCGCTTCAAGATTTGTGGGCTTCAACTGCCAGAATTCTCCAACCAGCCATGTTGGCTGGCGAATTCTGGGAGTTGAAGTCCACAAGTCTTAAAGTGGCCACGGTTGGAGACCCCTGCTGTAGAGATTTGCTGAGGGCTAACCTTCCCCACCATGTATATCTTCCATTGAGGACCTGCATACTGCAAGAATCAAGAAGAGGGTCGTGAAAATATTTACAGATCCCTCACATCCTGGACATAAACTGTTTCAACTCCTACCCTCAAAACGACGCTATAGAGCACTGCACAACAGAACAACTAGACACAAGAACAGTTTTCCCCCCGAAGGCCATCACTCTGCTAAACAAATAATTCCATCAACACTGTCAGACTATTTACTAAATCTGCACTACTATTAATCTTCTCATCGTTCCCATCACCAATCTCTTTCCACTTATGACTGTATGACTGTAACTTTGTTGCTGGCAATCCTTATGATTTATATTGATATATTGACCAACAATTGTGTTGTAAATGTTGTATCTTGATGAACGTATCTTTTCTTTTATGTACACTGAGAGCATATGCACCAAGACAAATTCCTTGTGTGTCCAATCACACTTGGACAATTAAAAAAAATTCTATTCTATTCTATTCTATTCTATTCTATTCTATTCTATTCTATTCTATTCTATTCTATTCTATTCTAAAGCTGTGTTGATTTCAATTCTAAGAATCCACAAAAACAGCTGGGCTAGCTAGGAATTTGAGCTCTTGAAGGCCGACATTTGGAAAACATCTGAGAGGGAGAAGGTTGCTCAACACAGTAAGAATAATTATTTTACATGGCTATCTACCAGGCTATAAGATATATATCCTGTACTCATTTCTAATCCGGATTCATCTATTGTATTAAATTATTTAATTTGAATGGATTATAAAGGTTTATTGTTGCTGTTGATACAGAATTGTGTGTAACTCCTGTCAGTTTCAACCTGTATATTTGCTTGATCTGGTCATGTTTATTTTCATAAGCTCTATTTTAAGCTCAGTTTTTGTCAGGACAAAGGACAGCTTGACATAGGAACAATCTGTCCTTTATTTAGTATGTTTTAGATCGGGATTATCATGTCATTAACTACGAGAGAGAGAAAGAGAGAGAGAGAGAGAGAAGGAAGGAGGGAGGGAGGGAGGGAGAGGGAAGAGAGATGTTAACCCATTCAGAAGGTTGATAAGAATATAATTTTAGGTAAGAGTGCCCTAAAGGGGTGGGGCTTCTATTGTGATGCTACTCTCATCAGTTTAATAACCCCATCCCCAACCTTTGGAACAGGGTTTCCCAACCTATGGACTTCAATTCCCAGAATTCTATAGCCATGCAGGTCAAGGAATTCTGGGAACTGAAATCCATGAGTTTTAAAGTTGCCAAGTGATTGGGAAACCCTGCCCTAGAGTCTCATCACGATAATTTCTGAGGTCTTTGGAAAGGCAATATCATAATAATAATAATAATAATAATAATAATAATAATAATAATAATAATAATAATAATAATAATAATAATAATAATAATAATAATAATAATAATAATAATAATAATATAAGAAGAAGAAGAAGAAGAAGAAAAAGAAGAAGACGACTTGTGGGACGTTCAAATACAGATACACGTTCAAATACAAACTCACTGAGTTTCATGTTTAATGAATAAAGTTGATAATAATAATAGTAATAATAATAATAATGATGATGATGATGATGATGATGATGATATCTTGAAGGTGAAGATCTTTTGAATACAGACTGATCGTCACTTGGAACACAACACGCCAGATATCACAGTTGTCGAAAATCGAAAACCGAAATGTACAATTTATTGACAACACGGTACCAGAAGATGCCAGAGTCAAAGAAAAAGAACTGGAAAAAATCATGAAATATTGCAACCTGGCCATCAAAACTACACAGCTACGGATGAAACATGTAACAGTGATACCCATTGTCATCGGAGCACTTGGTACCATGTCCAAGAATTTTATAAGATACATCAACAATTTGCAGCTTCCTGCAATAACACCAGCAGAACTGCAAAAAACTGCGCTACTTGGAACATCATATATCTTAAGAAGGTACTTGATTGATACCTAGGACGCTGGCAGCAACCCGTATCAACCGTCAGCACCAGTCAATGGTATTTGTGATGCCTTTTTGAATGTTCAGTTGATTGAGTTTCATGTTTAATGAATAAAGTAAATAATAATAATAATAATAATAATAATAATAATAATAATAATAATAATAATAATAATAATAATAATAATAGGCTTTTTTGAGTCTGAGGCTGAACAAACTACTCAAAGTATTATGATTATTATTTACATATTTAATGAAAGTCAATAATAATAATTATAATAAAGTTACAAACGTAACTTTATGATCCTGAGCTCTGTGGTTTGCAAAAGTCCAACCCGGTGCAGCTATTGCTGGATTACACAATTTGCCTGTCTGTTGTGGTGTTTACCCTGGATGTGGACCTCACTCAGAATATCGTTAACTGTACTGTGAGTGTTGCTGGACTCAGTGTTTGCCAATTCTTGCTCCTCTTTCAATTGTTGGCATCGTGCGTGGGCCAACGTTCTCAGCTGGCCACACTTGGCATTACTGCAATGCAATTAAGGAGTAATCCTGTCCTGGCAATAGCAGGGCAACTGTTCTACCCAGCATGCCTTGCGGGACAATTTTGTTTTTATAAATAGAATGAGCAGAATTAGGGAACGGATAAGGAGAGTTCATGCAGTGCTTTCTGGAACGCTTTGTGGAAATACGGGGCAGACTTTGAGATGGCAGAATGAGTCCCGACCTCACACTTCTGATCCATCGGAGGTTTTTTTTTTTTGGTTTTACATTTATACCCCGCCCTTCTCCGAAGACTCAGGGCGGCTTACAATGTATAAGGCAATAGTCTCATTCTATTTGTATATTTTTTACAAAGTCAACTTATTGCCCCCCCAACAATCTGGGTCCTCATTTTACCTACCTTATAAAGGGTGGAAGGCTGAGTCAACCTTGGGCCGGGCTCGAACCTGCAGTAATTGCAGGCTTTGTGTTCTAATAACAGGCTTCTCTATTGCTTGAGCTATCCCGGCCCCTATTACTTTGTTGTAGCTTTGTTGTAGCTATTACTTTGTTGTTTTTGCAAGTACAGTGAGAGCAGGGGTGAAATCTAACATTTTTTGCCACTGGTTCTGTGGGCGTGGCTTGGTGGGCGTGTGACTGGATGGGCGTGGCCAGCATGATGCCACTCATGTCTGTCTGTTTTTCTTTCTTTCTTTCTTTCTTTCTTTCTTTCTTTCTTTCTTTCTTTCTTTCTTTCTTTCTTTCTTTCTTTCTTTCGCACACACACACACAAACACACACACACCTGATCTGAGCAGCGGCTGCTGCGGGAGAAGGAAGAAAGTGTCCTCCGTCATGGGCTGGATGCGGAGGGGAAGGCAAGGGGCCTGGGGGACCGCTGGGAAGGCAGTGTGGAAGGCAGTCAAGCATGGCAGGGCTTTGGGGAAGGGAGTAAGCTGCCCCCCCGCCACTTTACCACTCCAATTCTTCCTCCTTGCCAGTAGATCCACTCGGCCAATCTTCTTGCAAACTCGGCCGACGCTTCCAAACCTCTGCATGCTTCCTTTCCTTTACCTGCCCCCCCCAACCTCCCCATGCCTGCACAGCATCTGTTTTTGCAGTAAGACAGCCGCGGGAATTGCCAATCCATCGGCAGACACCGGGAGCCCGGGAGGGGAAAGCCACACTTACGAGAAGTGGGACGGTCCTCTCTTTTTTATGGAGCTTGACTTTGTCGGACTCTTCTCTTCTCTGCCTACTCTTAATGCCGTCGACGCCGATGCTGCTGGGAAACCAGCTGGATGTGGCCGAATGGGGCTTGCTGTCCTGCCACACTTACTAGAAGGTGCCTAGGATCCAGGCTACGGTCAGGATCACAATGGCATTAGCCCGGATTCGCCTCATTGCAGGACCTCCGGGCTGCCTGGGAGCTCCGAGTCAGCTGAAAAAAGGTTCAGTTCTTGGGGAGACGCGAAAAGAGAGGCAAAAAAATAGTGGACCAAACTACATACATGGTTAGACAAAAATGTTAAAGCAACACATAGATTATAAGCCAGAAATATTTCTGTTAGGCATAGTAGCAGAAAAATATGATAATGGGTATATCTATTTAATAATACATGTCTTGATGGCAGCAAGAATTGTATATGCACAGCACTGGAAAAACAAGGAACCACACATAGAAGAAGATGTAATTTAAAAAAATACTAGTGTTGTGCCTCGTCCTCCTCAGCCGGGCCCCTCCCATCTCCTCCCAGGCCTGTTATCAGACTCCGAGTCTGATAATGAAGATGAACGGCCTGTCATGCCTCCAGCCCCCGGCCCTGGCCCCATGCCCAGAGGGGAGTCAAGGAGTGAAAACAGAAATCCAATACAGCTCACTAATATAGTGTGTGTTCCTTCGATGCCGTCAGAGCAGGAAGTCAGCCAAGTGGTGCTATTACCCGGACCTGCTCCCTCTGACCCCTCCCTTTCCCAGATGCCGACAGTAGAGACAGCTGAAGACAATTTAGAGTGGGAAGATCCTCGCTTCCAGAGATCTGAGAGGCGACGCCAGTAGAAGGAAGGGTGGGGCAGGCCTGGATAAATGCTGATTCATGGAGCCACTCCCCACAGCCTATATAAAGGACCTGCTTTTGGCATTCCAACCTTGAGTCAAGCAAAATCTCATCTAGTTTGCTGAAGTCACAACTTGCACTCCTGCCTGCCCTGAGAAACCTCAAAGGCATTTGGCAGAGCTGCAGAGGCTTCGTTGCCACGTTTGATATGGACTTCATTGAGCCGGTCATCGGAGGGGGAGGGGGACATGACAACTAGATTGTGCAGAAATGGATAGGTTGACATTAAAGATAAAAGATACAGAAGATACAGAATATTTTCAAACATGGGACTTATTTTATCAATGGTTGGCCAATAGAAGTAGAAATTAGAAATTGGAAAAATACTATGATGTATGTCTTATGTTTAATATATTATTATATTATATATACTATTATGTAAGCAAATTGACTCAGACAATATGCTTGTTGTGGTCCACCAGCAGCCTGTGAAGCTGGCAACTGAGTCGGACAGTGATGAGGCTGAGGAAGAACATGGGCCAGTCCTGGAGGCTGGAGAAGGCCCAGATGAGGGCTTTGTGTCGGAGGCAGAGGTGGGACCAGGGCCACCTGGGAGTGAGGTGCGGACTCCAGAGCCTCCAGAGGCTGACGGTAGTGAGGCAGAGGAACAGGAGGAGCCTGTTCCTAATGCACACATGAGAAGAGCTGCCAGAAGGCAAGAGCAGCTAAAGCAAAGAGGACGACTTGGGAGTAGGGCCAAAAGATAATTGGCCCCTCCCATAAGGCTTAAAAGACCATCAATGGCATTTGGGCGCTTTGCCGGAAAGCAACATTGATAGCCTTGCTCCTTGTCTTGCTGCATTTATTTCTTGTCAGCGTCTTCTGCTTTTGAACTTTTGCCAAGAAAGGCTTTTGGCAGTTTGCCTAATTAAGACCGAGGTTGGTGATAAGACTGAAGAATTGTGTTATGAAGAATTTGCTTTGATTTAGTTTGGACCACGCTGAGAATGAGTTAATTCTCAGCTGTTCTAATAAGGACTGTTTGTTTTTGAACTGATTGCGTCTACTACTACCTACGTGGGCCTGGGTCACAACAATGCTGTTCATAAAACACTTATGCAAGTTAGGGAAAAATAAATTTCCCTAAATAAATAAAAATAAATAAATAAACTTTTTTAAAAAAGAAAGAAATTCTGATCTCAATTGTGGCTATAAATCAAGGACTATCTGAATTTGTTAATAAGATTTATACAAACCTTTTTCTATAGGAACTAAAGCAGGCTTATGAGACGACCTCTCTTAACAGTCTCTCCCTTCATCATAACAAAACCCATCTAAGTATTTTTATTGAGTGAGTCACTGACCCAAAGCCATCTATTTTTACAAGTCAGCACGCACTTGGACCAGTTTTTCCAGCACATTTTACGCAATTTTAGGACCAAAATGGAAATGATTTTTTTTTTAAAAAAAGGAACCCCAATTTTTCACTTCCCACATCTATTTCTGTTTTGAAAGCATTTGGACAGCCTTATTCATGTTAATAGTTTCCTTATAAATACCTCAAATAACTTTGTGCAAACATAACATGCAAGCAAGCAAGCTCCGCCTGGATTAGCCAAGGAGCTTTGCGCAATGATTTGGAATTTCAAGGGAGGAAAACTGATACAAAATTGTCAATTTGCTCAACTTCATAGTACAATTTGATCCTCCACGTATAAATGAGCTGTAAGCTGGGCAATAACTCCAGGATCAGGTGAAAAGAAAGTTTTCACTAGAGAAAAAATGCTGGTGCTGTTCACTGGCCAGGATTTAATGACTTAGGAGATGGAGTGAGAATTGAAGAAGGGACCAATTCCATCAGGGTCGGATTAAGATGTTCATTTCAAACAATGTTTTGTCAAATTACTTTCAAAACAATTCTCCATTTCCCTCTTAAGCTATGAACACAGATGTGGCCATGGAAGTCCATTCTTCATTATTGTAAAAGGTAAAGGTTCCCCTTGCACATATGTGCTAGTTGTTCCCAATTCTAGGGGGCGGTGCTCACCTCCATTTCAAAGTCAAAGAGCCAGCTCTGTCCGAAGACGTCTCCGTGATCATGTGGCCAGCATGACTAAACACCAAGGGAGCATGCAGCGGTGAAATCTGGCCAGCTCTATCTGACTCGTGTGAACTGGTAGCGCCAGTTACGTCCCATTTCTTACCCTCTGTGCATGCACAAAAGGCTCTACGCATGTGCAGAAGAGGTGCATACGTACTACGTGCTCCTGTTCCCGAACCGATAGCGAAGGTAATTTCACTGCTAGGTGCACGGAACCCTGTTACCTTCCCATTGGTAGTGGGTTACACTTACCTTCGCTACCGGTTTGGAACCGGGAGTGCGCGCGTGCACGCTTCACATGCGCGGAGCACTTCTGTGCATGCGTAGAGCATCTGTGATGACGTCCAGGTGGGTGGGCGGAGCCTCCCGTCACTGCTACTACTGGTTCACCCAAATCAGGGAAAACTGGTAGAAACCCACCACTGTTTCCCAGCAAAGGTGGTCCCTATTTTTCTACTTGCATTTTTTTACGTGCTTTCGAACTGCTAGGTTGGCAGAAGCTGGGATAAGTAACGGGAGCTCTCCCCGTTATGCAGCACCAGGGATTCGAACCGCTGAACTGCCAACCTTTCAATCGACAAGCTCAGCGTCTTAGCCACTGACTTCCCCACTATAATTTCCCACTTCTATCTCAGTTTTATACATCCCAACGCTGCTTTTTCAAAAGGCAACTGGATTATTTCCCTTAAAGAGGTTTTGCTTCTCACCCAAGAAGCTTCTTCAGTTCAAAACTGAAAAAAAGTGTCTTCAAGGAAAAAAAACAAAGAAAGTCCAGTTACCTTTTGAAAAAACACCCTTGGGGCAACCATGACCTCGATGACAGAATCTCCATAGAGATTTTAGGTCTGTAACTGGGGACTCTGAGATTTTCATCATAGAGTTGTCTTTTTTCCGGAGTTATCCTGATGAAAATCGCTTTTCCGCCATCTTATCTGTTGTTTTTAGCACTTATGGGCCTGAAAGTCATTTTTTTTTTTTTGCACTGCCAGGATTGGACGAGAAGAGTAGATGGTACCTGAAAAGGTTGCGAGATACATTAAACCATTTGAGTGATATTAGAATAGAAAAGAATAGAATAGAATAGAATAGAATAGAATAGAATAGAATAGAATAGAATAGGAATTTGTCTTGGTGCATAGGCTCTCAATGTACATAAAATAAAAGATATGTTTATCAAGAATCATAAGGTACAACACTTAATGATAGTCATCGGGTACAAATAAGCAATCAGGAAACAATCAAGATCAATATGAATCGTAAGGATATAAGCAACAAAGTTACAGTCATACAGTCATAAGTGGAAAGAGATTGGTGATGGGAACGATGAGAAGATTAATAGTAGTGCAGATTTAGTAAATAGTTTGACAGTGTTGAGGGAATTATTTGTTTAGCAGAGTGATGGCAGTTCAGGAAAAAAACTGTTCTTGTGTCTAGTTGTTCTGGTGTGCAGTGCTCTATAGCGTCGTTTTGAGGGTCAGAGTTGAAACAGTTTATGTCTAGGATGTGAGGGGTCTGTAAATATTTTCACAGCCCTCTTTTTGATTGATATTACTCATCATGGGAATGCCATTTTTGTAAGCACAAGTTAGTCTTTTCATTTCTCCACCCCCCGCTTCAAAGTGTCATGTCATTCTATCTTGAATTTAGATGCCTTTTCCATTCCTAGCTTGTGTAGTTTTCAGCCAAGCATCACAGAAATTGATGCTTTTCTCCTCTCAGGGATGAACATTATAATATCCATCAAGTGTCTTTCCGTGGCAGTTCCTAGATAAATCACATACCTCATTAGCAGGTGCATGGTTACCCTTTTAATCCCCAGCTTTGGGTTATTGTTATTTTTTCTCTGAGTTGCTTGAGGCCAGGAACAGAAAAAACAATCTGGAGTCCAAACACTCTCAGTTAACCTGACAATAACCCTGATACAAGAGTGCATTATTTTTTTAAAAATAAATTTTGGGATGTTCCTAATGGCATGATTCTTATATTTAAGGCACAGTTGACTGAGTTTTCGGTTGATCTTGGCCTTCTCGTTGACCCGAGGCAGTAAATTCTTCCTCCCTTTATCGGCAGCTTCTTCCTTTTGCTGTTCAAATAGTTTGTCAGCAAATTATCCAGTTAATAAAATGCCAGTGATGGCTGTTCTGCTAAACATAGTTGGGGGCCTAATTGTGAGCCTGATCAATCTGTAAGCAAAACAAACAGAGAAAGAGAGAGGGAGAGGAAGGGAAAGGGCTCAGACGGGTCACGAGAAATTGATTAATGAATTCTAAGACTCCCCGGTGCTTAAAGACAAGCCAACAGCTGAATTATATACTGTATGGAATTTATTTAAGAACAGAATGAAGATGAGCATTAGTTAACGTGCCTGAACTGTGGAGCACAGAATTTATTTATTTATTTATTTATTTTATTTGACTCAGGGCGGCTTACACTATGTTAAGCAATAGTCTTCATCCATTTGTATATTATATACAAAGTCAACTTTTATTGTCCCCAACAATCTGGGTCCTCATTTTACCTACCTTATAAAGGATGGAAGGCTGAGTCAACCTTGGGCCTGGTGGGACTTGAACTTGCAGTAATTGCAAGCAGCTGTGTTAATAACAGACAGACTTAGTCTGCTGAGCCACCAGAGGCCCTATTTGACTATCCAATCGATGGGTGTTGGTTTTAAGAAATGTAAAATAGATGCCTTATGATTTAAAGGATAAAGATCAGAAAATATTACTTCGTGTCTAAAACAATGGTTGCTTTAAAAAGGTTGGATGTCAAATTTGTGTACGTGTGTTGGCATTTAAAGACGTTTTAGAGCTCTTTATATGATTTAGAGGGATGCAGTGGCTCAGTGGCTAAGATGCTGAGCTTGTGGATGGAAAGGTCGGCAGTTCAGCGGTTCGAATCCCTAGTGCTGTGTAACGGGGTGAGCTCCAGTTACTTGTCCCAGCTTTTACCAACCTAGCAGTTCGAAAACACACAAAAAATGCAAGTAGAAAAATAGGGACCACCTTTGGTGGGAAGGTAACAGCGTTCCATGCGCCTTTGGCCTTCAGTCATGCCGGCCACATGACCACGGAGATGTCTTCGGACAGCGCTGGCTCTTCAGCTTTGAAATGGAGATGAGCACCGCCCCCTAGAGTTGGGAACGATTAGCACATATGTGTGAGAGGAACCTTTACGTTTACCTTATATGATTTAGTCTTGTCCTGTCATAGCTATGGATGGATGGAAGGATAGATGGATGGATCGACCATCCTACATATCATTCTCAAATTTATTCTACTTCAGCCTTCTCAATCCTGGTGTTTTTCAAATATAGGGAATTAATTCCCCATAGTAACCAGTTAAAGAATGAGATACTGAACAGCAGTGCCCATAGCATGCCACAAGAACACGTTCTTGTGTTAGCACATGTGCAATATTTTGATGTTAATCTTAATCCTATATACCATTTGAAATGTCAAGTGGTCTAGGATTTATTGCGTTTCTTATAATAATGCAATTTCAAAATGATGTGTTCGTGTGTCATGATTTTTAACTCTTACAGCCATTCTCATTTTGAAGGTTTAACACGATGAATAGTTGTTAGAATTATTGTTGAAGTTCCTGTCTGATTTAGATTAATTTTTATTAAATTGTTGCTGCTGTAAACTACCTGGAGCGATGCATAATAAGAGCAATTAATAAATTATGGTTTATAAATCCTAAAGCAGCGGTTCTCAACCTGTGGGTTGGGACCCCATTGGGGGTCGAATGACGATTTGCCAGGGGTCGCCTAAGACCATCAGAAATATGGGAAGTATACTTGCGAGTCGAAGAATCGCACTCCAATGGTTGACTCCACAAGCCAGCTGCAGGCTCTTCAAATCGCTAGCCGAATTCCGCTTCAGGTGCGATGAATCAAAAAAGAGAGAAATCTTTGCTCTGATGTCTCCCTCTCAAGCCAGCTGCAATCACTCCCAATTGCTAGCCTAATCTGGCGTCAGGCGCGATAAACTTAATAGGAGAGGAGTCTCCGCTTTAATGCCTCCGTCCTCAAGGCAATCGCAAGCAGTTCAGATCGCTAGCCAATACAGCTTCAGGTGCGATAAATTCAAAATGAAAATAATTTTACGGTTGGGGTCGCCACATCGTGGGGAATTGTATTAAAGGGGTCACAGCACTATAAAGGTTGAGAACCACTGTCCTAAAGGTTGAGTTCACACAAGATTGTCCTAAAGCAGAGCGAATAATTGTGTCTCCAGAGCCACGGGTAGCACCCACATTTTCTTTCTTGGAGTCTTTAGCTTCAACTTGATAGTCACAACTACGGTAATTGAGATGAAGTATCTTTGCACATGGATAGATGGAAGGAACAAACAGACAATGGTGAAAAAGCCAAACCCAGTTTAATAATATAAGTGTTAGCGCTCCACCTACTTTTGCCTTGTAGCTGTTGAAGCCATCAGCATACCCCTCGCCCCCTACATAATGAAGGCACCATAAAGTTGTTCACCTGTGTACTAAGGCAATAAGGTAAAGGTAAAAGTTCCCTCGCACATATGTGCTAGTCATTCCCGACTCTAGGAGGCAGTGCTCATCTCCATTTCAAAGCCTAAGAGCCAGCTGTGTCCGAAGACGTCTCCATGGTCATGTAGCCGGCATAACTAAAAGCCAAAGGTGCATAAAACGTTGTTACCTTCCCACCAAAGGTGGTCCCTATTTTTCTACTTGCATTTCTTAACATGCTTTCGAACTGCTAGGTTGGCAGAAGCTGGGACAAGTAACGGGAGCTCACACCGCTACGCGGCGCTAGGGATTCTAACCGCTGAACTGCCGACCTTTTTGATTGACAAGCTCAGCATCTTAGCCACTGAGCCACCACGTCCCTTTTGCTAAGGCAATAAGTAGACCCCAAAATACATTCAGATCCCTTCTTCTATTTTGTCTGCTAGGGGTTGTTTTCTTTGGAATTATGCAAATACATGCATACATGCTACCGGCTTGCCCTTGAAAAGAACACCTTCCCTATGAGGGAATGTCTTTTCCTAATGGGTTGTTTTTGTTTTTTTTAACTAAATCTGGCAAAGAAGGTGAGACTACCGTAATGCCCCCTTGAGCCTGGGAGGAACCTACAAATGCCTACCGAGGAACGTTGGGTAGGAACGCCTCCTCTCCAAGACCGTTCTTGGAAACAATAGCTTCAGTGTTTCCACCAGATAATGGACATGTTAGAACAGATGGAAGGGGTTAGCTCACCTTGTTTGTCTGCCAGCTTCTGGAGCGCACACCTTTCTCTTTTGGCATCATTGACAGATTTCATGAGCCAAGGCAAGCCTGAATTCACCCCGAGTGCTATGGAACAAAAATGTAATTACTTTTGTCATTCAGTTAAGTGGTGAATAGTTGGCGTAGTGGGTTGTGACTGAGAGTTAATTCAAATCCATCATACTCACAGGCTCAACTTCTTCTGCCTCAGATGGGATGATTTTTTTTTAAAAAAAAGGAGGTTTGGAGCCAAATACACACACACACACACACACACACACACACACACATATACACCCGTTCACCCACACCCACGCATAGGCACATGATGTACACATTTTTCCCATCGTGTTTGTCTGAACAGTCAACGAGAATGTGGATTATCAATTACTAGATGATGGTGATGATAGAGCAGGGGTGAAATCTAAAAATTTTCCCTACCGGTTCTGTGGGTGTGGCTTAATTGGGGGTATAGCTTGGTGGGCATGGCTTGGTGGTCAGATGGCTGGGTGGGCGTGACCAATAACAATAAATAATAAAAATAATAAACAAAGTATAAAAAAACAATAAGAGGTACCAAAAACCAACTTTCACACTTTACACACACACAACACAACACAACACAACTGACTCACACACAGTGTAAAAGCAGCTGCACTTCACACTTCACACAGCCACAAAAAACTCAAAAACCAACTTTCACACTTTACACACACACAACACAACACAAATGACACACACACACACACAAAATACCACACACAGCTTTCTGAGGTTTTGTGTGTTTGTGTAGTTAGAGTGAAACACTACAGAAACACACCAAATCTCAGAAAGCTGCACAAATATTTTATTTTATTATTAAGGTTTGTGGACTTCAGTTCCCAGAGTTCCTCAGCCAGCAAAGCCAGCCAGCATTAATCACTCAGTGATGAAATAGATTAGCTAAATTAGATTAGTTCTGTTTGGTGCTGAAAATGAAACTGGTGCTTTCCGGCTGGGAAAAAAAGCCATGAGGTCAATCAGTAATCAGGTAAGTGTCTTAGACTCTCTTAAAAGGAGGTTTTCTACATGTTTTCTACAGCAAACATGTTTTTTAAGGTTCTGCTGATGAGGAACTCAGGTGAGATCCCCAGAGTAGCCTTTAATTATTTTTTTTAAGTTTGAAGGCTCTGCCGATCTCAGCTGAGGGGCAGGATCCTCAAAGGCTTTTTTTTTTACTTTTAAAGGCATGCTGAAGCAAAACCTTCTTTTAAAAGTAAAAAAAACAACCCTCTGCTGATGGTGGGGCTCAGCAGAGGCAGGGGGCGGGGCCAGGGATTTTTGCTACTGGTCCTCCGAACCAGCAGCCGCCATCGCTACCGGATCGCATGAGCCGGTCCGATCCGGGAGCATTTCACCCCTGTGATAGAGATGTTCCTTTTTTTTTTCCAGGAAGTACCAGTAAATAAGAATTATGAGGCCACACCTGCCAAACTCTTTCAATTTTGAGATGATTTGGAGAGAAGTGGGATCGGAACCAATGTCTATAGAGATTCTCTTGTCCCAAAGGTACTTTTTCAACAGGCAACTGGATTTCAACTCGGAGCTGAAGAAGCTTCTTGGATGAAAAGCGAAATGTTTTCAAAGAAAAACCAGAAAGTCCAGTTGAAAAAGCACCTTTGGGACGACCTGAACCAATGATTAATATCAGAGTTAAAGGAGAAGAACTAAGCTTCCTTTAGTAACATACGGTATTTGAGAAAAGAACCATCATTAACAATTTAACAAAAAAAGTTGTTTCATAAAGAACCCAACTCATAGGCAGGAATTTTAGCACCAAGACGACCAGATTAGAAATGACAAGATGACAGCAAATGTATATGTCCTATGTCCTACTTAAAGGTAGCCCCCATTGAATTCAATGGGGATTACTTCTAGGTTGATTAAGATTGTAGTCTTAATGTCTGTATGATCCATGATTATAACCTTCCATGCAGATGTGTCTTCTAGTATAAAACACGGTCTAAGATTCTTCTCCATGTCGACGTATACTTTGTGCAACTCTATGCTAGCCAAGGCTTTATGTGATACCATCATCATCGTCTGGAGTTATCTAGCAAGCTGTAGTATGCTTTTCAGGTACATGGGAATTGCAGGATATTAGTTATCTTCTGTCTCACTATAACTATAAGTCATAGAATTATAAGACTGGAAAGGACATAAAGTAAATACATAAGAACAAACTACTCAAAACTCATGTGCTGAATGAGACCTCTGCCCCATCTAGTCTACCAGTTTGTTCTCATAGTGTTGTGGTCCTCCAGCAGCCAGCGGAGCTAGCAGTAGAGTTGGACATTGAGGAGGCTAGGAAGGACCATGGGCCAGTCCTGGACTCTGGGGAAGGCCCAGACGAGGGCTCTACATCGGAGGCAGAGATGGGAGTGATGCACAGACTCCAGAGCCTCCAGAGGCGGCCAGCAGAGAGGCAGAGGAACAGGAGGCACCTGTTCCTAGCACATGCATGCAAAGAGCTGCCAGAAGGCAAGAGCAGCTAAAGCAAAAAGGACGACTCAGGAGTTAGGCCAGGAGATTATTCGCCCCTCCCATAAGGCTTAAAAGAGCAGCAACAGCTTTTGGGCTCTTTGTAGGAAAGCAACAATTATTTCTAGTCGGCCTCTCTTGTTTCTGAACTTTGTGGGACTTTGCCAAGAAAAGCCTTTGGCAGGGTGCCAAGGAAGACAAAGGTTTGTGATAAGGCCAAAGGACTTTTTCTGAAGGACTTTGTTTTGGACTTAATTTGGACTAAACTGAGAATGAAGTAATTCTCAGCTGTTCTAATGTGTTTGTTTAAGACTGATTGTGTCTGGTAATAACTACTTGGGCCTAGGTCATCACACATAGTGCCAACCAACTGTACAAGGAAGCTGACAACAGATGACCTTCGAAGGCAGTCCACTGCCATCAAAGCCAATAGTTATTGATCCCTAGGACCTTCAGGATATGGTCCAACCTGTTTTTAAAGCTAGTTAAGTTGATAGCCATCACCACATATCTAAGTAATATACAAAGGGACTTCTGCTCCCTGGAAGCTTTGGATGTTAAGGAAGAAAGGGGGAGAAGAGAGGAGAGAGAAAGAGAAGATTCCATTGACTCCTTTATTTACACATTTTATTTTTTAATTAAAAAATAAAGGTTATCTTGATACAGTTCTTTGCAGCATCTGGGCAAAAAAAAAAAAAAAAAAAAGAAATGCATCCTTTAACAAGATTGTAGGAAACAAGACAGTTATCTAAACTTTGGCACACAGGGCTGGAAAATAAAATGCAATGCCTCTCCTGCAAATTTTTCTCCACAGGTTCGTGACTTGTTTTCCTTGCAGATACCAAGGATGGATGGTTAAATTTCAGTGGTGAAATGTAAAATTTGTTACTACCGGTTCTGTGGGCGTGGCTTGGTGGGGGCGGTAATGTGAATGGGTGGCGTGGCCAACTTTTTTTTTAACTTTTAAAAGCATTTTTTTATAATCTCTTCAGCTGAAGAGGTTGTAAAAAATGCTTTTAAAAGGCTCTGGCAATCAGGCAACTCAGCTGGGATCGCCAGAGCCTTTTAAAAGCATTTTTACAACCCCTTTGGCCGAAGAGGTTGTAGAAAAAATGCTTTTAAAAGGCTCTGGGGATCCCAGCTGAGCCGCGCGATCATCAGAGGCTTTTTTTTAAACTTTTAAAAGCATTTCTTCGGCTGAAGAAAAAATGCTTTTAAAAGTAAAAAAAAACACCCTCTGATGATCGCGCAGCTCAGCTGGGCATGGGCGGGGGGCAGAGATTTTTGCTACCGGTTCTCTGAATCATTCGCTGCTATCGCTACCGGATCAGGCGATCCGGTTCAAACCGGAAGCATTTCACCCCGGTTCAGTGCTCCTCACCTGCATTGCTAAACAGGAGAAACTTGCCTTACACAATGTAAGCCGCCCTGAGTCTTCGGAGAAGGGCGGGATATAAATTCAAATAAAAAAAAAATAAAAAACAGCTCCAAGGTGGGAAGTGGCAACAACAAATGGAACCTTCCAAAGTTGATGGAAAGAGATGGGCACAAAAAGACTCTTCCTGAACTGATCTGGAGTAGAAGATTCTGGGAGTTGAAGTTCCATAGGTCTTAATGTTGCTGAAATTGGACACCCCTGATCTATATTGTTATAATTGCTTTGAATGTGGCTCCAGGGCCATCCACCGAAGGGGTGAAGGACATCAGTCCCAATGACTGCATCAAAGCCCTTTCCTTTTGTGTATCAGACGTGCAACCTGATAAAATAAGGCCATCACTGAGAGCATAGGCACCAAGACAAATTCCTTGTGTGTCCAGTCACACTTGGCCAATAAAAAATTCTATTCTATTCTATTCTATTCTATTCTATTCTATTCTATTCTATTCTATTCTATTCTATTCTATTCTATTCTATTCTATTCTATTCTACCAGTCAGACAGTTGTGGGAGCCCTCTTGATTCTTCTGACAGTCCCAAGAATCCGTTTGCAGGTATTTTGTCTTTAAAAACTAGATTGCATTACAATATGGTAACTATTTGCTGGAACTCATTACACAGAAGAATATAGTTAATTGAATAAGGCATGACGTTTTCCAACATGCGAGCAAGCCTGATTCTTATGCAAAGAGAGGCATTGTGTGACTGAGCTTTTTCCAGTAACCACTACACCAGAGGTCTTCAAACTTCAAGCTATGCTGGCTGGAGAATTCTGGGAGTTGAAGTCCACAAGTCTTAAAGCTGCCAAGTTTGAATTCTGGGAGTTGAATTCCACAAATCTTAAAGCTGCCAAGATTGAAGACCTCTGCACTACACCAACAAATTTCAGATCCAGTGAACTGACCTGATCTTTGTTCCATCCCTTTTGCAAATAGATACATTAAAAAAAAACAATAACCAGTAACTCTGGAGCTCCTGCCCTCACCAAAATTTTAATATAATTCTTGGCACAAAGGCATCAAAAATAGTTGCAAACCCTTACCTTGAGGAAAAACAATCATTTAAAAATACAAACGGAGTGTAGGAACAAATAACATTTAAAAAAAACCACAAGCTTTCCAATGCCATTTTGATGCACGCTTTGGATGCGTTGTGTGTAGGAGCAAATAACATTCTTTTTTTAAAAAAACAAGCTTTCCAATGCCATTTTGATATATGCTTTGGATGCATTGTTGAAAACAATGGTTTCGTGTGTGTTTTTTTTTACAAGTGGAAGAAATGTACAAAGGAGATAGCAACGGAGGCTAGAGGAAACTCCTAGATGCTGCTCCTTAATATAAACTGGCCAGAGGCGAACACACAAAGGTAAACTGGCTTTTTGATTATGGCAGCTTAAATTCCTAACAATTCATTGCACAGATACCCTTGGGGGAAATACTGTATGCTAGTGTGTTTTGCTTGCTCTCCTATTAACTTCCACTTCATTTCCAGGGTAACACTATTCCTGATTGGAGGAAAGACTTGCTTTAAGTGTCCAATAATATTCTCTGTATTGAAAGAAGCCATTAAATGGCCTGCAGTGGCATTCTGCTGTATACATGGACTCTTCACCAGAAGAAATGTGTCAGCCTGAAAATGATCCAGGTGTGGAAGACTCTTGTGCAAGATCTTTTCAGGGCACACTTATGACCAAGTGGTTCCCTTTTCAGCCTCTAGCACCCCCACACAAGCCTTCTTCTGCTAAGTTAAACCCGGATCACAGTCTAGACTAGGGGTCTCCAACCTTGGCAACTTTAAGCCTGGCGGACTTCAACTCCCAGAATTCTGGCAGTTGAAGTCCGCCAGGTTTAAAGTTGCCAAGGTTGGAGACCCCTGGTCTAGATCTGGGGTGTCTAACTCAAGGCCTGCGGGCCAGGTCTGGCCCGTGATATGATCGGATCTGTTTCACAGGGCCATCCCGGTTTACCCAGTGCAAAGAGGAAAGGTCGGGCCAGCATAGCATCGTCCTGGTCTACCCAATGCAAAAAGGAAACATGCCAGCAGTTTGGGGAGTGGTGTCAAGATGGCCAAGGCAGTGGTGGGTTTCAATTTTTTTTTACTACCAGTTCTGTGGGCGTGGCTTGGTGGGCATGGCATGGCTTAATGGGCATGGCAGGAGAAGGATACTGTAAAATCTCCATTCCTCCCGATCAGCTGGGACTTGGGAGGCAGAGAATAGATGGGGGCGGGGCCAGTCAGAATTTTTACTACCGGTTCTCCGAACTACTCAAAATTTCCACTACTGGTTCCCCAGAACTGCTCAGAACCTGCTGAAACTCGCCGCTGGGCCACACCCAGTGGTGGGATTCAAGTAATTTAACAACCGGTTCTCTGCCCTAATGATTTCTTCCAACAATCAGTTTGCCAAACTGCTCAGAAAGTTAAAACAGCCGGTTTTCCCGAAATGGTGAAAGCTGGCTGAATCCCACCATTGGCCATACCCATCCAGTTGGCCATGCCCACACAGCTCCCCCCCCCCCGGCGAGGTCAACCACAGCCCTGATGCGGCCCTCAATGAAATTGAGTTGGACACCCCTGGTCTAGATAGAGAGTACAAAGGGACTGGAGATTGCTAGTATGTCACCCTCCACACACACTTCCAAAAAGCAAGTTGAGTAAATAGCAGAGTTGGGCTGGCAGCATCCATTCAGATTTGCCACTGATCATCCCCAGAGAACTTAGGGCAGAGATGGCAAACCTTTGATGTGCCCGCGTTGCCAGCCTGCGTGCCAGAAGTGGCACGCAAAACCATCCTGCAAGGTATGCATGGCCCTGCTGGCCTTCGGGAGCGCCAATACCCAGAAGAGTGGTGGTCCATCGTGCATGCGCGAGCCAGCACCTGAACACCCGATACCGGCAAACAGCTGGCGCCCGACAAACAGCTGGCCATCGCACATGCGCGCAACGTCAACCCAGAAGGTCGGGTGCCGGCTTACGCATGTGTGACAGGATGCTGCTCTTCCGGGTTCCGCATTTCCGCGTGCACGACGGCCAGCTGACCCGCATGCATGTGATCACAGGAATGCGGAATAGGAGCCAGCAAGGCCGCACATTCTTTGTGGGATGGTTTTGCATGCTGCTTCTGGCACGCGTGCCATAGGTTCACCAACACTGACTTAGGGCCTTGATGTGCTCCTCAACATTCCAACCTCTGATGTTGATTCTGGTATGTTACAATATAGTTTGCTTACAATTCAATGGGGACAAACAGTAGCCGGTATGGAGCTAGGCGTATCAGCCATTGTTCTGGATTGCAACGTCAGCCTACTGAGTGACTACAACCAGCCCCTGGTCACTGTTGGCCAAACCATATATTTGCTGTCAAGGCAGCTCTTTCTAGGACATGTGCGTCTTCTTCATTTCCTGGTGGCTTAAATGGTCTTTTGGGAAATTAGCTCACCAGAGGCTCACAATTCAAGAATATCATTAATATTTCTCTTGACTGCCACCAAAATCACTCTCTGGCCAGCATAATGGGAGACCACCGACATCCCCTTAGTTTGAATGACCCATGAAAAATGCTTTGCATGGGCACTTTTACAAAATGCAACAGTAGGAATCCTATTCCCCCTGTCTTTGGTAGTTGCCGCTTAGAATCCATTTTAAAGCATTCTGAATAATAATTATAACAACAACAACAACAACAACAGTTATGGCAAAATAAAGAACCAGTATCTTCAGCATGCTGAAGTCCCTAAAACGCTTCTTCTCGTGGAAACATGAGGAGTTGAGTCGCTTGTGCTGTTTTGGAAGCGCCAATCTCTTTAGCATGCGGTTTTTGGGAGAATTACTCAGATTCCAGGATATGTGTAGGGAAAGTGTGTACTTGACACTGGGAGTCAAGAAACCATCCTGGTTAACATTGGATCTCCTCATTCAGCCGTCACCCATCACACCAATCGATTTCTTAAGGCACAAAGTGCAGGGAGATCCAGTTTATGCATTGTCCCCTGGGAAAGCTTTGAGGTGGCTCTTAACTTGAGGTTGTCAGCCCTGGAGATGCCTCTGCTATGTGTTTAAGAGATCCATCGGTATCTGAAGAGGAGCTCAACGGCTCCTTGGTCGACCCACAGTCATCTTCTGCTTGGCTTTCCTTCGAGACCTCTGGCTGAGCTTGGTTGTTCAACTTTTCTTCTGCTTCGATTTCCTCTGAGGTGGGAATGGAATTTTTCTTTGGGCGGCCCTTGGGTTTCGTGGGGGCCTCCTGTCCCCCTTTCAGGACCTAGAATAAAAATAAACGAAGCTGTTATGGCTATATTGAATAAACAGAGTAACAGAGGAGTTGGAAGGGACCTTGGAGGTCATCTAGTCCAGGGGTCTCCAACCTTGGACCCTTTAAGACTTGTGGACTTCAATTCCCAGAGTTCCTCAGCCAGCTTTGCTGGCTGAGGGACTTCGGGAGTTGAAGTCCACAAGTCTTAAAGGGACCAAGGTTGGAGACCCCTGATCTAGTCCAACCCCTTGCTCACACAGGAGACCTATACTAGGGATTTGAACTGCCAAACTGCCGACCTTTCTGATCGACAAGCTCAGCATCTTAGCCACTGAGCCACCTAGCCAGATCCTCCACCGAAGCTGCGCGGAATCAAAGCCGGCGAAGGAGCGCCGGTCACAGCACGAACTGATTTTTGCTTCTTTGTCGACATCTTAAGTTTATTTTGCTCTATGCCCTACATTGGTTGGCATTAAGAACCACCTACCCACACCCCATTGTTAGCATTTTGTGCATTTTTGCCTAATTTACACATTTGCCAAGCAATTTCCCCTAATTTATTACATGCTCGCCTGTTATTTTCACGGATTCCTAAATTTTTATGCATAATAATAAATCTTTTATTGCAACTCGTGGCAAAATTTGGAGAAGGGTTTTAATATATGCAGTGTTTGAGAGATGAGTCAGATATGCAATTAAAAGCAAGTAGAAAACATTCTTCCCATATCATGAACACTAGTCATTATTGCTCCAGGCAAACATGTTGCTATTTTCCATTTATTGATTTATTCATCCATCACATTTCTATACTTCCCATCTCCATCCCATCATGCCATCCCATCAAAATTTTATCATTGTGCAAATTTTGGAGGCAACAAACAAAAACTAGAGTAAAAATCATTAGCTATTTAAAAACTAGAGAAAAAAAATCAAATCAGCGCACAAGACAAAACTTCATATGTACCTGGCATAAATTGAGTGGTATTGTTTTATGTTGTGAACAAAATAAAGATTTTTTTGGTCAAATATTAAACATCCTTAGGCCACAATGATTAAACACTGTAAAAATAGTCCTTGCCAAAACCAAAAACTGATGAACAAATATTTGCAATACTCAGGTTATGGTTATAAAATTGTCACTCAGAAACTCAATCCATTTTTATGTGTGTTTTACCAACAGAACTTTGATTGCGCCATTTTAAAGTTGTAGCCATTGTTTGACCATACCTTGTAAAGAATCCTGGATGTACTTATTTTTTGTGGGGTGGATAGGCTTAATTATGGTTTTAGAGTCACCCTGAAATCAACTGATATGTTCCTCAGGGTCAGATTCATTCCTGCTGAAGTCACTCAACTGACACTTAATTTAACCGTTAGTGCTTTCTCCGAATTCATTAAATGCTTACCATTTTTTTCCATTTCATCCTGCGATTTTGGTACCAGGTTTTCACTTGGAGTTGAGTGAGGCCCAGCGACTGAGCAAGATCCAGCCTAGGAGAGAAACTATCCAGATTAATGAACAAGAAGAATGTGACATATTATTCATGAGACCTGATTACACTGCCTCTGACTGAAAGTCAGCAAATGGTTCATGCACTATTGTGTGGATCAAGAGACCAGCTGCTTAATCGGACATGACTAATGATTAGAGAAGACCGATGACTAGTGATCAAACAAGAGCAATGACCACAGTATTGGGCATTGTAGGGTTTCTAAACGAGTCACACCAAACGCAATAGGAAGTCGGTCTAAGAAAGCAAACAAAGGCCTGTGCTCTATATTTGCTTTTTAAAAGCAAACATTTTAGTTTGCTTAGGACTGTATGAACTAAACCAGGGGTCAGCAACCCGCGGCTCTGGAGCTGCATGTGGCTCTTTCATCCTTCTGCTGCAGTTCCCTGTTGCTAGTTAGCTCCACAATTGATAGGGCTTTCGGTTAGGACAGGAAAAAGAATGCCGCGCTAGGAGACTCTATGGTGGGGAAACCGATCCCCAGTCGGCAAAGGAAAAAGGACGCCGTGCTAGGAGGAGACTCTATGGTGGGGGAACCGGAGTTCCGGTTGGCTCCAGAATTGAATGGGGGCTTCCGGTTAGGACCTTTGTGGCTCTTTGAGTATTTAAGGTTGCCGACCCCTGAACTAAACAATTCTTAGCACTGGGTTTACTTCTCAGCAGGGATACCTTGCACCTTTTCTACAAGTTCTCCTTTCAGATTACACAACGTGAATTGTGTCGTGCTGGTTCAGAATTATTTTTTTAAAAAATGGTTACATTTAGAATGTAAAAAATGGAATAATTCCTCTGGTTCAGAAGCTGCACTGGGTGTTATGCTGAGAATCGCACTGCAGAACTGGATGAAGCCAGAATCCACCCTGAAGTGGACATCAGGAGTTTGAAATGGTATTTGAAGCAACTGAAAGATATTCGCCACCTATTTTTCCCCTTAGTTCTTCTCAAACTTCAAAATTGTCAAAGACGGTGTCAGCATTCCAGAAAACCCCAGCTCCAATTAAAAATTCCAAGACAGGCATTTTCTCAAAGTTCCCATTTATTAGAGTAGGTATACTGGCACATCTGGGAAAACCCGAATCTGAGAGTTCCGGGTTTTCCCTGAGTAAATCAAACCCCCAAATCCAGCCCCTGCATCACTTGGTCCAATCACCATCCGTCCCATCGTGAGACACCACTCCAACCACTCCTTCTCCAGATGCATGACCTTGACCAAAAAGAAGAATGCTATTTTGTCTAACTACATTCCCTCTACTAAATCCCCCCCCCTCCTAATTTCCCACGCACAAGAAGGTGGCAGCGTGGAAGCTTCCGGTGTTAATATGGCTTCCAAAGCTGACACATGGTCCTACTTTTCAGTTCCAGCTGTTCTACTGGCTTCTCGGGAAAGGGCATTGACTTCTGAATTTTGTTTTGTTTTGTTGTTGTTGTTGTTGTTGTTATTTGCTCCAAGAAGCCATAAAATCTGGTAGGTGAGCTTGCCGTCTTAAACATGTTTATCTCAATTATAAAAGCCTTAAGGTAAAAATAACGAAAAAATGTTTTCCTGCTGGACAAACTGCAGTATTACATGATATTATGAGCCGTGGTGGCACAGCGGTGGTTAGAGTGCAGTACTGCAGGCTACTTCTGCTGACTGCTGGCTGTCTGCAATGTGGCAGATTGAATCTCATCAGGCTCAAGGTTGACTCAGCCTTCCAAGGTGGGTAAAAATGAAGACCCAGATTGGGGGCAAGAGGCTGACTCTGTAAACCACTTAGAGAAGGCTGTAAAGCACTATAAAGCGGTATATAAGTCTAAGTGCTATTGCTATCCATGACAGAAGAAAAAAAAGCTGGACAGTACCGACCAAATTAAACGTAAAATTGGTAGACAAAGTAAAGTTCTCCATTGCACATTCACAACTTAGATGAGTTGCCTAAACAGGGACAATGTTCGTCACAGTTGTGAGAAACTGGGGATTAAAACATTTGATCCTCTTTATTAAGAAAATTTTATTTGAATATTTTGAATTGTTTATGATAAGAAAATGTAAATACTCTGTTCATGAATTGTGGTTGTGTGGAAGGGGGGGAAATTAAAAAACAATAAAAACTTGTTCAAAAAAAGCCCCCCATTTGATCTACTGTCTCTCGGAGATCTGGCTAAGGGCAACCAAATGAGACTTCCTGTTTAGAGATAAGAAACTAGTGTGGCTGAGAAATGTTAAAGCGAGAATAGTTATGGCAGAAGATTTTTTTATTTCACTTTGCCAAAGTAAAACTATTGGAGTTGGACATCCTGGTCCATTGATGGTTGTAAAGAACAAGACGATCTTGTTCTACTTTCTGCCTTTCCTTGCTTTTGATTGATTTTAAGCCCGACATGGTCTTCTCTAACACAGCAGGTAGCAGCGGGTATTCCCCTAATATCAGAACTGTGTTTACCTAATCAATCTTCAGAGCCAGAATGTCAGAGTCAAGCTCATGAAACTCACTGAACAAAGGCACTTGAATGAAACTTGCTGGTGCTGCTCATGAGTTATGCCTTTTCCATGATTAATATTAGTGAACCGGAACACAAATGGTGCGGAGGCAACATCAACAAACATGATGCACCTTGTCTTCTTTCACGCACCAGCAGTTGCGTAACGAATGGTTGTGATTTAGTCTTAAAATTTCCCAACCAGTTTTCTCTCGAGATGCCCTTCCCAGCGTAAACAATACGTTCTCTTCCTTGGTTTGCAGTTGTGGAAGAGTGGCGACGGCATTTGTACTTTGTTTGGAAACAAAGTGACGACGTAGATAGGCTGAGTTCATACGATTTAGCATACCGGGTTAACAAAACACAGTGTAGGGTTCCCCACTTAACAGGCTACATCCAAACAAAGGCATCGTATTATAGCTTAGCATGTTCATACAACATGCTAAGACAATGGTGGGCTCCAGCGGTAAGCTGCTGCAGGTTTGAAAGGGTTCGGGAGAACTTGTAGCTATGCAGTTTGGAGAACCCCCAAATCCCACTTCTGGCTGGCCCCACCCACCCCGCCCCTCCTAGGAGTCCCCACACAGCCTGTTTTGGATGCAGGTAAGGGCAGGACATGCACAGAGGCTCAAGGTGGGCGAAAAACGGGCCTACCGGAAGTTCGGGAAGGCCGGAAATGGGTCCATTTCTGGCCTCCAGAGGGCCTCTGGAGCCTGGGGTGGCCATTTTCACTCTCCCGGAGGCTCAAGGAAAGCCTCCAGAGCCCAGGGAGGGCAAAAACATCCCCCTCCGCCATGATGCAGGAGGCTGACTAGGCCACGCCCACCATGGCCACACCCATCCAGCAACCAGGCAGAAGCCCTGACTCCAAACCATAAACACTGCCCAGAAAATATTCTGAGTAATTGGATAGCACAATGTATTCGCCCTTTTACTGTGGAAGGGAGAGACCTGCTGAGAAAGCGCATGTGTCCCTCCCTTCCTTATCAAATAAATAAATCAATTGATTCCCAAAGTATCACATATTAAGGGCGAATTGTCCCATTCCATTGGGCAAAGGGAAATGTGTCAGCTCAATCTTCTTGGGCCAGAATAACGCATGCCTATCATGGCTAAATTACCTGTAATCCCTTTCGGATTGGTTGCTTACTCGTGGAAGACTACTGATGGTTGCCTAGGAAACGGAAGCACAAACACCAGGTTTGAGGCCAAAATTGCCCTTCCTCATCTGGCTTAAATCATGAAGAATGCTGAGCAATATTAACAGCGCCCAATTCAGAGAGCAGCAATGGCCTGAGAATATGATCAAGGGGACCATGGCTGATAGGCTCTTGGGAATTATAGGCTCTTGAGAATTATAGGGAACTTGGGAATTACAGTTCAGCAAGATCTGAAAAGAGTGGGCTTCTTCACCTATAACAAGGGTGTCAAACTCTCGCCACATCATCATCACATGACGTATTTGAGGCTAAAAGATATGAAGAACGGTTGCAGGAACTGGGTATGTCGAGTTTGATGAAAAGATGGATTAGGGGAGACATGATAGCAGTGTTCCAATATCTCAGGGGCTGCCCCAAAGAAGAGGGAGTCAAGCTATTCTCCAAAACACCTGAGGGTAGAGCAAGAAGCAATGGGTGGAAACTAATCAAGGAGAGAAGCAACTTAGAACTAAGGAGAAATTTCCTGACAATTAGAACAATTAATCAGTGGAACGACTTGCCTGCAGAAGTTGTGAATGCTCCAACACTGGTAATTTTTAAGAAGATGTTGGATAACCATCTGTCTGAGATGGTGTAGGGTTTCCTGCCTGGGCAGGGGGTTGGACTAGAAGGCCTCCAATGTCCCTTCCAACTCTGATATTATTGTTGTTGTTGCTGCTGTTGTTGTTGTTGTTGTTATTATTATTATTATTATTATTATTATTATTATTATTATTATTATTATTTTCCCCCTTCGCTAAACTGGGGGTGGGGATGGCCACCGTATGACGCATCTGGTCCACAGGCTCAAGTTTGACATCCCTGACCTATAATGTTTAAGGCAGTGGTGAAATGTAAAATTTGTTACTACTGGTTCTGTGGACATGACTTGGTGGTGGTGGGGTAATGTGACTGGGTGGGCGTGGCCAAACTTTTAAAAAAAAATCTTTTAAAAGCATTTTTTCTACAACCTGTTTTTTCGACAACCTCTTCAATCGGCTGAAGAGGTTGTAGAAAAAAATGCTTTTAAAAAGCTCCTCTGATGATCAGGCAACTCAGCTGGGATCGCCAGAGACTTTTAAAAGAATTTTTTTCTACAACCTCTACGGCCAAAGACGTTTTCAAAGCCTCTGACGATCCCAGCTGAGCTGCGCGATCATCAGAGGCTTTTTTTAACTTTTAAAGCATTTTTTCAGCTTTTAAAAGTAAAAAAAACCAACCAAAAACCTCTGATGATAGCGCAGCTCAGCTGGGCATATGGGGTGGGCAGGGATTTTTGCTACTGGTTTTCTGAACCACCTGCCACCATCGCTACTGGATCGGGTGATCCAATCCAAACCGGGAGCATTTCACCCCCGATTTAAGGCCAGACAAAGATAGAATAGAATAGAATAGAATAGAATTTTATTGGCCAAGTGTGATTGGACACACAAGGAATTTGTCTTGGTGCATATGCTCTCAGTGTACATAAAAGAAAAGATACGTTCATCAAGGTACAACATTTACAACACAATTGATGATCAATATATCAATATAAATCATAAGGATTGCCAGCAACAAGTTATAGTCATACAGTCATAAGTGGAAAGAGATTGGTGATGGGAACTATGAAACGATTGATAGTAGTGCAGATTCAGTAAATAGTCTGACAGTGTTGAGGGAATTATTTGTTTAGCAGAGTGATGGCCTTCGGGGAAAAACTGTTCTTGTGTCTAGTTGTTCTGATGTCAGAGATAGTTAAGATATTGTCAAGTGCCTGCAACCACACCCACAATGGAAAGACTCCAATTGACTATTTTATTGTAGTCTACCTATAGTACAAGAATCTCCCAAGACTGCTTGTCTTTCCTTGGGAACGAACAGATCAGGTTCCTGGCACTTCAGCGGACGATCAGGCTCTTGTGACTGTGCAAGGTTAGTTTCCAGTTAATAGCAATAGCATTTAAACTTATACACTGCCCCGTTGCACTTTTACAGTGCTCTGTGGGTGGTTTACAATGTCAGCATATTGCCCCCAACAATCTGTGTGCTCGTGTTACCGACCTTAGAAGGACGAAAGCCTGAGAAAACCTTGAGCCCCTTCAGGACTGAACTCCTGGCTGTGGAGTGAGTTAGCCTGCAGAGTTGCAGTTTAACCACTGAGACACCAGGCTAGTGGTGGGTTGCTACCGGTTTGCCCCGAATCAGCAGCAGCGGTGGGAGGCTCCACCCATCCACGCCGGACACTTCTGCGCATGCGCAGAAGCATTGCGTATGTGCAGAAGTGGCATGCGTGCCTACAAGTGCGGAAGTGCCCTCGAGCGAACCGGTACCGATGAATTTTGAAACCCACCCCTGCACTAGGCCTCTTGTTCCCTCCATCTTGCTGGCTGGGAGTTTCCCAACGGATATAAGGTCAAACTATGGCATAACTATTGTCTGTACAAACTGGATGAATGTGCCTTCCTTCTTTGATACAGTTGATTCTTCTTTAAAACGAATTAAAATTATGCTCTGTTCAGAGCAGGGGTCTCCAACCTTAGGAAATTTAAGCCTGGAGGACTTCAACTCCCAGAATTCCCCACCCAGCTGGCTGGGGATTTCTGGGAGTTGAAGTCCTCCAGGCTTAAAGTTGCTAAGGTTGGAGACCCCTGGTTCAGAGGCCTCTCCTTCACCACGGGCAATGGGTTAAACCCTTCCGATTCTGAATTTCAGCACCCAGAACCCAATCTAGAACAAAACTCCCACACTTTTAATTCCATTGTTGAGTCCATTCATTCGGTCATTCATTTCCCGAAGGCCATCACTCTGCTAAACAAATAATTCCCTCAACACTGTCAGACTATTTACTGAATCTGCACTACTATTAATCTTCTCATAGTTCCCATCACCAATCTCTTTCCACTTATGACTGTATGACTGTAACTTGTTGCTGGCAATCCTTATGATTTATATTGATATATTGATCATCAATTGTGTTGTAAATGTTGTACCTTGATGAACGTATCTTTTCTTTTATGTACACTGAGAGCATATGCACCAAGACAAATTCCTTGTGTGTCCAATCACACTTGGCCAATAAAAATTCTATTCTATTCTATTCTATTCCCGTGGTTCTTATTATGTGATGAATATTAAAACAATTGCCAGGCAGAGTTGGTTTCCTTCTCAAGCAACTCCGATTTGCTCTTAGCACTGACTTCATATTTGCTCTCAGCTAGTGGAGATAATCTGATTCTCCATTTCATAGGAAGCAAGCTTCTAAGTATCACTGCCCATAAATCCATCCTGGCAAGTATGCGGGTATCTAGCACGCTCACAGCCTGGTATGTATTTTCCACTGATATGATCTATTCATGTAGCCTTTGATTCTAAGGGAAGGGTGCTTTGAAATCTGATCCGGTTATGTGTCCAAGCCTTTAGACAAGAGCAGCAGACTCATCTTCACATGCTTAGAAGGCATCATGGTCCACTCAGCACCTGAACAGCTGAGAGCAGCAGGGCTAAGGGACCCCCACTCTGTTGTGGCTGGAAAGATCTTCAATGCTTATTGGAGAAACAGACTTAAACCCTGCAGAGGATTTCCTTTCTGAAGTGGTGATACGATGAGGCTCAAAGGTTACCGGCTCTTAGAAAATTAAAACTAGGTCTTTTGTATTTTAAAGCATCTGCCTGGTTAGTCTTTTCTCCTCTCTATAGCATGTAGGTAAAAGGAAAAGGTTCCCCTTACACATATGTGCTAGTCGTTCCCGACTCTAGGGGGCGGTGCTCATCTCCATTTCAAAGCTGAAGAGCCAGCGCTGTCTGAAGATGTCTCCATGGTCATGTGGCCGGCATGACTCAACGCCAAAGGCACATGGAACGCTGCTACTTTCCCACCAAAGGTGATCCCTATTTTTCTACTTGCATTTTTTAACCTGCTTTCAAACTGCTAGGTTGGCAGAAGCTGGGACAAGTCACGGGAGCTCACCCCGTTACACGGCACTAGGGATTCGAACCGCTAAACTGCCGACCTTTCGATTGACAAGCTCAGCGTTTAAGCCACTGAGCCACCACGTCCCTCCTTTATGTATTTATGTATTTATGCTTTATGTAGCCGATAAAGCAGCCCAACTCTGTCTTTTAAGGCTGCTAAATGTTGTTGTTGTTAGGAGATAATTTTGTGTGGCTCGTTTTTATTTGGTCATTTTTACTGGTTTTATTTATTGGTCAATTTTATTGATTGCATTCTTATTGGTCGAGGAGTGGAATTAAGTTCTGTCTCTCTGTCCTTCAAGCGCATATCAGTATTCCTGCCAGTATATATTGCTCCACTTAAATTAATCTAAATCTAGAACTTCTGAATGTCTTCTTTTCAAATGGTAAATGTAGAAGATATTTTGTCCCCCCTCCTTTAAACCTGTTAAAAATATAACTGACTTCTATGTTAGTTGTTCACTAATTGTTCACACACATGTCATGTAGCTGGCTCTACCCATTAGGCATTTGGGGCAATCATCAATGATAACAGAAATTAAAGGTTTCAGGGTCAGCTGCTTATCCAATCTCCTGCCTTTGAGATCACAGCTATATATGCAACTGGAATAAGAAAGATAGGATCCTAATCTGTTCATAGGAATTTTTAGGACATCAACGGCCATTGTTTTGAACAGCCCCATAATTTGCAGATTACATGAGTATACAAGAAAGTTAAACATAATTCTTATTTTGCAAACTCTGGCTCATCTTGGCTATATGAGACTTTGAGGCGTAACTTACTCAATATCTTCAGTCAAGTACTGCTAATACTCCTACTCCCAGAGAGCTACTTCTAGAGACAAAAGGGGTAAATCCCTAGGAATATTTGTTTCTAAGTGATTCTCCACTTCCTTTTCCTCCAATTGTCTTAGATTTTGTAGAGGGATTAAGGGATCTTTCATTTCTACAATCGCACCCAGCCATTATGTTGAATGATGTATCATAGAGCAGTAGTCAAAGCTCCATATTATAATAACAACTTGGCTCATGCAGGATTTCTGCTGCCTTCTTAAAGGCCACTAAGTCTCATTTCATAAAGAGAAAACTGATATGGCCTCTTCTAATATTGGTATCCAATGTAACCATACCTGCTAGTCCTCAGGGTATTACTCAGCCTTGAGTTCAATCCACTTTCAAAGATTTTCCAAAGCTGGAGTATTCACAGGACAATTTTACCATGCTAAGATTGCATAAGTGATTAGTGGTGAATTCCTAACGTGGAATCTGATGCAGACATATCATTCTCAATAGCAACTTGCTCTTAGAACCATGCGTAATGCAGAAATCAACCCCTAAATGACCTCCAAATGCTTTAGATGTTAAGTCCCATGCTCCCTTGCCATTGGTGAAATTCAAATTTTTTTACTACCGGTTCTTTGGGCATGGCTTGTTGGGCGTGGCTGGGAAGGATACTGCAAAATCTTCATTCCCACCCCACTCCAGGGGAAGGATACTGCAAAATACCCATTCCTTCCTCACTCCTAGGGGAAGGATATTGCAAAATCTCCATTCCCACCCCACTCTGGGGCCAGCCAGAGATGGTATTTGCCCATTCTCTGAACTGCTCAAAATTTCCGCTACCTGTTCTCTGAACTGCTCAAAATTTCCGCTACTTATTCTCTGAACTGCTCAAAATTTCCGCTACCAGTTCTTCAGAACCTATCAGAACCTGCTGGATTTCACCCCTGTTCCTTGCCACTACCCATGCTGGCTGAGGCTGATGGGAGTTAGAAATCCAAGATACCTTAAAAGCACCAGGTTGCCCATCAAAGCATCAGTGTCTTCTCTAACCAGTTGGTTTGTTCTTTCACCCACCCACCCAACTCAACCCAACCCAACCCAACCCAACCCAATCTCTCCTCAACCAACCTGTCTGGGGTGGACAGATATTTCTGCTTTTGGAATTTCTTCTCTAGTCCCATCAGCTGCAACTCTGTGAAGATGGTCCGGCTGCGACGAGGCTTTTTCAAGGGGAGGGTGGGGTGCTCTGTCTCGGATTCACTGCTTCCATGAGTTTCGTTGGCTTGGCTCTCTGAACAGGTGCTTCCCGAAGGTGGGAGCGGGGAGAGAACGCGAGAGGTGCTCACTGCAGGAATGAAGCGAGAGACCGCTGAAGGCTGTCGGGTGATGACAGAGATAAGTGGATAAGCCCGGAGAGAAGAGGATCCTGGGAAATAAGCATCAGAGAAGGAAAGGCATTACCAAGAGAGGTTGGCTAGACAGATTGCTTCATCTTTAAGGTCTGAGCTCTACTTCGATCAAGATTTGATTAACACAGAGTACATAGTGGATAAGATACTGTAAGGTCTGTACATCAGTTGGGGCCACCAAAAGCAGGGTAGAGGCAATCAGTGGTGAAATTCAAATTTTTTTACTACCGGTTCTGTGGGTGTGGCTTGGTGGGCGTGGTGTGGCTTGGTGGATGTGGCTTGGTGGGCATGGCAGGGGAAGGATATTGCAAAATCTCCATATCCACCGCACTCCAGGGGAAAGACACTGCAAAATCCCCATTCCCTCCCCACTCCAGGGAAAGGATACTGCAAAATCCCCAATCCCTCCCCACTCCAGGGAAAGGATACTGCAAAATCCCTATTCCCTCCCCACTCCTGGGGAAAGGACATTGCAAAATCTCTATTCCCACTTCACTCTGGGAGCAGCCAGAGGTGGTATCTGCCGGTTCTCCGAACTACTCAAAATTTCCGCTACCGGTTCTCCAGAACCTGTCAGAACCTGCTGGATTTCACCCTTGGAGGCAACCTTTCTTTTTAGTGCCTTAATTTTCCTTCTTTCATTTAAAAAAAAAAAACATGTTCCAAACAACAGCAGCAAGCTTTAAGTAATTACCTACAGGCACTGATCGATTGTGGGGTAGGTGTTGGAAAAGAGAGGATTTTATTAGTACAAGAAAGGTGACTTCTCCTCCCTCTCCAAGGCCCTCAGTCTTGAATGGACCCACCATGTGTTTGCAATTAAATATACAAAATCATAAAACTGAGGCGGAAAACATGTAGATTGCATGTGATCTAGTTAAGGCCTAGGCAGCTGATTTAGCCTCCGACATGTCATATGTGCTCTGATTTTCATCCTTCAACTCCTTAGGAATTAGCACTGGAAGGTCCAACCAGCAGAAGATCAAGGCATGGCTGGCCGCCACCTTCTTACAAGCTGGGAAGAAGCATTTATGGACTTTAGGATATAACCCTGAAGGTTACAGGAGTTTCATTGGAGAGATTATAAAACCCATTTCATTTTCTTCCTTTTTAAAAAGAAACTTAACAGTTTATTGGCAAACATAGTCAGCTTCACAGATCAACGTTCTAGAGGCTATTATGAAATAAATATAATATACCTTACAGTAGTAGAAAAAAAAGCTGCAATTGTTTATAGAAGTGCTTGCCTCCACTGGTCATTGGACAGATCAATTTATTGGTCATTGGACAGATCAATTTACTGGTCATTGGACAGATCAATTTATTGGTCATTGGACAGATCAATTTATTTTATGTCTGGACTTGTTTGGCATGTGTTTGCTGAAAAATTCAGCCTTTCTAAAGCATGATAACTAAAGGGCATTATTGTTGTTTGCACTTCTCACATTTTATACATTTGATACCCGAAATAATTTTGAAATTTGGAGTGCTCTTTATTCTAGATTGAATATCTACCTTTAATGACCTTGGTATGTTTTTTTGAATAAGAGGAGAATAAAAACCCATGACAGAAGGGTTTTTGGCCGAGGTACTTAAAGCCACGAGTGTGAACCAAGTCAATGTGTTTAAAAACACAAGCCGAATAAATTCACAAGTGTGTGTTTGTTGTGCATATGTATGGTGGTACACTTTCCACTTTTCCTGAGCACAGATGCCGGTAAATGAGTAAAACATTTCCGTTGAAGGAGAAAACGTGGTAGCAAAATCATTTTTCTGCAAACAACATAGCAGAAAAACAGCATAGCTTACTTAAAAATGGTTTTGCTATCATGATTCTTCCATAGTTTTCTGCTGAGGCACCAAGGAAACCACAAAACCCATTAAAAAGTAATAAATCAATGACACTCAAAAACTATATGCAAATACACACACACACACACACACACACACACAAAACTTGGAAGATTAAAATCATTACAGGGAAGCATTTCTTTTTTAGCAAGGTCTTTCTTCTTAGTACATTAAAGTTGTTGGGTTAATGGTGCTTTCCTTATTTGGGTAGAGTTCAAGGACAAGAATGCCATGGGTGACTGAAGTTTGGGAAAGTCAACACAACTTTAAGGGAAGGTGGTGGAAACATCATCATCAGCTCAACAGGGAAATGAAAAAATATGAAATAACATTTAGCCGACACAGGTAAAAAGTTATGCCGGATCAAAAAAAAAATAATAAATCTGGTTTTTCCTAACCTTCGTCTTTCAATTTCATGAAAAAGGAAGTGCTTCTACTTTTTTTTGCGGGGGGTGGGGGGGGGAGAGGGGCTTTCAAGGAGAAGAACCATTTTGCTGAAGTTGTCACATGTGGGGTGCTCAATTCAACTGGCTGCCAGTTACCATGAAATCTGAACACTCCTCCTCCTTGCTTCCGATCTCTCCCAAACATCGTGGTTTTTAATCAAGCAGTTTCAGGTAGGCCATCACTCTGCTAAACAAATAATTCCCTCAACACTGTCAAACTACTTACTAAATCTGCACTACTATTAATCTTCTCATCGTTCCCATCACCCACCTTCTTCCACTTATGACTGTATGACTGTAACTTTGTTGCTGGCAATCCTTATGATTTATATTGATATATTGATCATCATTTGCATTGTAAATGTTGTACCTTGATGAAGGTATCTTTTCTTTTATGTACACTGACAGCATATGCACCAAGACAAATTTCTTGTGTGTCCAATCACACTTGGCCAATAAAAAATCCTATCCTATCCTATCCTATCCTATCCTATCCTATCCTATCCTATCCTATCCTATCCTATCCTATCCTATCCTATCCTATCCTATCCTATTCTATTCTATTCTATTCTATATTGTCTCCATGACTTTGAAGATTATGGTTTCCACAACTGCATTCTTCTGCTTTGGTTGTAAATCTGGAGAGCTCAGCTGATAGTAAGGAGGAATTCGTTTGCGTCTCATCCTTTAGGGTGGGGAGTGTAACTGAAACCGCAGGAGGGCTGGGGAGGGTGGAGAAGAAACTTCTGAAGATGTTTGCAGTGCTATGGCAACAAGGAAAAGATGGTGCGCTGTCAGTGGCATGACGAGTGACGAAGTGATTGGCAGAGCGGTACGTAGGGCATATCCTTGTCCTATCATTGCCTTGGTAGCCATGAATGAGAAGACTCTTCTTCAGCTACATTTCTCTTTAGAACATAATCATGAAGCTAGAAGGGACCTTTGAGGTCTTCTATCTAGTCCAGGGGTCTGCAACCTTAAATACTCAAAGAGCCATTTGGACCCGTTTCCTACAGAAAAGAAAACACCAGAAGCCACAAAACCTGGGTGGGCGAGGCCAACTCGATTTCACTCATTTCCACCAGTCAAATGAAACCCTTCTAGCCACGCCTACCCAGCTGGTCATTAGGGCAGAACCAGTTGTTAAAAAACACCAGGAACCACAAAATCCTTTTGACATCTCTCTCTCTCCCCTCCCTCCTCCATCTCTCTCCCTCTCTCTCCACCCTCTCTCTCTGTATCTGCCCTGGCACTTCTCCATCCCCTGCCGTTGCCCTTACCTTCTCAGGCCAGGCAAGGAGTGACTGGGAGGGAAAGTTGAGGGGCGGGGCCAGCCAGTGGGGAAATAACCCAACAGGGAGCCACAGCAGAGGGCCCAAAGAGCTGCATGCGGCTCTGGAGCCACAGGTTGCTGACCCCTGATCTACTCCAATTCCCTGTCAAGGCAGGAAATCTTATAACTATCCCGGTCAAATGTTTGTTTGGCTTATTTTCAAAAACCTCCAGTGATGAACACCCAAATTCTGGGAGGCAAGCTATTTCATTGATTAATTGTTTTGACTGTCACAAAATTTCTCCTTACTTCTAAGTTGGATCGCTCTTTAACAAGTTTCCACCCATTGCTTCTTATCCTGCCCTCAGGTGCTTTGGAGAATATTTATTTATTTTATTTATTTTATTTTTTCGCATTTTTATACCGCCCTATCTCCCTAGGGACTCAGGGCGGTTTACAGCCAGATAAAACATACATATAAATACCGAATAAAACCACAGTTAAAAAATTTATTAAATAAGGCCGAATATTTAAAATAAAAATGCAAATAATAAAACCCCATTAAAAACCAAATTCAAAATTTAAAAATTCTAGTCCAGTCCTGCGCAAATAAATAGATGTGTCTTAAGCTCGCGGCGGAAGGTTCGAAGGTCAGGAAGTTGGTGAAGTCCTGGGGGAAGTTCGTTCCAGAGGATGGGAGCCCCCACAGAAAAGGCCCTTCCCCTGGGTGTCGCCAGTCGGCACTGCCTGGCCGACGGCACCCTGAGGAGTCTCTCCCTGTGAGAGCGCACGGGTCGGTGGGAGGCAATTGGTGGCAGCAGACGGTCCCGTAAGTAACCCGGCCCTATGCCATGGAGCGCTTTGAAGATAATTACCAAAACCTTGAACTTTTGAATAAATCTTTTGAATAAATCAAAACCCTCTTCCTTATGATATCCCCTCAAATACTGGAAGACAGCTATGATGTCCCCCACCCCAAATCCTTCTGTATGATTAGCTAAACATACCAAGTTCTCTTAACTGTTCACGGTACACTCTAGCCTCCATACCTCTTTCCTTTGTTGCTCTTTTCTGCACACTTCCTTATTTTTTCATTTTTATTATTTCCTTCTTTAGGAGGAGGTCACATTCTCAGAACCACTTCTGATCAGATGGCATTTGTTCCAGGGGTGGGCTTCAAAAATTTTAGCAAGGGGTTCTTTGCCCAGTTGCTGGGTGGGCATGGCTATGGTGGGCGTGGCCTAGTCTGCCTCCTGCACCACAATGGGGGGGGGGGCATTTTTGCCCTCCCTGGGCTCTGGAGGATTTTGTCGAGCCTCCGGGAAGGTGAAAACAGCCTCCCCAGGCTCTGGAGGCCTTCTGGAGGCCAGAAATGGGCCTGTTTCCGGCCTTCCCGAACTTCTGATAGGCCCATTTTTCACCCTCCCTGAGCCTCCGTGCGTGCCCTGCATTTACCCGCATCCAAAATAGGTCGTGTGGTGACTCCTGGGAGGGGTGGGATGGGGTGAGTGGGCCAGCCAGAAGCGGGATTTGGGGGTTCTTCGAACTGCAGAGAATCTTAGCTAGAGGTTCTCCCGAACCCCCAGCAGCCCACCACTGATTTGTTCATAAGTTTCCTCCTCACTGAATCGGTTCTAGACTGAAAGTCAGCATATTTAGCGGACAACCATCTGTAGAATGGATGTTCTTCATTCAGCGCTTCCCAGAATCTCCAAAGAACCCCCAGATTGAAAATCCAGCTAGCTGTTTACCAAACCTGAGTTAGACGGACTCATGTTTCTAAGCGATGTAAAGTCATTTAACTTTTTCTGTGTTTTTAAACTGAAAAACAAACAAAAAAAAGTGGAAAAACCTTAGGGCTGCCTTTCACGTTAAAAGGAAAACAGGATGATGGTTGTTTTTTTTTTAAAAAAAAGCTAAACAATTAACCAAGCTCGGCAGATAAGATGTTGGCCATAAACTCAGATGACCCAAGCTCTATTCTGAGTTCTGACTCATGGCGTGACCTTTAACAAGTCACTTTCCTTCTCCATCTCCATTTCATTTTCATTGGCATCCCACTCCTCAAAATGCTGTCTTGCAATTAAATCCCATTAATTGGAAAAATCGTCGTTGTCATCAAATGTCCATCACTGTACAGATAGTCCTCAATTTATTACCATATTTGAGAACAGAATTGCTGGTGCTGAGCAAGGCCGTTATTAAGTGAGCCCCACCCAATTTTATGGCCTCTTTGGCCACGGTTGTGAATGAATCACACGGTTGTTAAATGAATCTGGTTCCCTGGTTGACTTTGCCTTTCAGAATCCAGTTGGGAAGGTCACAAATGGTGATCTCATGACTCCGGGACCCTGCAATGGTCATAAATACTTGTTGTTTCTCAAGCACCCAGATTTTGACCATTGCAAGGATACTGTGAGGGTCCTAAGTGCAAGAATTGGTGGTAACCCACTTTTTCAGTGCCATTGTGACTTTGAACGATCGCTACATGAATGGTTGTAAGTTAAAGATTACCTGTAGACCAGGGGTGAAATCCAGCAGGTTCTGAACCGGTAGCGGAAATTTTGAGCAGTTCGGAGAACCGGCAAATACCACATCTGGCTTGCCCCAGAGTGGGGTGGGAATGGGGATTTTGCAGTATCCTTCCTCCAGGAGTGGGGAAGGAATGGAGATTTTGCAGGATCCTTCCCCCAGGAGTGGGGAAGGAATGGGGATTTTGCAGTATCCTTCCCCTGGAGTGGGGTGGGTATGGAGATTTTGCAATATCCTTCTTCCAGGAGTGGGGAAGGAATGGAGATTTTGCAGGATCCTTCCCCCAGGAGTGGGGAAGGAATGGGGATTTTGCAGTATCCTTCCCCTGGAGTGGGGTGGGAATGGAGATTTTGCAATATCCTTCCTCCAGGAGTGGGGAAGGAATGGAGATTTTGCAGGATCCTTCCCCCAGGATTGGGGAGGGAAAGGAGAGTCTTTAATATCCTTCCTCCAGGAGTGGAGAGGGAATGGGAATTTTTCAGTATCCTTCCCCTACTACGCCCACCAAGCCCCACCCACCAAGCCCCGCCCCACCCACAGAACTGGTAGTAAAAAAAAACGCTGCCATCCTATCAGGGGGAATTTTAATTCTCTCTTTCAACATGAGGACTTTTGGTAGGAAGAACTTTTTTCATATGATGAAAGAAACAGCTAAATGTTTTCTTTAAGGAATGGGGGGACAGTGCCTTGCAGCTTTCCCCTTCCAGATTCAGATCTCTCTGTGCAGTTATAGGGGGAGCCTTGTAGGAAAACGCCATCGTATTTCTTGAACTGGGTGAAGAATGATTTATAGGAGCAGAAGCTCTGCATAACCAAAGGAAGCTCATGTGAGTCATAATGTTTTTCACTGAACCGAAGGTAATCAGATCTGTTCCATCAACAGGACAAGACTGGAGGGGGAAAGGACAAGATTTACAAGGATCTCCAATTCCTTCCATCAGTAGCTTTCTTGAATGTCTCCAAGGAGAATAAATGAATTGATTGGCCAAAGCCCACTTAAGTGAGTTAAGATGAGATGTGAAAGATAAACTTCCTGGTAGAAGAGTCCACCATTAACACTACCTGGGCGTAACACAGGGGGTGAAATCCAGCAGGTTCTGACAGGCTCTGGAGAACCGGTAGTGGAAAATTTGGATAACCGGCAAATACCACCTCTGGCTGGACCCAGAGTGGGGTGGGAATGGGGATTTTGCAGTATCCTTCCCCTGGAGTGGGGTGGAGTGGGAATGGGGATTTTGCAATATCCTTCTCCCAGAAGTGGGGAAGGAATGGGGAATTTGCAGTATTCTTCCCCTGGAGTGGGGAAGGAATGGAAATTTTGCAGTATCTTTCCCCTGGAGTGGGGTGGGAATGGAAATTTTGCAGTATCCTTCCCCTGGAGTGGGGTGGAGTGGGAATGGAGATTTTGCAATATCCTTCTCCCAGAAGTGGGGAGGGAATGGGGAATTTGCAGTATCCTTCCCCTGGAGTGGGGTGGAGTAGGAATGGGAATTTTGCAGTATCCTTCCCCTGGAGAGGAGAGGGAATGGAGATTTTGCAGTATTCTTCCCCTGCCACGCCCAACAAGTCACGCCCACAGAACCTATAGTAAAAACATTTGGATTTTACCACTGGCGTAACACAATGTGCTAAAGATTAATATGAGTAGGTAGGATCATACAGATGGCCAGTATGAGTGCCAATGAGAAACTGTTTTGTTGAGAACAGTCGAAATAATTTTCAGAAACTGGAAAAGTAATAATATTAACAATTGGATTCAAGAGACACGTGACTCATCTGTGGTTGAAAAAGCAATGCTATCTGAGAATCCAAAATGACCCAACATGTTTTCCTGTAGCAGAGATTTTATAATGTTAGAGAGTCATTAATTCCCCCCCCCAAGATAAATTTAGAAATCTGTTTGACATTTGATATGTTTGGTGGGGGGGTGAAGAGTTGTTTATTCTTCTGCTGTAACTTTATTTTTAGATGATAGATACTGTGTTTCCCCGAAAATAAGACCCTGTCTTATATTTTTGAACCCCAAAATAAGAGCTTGGCCTTATTTTCGGGGAGGTCTTATTATTTTGGGGCAGGTAGAGCAAGATTACCCCCACCCTGTCAAAGACCTTGGAGTTTTCATATCTAATGATCTAAGTGCCAAAGCCCACTGCAACTACATAGCAAAAACCTAAACTTACGTAGCTTCTTTTCCAAAAACATCACACTACTGACCAGAGCATATAAAACTTTTGCTAGGCCAATTCTTGATTACAGCTCGCCTGTCTGGAACCCATACCACATTTCTGACATCAATACAGTTGAGCGTGTCCAGAGGTATTTTACGCGAAGAGTTCTCCACTCCTCCATAACCAACAAAATACCTTATCCCACCAGACTTGAAATCCTGGGTTTAGAAAACTTGGAACTCCGTCGCCTTCGACAGGACCTGGGTTTAGCTCATAGAATCATCTATTGTAATGTCATTCCTGTTAAAGACTACTTCAGTTTCAACTGCAATAATACAAGAGCTACCAATAGATTTAAACTTAATGTCAACCGCTCCAGTTTGGGTTGCAGAAAATATGATTTCTGTAACAGAATTATCTGTGCTTGGAATGCATTACCTGACTCTGTGGTCTCTTCTCATAACCCCAGAAGCTTTAACCAAAATCTATCCACTGTTGACCTCACCCCATTCCTAAGAGGACTTTAAGGGGCATGCATAAGAGCACAAACGTGCCTATCGTTCCTGTCCTATTGTATCTTTTCCTATATATATATATATATGCTTATACTCAGTGCTGGGATTCAGCCAGTTCGCACCACTTCGGGAAAACCGGTTGTTAACTTTCTGAGCAGTTTGGCAAATGGGTTGTTGGAAGAAATCATTAGGGCAGAGAACCGGTTGTTAAATTACTTGAATCCCACCACTGCTTATACTTCCTTGTTTCTCCCCATATATATGTTTATACATTATATAATCTTTTTGTGTGATGCTTGTGTATATTGTTATGACAAAATAAAATAAAATAAATAAATAAATAAATAAAGATGGGGCTCCTCTTGCCATCTTACCTGATTTCCAGCTCTGTGGTTAAATATTTTTAGGGAGGGCTTATTTTTGGGAGGGAGGCTTATTTTAGCATATGCGCTCAAAAGCCCCATTGGTCTTACCATCAGGGGATTCTTATTTTTGGGGAAACAGGATAGATAGATAGATAGATAGATAGATAGATAGATAGATAGGCAGGCAGGCAGGCAGGCAGGCAGGCAGGCAGGCAGGCAGGCAGGCAGGCAGGCAGGCAGGCAGGCAGGCAGGCAGGCAGGCAGGCAGGCAGGCAGACAGACAGACAGACAGACAGACAGACAGACAGACAGATAGATAGATAGATAGATAGGCAGGCAGGCAGGCAGGCAGGCAGGCAGGCAGGCAGGCAGGCAGGCAGGCAGGCAGGCAGGCAGGCAGGCAGACAGACAGACAGACAGACAGACAGATAGATAGATAGATAGATAGATAGATAGATAGATAGATAATATCAAGATAGACAGATACAATTAGCCATGTCAGGCCAAGTTTTTGTTCCAGGCAAAACTTGGCTAAATCTTTTTTTGGAACAAAAGTAAAAGGGAAGGAAAGATTTATGGATTGGAGGCTTGCTGGCACGTCAGCTTCGCTGGGAGGCAGAAATGAGATCTTGGCTGAGTGAACCCTGTCTAAGATGATGGAGGAAGAAAAATAAAAAATAAATGAACTGGCAATGGAAGAGCTCTTCTCCGCTGGCTGGAGACAGTCAAAACAAAACAAAAAGAAACAACTTTTTTCTCTCCATTTCTGGCTGCAGGTATGCAGAGATTCCTAATTCCTGATTGCCACCGCCTCTGCCCACCTCCCCTTCGTTCTAGAAAATGGATCCTTCACTCAATCCAGAACTAATGGACAAATTGTATGTGCATTTGCTTTTTTTAATGCTATAGAGCACTGCACACCAGAACAACTGGACACAAGAACAGTTTTTTCCCAAACGCCATCACTCAGCTAAAGAAATAATTCCCTCAACACTGTCAAACTATTCACTAAGGCTGCATTACTGTTACTATTAATCTTCTCATCGTTCCTATCACCCATCTCCTCCCACTTATGACTGCATGACTGTAACCTTACTGCTTGTATCCTTATGATTTATATTGATTGTTTCCTAGTATGATTCGATTGCTTATTTGTACCCTGTGACTATCATTAAGTGTTGTACCTTATGATTCTTGACGGATGTATCTTATCTTTTTATGTACACTGAGAGCTTATGCACTGAAGACAAATTCCTTGTGTGTCCAATCACACTTGGCCAATAAAAAATTCTATTCTATTCTGTTCTGTTCTGTTCTGTTCATGCTATGCTATGCTATGCTATGCTATGCTATGCTATGCTATGCTATGCTATGCTATGCTATGCTATGCTATGCTATTCTATGCTATCCTATCCTATCCTGTTCCGTTCCCTTCCCTTCCCTTCCCTTCTCTTCTCTTCTCTTCTCTTCTCTTCTCTTCTCTTCTCTTCTCTTCTCTTCTCTTCTCTTCTCTTCTCTTCTCTTCTATTGAAATAGTCGTTCTTTTAAAAAATTAATCTGCTGTTCAAAATGCATTATGAATTCTGCTCAACACTGAAAATTAGATTTAGGTAATTTATGGCAACTGCACAGGGATGGTCTTATTAAACTCCCTATTCTCTGTTTAAAAAAGGGGTTGTAATGAAAGGGACATCGTGTCTCGCATTCAATCTATGGATCATATGATTTGGTGTGGTATCCAAGCCGGACTGAGAGTGCATTGTACCACAAACACCTGTTCATTGCATTATCCGAGTGCAATTTGGAAACTTGTGCTGCGAGATGATAGCTTACCGTTCACTCTTATGTTACAAGTCAATGGAGAGAGTAAATCTGGCTTGGATTTCTGAGTCAACAACTCCACCATAACCCAAAGTCAGTGCATTTAAATCAGCGGTGGGTTCTAACCAGTGTTACCACCGGTTTACGTTGCGCAAGCGTGTTGAATTGCTGAACAACTGAGGCGTGGCAATCCACTCTGCTGTGCCTTTCAGCTGAGCTAAAAACTAAGGAATAAAGGTAGATATAGCACAGGAGCAGATGGGAGGGCCCAGCTGATAGTCAGAGCGAACCAGTTCATTCTCACATCAACATTTCCTCTACTGACTCTCCCGAACCGGGGAGAACCGGTAGCAACTTGCCACTGATTTAAATGTAGGCATGCAGGAGAGAAATGAATAAGTGACAATCTCCAATCCATGGAGAAAATAATGTAAACACTCTACATATTTTACCTTTCTACCACTGATGCTACTCCAGAGTAAGAGCAACTACTCATAGTGTCCTTTCTTTTCCTATTCTTTTCCAGAAGAGCTCATATTCTGGCCTAGTTCATGCATGTTAAGACATTGGTTGAGTGGTTCCAAAAACACACTGAACCTAATTGACCCTAACAATTATTAGTTAGTCTAATTGTTCAGAACAATCTAATTGTTCCGGTAGTTAGAACAATTAATCAGTGGAACGACTTGCCTCCAGAAGTTGTGGGTGCTCCATCATGGGAGGTTTTTAAGAAGAGACTGGACAGCCATTTGTCTGGAATGGTGTAGGGTTTCTTGCTTGAGCAGAGGGTTGGACTAGTAGACCTCTAGGGTCCTTTCCAACTCTGTTATTTGGTTAAAGTCATGCTGTCTATAGGGAAGGTATTTTATGCCACTGCTTTGAACCTTCAGTCTTCCAAGAAAAACTTCAGTTGCAATGAAGAATGCAATTACATTCAAATCTGACAAATTAATTAACTAATTAGCCAAACTTCTGCTAAAAAGGGAACATCAAGGATTTCTTCGTTGTGTTTTTAAAAACGTCTAAGATCAGTACACAAGCTACGTTCTGTTCCTCCTTCTTTAACTCTCAGATTCCCATTCATTTCAAACCTTCCCGTTTGATTTACGGTACTTCTACCGCAAAAGTGGTATTTGCAGAGCCCGTTCTTACTTTTTCAAAGCAACTTTTCAACTCCGCTTTGCTGTTTAATTGGGCATAATAATGGTAATGAATGAATCTGACTGCAGTCTGCACTTAAAGCTTTCGTGCCTTAAGGTGTTTGGAGGTTAGAGGGAAAGAAAGAAAAAAACACAACAAAAAAACAAACAAAAAATCCAGTTTCTAATCAGGGAAGATAATTAACACTCTAAGATGACAGTTTAAAAATACTACTATATACATCTTCAAGGCAAATGCTCTGACAGTAACTAATTAGCTCTAAAATATTTGACAATCTGCAACTTTTGGAAAAGCCAGAAGAAGTTAATGAAGGCAGTCCTGAAAAGTAATGTTTAAACCTAATTTAACATGTATTATAACAACTCCACCCATAGGTTGTCAGATTCATTTATCAGCCATAATCATATACTTGTCTGACAGCTAGACTGAAGGGAATTTGTAGGGCAGAGACCTGGAGCTAAATCATGGTTTGTTTAGTCCTGGTTGGCTGAATCAGCTATCGTTGGCTGGATTTGTACAAGATGCTACATTGATTACAGTTCTCTGCAATCTTGCACGCAGCCAAAATATGGCTTATCTGCCTTCAGATTTATTTCTCTTCCAGTTCTTCAGTGAAGCAATTTTATAACTGCGCCAAGATATTTAAATACCCACTGAATTTATGCTTTTCACACAGGCTGCAGATTGAAGGATGTGTAATGCAGATTCTTTATCTGTCTCCTTCCTTCTGCAGTAAATACAGGGCTAGCCTGTTAGAGTAGCAATTCAAAACTTGGCTGGCACATGCACACACCCTCTTTGGCTTTTCGATTGTCTCTTCTTGAATGTAAACAGAGTGCAAACCCCACTCCCTTCTACCATGGATGATGTTATTCAGTTGGGTAACGAAACACCTGCAAGAAAACGACCAAGCTCAGAGAGCACCATTCAACCTGCGCTACGAATATTCTAGTTCAAAAGCTGTTCTTTCTTTATTTGAGCTAGTGTTTTTAATCTATTTTTGATCAGCATTTTATGTATAAGACTGATGCAAATTGGGGGGAGGTTTGCTCATCAAGGCACAAAGAATCAAGCTATTCATCGTAACCTGCTAGTTTTAGAAAGTAAAATGACTTGTTGTGTTCTCTTCAGTTGTTGGCATGTTTTCTACCACACAAGCGAGGAGATGGCTCAGGTCTCCTTCGTTAGTCTTGACTGCTTCCCACTCACACGGACTTTCTCCAGGTGACATTAAAAATTGATTCATCAAGTAGAGTGGATCCCATTTTTGACAGGTTAAATACAAAGGGCCCAGGCGGTGGCTGCAAACATAAACATGCTTAGCCCCATTGAACTAAAACATGTACGAGATCCGGTTGCAGATCCACCTCTGTATTCAAAAGGCACATTATTAACTTAGCATATCGGCATTTGAATGAAGGCATGCCTAAATATAAATCAATTGGCTGCTGGCTTCCTCCTTTATTAATTAATGCAATATCCATAAGCGAGCATGAATTATGGCTGCTGACTCACGCAGGTCACAAAGGATGCCTCGGGTTTCACAAGCCCATCCTTCTTCTGGCTGCCAAGAAAGCAGTGGCTATAAATGCCACCGTCTTTTCCTGCTTCCAACATGCAAAACAATTTGATGAATGACAGAGGAGGGGAAAGAGGGAACTTAATTATTTGCAAAATAAGACCTGCTTTAATTCAGGGTTGTGCCAACTTTTGGGAAATACATTTCTCACCAAGTAATATTTCTTAGGTGAATGACATGTCAGGCACAGAGAAGAGGTAGAATAGAACAGAATAACAGAGTTGGAAGGGACCTTGGAGATCTTCTAGTCCAACCCCCTGCTTAGGCAGGAAACCAGGGGTGAAATTCAAATTTTTTTCCCTACCAGTTCTGTGGATGTGGCTTGGTGGGCATGGCAGAGGAAGGATATTGCAAAACCTCCATACCCACCACACTCTGGGGCCAGCCAGAGGCGGTATTTGCCGGTACTCCGAACTACTCAAAATTTCCCCTACCAGTTCTCTAGAACCTGTCAGAACCGGCTGGATTTCACCCCTGCAGGAAACCCTTCAGACAAATGGTTATCCAATCTCTTCTTAAAAACCTCCAGTGTTTATATGGGTTGTGTGAAGACAAATGCATTTTATTCTGGAGAGATTATCCCGCAAGCTGGGATAGCTCAGGCAATAGAGAAGCCTGTTATTAAAAACACAGAGCCTGCAATTACTGCAGGTTCGAGCCCGGCCCAAGGTTGACTCAGCCTTCCACCCTTTATAAGGTAGGTAAAATGAGGACCCAGATTGTTGGGGGGGCAATAAGTTGACTTTGTAAAAAAATATACAAATAGAATGAGACTATTGCCTTATACATTGTAAGCCGCCCTGAGTCTTCGGAGAAGGGCGGGGTATAAATGTAAACAAACAAAAAAAAAAGCCCTAATCCTTACTTGAATTGCCAAAAATCCAGAAATCTAAAACTCAGTAGGGTTCTGTGTATAGCCATGGATGTTTGAAATCACATTCTGGGTTTCTTTCTAGTATTTCCCCCTCTGGTTGGTTGCTTGTTTTGGATAGGTGGGTTCTGAATTTGGGAGCTTCTCTGGGTGGCTGGAGACTGGTCAATCCAGTATGAGCTGCAGCAACATTGTGGGATGGAGCAGGCTAAGATGCAAATCTCGTAATCCTCTTGTCTAATATCATGTTCTTTTTGAAAGATCTAAGGAAAGCTGGGCAGAGCTGTGCTAACGATCTGCATTGCTTTGATTGATTGATTATATGTCATCATGTCCTTGTTGACTCTTAGCAGTCAAAAAGATAGATCTTCTCCAAGTCAATCTGTCTTCAATAGGACGTTTTAGCTTTCCCAGTAATATAGTCATCATCGCTGTAATTGAATCCATCCAACTTACTGCTGGTCTCCCTCTTCTTCTCTTTCCTTCCACTTTCCCCAGCATTACAGCCTTTTCCAGAGAACTAGACCTTGGCATAAGGTGTCTCAAGTAGGATAATTTGTGACTGGTCATTTGTGCCTCTGAATTCATTTGAGCTCCATTTTGATGATCCATGGGATTCTCAGGAGTTTTCTTCCAAATCAAATTTCAAAAGTCCAACTGTTGTTTTCTTAAATGCAGGGGTCTTCAACCTTAAACACTCAAAGAGTCATTTGGACCCGTTTCCCACAGAAAAGAAAACACCGGGAGCCACAAAACCCGTTCAGTGCCTGACTATTTCTTGAGCAGCCACAAAACTAGGATATGTAGTTGAATTAAATTTTCTGTTTTCTTCTGAAGCTTTTCTTTTCTTGGATTTATCCATGGTTGGCCTACTAGGGGTTGAAAAGCTCAATAAATCATGTGCCAGCGGGTGTCACAAATTGGCGGTTGTGACACATATTTTGAGTGACAGGGAGCCGCAGCAGAGGGGTGAAAGAGCCACATGCGGCGTTGCCTGCATGGTTGCCTGCATGGTTCAGATCTTGGTAGGCGTTGATAGCTTTTGAAATCTGAATATCTTCCCACAAGGCTTCCATTGCTACCCAACCAAGTGCTAGTCTGTAGGATATTTCTTGATGATGTTTCCTGTACTGTTGATAGTCAATCCTGAAAATCAGAAGCTACCCACTAGTATTTTTCTTGTCATTTCTAAGGCTGGTTGCTGCACCTGCTGTCATTAGTTTGGTCTATTTGGTATTTAATCTTAACCACAATCTCTCAATTTGATCCATATCCTTCATTATGGAGGTTGTCTTCATTTACGACATTTATAAAAAAAGAAACATTATAATTGCCTTTTTCTTTCTTTTTGTTCTGACCAAGGCTTCCTGCAAAGGCTCATGTCCCTTTGCTTCACCTTTATGTCTTATGGGAAGGGGCCAATCATCTCCAAGCTTTACTCCCAAGTCGCCCCTTTTGTCTTAACTGTTTTTACCTTCTGGCAGCTCTGCACACGCGCGCACTGGGAACAGGCTCCCCCTGTTCCTCTGCCTTGCTAATGTCAAACTCTGGATAGTCCGTGTCAGCACATAACTCCCAGATGGCCCTGGCCCCATCTTTGTCTCCGACACAGAGCCCTCGTCCGAGCCTTCCCCAGACTCCAGGACTGGCCCATGTTCCTCCCCAGCCTCCTCACTGTCCGACTCTGCTGCCAGCCCCGCAGGCCACCGGCGGACCACACTTTCTTTCAATAATGCAACTGTACTATTCCTCCGGCACATGTACTAACCATGGACTGACATTTCAGTTGTGTTCTCCTATTATTCAAATTGTCCCAAATCTTTCCCTACCTCTGGACTTTTGTCGCAAGAAGACTTCTGCAGGAAGCTTCCTTAGATCTCCTGAGCTCTGTTATTTTCATTCTTTGGTATCATTCATGTCACAATCGAAAGAACACCCTTGCCTTGCCCCCCCGCCCCCCCTCCTCAATGGGCCAAAAATAAACCATGGAGCCAGCTCTAAAGAACAGCTGCACAAACAATGCCATTTAGAAGAATGCATCACGACACATGATCGAGTTTTCTGTCTGCCTGCGGAACCTTTGTTTTTCATCAATTAGCCCTCCTGGGTGGGTAACAGGCAGAGAAGCGGCCCAGACAAATTAAGAATGTTAGACACTCTTTTTTCCAAGAAATTCTGGAAAAAGAAACATTGAAAAGACTCAGATATACAACGGCACAGCAAGAAATGGAGGAAGATGTCCCTTTGGCTGCAAAGGTGCTTGGTTTTTTTTTTTAAAAAAAATTATTTATCCCGTCGTCTCATTTCCAACAGAGATTATGATAGGACCAAGTAGTGTTATTTGATTAATGATCAGCTTTTAATAGACACAGGGAGATAACTTATTACTGTAAAATATATTAGCATCTTTGAAACCCAAACACTTTATATAGCATTAGCAGATAGCGTTGGGCTAAGATGCAGGGTTTTATTTCCACCCAACCGTATAGTTTTTGCGGCTAGTCGTTACCTCTCAACCTAACCTTACCTTCCAGGATTGAAGCAAAATGAAAACGTCAGAATCACAAGATGCAAACTGGACAATAAATGTAGCAAACAACCAAATAAAATACAAGCCTGTGCAATGTCGATGGAGATTCTCAGTCATCCAGGTCATGGTTGTAGCAAAGGTGCTTTTTTCAAGTGGCAACTAGACCAGAGGTCATCAATCTTTCGGACCTTGGGGACCACTAAATTCATAATTTTAAATCCCACGAACCACTAATATGGTCTGCCTAATGACCGCCTGGGTGGGGGTGGCTAGGTGGTCATGTGACTGGGTGGGCATGGCTAACTAGTTGTCACTCATGTCAAGAGGTGCCCTTACCAGTCTCTACTCGCCCCTCCCCTCCCAGCTACTCCTCGCCTCCCCAGGCTCCTTAGGGCCCTAACAGGAAGCAGTTGTTGGAGCCAAGCAGCCACCACGTGAAAGAGTTAGCAAAACAGCTTAGTTCAAATTGGATCTGACCGAAAAGGAGGCTCAGTAGAAGCATCTCACTGAGGACTATGAGCATAGGCTTTCCAAGAAGAGGGAAGACCTGCAGAAGTGCAAGGCACCTGGAGCCTCAGTGGGCTGACATGGCCAGCCAGTTCCAGGCCATGATACAAGATCCTCCGGCTCTTTGCTTCCCTCCAGCCTTCACCCAAAGCCCTGCACCAGGAGGCCGAAGCAGACCCCAAGTCAGAATTTCTGTCCCCCTCCGACCCGCACAAAAAGACCCCGAAGGGGGAGACTCTCTGCAGTAACACAAACATTCATTGCATATATCTGTCCCAGGGGTCGTAGTTTGAGGACCCCTGATTTAGTGCAATATAAAAACTTCAAATAATTTTTCTGCGGACCACCAAAATTTTCTCACAAACTACCGGTAGTCCACGGGTAACCGCTGAAATAGACTTTCTGTTTTCAGCTTCTGAGCTGAGCTGAGCTGAAGAAGCTTTTGGATGAGAAGCAAAACGTTTTCAAAGAAAAACCAAAAAGCCCAACTGTCTCTTGAACAAAAAGCACCTTTGGTACAAGCCAAGGGCCTCTGGTGGCTCAGACTGCTAAGACAGTCTGTTATTAACACAGCTGCTTGCAATTACTGCAGGTTCAAGTCCCACCAGGCCCAGGGTTGACTCAGCCTTCCATCCTTTATAAAGTAGGTAAAATGAGGACTCAGATTGTTGGGGGCAATAAAAGTTGACTTTGTATATAATATACAAATAGGATGAAGACTATTGCTGACATAGTGTAAGCCGCCCTGAGTCTTCGGAGAAGGGCGGGATATAAATGCAAATAAAAAAATTAAAAAAAGCCAATGCAATATTCATTTAACAAACAAAAATTACACGTAGAGGTTGAGCGATGTCTTAATACCAACATCTGAGGACTTAAAGAGCAATGGAGAGGTTGAAGTTGGGGTGAACTGCGATGGACCCACTAAAAGCTACATTGTGCCAGACATTGGTGCCTGGCTCTCTTTCTAAGGAAGGAGGGATCTTTTTCGATGTGTCCTTTATCCTGGCCATTATGGAAGTATGTTGGAAGGAAATGTTTTCCGCAAATAAATAAGTACACCATATGTCAGTGTTGGCACCGAGTGCCGAAACAGGAGTGCACTGGGGAGCGCTAGAAGCCGGAAGAGCAGCTTGTGCTGGTGCGCATGCGTGGGAGCACTGAAAACCAGAAGAGCCATTCCCCGGCGTGCATGTGCACACCGGGAAGCTGAGCTTCTGGTTTCCGGCGTGCGCAAGCGTGCCGGTCACCTGGTCTTCTGGTTTCTGGCACGCATGCGCACACAAAGACCAGCTGGACCGCTCAGCTTCCCGATGAATACATGTGTGATGGGGAGCTGCTGTACCAGTTTCCAGCACGACCGCGTGCGTGAAGACCAGTTGGCCAGCATACATGGAACCCAGAAGAGTAACGGGTGATGGCTGGCGTGCCCAGAGAGATGGCTCTGTGTGCCACTTCCGGCATGTGTGCCAGAGGTGGGTTTCAGCAGGTTCTGACCAGTTCTGGAGAACCAGTAGTGGAAATTTTGAGTAGTTCGGAGAACCGGTAGTAAAAATTCTGACTGGCTCCGCCCCCATCTGTTCTCTGCCTCCCAAGTCCCAGCTGATCGGGAGGAAATGGGGATTTTGCAATATCCTTCCCCTGGATTGGGGAGGGAATGGAGATTTTACAGTATCCTTCCCATGCCACGCCCACCAAACCATGCCATGCCCACCAAGCCAGAACCGGTAGTAAAAAAAGTTAAAACCCAGCACTGATGCGTGCCATAAGGAGTTCAGAATAGGCCTTGTGGGAAGGGTGAGAAAGAGAGACAGAAGGTGGATCAAAGATAGAATGGAATATCCAACAGAAGAGCACGGCTGAATGAGTTGAACGATGAACAAAAAAAACCCCCTCCCCATTGCAACATTTTGTTCTGGGCCCTTTTTAGAAAAGAATCATTCAAATATCTGTCGAGGGGGGGGAAAAAGAATAAAAATAAAACAAGCGAGAGAAATGATCGTATGATAACGAATCAGGATGCTGGCAGAGGTCAGTTTACAGGTGCACCGCTCCATCTGCCTAACCAGTTAAGGCGAAGCATATCTTAAAGGCAAGCCTGGGGAATTAATTGTAACTAAATTTGTTCCAGCGCAAACAACGGAGCTTAACTGATTTGTGGATCAGGATGATTTACATTCTTTGCTTAGTGAACTGCCTCCAAATTTGTTTCTCCTAGCATAGGAGCTAAAGACAGTAGGTATAACTTCCCTGGCAAGTGAAAAGCAACAGAATAGAATAGAATAGAATAGAATAGAATAGAATAGAATAGAATAGAATAGAATAGAATAGAATAGAATAGAATAGAATAGAATAGAATAGAATTTTATTGGCCAAGTGTGATCGGACACACAAGGAATTTGTCTTTGGTGCATATGCTCTCAGAGTACATAAAACAAAAGATACGTTCATCAAGGTACAACACTTACAACACAATTGATGGTCAATATATCAATATAAATCATAAGGATTGCCAGCAACAAGTTATAGTCATACAGTCATAAGTGGAAAGAGATTGGTGATGGGAACTATGAGAAGATTAATAGTAGTGCAGATTCAGTAAATAGTTTGACAGTGTTGAGGGAATTATTTGTTTAGCAGAGTGATGGCCTTCGGGGAAAAAACTGTTCTTGTGTCTAGTTGTTCTGGTGTGCAGTGCTCTATAGCGTCGTTTTGAGGGTAGGAGTTGAAACAGTTTATGTCCAGGATGTGAGGGATCTGTAAATATTTTCACGGCCCTCTTCTTGATTCGTGCAGTATACAGGTCCTCAATGGAAGGCAGGTTGGTAGCAATTATTTTTTCTGCAGTTCTAATTATCCTCTGAAGTCTGTGTCTTTCTTGTTGGGTTGCAGAACCAAACCAGACAGTTTTAGAGGTGCAAATGACAGACTCAATAATTCCTCTGTAGAACTGAATCAGCAGCTCCTTGGGCAGTTTGAGCTTACTGAGTTTGCACAGAAAGAACATTCTTTGTTGTCCTTTTTTGATGATGTTTTTGATGTTAGCTGTCCATTTTAGGTCTTGCGATATGATAGAACCTAGAAATTTAAAGGTTTCTACTGTTGATACTGTGTTGTCTAGTATTGTGAGAGGTGGAAGTATGGAAGCTTTCTCCTAAAGTCTACCACCATTTCTACAGTTTTGAGTGTGTTCAGTTCCAGATTGTTTTGGTTGCACCACAAGGCTAGTCGAATGACATGGCACAAATACCTCCTATTTGTGAGAAAGTTCTCTGTTGTTTTTGGATTTGAGTTGCGAATTATATTAATGAAGCAACATGGAATATGTAATTGCCGCCCAGCTGCTTAGAAACCAAACAATGGCAATACTGCAATACTACACAGGCAATTTGCAACTAAGACACAGCTATAATGAAACGTCTTCCTTCACCGCTGAGATAGAGATGAACAAAAGGAAGGACTTACTTAATCTATAGCTAAACTGCAGGAGTTGCTGCTGTCGGTTGTAGAGATTTTATCAATATAGGCACTTTTAAAACAAAATTGGGCCAGCTCCTAAAGACTAAGCTATTCATGGCCACGAGTCTCCATGTCTGCTATTTTGGTTTATTTTATTTATTTTTCATATAACCACCTATTTTCCTCAAAGAGAGACCCCTAAATTCCTAAACTCTTATGGGGAGCCCTTAACACACTTGGAGTTCCAGGCCTGGACACAGAACCAGATCTTCAAGGCCTTAGAAAAGGCCAACAGAATTGGGACTAAAGTTTTCCCCTTTTTTATGTGAGTCACAGTTGCAGCTCAGGAACGTTTACCCTTTCTGATACAATTAGTTAGTTGGAAAAGGTGCCACTAATCTCCTGGTTTTTGCTTATCGTAGACTTAACACTGGTTTCGTCCTTCAATGAATTTATCTCTCTTTAAAAAAGAGATTCCCTCTTGGAATTCAGACAGACAAACTGAGATCACAACTATTTTATCTGATGAGATGTCTTACAGTAGTGGTCAAAATTGTGGAAACCTTTTGGGAAAAGTGTATTTTCTAAAAACTAGCTAATAACACCACTTCTTTTTTTGGAAGGAAGTGGTACCATAAAATTATGTATCAATGGAAAGATAATTTAATCAAGAATGTAATGCAATAACTTTTATGAAGGATTTGCTATAACTGCTGTCTGGTTCGGTTCTGCAGCCCAACAAGAAAGACACAGACTTCAGAGGATAATTAGAACTGCAGAAAAAATAATTGCTACCAACCTGCCTTCCATTGAGGACCTGTATACTGCACGAATCAAGAAGAGGGCTGTGAAAATATTTACAGATCCCTCACATCCTGGACATAAAATGTTTCAACTCCTACCATCAAAACGACGCTATAGAGCACTGCACACCAGAACAACTAGACACAAGAACAGTTTTTCCCCCGAAGGCCATCACTCTGCTAAACAAATAATTCCCTCAACACTGTCAGACTATTTACTAAATCTGCACTACTATTAATCTTCTCATCATTCCCATCACCAATCTCTTTCCACTTATGACTGTATGACTGTAACTTAGTTGCTGGCAATCCTTATGATTTATATTGATATATTGACCATCATTTGTGTTGTAAATGTTGTACCTTGATGAAGGTATCTTTTCTGAGAGCATATGCACCAAGACAAATTCCTTGTGTGTCCAATCACACTTGGCCAATAAAAAATTCTATTCTATTCTATTCTATTCTATTCTATTCTATTCTATTCTATTCTATTCTATTCTATTCTATTCTATTCTATTCTATTCTATTCTATTCTATTCTATTAGAATAGCAGTTACAGTTTAAAGAAGAAAAATGAAAATAATGCAAGATACACGGGAAAGAGGAGGATTAAAATGCCTAATTTAAAACTGTATTATGAAGCAGTTGTTCTTTCGGTAATAAGTGATTGGTTTAATTTGACGGAGGAAAGGATTTTGAATATAGAAGGTTATGATTTATTATATGGTTGGCATGCATATTTATTGTATGATAAGAAAGTAGATAAAGCTTTTAAGAATCATGTGTTGAGAATTTCTCTTCTGCGTGTCTGGAAAAAATATTATTATAAGTTAAATTAGAAAATTCCTATATGGGTATGTCCTCGCACGCAGTAGAGAATATAAATATAGAACAGGAACAAGAAATGATTACTTATAAAGATCTTTTATACAATGAGAGAGGAAATTTACAACTAAAATCTTTGGATACATTAAAAGAAGAAGGGAGGAATTATACTTGGTTTCAATATGGACAGTTAAAGGCTAGATGGAAAGAAGATCAGAAAATTGGTATCATTCAAAATGAAGAAAATCTGGTTAAACAAATTAGAAATCAAACTCAGGGGCATATAAAGAGATTGTATACTGTGTTGATAGAAATAGATTCTGAAAGAGATTTAATAAAGGATTGTATGATAAAATGGGCACAGAATATTCAAGAACCAATAATGTTGGAAACATGGGAAAAAATTTGGTTAGAAATGTTAAATTTGCAAGCGCAGAATTTAAGGGAAAATTTTTATACCGCCCTTCTCCCGAAGGACTCAGGGTGGTGTACAGCCAAGATAAAACACGAAATATATACAAGTTAAAACATTTAAAACCTAGCAAATTACAAAAAGGCTGAATATTAAAATTTAGTTTTAAAATCTTAAAAATATTAATAAAACCCCAAATTAAAATTTGACACTATTATGCCAGTCCCGCTTGAATAAATAGGTGTGTTTTGAGCTCACGACGGAAGGTCCAAAGATCAGGCACTTGAAGTAAGCCAGGGGGAAGTTCGTTCCAGAGCGTCGATGCCCCCACAGAGAAGGCCCTGCTCCTGGGGGCCGCCAGCCGACACTGTTTGGCGGACGGCACCCTGAGGAGACCCTCTCTGTGAGAGCGTACGGGTCGGTGGGAGGCATAAGGTAACAGCAGGCGGTCTCGTAAATACCCGGGTCCTAAGCCATGGAGCGCTTTAAAGGTGGTAACCAAAATCTTGAAGCGCACCCGGAAAACCACAGGAAGCCAGTGCAGGCTACGGAGTAGTGGTGTTACGTGGGAGCCACGAGCGGCTCCCGTTACCACTCGCGCAGCCGCATTCTGGACTAACTGTAGCCTCCGGGTGCACCTCAAGGGCAGCCCCATGTAGAGAGCATTGCAGTAATCCAACCTAGATGTAACCAGAGCGTGAGTGACTGTGCATAAGGCATCCCGGTCAAGGAAGGGACGCAACTGGCGGACCAAGCGAACTTGGTAAAAAGCCCTCCTGGAGACGGCCGCCAGATGTTCATCAAAGGACAGCCGACCATCCAGGAGGACACCCAAGTTGCGAACCACCTCCAATTGGGTTAAGGTCTGGGCTATTCCCAGGCCATTCCAGCAGTGGAATATGATTATCTTGAAACTCCCCCCCAAAATTGGTGTTATTAGCCATAAAACCTCAAAAATTCACTTTTCCCAAAAGGTTTCCATAATTTTGGCCACTACTGTATATGCAGGGATGTCGCATTTCCACAAACCCTTCTTTCAAATGAATTTGTTAGAAATGTAAGAAATCATATGGGACATATTCAGGGGTGGAATCTACTTACCTTCCTTCCTGGTTCGGAAATGTGCGCACACACTCCTCTGTGCATACACAAAAGCTTTCTGTGCATGCGCAGAGGGTACAAAACACATTACTTCCTGGTTAAAACCAGGAAGTAACAATGGTCGTGTGGCAGGCATGACTCAATGCCAAAAGCGCACGGAACGCTGTTACCTTCCCACCAAAGGTGGTCCCTATTTTTTCTACTTGCATTTTTTACGTGCTTTCGAACTGCTAGGTTGGCAGAAGCTGGGACAAGGAACGGGAGCTCATCCCGTTATGCAGCACTAGGGATTCGAACCACTGAACGGCCGACCTTTCGATTGACAAGCTCAGCGTCTTAGCCCCTGAGCCACCACGTCCCTCATATAAGGAATAAGGGAATCACAAAAATAAATATGTGAATATGTAGGGGGGGGGGGAAACATAAACTGTGGATATACACCGATACTGGGGGTGAGGGAGGGGAGAGAAAAGAAAAGGCCAACAGAGCTGGGACTAAAGTTTTCCCCTTTTTTATGTGGGTCACAGTTGCAGCTCAGGAAAGTTTACCCTTTTTAATACAATTAGTTGGAAAAACTGCCATCTAACCTCCTGGTTTTTGCTATCGTAGACTTACACTGCTTTCTTCCTACAATGGATTTATCTCTCTTTAAAAAACAGACTCTCTACTCTCTTGGAATTCAGACAGACTAACTGAGATCACATCTATTTTATCTGATGAACTGTCTTACAGTAGTGGCCAAAATTGTGGAAACCTTTTGGAAAAAGTGTATTTTCTAAAAACTAGCTAATAACATCACTTTTTTTTTTGGAGGGAGTAGTACCATAAAATTATAAATCAATGGAAAGATAATTTAATCAAGAATGTAATGCAGTAACTTTTATGAAGGATTTGCTATTAGAATAGCAGTTACAGTTTAAAGAAGAAAAGTGAAACACGTAGAAAAAACAAAACATACAAAAATGATTACCATAGAAAAAACGAAATATCACAAAAATGATCACCATGTCAGTTAACACTTAGTTTGGTAACCTTTAGCATGAATTACCCTAACGTCTTCCCATGGAGTGAACCAAGTCTTTTAATCCTGTTATCATGTGAAACCAAGATTGAATGATGGCTTCTATTATTTTATTTATTTTATTTATTTATTTGATTTTTATACCGCCCTTCTCCCGAAGGACTCAGGGCGGTGTACAGGCAAGATAAAACAATACAATATACAAATTAAAATACCATTTAAAAAACTTATTTAAATTAGCCTAACATTAAAAAATTTCCATACTAAAAACCCCGTTTAAAAATTGATAAAAGATAAAATTCAAGACAGCCCCGCGCAAATAAAAAGATGCGTCTTCAGTTCGCGACGGAATGTCCGAAGGTCAGGTATTTGGCGTAAACCCGGGGGAAGTTCGTTCCAGAGTGTGGGAGCCCCCACAGAGAAGGACCTTCCCCTGGGGGCCGCCAGCCGACATTGCTTGGCGGACGGCACCCTGAGAAGTCCCTCTCTGTGAGAGCGTACGGGTCGGTGGGAGGCATGTGGTAACAGCAGGCGGTCCCGTAAGTACCCAGGCCCTAAGCCATGGAGCGCTTTAAAGGTCGTAACCAACACCTTAAAGTGCACTCGAAAGGCCACAGGCAGCCAGTGCAGTCTGCACAGGAGCGGTGTTATATGGGAGCTACGCGGAGCTCCCTCTATCACCCGCGCAGCTGCATTCTGGACTAACTGAAGCCTCCGAGTGCACTTCAAGGGGAGCCCCATGTAGAGAGCATTACAATAATCCAGGCGAGAGGTAACGAGCGCATGAGTGACCGTGCACAAGGCATCCCGATCAAGGAAGGGGCGCAACTGCCGAACCAGGCGGACCTGGTGGAAGGCCCCCCTGGAGACGGCCGTCAAATGATCTTCAAACGACAGCCGTTCATCCAGGAGGACACCTAAGTTGCGCACCCTATCCTTTGGGGCCAATAACTCGCCTCCAACAGTCAGCCGCGGCTGCAGCTGACTGAATCGGGGTGCCGGCATCCACAGCCACTCCGTCTTGGAGGGATTAAGCTTGAGCCTGTTTCTCCCATCCAGACCCCTACGGCATCCACGCACGGGACAGCACTTCAACAGCTTCATTGGGGTGGCCTGGGGTGGAAAAGTACAGCTGGGTGTCATCAGCGACAGCTGGTATCTCACCCCAAAGCCACTGATGATCTCACCCAACGGCTTCATATAGATGTTGAACAGAAGGCGAGAGATCGACCCCGCGGCACCCCACAAGTGAGGTCCCTCGCGGTCGACCTCTGCCCCCCTGTCAACACCGTCTGCGACCGGTCAGAGAGATAGGAGGAGAACCACCGATATACGGTGCCTCCCACTCCCAATCCCCCCAACCGCGCAGCAGGATACCATGGTCGATGGTATCAAAAGCCGCTGAGAGGTCTAATAGGACCAGGGCAGAGGAATAACCCCTGTCCCTGGCCCTCCAGAGATCATCCACCAATGCGACCAAAGCTGTCTCCGTGCTGTACCGGGTCGGAAGCCGGACTGGAACGGGTCTAGATAGACGGCTTCATCCAGGTATTGGGGTAGCTGTCGCGCCACAGCACTCTCTACAACCTTCGCAACAAAGCGAAGGTTGGAGACTGGACGATAATTACCCAAAATAGCTGGGTCCAGGGAGGGCTTCTTGAGGAGGGGTCTCACCACCGCCTCTTTCAAGGCGGCAGGGAAAACCCCTTCCAACAAAGAAGCGTTGATAATCTCCTGGAGCCAGCCTCGTGTCACCTCCTGAGTGGCCAGTACCAGCCAGGAAGGACACGGGTCCAGTAAACATGTAGTGGCGTGAAGCCTCCCCAACAACCTGTCCACGTCCTCGGGAGCCACAGGGTCAAACTCATCCCAAATGGACTCAACAAGACGTGTCTCCTCTCCCTCGCCTGGATCATCCCAATTTCGGTCCAGACCATCCCGGAGCTGAGCGATTTTATCGTATAGATAACCACTAAACTCCTCAGCACGTCCCTGCAACGGGTCATCCCGCACCTCCTGATGAAGGAGGGAGCGGGTCACCCGAAACAGGGCGGCCAGGCGGTTATCTGCCGACGCAATGAGGGTGGAGGTATAGCGCCTCGCCCCCCTCATTGCCACTAGGTAGGTCCTAGAATAGGACCTAACTAGTGTCCGATCAGCTTCGGAACGGCTGGACCTCCAGGTGCTCTCTAGACGTCTTCTCCGGCGTTTCATCTCCCTCAGCCCCTCGGAGAACCAAGGGGCCAAACGAGATCTGCGCCGGGTCAGAGGTCGCAAAGGCACGACACGGTCCAAGGCCCCAGCTGCGCCCGTTCCCAGGCCGCAACTAGTTCCTCAGTCGTGCGTGGGCCAGATCCTCAGGAATGGCCCAAGCTCCGCCAGGAACCTCTCGGGTCCATCAGGCGCCTGGGACGGAACCACCATATAGGTTCCGTCTCCCTGGCGGTGGATGGCGGTTCGAAGTCTAGTCGAAGGAGGAAATGATCGGACCATGACATTGGTTCTGTTACTAAATCATCTAATTCCAGATCATTTAACCACTGTCCAGAGATATAAATCAGGTCCAGTATGCCTCCCCCATGTGCGAGGGCCATCATTTACCGAATCAGGTCCAAGGCCGTCATGGAAGCCTGGAACTCCCGAGCTGCAGTCGATAACAAGCCAGCCAATGGCAGTTGAAATCCCCATGACTATAAGTCTGGGGTCTCAACCGCCACAGGCAAGCACCTCCAACAGCTCGGGCAGGGCTGTGGTCACGCAGCAAGGAGCCAGGTACGCGATCAACAAGCCCAACTGATTCCTATGGCCCCACCTCACATAGAGGATTCACAACCGCAATCTGAGGAACAGTGGCCTCCTCGGCTCTAGATCTTCCTTAATGACAACCGCCACCCCACCCCTACCTTGGGCCTCGGCTGATGAAATGCTCGAAACCTGGAGGGCACAGCTCAACGAGGGGAACCCTCCGGACCCAACCAGGTCTCCGTAATGCCCATAAGGTCCGGACTCCCCTGAATAAGATCACAAATCAGGGGCTTTATTAGCCACGGACCGGCATTACATAACATCAACCAAGATCCAGGCTCTGAGGATCATGGCGCCTGAGGAACGGGTAGGGACTGAGGGCCGGAGCACGTGATCGCCAAACATCGAGCACGTGCCCCAACACTCGATACGCACCCCCCCTCCGCCATATCTGCCTCTCCCACTTACCGTACAGATTGAACAACCCTTTAGTCCTGGAACAGAACCCTCCCCCCCTGCCTTCGGACCAGATGTAATAGTGTCGCGAACTAGCACAGGGGCTGGATCCCTCCCCGACGTCGAATCCCTCCCCCCCCTCCCAACCCTTAAAATCCCCATTAAAACTCCCCTTAAAAAATCTCTTAAAACAGCTAATTAAAAACCCCCTAAGCCTCCTATTTTTAACTGGGTTTTATTGCTGGGTCGCTTCTGACTAACAAGTTTCTTTAGTCAGCTCCATAGATTTATTTATTTTTAATTTGCATTTATATCCCGCCCTTCTCCGAAGACTCAGGGTGGCTTACACTATGTTAGCAATAGTCTTCATCCTATTTGTATATTTATATACTAAGTCAGCTTATTGCCCCCAACAATCTGGGTCCTCAATTTAACCCAATTTTTCAATTGGGTTAAGGTCTGGGCTATTCCCAGGCCATCCCAGAAGTGGAATGTGATTATCTTGAAACTCCCCCCCCCAAAATTGGTGTTATTAGCCATAAAACCTCCAAAATTCACTTTTTCCAAAAGGTTTCCATAATTTTGGCCAGGGATGTCACATTTCCACAAACCCTTCTTTCAAATGAATTTCTGAGGATGATGGCAATCAATATAAAATTGTTTTCTGAGGTTTTCGTGTGTTGAGCAACAAATGAGACTTTGTCGAAACGTCGCCAAGGCACTTCCAATTTTACGCGGGAGAAAACCCGAATAACCAAAGACCAATATAAAATTATATCTACAAAGAGTCTTCCCAACTCTTTCTTCACTCCTAACCGAAATCCATTCTACTTCTACATTACATAGAATGATGCAAACAGTTTAAACTTCATGCATGCTTTTGGATGCACTCATAGGAAATACAATCCTATTTGTAATGAATTTTTAAAAACTGAAAGGAATTTAATAGGTGAAAGTCCATTTGACACCTATAGGTTCACTGGAGACATAAATCTAATCTGTGGTAAATTGAGCATAATTATCAACAGTGATGCATACACAGGTTACAAATGAACTTTGATAACAGAGAATGCGCCAATTGTCTCCCAATGTGACAGACGATGTTACAAAGAAAAGGAAATAAAATAAAATAATGAGTCTTCCCTAAAAGTATTTGAACCAACATAGCTAAAATAGATTCCAGTATAATAGATTCCATCTCCTGGGCACTTGCTCTGGAAGTAGAAGATGCTGTCTCAAGGATTCTGGGCATGGATTACAAAATCTTCATTTTTCATGTGGACATCACGCTCCAGAAGAACAGGGCCTCCATCTTGCTTTTAGCTATTGAAAGTTGACTTTTATATCCATTTTCATGGGCTATGGATCCCCTCAGCCCAGGGAGTCAAATTGTAAGATTTGCCGTTCAAACTGGATCATGCACATAGAGTATCCCCACCCACCCCCAACCCCGTTTTTTTTAAGGGAGATGGCAGATATTGCAGAGGGGATGCAGTGGATCAGTGGCTAAGAGATTGTCGATCAAAAGGTCGGCGGTTCAGTGGTTCGAATCCCTAGTGCCGCGTAACGGGGTGAGCTCCCGTTCCTTGTCCCAGCTTCTGCCAACCTAGCAGTTCGAAAGCACGTAAAAAATGCAAGTAGAAAAATAGAGACCACTTTTGGCGGGAAGGTAACAGTGTTCCGTGCGCCTTTGGTGTTGAGTCATGCCGGTCATATGACCACAGAGACATCTTTGGACAGCGCTGGCTCTTTGGCTATAAAACAGAGATGAGCACCGCCCCCTAGAGTCAGGAATGACTAGGACATATGTGCGAGGGGAGCCTTTACCTTTACCTTAGATATTGCAACCTTCTGTGTTTCTTTAAGTGTATAAATCGTGGAACAGAACCAACCCAACAATATTATTTCAACGCAGAAAAGAGTCAGAAGAAACCCCCCCTGCCTGAAGTAGTCCTGAAGTTTGCAGCATGGCCAAAGGTGACTCTGGGGTTGCAAAAGAACAATTGAGATGAAGTTGGCCTCAGAGATCTAGGTTACACATCTCTGGATGAGACAAACGATTAGTCTTGCCTGTATAAGGTTTCCTATTAAAAACATGCCATTCCCCAAATGGATGTAAGATATGTCTGACTTGAAAAAATGCAGGCGGCTTAAATGACAAACACTGAACCAAAGCAAGACAAAGGCCATCTTCACGACTATAATCACTCGGAATTTGTGTGCCATTTTTCATAGAGTTGCAATACTCGAATTGAAGGTGGAAGGCATGCTGGACCTAGGTCAGTATGTTACTGTTTGGCCAATTCTACTCCAGGCACATAAGCCGATGGCCAGCATGTTTCTATTTTAATACTATCTGGTACAATATTTAGACCCCAGGTGCTCCGATACCAACTGTCAACTATAGATTTCCAACTCCTGCTTGCTGTGCAATGATGCCTGTTCTCTTTGGCTATGGGTTGTTTTCTTTCAGTTGAATTCCATTCCCGTTGACTTCCCTGGATGTATTTATTGAAACACCTATGGAGATTCTCAATCATCCAGGTCATGGTTGTCCCAAAGGTGCTTTTTCAAGAGGCAACTGGACTTTCTGATTTTGATTTGAAGACGTTTCACTTCTCGTCCAAGAACCTTCTTCAGCTCTAGAAGTGTTGTGGTCCTCCAGCAGCCTGCGGAGCTGGCAACGGAGTCAGACAGCGATGAGGCTGTGGTGAGGCCAGGGTCATCGGGAAGTGAGGAGCGGACTCCAGAGCCTCCAGAGACTGATAGTAGTGAGGCAGAGGAACAGGAGGAGCCTGTTCCTAATGCACACATGAGAAGAGCTGCCAGAAGGCAAGAGCAGCTCAAGCAAAAAGGACAACTCAGGAGTAGGGCCAAGAGATGATTGTCCCCTCCCATAAGGCTTAAAACAGACCAGCAACGATGTTTTGGTTTTGCCGGAAAACAACATTGGTAGCTGCGTCTTCTGCTTCATCTACGTCTTGCATTTATTTTTGTGACTTCTGAACATTTGCCAAGAAAGGCCTTTGGCAGTTTGCCTAATTGGACCAAGGTTTGCGATAGGACTGAGGAATTTGTGTTGGGAGGAATTTGTTTTCATTTGAGTTGAACGACACTGGGAATGAAGTAATTCTCAGCTGTTCGGATAAAGTTTGTTTGTTTTTTCACAGACTGAGTTTCCTACTATCTACTTGGGCCTGGGTCACAACAAGAAGCTTCTTGGATGAGAAGCAAAATGTCTTAAAAAAAAAACAAAACACCCCACACCAGAAAGTCCAGTTGCCTCTTGAAAAACACCTTTGGGTGCTTTATTGAAATGTGTTTATTAAAATAAATGGATAAGACTGCCCCAATTTATAAGACAGCATATAATGGAATTAATATCTGAATGCAAGACACCAAAGACTCCTGAACAAGAAGCTATTCTAAATAATAGAAAAGACAGAACTTGACAAATAATTAAAAAAACAGAGCTTGCTTGCCTTAACTCAAGTTTTTAAGGTTCAGGGTACAGACAGATAAACCCAGAAGAGATGACATCCCAGAAAGTAGGTAGTCTGACAGAGAAGGCACGCTCATCTTTCTGGATATCAAAAGATTTAAGATGTTAGTCACAATCACACAACAAAAGTCCCACCTCTTTATCAGTGTACGTTTGACATAAAGTGGTAAGTGTGTCAACTCTGCCCAGTTGAAAGGCTGGGAAAAACTACGGAAGACACATAATCACTTAAATAACTAGCGCTACGCCACGTTGTGTTCTTCACAGCTCTGCTGTACTAGATTGTTTTCTTGTACTCTGTACATTCCAATCTCCCATCCAAAGATTAACCAGATCTAAACCTGTTTAGCTTGTCAAGAACACCATGATCAGCCAAGAATTACAACTGCCGTGATTAACAGAACTACTTAGCACAACTCTTAAAAAAAAATGCAGAAATGCTACAACCTAAAAAAAAAAATCCCACAAGAAACCTTATGGATTTACTGTTGGTACGAGGAAATGCCCTGATTTGTCTAGAGCAGGGGTCTGCAAACTTGGCTCTTTTAAGACTTGTGGACTTCAACTCCCAGAGTTCCTCAGCCAGCTGGCTGAGGAACTCTGAGAGTTGAAGTCCACAAGTCTTAAAAGAGCCAAATTTGCAGACCCCTGCTCTAGACAAATCAAGAACGTAGCCTTGGACTTTTTCCCCTGGCAGGAAGTTTGAGGTCCAGACGAAGCCTCCATTACATCACATAAGACTTGGGAATCCTTCACTAGGACTGCTGAAAATATTTATTTTTATATATTTTATTTTATTAGATTTTTATACAATGGTTTGGAACCAGTGGTGGGATTCAGCCAGTTTGCACCACTTCGGGAGAACTGGTTGTTACCTTTCTGAGCACTTTGGTGAACTGGTTGTTGGAAGAAATCATTAGGGCAGAGAACCGGTTGTTAAATTATTTGAATCCCACCACTGTTTGGAACATAATATTTAGGTAGATTTGGCAAAGCAAAATATTGAGCTAGAAGAATGCTAATATCTGCACTGTGCAATCTGTAACACTATCTGCATCGTTTAGGTTCATACATTGTGCTGTGTTGCGTATTTTATTCCTCTGTTGTTTATCAAAGCTTGGTCTCGTGGTTAAGGCATTAGGCTAGAAACCAGGAGACGGGGAGTTCTAGTCCCGCCTTAGGCATGAAAGCCAGCTGGCTGATCTTAGTCTAGTCACTCTCTCTCTCAGCCCCACCCACTTCACAGAGTTGTGGTTGTGGGGAAAATAGGAGGAGGAAAGAGGATTAGGTATGTTTTGCTGCCTTGGGATATGGATACAAATAATAAAAGTGAGATAAAAGTAAATAAATTCAATCCCATCAAACTAGCATTTAATGGGTCTGCCATGGTTTAAAAACCTCTTCCCGAATGCCATCACTCTGCTAAACAAATAATTCCCTCAACACTGTCAAACTATTTACTAAATCTGCATTACTATTAATCTTCTCATCGTTCCCATCATCCATCTCCTTCCTCTTATGACTGTATGACTGTAACGTTGTTGCTTGTATCCCTACGATTTATAGTGATATTGATTGTTTCCTGATTGCTTATTTGTACCCGATGACTATCATTAAGTGTTGTACCTTATGATTCTTATAATATATAACAACAGAGTTGGAAGGGACCTTGGAGGCCTTCTAGTCCAACCCCCTGCCCAGGCAGGAAACCCTACACCATCTCAGTCAGATGGTTATCCAACATTTTCTTAAAAATTTCCAGTGTTGGAGCATTCACAACTTCTGCAGGCAAGTCGTTCCACTGATTAATTGTTCTAACTGTCAGGAAATTTCTCCTTAGTTCTAAGTTGCTTCTTTCCTTGATTAGTTTCCACCCATTGCTTCTTGTTCTACCCTCAGGTTGTTTGGAGAAGAGCCCAACTCCCTCTTCTTTGTGGCAGCCCCTGAGATATTGGAACACTGCTATCATGTCTCCCCTAGTCCTTCTTTTTATTAAACTAGACATAGCGAGTTCCTGCAACCATGATGCAGGATGAAGGTATCTTTTCTTATCCTTTTTTTTTTCTTATCCTTTTTTATCCTTGATGAAGGTATCTTTTCTTTGATGTACACCGAGAGCGTACGCACCAAGACAAATTCCTTGTGTGTCCAATCACACTTGGCCAATAAAGAATTCTATTCTATTCAATTCTATGCTCAGCAGAACCCAAGAAAATGATGGTTTACAGCAGCATGTGAGCCCAACTGCTGTCAGGAATCTGAGCAATCATGAGTGTTATTTTAAGAAACTTAGTATTCCACCCCCTCTGAGACAACTAACCAGAGACATGTACCCTATATAGCGTGTGTGTGTGTGTGTGTGTGTGTGTGTGTGTGTGTGTGTGTGTTTGTGTGTGTGTATGTCAAATGCATTGACATTTCCTTGTTGTATTCATTCTCTTTTCAGATGCTGGCTGTAAATGGACTTAGGATCTAAAGACTGTTTTAATACATGCCATGCTAGGTGAACTTAGCAGCAGCCCAAACCTCTCAGCACCTTTTGAAAGCATTGTGAATCAACTTTTGTGAATCATTTTGTTGTGAATCAACAAAATGCACAGGTACCGTATATGTGGTACCTTGCTCAATAGTAGTACCTGTGAGAGGGATCTTGGAGTCCTAGTGGACAATCATTTAGATATGAGCCAGCAGTGTGCAGCAGCTGCTAAAAAAGCCAACACAGTTCTGGGCTGCATAAACAGAGAGATAGAATCAAGATTACGTGAAGTGTTAGTGCCACTTTAAAATGCCTTGGTAAGACCACACTTGGAATATTGCATTCAGTTTTGGTCGCCACGATGTAAAAAAGATGTTGAGACTCTAGAAAGAGTGAAGAGAAGTGCAACAAAGATGATTAGGGGACTGGAGGTTAAAACATATGAAGAACGGTTGCAGGAACTGGGTATGTCTAGTTTAACGAAAAGTAGGACTAGGGGAGACATGATAGCAGTGTTCCAATATCTCAGGGGCTGCCACAAAGAAGAGGGAGTCGGACTGTTCTCCAAAGCACCTGAGGGTAGAACAAGAAGCAATGGGTGGAAACTAATCCAAGGAGAGAAGCAACTTGGAACTAAGGAGAAATTTCCTGACAGTTAGAACAATTAATAAATGGAACGACTTGCCTGCAGAAGTTGTGAATGCTCCAACACTGGAAATTTTTAAGAAAATGTTGGATAACCATCTAACTGAGATTGTGTAGGGTTTCCTGCCTGGGCAGGAGGTTAGACTAGAAGGCCTCCAAGGTCCCTTCCAACTCTGTTGTTATATTATATTAACTCATCCAGGCCATTTAATTTTCACTGCAATTGTTTTAGCGATTTGAAGGGTGGAGGAGGTGGGGTGGGGTGGGGAAAAGCCCTAATCACTAAGCATTTATGCTGGATTTTTCACAACACAGGTGAAACAACTGTTATTCACCTCTAGTAAAGTAATAGGAGGCTTAACCGTCCTAAACCACAATCGTAATGCGCTGGTTCTTCTCAATTCTTTTGTAAGAAATCCTGTAATCCTCAGAGTGGATGGATTCCTTGACTTTGTGAAGATTGAGAAATAAAGCAGGCATTGTGCACCAGGGGATTAATGTCAAAAAAAAAAAAGAAGAAGGAGAAGAAGAAGAAGTAAAAAAAGAAAGAAAAAGAAATCGGATAAAGGCAAAGGAAGAAGGTTAAGACAATTGCTACGAGGAAAAGGAGCAAGATGGAATAATACAGCCATTCAAGCAATTCTGGATTAGCATCTGTTTAGGGACTTTGCAAAAATCAGTGTTGTGGGCTATCATTAAGGGCTAAGTTTAGTTCAGAATAGGCCAGTGAAGCTGTTGGTGGCATTGACTGCAAGGGTGTATGGAAAATACCAGATAACACAATTCTAATAGCAAGATGTTTGTTTGGCCCCTGTGAAGAAACCCTGTTTACAACAGGGTTCTTTACCAAAACTGCCACTACCCGAGCACGGTTAGAACGTTTTTCCAGAATTTTTTTGGTCTGTATTTTGCTGATTCAGTGGCCATTTATATGTGTTATTTCTATTTGTTTGCTTCTAGGCTACTTTGCCACCAGATCAGATTTTTGGACCAGTTTGTTTATAAGAAATAAGCATCACTGCAAAACTCAATTCACAAAGAAATTCTCCGCTCCATTCTTCTTCTTTTATATATTTGTATCCCATTGTTATTATTTTTACAAATAACTCAAGGAGGTGAATAAATTCAGCACCCGCTTCCTCCTCCCATAACAATAACCCTGTGAGAAGGACGGGCCCAAAGTCACCCAGCCAGTTTGCATGCTTAAAGTGGAAACTAGAATTCACAGTCACCCGGTTTCCAGCCTGGTTATGAAAATACTCAGGCAAAACAGACGGTCTTGTCTCATCTTCATTTAAGTTAGAAACTAAGTCCACATTTCAAAGCTTGCTAAAGGATATGTTGCTGTTCCCAAGGAGAACAAAATGCAGCTTGTCAGATGTGGAAGAAGTATGACAGCCAGCATCCTTCAGTATCAAATCCTGACAGCTGGGATGCTGAGAATTCTTCAACAGCATCTGGAGAGCCCTGGGTCCTGCATTCATACCTTTTCTACAGCTGCACCAATCCTCTTTGACAAAGAGTTATCACAATTGCATAACAGCAGATACTTTGGGCTGGCTTATAGAATAGAATAGAATAGAATTTTTTATTGGCCAAGTGTGATTGGACACACAAGGAATTTGTCTTGGTGCATATGCTCTCAGTGTACATAAAAGAAAAGATATCTTCATCAAGGTACAACATTTACAACACAAATGATGGTCAATATATCAATATAAATCATAAGGATTGCCAGCAACTAAGTTACAGTCATACAGTCATAAATGGAAAGAGATTGGTGATGGGAACTATGAGAAGATTAATAGTAGTGCAGATTTAGTAAACAGTTTGACAGTGTTGAGGGAATTATTTGTTTAGCAGAGTAATGGCCTTCAGGGAAAAAACTGTTCTTGTGTCTAGTTGTTCTGGTGTGCAGTGCTCTATAGCGTCGTTTTGAGGGTAGGAGTTGAAACAGTTTATGTCCAGGATGTGAGGGGTCTGTAAATATTTTCACGGCCCTCTTCTTGATTCGTGCAGTATACAGGTCCCCAATGGAAGGCAGGTTGGTAGCAATTATTTTTTCTGCCATTCAAATTATCCTCTGAAGTCTGTGTTTTTCTTGTTGGGTTGCAGAACCGAACCAGACAGTTATAGAGGTGCAAATGACAGACTCAATAATTATTTTATGTTCCTCATCATAGTCGTCCCTGGGAATCTGATAATTATTTTTGGTTGCCTTGCATGTTCCATCCGGCAAATTGTGATGGTCTGTGGCAAACCATAAAGGACATTGATTGCAGTTAGCCTAAACGAAGGTTAGAATATTTATGAGCGTTCGGGGCATGGCCTCAGTCAACCTATAATCCTTCTAGAATGGAAATATTTCTGCCAATAAGGGATCGTATCCCATTCCTGAGGCCTATATCATTGCCAGAATGCAAACTCCCTCCAGCTAGGTGTAAATGAGATTGATAAACAGTATTACCTACTATGTGGTGTTTGTTTTATTTAAGCGAATTAATACAGCTGTTACGGGGCCGATAATAAGGTTTAGGGTGAAAAAGAATCCGCACACACTGTCCTCGTCCAGTCTTCTTCCCTTTCCCACAGCTCTCTCCCATCCCTCAGGAATGCCGTAACACTATCCGTTCAATTAAACGGGGGTGGGGGGGGAGAGAGTGGGTCTCAGCAGAAACAGTTTCCATGCGGATTTTGAAGTGTGTCCCAGATCAAATTTAAAACAATTCCACACTGGGACTTTTGCTGACCTTCTCCACACACACACACACAAAAATACCATCGCAAGTTTCTGGGGTCACCGATATAACAACTGGATTGTTTTATAATAGATCATAAATCTTCTGCTCCTCTGGGCTTCCAGAGTTGATAAGGTTGGCTACGAAGCTCCCGACTGAGCCTTCGGATTTCCATGGTACAGCTTCATAATTTCTAAAAGGCTTGTCTGGTTCCTCCAAAGGCTATGCGGTTTGCACGTGGAATGTTAAAGGTAAAGATTCCCCTCGCACATACGTGCTAGTAGTTCCTGACCCTAGGGGGCGGTCCTCATCTCCGTTTCAGAGCCGAAGAGCCAGCACTGTTGAACACGACTCCGTGGTCATGTAGCCGGCATGACTCAACGTCAAAGACGCACGGAACGCTGTTACCTTCCCACCAAAAGTGGTCCCTATTTTTTCTACTTGCATTTTTTACGTGTTTTCAAACTGCTCGGTTGACAGAAGCTGGGACAAGTAATGGGAGCTCACCCTGTTACACGGCAGCACCAGGGATTCGAACCGCTGAACGGCCGACCTTTCGATTGACAAGCTCAGCGTCCTAGCCCCTTGAGCTGCCGCGTCCCTTATGAAATGTTAAAACATTGCATCTTTTGGATGCAATCCTGGCCATCGGAAATCTTTTAAATGGGCTGTTTATTCCCTGCCTAGTTCAGAAGAGCTTCATGTGAAGTGCAGACATTTCACCGTGTAGGAAATTAGATGGATGGAAATGACATGGGTGCACCTCCAGCTTCAGGTTTGGAGACGGATATTCTTGATTTTCCAACAACCACAGAGAGGAGTTCCCTGAGGATGGGCTCCAGCACAAACCCAAAAACTCAGAAGACTATAACTTTGATTTCAGGAATGGCTGACAAGTATTACGTAGCGGTGGTTTTCACATATTCTAACCACCGGTTCGCTGTGCCCAGCCTTCTGGATATGCGCTTTGCTCATGCATGTGCCTTCCACACCTGTGCCGGCGTCGAAAACATGACTAAATAGGATGGAATTAAGCTGGGGCAGGGGGGTGGAGGAGGCGGGGGACGGGCCCACTTGCAGTCACCGCTACCGGTTCACCCGAACTGGTCTGCACCAGCTGAATACCATCTCTGGTATTATGGGAATGCATCACTGAACTTCAGTCAACACATGTGCCATACAGAAAACAGCTTTCATGCATGCACAGAAGCTCCTGCCGTTGTAACTTTGAATGGTTGTTAAACAAATGGTCATAAGTCAAGGACCACCCGCACTATGGCGATTGACAATACGCCATTGATCATTCCCTTCTTCTATTTCCTTCCACCTTCTCCACCCTTACACAACATTAACGGTTTGCCTAGCCCAGGGGTCTGCAAACTTGGCTCTTTTAAGACTTGTGGACTTCAACTCTGGGAGTTGAAGTCCACAAGTCTTAAAAGAGCCAAGTTTGGAGACCGCTGGCCTAGCCCTAATGAAAAATACACTGACCTTTCTTAGTATGAGGCTCCGTTTGACAAAGTGACCCCGATCGTTGCAAACTTAATACGAAAGAATGCCTAATTAATTTATATGAGATTTGAGTCACCTAAGGGTTATCTTCTCCCTGTACACGAACAAGCATTGCACCTGAGTTGCCCAATGCAGTGATTTCACTCAATCACCTCTCCAGATCCAAGATTACAGGGCAATTTGTAGCCGATAGGAGAGATAGCGTTAAAGTGTCGATCCTATTATTACATCTGGAGTGTGCAACTTTTCTGAGGGCCTGAGATAATCTGAGAACCGACCTGCCAAAAAGTGGGTGTGTCCAGGAAGAACTGTGATTTTAAATGGTTTAAGTGACATGTAATTAAAGTGGCAATAAATACAGTGCAGGAAGTAAAATTACTTCCCAGGCATTTATTAAATTGTTAAAAGTTATTAAAATTCTCCTTCTGTGTGGCAATTTGGGGTGCGGCCTTGGGGGGCACCTTCAATGCTTTCAGGGTCAACAGGTAGCTCTGAGAAACTTCTGGTTCTGTACTTCGGATATACCTTTCCCCGAAAATAAGACCCTGTCTTATATTTTTGGAACCCCAAAATAAGCGCTTGGCCTTATTTTTGAGGAGGTCTTATTATTATGGGGCGTGTGTAGCAAGACGGGGCTCTTCTTCCCATCTTACCTGATTTCCAGCTCTGTCTCCCTAACCCTAACCAGAGGAAATGGTGGGGACCAACTGCGCATGCATTTCAATATTTTCTGGGAGGGTTTATTTTCGGGGGGGGGGGGTTGTCTTATTTTAGTGCATGCGCTCAAAAGCCTGATTGGGTTTATTATCTGGGGCGGTCTTATTTTCAGGGAAACAGGTTTGATTGTGTTACAGTTTTGCGGTAATTAGTTCTTTATTTATAATTTTCATGGGTATTTCATGTGTAAACTACATCTCCCAACATCCCTTGCCATTGGCAATTGCAAGCAAGGGCTGCTTAAGTTGAGAAACAGCGTGGTAGATTTTGGGTTACACAAAACAAAGGGATACTCTAAGCTTTGCTAACATATGCATGCTAGAGGTTTTTTTAAAAAAATTGTAACAGTTGCACATTCTAGTCACGCCACAACGCCATGTGTGTGCAACAGGAGGACCAGCAGACAGAACGGCGAATTCACTATAAGGTGTTCAAAAACGGTGCCTCTTGGATTGTGGGAATTGCTGACCTATATTAATCATTACTGTACCTTCCCAGGTCAGTTTGTACAGAGAGAACAGTTGTCGCAATTAGGGAAATGTCTTGAGCCTGTTCCTGGTGAGATTAATTAATCTAAGCCCCATGACGTCTGGTTTTAAATATTAAATGTGTGTGTGTGTGTGTGTATATGTATGGATGTATGGATGTATGGATGTGTATATATATACATATATATTTTCTGAGGTTTTCGCGGGTGTTTGTATGTAGGTCTTTGGTTATTCGGGTTTTCTTCCGCGTAAAATTGGAAGTGTCTTGGCGATGTTTCGACGAAGTCTCATTCGTCATCTTCAGGCTTCAGCTTCGTGCTTCTGGGAGCAATGTGTGATTGCAGCTGTTTCTTCCTTTTTAACTGCTAGTTGGGGTTTGAACTGATTGGGTTCTGCAATCACACATTGCTCCCAGAAGCACGAAGCTGAAGCCCGAAGATGACGAATGAGACTTCGTCGAAACGTCGCCAAGACACTTCCAATTTTACGCGGGAGAAAACCCGAATAACCAAAGACCTACATATACATATATATGTATACACTGCTCAAAAAACTAAAGGGAACACAAAAATACTGTAAGACATCCTAGATCTGAAGGAATGAAATATTCTTATTAAATACAGTACATTGTATTGTTTAGATGTTCCCTTTATTTTTTGAGCAGTATGTGTGTGTAGATATAGATATAGATATAGAGATAGAGATGATAGAGATAGAGATAGAGATAGAGATAGAGATAGAGATAGATAGATAGATGATAGATAGATAGATAGATAGATAGATAGATAGATAGATAGATAGATATGTAGGTCTTGGCATTTTCGGGTCTTTTCCCTTGTAAGGTTGAGAGTATCTTGGCAATGTTTCAACGAGGTCTCACTCGTCATCTTCAGGCTGGTGCTTTCGGCTTCGTGCTTGTGTGATATATATATGGACATTTAAATCAGTAACTCTATCAGTACAGTTCAAAAACATATTGTGTTTTCAGTGAACTGCCCCAGGGGTGAAATCTACTTACCTTCCTTACCGGTTCGGAAATGCATGCACCGCGTGTGCTCACTTTGCTCGCATGCACACATGCACATGCATCACATGTATGCACAGACCTTCTGCGCACGCGCAGAAGGTAAAAATCACATGTAATGACACCCGGGTGGGTGGGCGGAGCGTCACTCCACCGTCGTTACCGGATCGCCGAACTACCAGTCACGATTGCTACCGGATCGACAGATCTGGCCAGAACCGGGAGCATTTCATCCCTGAACTACCCTCCTTTGTTGAAAGGTTTAGTTTAGTTTAGTTTAGTTTAGTTTAGTTTAGTGTTTATTGTGCCAAAATCTATGATGAAAAGGCTGTTTCACAAAACCAGCATCAAATTAATAGCAAAAGGAAGCCGAAATTATGAAAGTACAATGTTAAATCAGTTGGCTTTTAACAAAGTGACAACAATTCGGATCCATACGGTTCCAAAGGTAATATTCAGAGATAGAAACCTAACCTGGTGGTGATGAATTTGGTTAGTACAATCTCTTTTAGAAGGATATTCTAATTAAGCTATAAGGTGCAAATCGGGAAATCTTGCTCTTGCTATTTGGATCTCATAAATTCAGAAAGATTCCACTGTTTTGAATGAACTTGTCTCAACAGCTCTAACTTTGCTATATTGTTCTAGTAAAAACAATGCAAAAAACAACCCACCCCACTAAAAAAATAAATAAAATAAATAAATAAAAAAGAACTTCTTGGTTGGATTAAGGATTATCTATCATGTGGCTCAAGAAAACTCATGCAATTCTTACATAATCAACCATTTTTTAAAGTTGGTTGTCACAACATCTGGCATTCTAAAAATCAATTTCCTAGAAGAATGAATTGTTGATAGACGCAATTGTGCACTTCGTACATTACAATCTGCTACCAACATGTTGGAAAAGCTAAAATATTGGACAAAGGGAGAAAATTATTTATTATCTGAAATCTCCTACTATAAGTTCATTCCAGTGCCTTTCTTTCTTGTACATGCAAGCCTTCAAAACCGATAAAACACTCTTTTAGGTAAGCATGCATATCATTATGAATAATTCATTTGATATTTATACATTTCCTCTCCTTGTTTTTCATCATTAAGACAATCTCAGAGTGGTTTATAATTATTTTTTTGGAGGGGAGGGGAAATAAACCGGTTACAATCACCTAACTCAGGCCTTCTATAGATTGATTTCAAGAAAAAAAAAAGTCTGAGGTAACCTATCTCTTACATGTATTTTTAGAATCCCCCAAAATGGCCACTTCTTAGCTAATAACGTGTGCATTTCTCCTTCAACCAAAAGCAATCGAGTTGCCCATTCTCTTGATTAACCAACTTTCTTCGATCAGATCATTGGAACTTTTCAATGGCTGAGTTAGAACTGCGTTTGTCACTGATAAATTCAAAATCGGAAGAGACCAACCAATTCACTTCCAGAATTTGTTCCCAGCGTGCTTAATGGACGCACCCACGACGATGGTGCATTTCTGTCTGTTTTTGTAATGGGCTATTGAATTAAATCATAAAAGACAAGTTACCCTATTTTTGACCTTTCCGTGAATTCCCCACCCCTCTTCCTTTGACTCCAAGAGTCTGCATTTGTTTTGCCCGGTTTAGTCTCTCTTTAAGCTAGAAGCATGAGCAGAACAGTATTTATTACAGTCAATTTAACTGTGAGGTTGATGGCATTCCTTTATCAACAATGAACGTTGACGAGAAAGCATGAGAACGGGAAGAATCCATTGTGGGGGTGAAATTGTCTGACTTGGTCATCTGGTATTCAGTTGAGTCAGAAAAGGACATTGCTGGGCTGTTCTGTATCTTAGAGGTAAAGTCTGTAAAGATCCGATAGTTTTTGTTGGAAAAGTCATATTTTGCTTTACCAAACCATGTGCTCAAAGATGAAACAAAGATTGTTAGCAAGTTCCAGCCAACACAAATACTAAGAGATTTGACTGCCAACATGAGAAAAGCCTGTCCTTTAGGACAGCTGTGAAGATGAAGCAATTCATCATGAAGATTATTATTCCAAGGATTTTAGAAACTGCCTTGGGTATAATATCTGGGTAAATTTTACATGGTTTCAATTAAGACCGGTCATGCTTAGAGAGTAATACAGCACTGTCTTCCTTTGCTTTGCTCACTTCACAAATGAAAGATTTTAAAAGAAGTAGGTCCAATTAGAAGCTGGGAAACCATTATAAGTTGTTTGTCTTAAAGAGAGTATTGTTTTTAATGTCATGTATTACTATTATTAATATTTACCTTCCTGCTGAATTTCTCAATGCACCCTGCTTCTCACTGGGGCATTGAGTTTGGAAAGACTGAAACAAGGCAATGTTTAAATCGGCAACTTGGCTGTCGTTACAGAAGGTCGTATATATTTCACTCATATTTATATATCAATTTCATGTTCTTAATCAGTAGCCGGCTTTCCTTCCATGAGTAATTGTGCGCCTGAAGTTTCAACTATTAAATTCAGGGCAAGGGAAGAAAACCACTTTATATCTATGTTCCTATTTTGATTTTTTTTTTAAAAAAATATGACCCCTAAACACAGAAATAATTATATTCCCACCATGAGTCAATCTATTATCGCAATCCAGAGTAACTTTCTGGATTGAAATAATTGAGATCATAGGAGCAACTCTTGAGGAATTCTGATTTAGCCCTGTGAGTAAATATTGTATACAAGTTTTTGCAACTGAATGATCTATGAATAGCCACTGAATCACCCACATTTGGTTATGAGCCATTCGAAAAATTAAAGAGAACAGCCTGCAGCTATTTGTTAATATTTTTTTCCAACACAGGAGTTAATAGTAATCAAGATAAGCCTTTGAAATAGGAAAATACCTTTTAAAATTAATTTCACATTCCCGTATCATTCTGCTGTTAAATATGCTGATTCACTGGAAGTTTAGAAGGAAAGTAGCAGCAAATTAAAATAGCTGTCATTTTTTTTAATTTACTAGATATATAGGCTCCTCCAACTGATTCTGAGAAAATTCTTATTTCCTTTTGAAAAAACATTTCTTTGTATGTACTGAACTTTCATACAATACTGAATGAGAGGTATTTCCATAGTGCAGTTTACTCAAAAATAAATATTTCTGTGTTCAGTAGTCATTCCCAACAAACAATCTGAAGAATTACAACTTTCAAAGAGCTTTGAATTCTCGTTAGTTTTAATTACTTGCATGCAAGGCAGCTTGAGACTGATAAATGCGATTTTAACTTGTAACGTCTAACAGATTACTGATCTATTTTAATGGGGCTTTTATTTTATATCCAACTGTCTTTCATTTTATGGCATCTCTCAAAGATCAGGATGTGAGCAAATGCAAATGAATAGGAAGACTTGCCTGTGGGTTTCTTAATAAGCAATTCTTGGATGAAAAATGAGGGGGAAATTGATATAAAATATGAATGACAATATAATATTGTAATAAGGCAATTGTACAGAGGAATTTGTCAGTGCCTTTAAGCACTTCCCTAACATTTCAATTAATTGTACATTGTGTTCCTACATGGCATGTTTGTTTCCAGACTGAGTTATAGGGGATCCAATTATTTTTTAGGGAATGGAATTGGTGATTCCCAAAAGATAGGAATCTGGCAGAGGGCAGCTGGAAATCTTTTAGACAAATTTTACACTAGCTGTCTTAGACATAACCCTTAGATATATCACCATGAATTTGGTGAAACTTACCTCTTTTTAATATATGTGACTGAAATCTAGGAGTATTTTATAAACAAAACTTCCTTATCAGATGACAATAGATAGATTAAAATTAAAGCCCAAAGAGATACGCCTTCCAAAAGAATCCCTGCCCAGTAACTTGCTGCTTAATAAACATTATTTGTCATGAAAATGTTTTGCCACTCATTTTATGATCAATGCAGTTTTTTAAGATCTGCATTAACGATAACTTACTTAATCTACACACACAGGGTCCTTGATGAAGTAACCACACCCGATTTCCAATTCTTGGCTTTCCCCCCCACACCCCGAGACAAATTTAATGATTTTGGTTTTTAGCACAAGTAACAGCCTCAAAGTAAAAAAAAGCCTGAAACTGTCACAATTTTCTTTTAAATGTGATACTTAAAAGCGACCTACACACCATTAAATGTCAGTGCAATTTTTTTGTTTTGGAGACAGGAGAACACCTGTTTTATTAAAATGGGGTTTTAAAATATTAATTTTACTGATCGGAGTTACACTGCCAGGAGTTTTGCAGTTGGTTTTACAGGAGTAGAACAGGTGAGAGTAAGACTTTAGATATTCAAAGCAAACAGGGCTTATTTCAAAACGTTACAGTCACTGTGCCAATATGTTGCACTTGATTGGCTAAATATATTATATAACTTTTCCCCAGCCTAAAATATTGATTACACAATTTATACAATTATTAGGGGGACTCTGTACAAAAACCTTTTGCGTAAGCCACAGTCAATGTTAAATTATTTCTAAACACAAACTTAGTGGGCTAAAAATTGAAAAAAAAAATTCTCTTTTGATCAAATTGGGATTAGTATGATTTTTGGTTCCATTAAAATCAATACACTTTTTGAACACATTCTCATTTCTTGTCCCAAAAGGAGAAAAAAATGGATTAAAAGATTTTCTGATTCTCCGATTACACACTCACTGATTTTCAGGGACAGAATATTTCCTAATGAATTATTTTAGAAAAGTGTGGAGAAATTGGCCTGGCTTCATGATAAAAGAAATATATTTGTCCCCAAAAGATTTAAGCGAACTGGGTCTTGTTTGATACTTGAATAAAGTATTAGTGAGTTTACTTCATATTTAAATCACAGGCATGTCAACTGATCAATCTTTACACCCAATGTTTGCAAGATCATTGTAACTAATCAGTTTCTATTTCAGTTAATCTTATTTCCTAACAAGGAAATAAGTTGCAATCGACTTGGAATTGGATTACATCCTAGAAGACAATGGGACACTTTATTTATTATATAGAAATCCCACGCGTCTTTCAAAGCAACAAAGCATTTCTTTATATTTTAACCTGATGTTAACTCTCCAAATTAAATTAAGCCGGGCAAAAGGTTGAATTCACACATTATGTTAAGATTTTGGATGTTTTCCTTGAAGTTTGACTTGGAGGGATATGTGAAGCCAACCCTCGTGATTTATAAATTTCAGTTTATGTAAACCCAGCAATTTGGGGTTGGTTTAGCAAAATGGCTTAGTAGGATACCTGAACTCGAGTGTTATTGATTTGTCATTCTAATAAGCTTCAGAGGGATGGGTGGGAAGCGTTTCAGCATGGCTCAGCTGTGAACAAAATCCAGCCACTATGCAATATTAATATGAGGGCAAGAAATGGAATTTGAGCATCGACTTTTGAAGCAAGATAAGCGACTCTTTGCAAACATCTGCATGAGGACCATGCTAGAGGTCATACTTCTGAACCACACATAAGAAGATCTAGTTTTTGCTTAGGAATGGAAAAGCGAAGATTTCATGAAAGAAAATCTGTCTACAAAGGACTACGCTAAGCCAAAGCTCGAACTGATTCCTGCCTCTTCCGGCCCAGTCCAACGCTGTCTCATCTCTCTTGCCAAGTTCTGTAAATGTTTAAAAAATACTGGGAAAGCTGACTATTTTATGGGAAGGAAATGAAAACAAAATCATTCTCCCAAAGGTGCTTTTTCAAAAGGCAACTGGACCTTCCTTGGTTTATTGCTTGGAGACGTTTTTTTTGCTCCTCACCCAATTATAAGCTCCTTCACTTCTTCAGTTCAGAACCTAAGAAGCTTCTTGGATGAGAAGCAAAACATCTTCAAGGGGGAAAAAAATGGAAAAAAGTCCAGTTGCCTTTTGGAAAAGCACCTTTGGGACAAACACAACCTGGATGACTGAGACAAAGTCCAGAGACAAAACAATTCTCCCTATTTTAGTCCCAAGCTCACAAAATGCACAACTTACAATCAATCCTATCTGCTCTTCTGTGTATTATCACAAAGCAGGGTGACTTTATCTTGGACTCTTGGGTTGCCTGGCTCAGCATAGGAACTCTACTTTAGAAGACAAGTGTGCATGTAGTAAGTACTAACTATGGTGTATTGTAAGCAGCCCCATCTGAAGATCTGAGCTCCTAACAGCACTTGGAAGGGTTTATCCAATTCACCTTCCTTCCCTTATTTAATACTCTTCGCCTGAGTATTATTTCTGGGTCCTGGGTATTATTTCTGGGTCGTTTTTTGGATCCGGAGGACAGTTGCCTGCCTGTCAACACGGGAAGACAAATGCAAGAGAAGATACACTTCTATTGTCTGTGTGGGCACCAACGGTTGGCACTTTCTGCCTTTGAAGTCATAAGAGGTATAACAGGGTAAGTGACAATTGGGAAAACATTTGCTTGCCAAGCGTTTGAGAAACAGACGTATTGGGAATTATTTGCTTGATTGATCTGCCCTTGTTAGAGGGGCTGGTTTCTAAAATTCCTTCTCACACTCGGGGATCTTAGTTTCGGGATTGGGATGGGGGTGGAGAGCAACGGAGACTTTCTCTGAAACACAGATAATCTCTCCAGTTGCTGATCTCAAATCCTTGGCAATAATCTTAAACCCGAGAGATTACCCTTAATATTGTGTGTGTGTGAAACTCTCTTTGCCCCCTGGTAAAATTCAAAGTGGGATGCCTGCGACCAACCGACTGAATATTAGTTTCAGGTAAATCTGTGTGTGTCCCCACACAAACACCCGGTTTGGTTCTCAGAGATTTACAGCTGGACAAGTAATATGACAAGTACTGTGTATGCCACCTTCCATTAAAAGCCTCCGTTGCTTTAAAGACCGCAAAGGTTGACGTTCAATAGCGACAGCGCCCCTAAAAAAAACGTATGTCTGTCTAAGGGAAGAGTTTTGCGGCTTCTTCGGCAAACGATTTGCAGAGAGAGAGAGAGAAAGGAAGGAACAAAAGGAAGGAAGGAAGGAGAAAGGAGAAAGGGAAGGAAGGAGAAAGGGAAAGAAATTGAGAGAAAGGAAAAGAAGGGAAAAGAAAAGAAGAAAGGAAATGAGGAGAGAAGAGGAGAGGAGAGGGAAGGAAGGAAGGGGACAGGAGAAAGAAGGGAGAGGAGAGGAGAAGAGAGGGAAGGAAGGGGACAGGGAAAAAAGGGAGAGGAGAGGAAGGAAGGGAGGAGAGGAGAGGAAGGGAGAGGAGAGGAGAGGAAGGAAGGAAGGAAGGAAGGAAGGAAGGAAGGAAGGAAGGAAGGAAGGAAGGAAGGAGACAGGAAAAGAAAGGGAGAGGAAAAGTACCCATCCATCTTTAAGCTTCCTTTGCCTGGACCTCGAGGCATGATCAAAGCCCCGCAGCCGGGTTGTCTCCCACCCACTCCCCCTTCCCCAAACCTTCATCCTTCTCGCGAGGGGAGAAAGCGAAGGGCTCCCTCCGCGGGCCTCTTACCGGTGCAGGAGTGCAAAGCTTTGGGCCGGACGACCAGAGAAGGGCAGACGGAGTAGAGCGAGAGCTTCTCGAAGTAATCGCAGGTCTCCTTGGAGAGGATCTCGTCGATCATGAAGGTCTTGTAGCGCCGCCTGGCTGCTTTCAGCTGCTGCCCGGGAGAAGGCAGCCGGAGCCCGCCCTGGCAGTGCATGGCGGGGAGGGGGGTATCAGCCCGGAGGGACCGCCGAACCTCGGGAGGTGAGCGAAGGAGAAGAAAAGCCCAGCAAAAGGCGGCGAGGAGCGGGCGGACGGCCGCCCGCGGGGATCAGCAACAGGCGGTTGCCGGGATCCAGGGATCCTGCCTGCTTCTCTCGTAGGGTTCACTGTCTGTCTGCCTTCCTTGCCTGCCCGCCGCGCTCTCCTCCTGCCTTCCCCACCTCCAGCCTCTATATAAGCCTCGGAGAGGGAGCCGCGCACCCAGCCCTTGCTCAGAACACCCCAGCTGTCAATCAACCGCGCCTATCATCCGCAGCGACCCCATTGTTCGACCGCGGGCTGTGCGGGAGAACGAGTCATCTCTCTATTTTAAGAATCCGAGGTGTGGATTGGCTTCGCTTCCCTCTTCCAGCTGGAAGGAGGCCCAGGGGTTGGGGTTAAGGCTTGGCTGCGCCAGTGTGTGTGTGTGTGTGTGCGCGCCTGTGCGTCTATGTGTAAGGGAGGATTCACTTCCCCGCCTCTTCTTTGCATCCTCCCTCTGGCTTTTGCAGCAGAAGTTGGAAGAAAGAGAAACGAACCTCTAAGTCTCCTTTTTGGAGACTTCAAGGGGTCCCCCGGGAAGCCCTGCTGGACTTTGGGACTTGGTCCCAAAAGAAAGCAGAATCCGAATTATGCCAAGCCACAAATGAGAAGAGAAGAGAAGAGAAGAGAAGAGAATTTTTTATTGGCCAAGTGTGACTGGACACAAGGAATTTGTCTTTGGTGCATAGGCTCTCAGTGCACATAAAAGATACGTTCATCAAGAATCATAAGGTACAAACCTTAATGCTAGTCATCGGGTACAAATAAGCAATCAGGAAACAATCAATACCAATATAAACGGTAAGGATACAAGCAACAAATTTACAGTCATAGAACAGAATAGAATAGAATAGAATAGAATAGAATAGAATTTTTTATTGGCCAAGTGTGATTGGACACACAAGGAATTTGTCTTGATGCATATGCTCTCAGTGTACATAAAACAAAAGATCATCAAGAATTCTAAGGTACAACACTTAAGGATAGTCATAGGGTACAAATAAGCAATCGGGAAACAATCAATGTCAATATAAATCGTAAGGATACAAGCAACAAAGTTACCGTCAAACAGTCATAAGGAGGAGAAGATGGGTGATGGGTTATCTAAATAGTCTCAAGTCCATAGCGCTGATATACCCCCGTTCTGCCTTCTGGCGGAACATCCCTTCTCTAAGGGAAAAGCAAAGGAACCCTACCCTCAGGTGAAGTTCAACAGGGGGTCCTAGCCTAACCGAGATCACTATAGCGCCCAGGGCCTTAACAGGTGCCCTGATTGTGTTCCGGGTCCTGTTTCAGTGCTTTTTGGATGGTATTTGCTTCCCAGCAAACCTGCGCAAGTCGCCAAGGGATGGAACGCTTGCAGGAATCGTTGGGAACGGCGTTCTGGCGGAGGTCTTCGGGGCCGAGTCCGCTAAAAGAAGTTAACCTTGACCGGAGCATCAGATGGTCTCTGAGTATATGGAAGTTGTGTTTATAATGGACAAAACCATTCTTTGTTCTTAAGGATATCCTACCAAATAACTATATTTGTAACATTGTACACATACAAGCGCGCGCGCGCGCTCACACACACACACACAAACTGTGATTCTAAAACAGGCCGATTAGCCACAATGAGTTCTACGGGTCAATAGGCTTCGGTATGAAATTATCTCGAGGGAGGCCAACAAGGCTGAAGATGCGCCTAGGCGCGATCCTGCATCTGCCTGCTAAGTCTTAATTGAGCTTGGAGGGGCCGACTTCCTAGACTTGGACGTCTAAAAGAAACGAGAAACGATCCAACTCTCTGCAGATTCAGGATACTGAATGTGTAACTCCAATCAGCCGCGATCAAGAGAGACTCAACGTCCGAAAATTTGCAAAACCAGCTCTTGGATTTTATTCGGCTTCCTGGGATTTCCTTCCCACTACTAGCTCGAGGGTCGCAACCGGAATTCTATTCTATTCTATTCTATTCTATTCTATTCTATTCTATTCTATTCTATTCTATTCTATTCTATTCTCTTTCTTTTCCTTCCTATCATCTCTCTCTCTCTCTCTCTCTCTCTCTCTCTCTCTCTCTCCCCCTTCCTTCCTCTGTGTCTGTCTGTCTGTCTGTCTGTCTGTCTGTCTGTCTGTCTGTCTGTCTGTCTGTCTGTCTGTCTGTCTATCTATCTATCTATCTATCTATCTATCTATCTATCTATCTATCTATCTATCTATCTATCTATCTATCTATCTATCTATCTATCTATCTATGCTGGCTTTATCGGTTTTAGGCTTATGTACATTGTCAGCGCTCTGCTCCTGGATTTTCGATATCTACGCGGGAGCTGCGAGGTGCAAAAGCGGCGTGAAAAATGAACCTCGCTCGCTCCCGCGCAGACACAGCTCCCGCAAAACAAGCGCCCTTCCTTTGTGGGGAAATAGCCCCCCAGTAGCCGATTCAGTCAATACCAAACCTTCTTCTCCACTTCAAGAGCTGCAGGCAGAGGAAGCAAAATCTTTAACAGCCTTTGGTTTTCGTTCCTTTTCTCGGCTCTCGGCTGGCTTGTACGGAATTGACTTTTGACAACGCGCCTCGGGGAGCGCGTCTCTTCCCTCCTGCAAGGGCTTCGGCTTCGAGACTTTTGCAAACGTCCCCAAATCCTGGGACGGAAGGTTCTTTAAGGGTGCATCTCCCTCACGTAGCACCCCGGGACCAGGAACACTTCCCCCACTCCCCTAATATATGACATGCAAGGTAAATAGTCCGATAAACGCGAACCTGGGAGGAAAACCTAATCACTCTTCCCAAGTTATTCCCGGGCTGTTTTACCAGTGAAATTGCACTTGTATTGGATGAAGTCAGGCTCGCGAGTTGAACTTATGGGATCCGCTTTGGACGGGACCCCCCATCAGATGCAGTCAGGGACAATTTTAATCCCTCTTCGAGAAGAGCCTGGAATTTTATGGACGGAGCGATTCCTCCTCTATCTCTCCTCCGAGTAGAAGCCACCGGACTTCCCCGCAACTTGCACCCCACCACCTCCCCACCACCACGGAGAAAACCCTACATCCCAGATTTCTCGCGCTCTGCTCGAAATTCCCGTTCCAGTCGTGGCACTAGCGCGTTGCAGTATTTCCCCAAAACTATTTTGCACCAGAGGACGGGCCTTTTCCAGCCATTCCCCTCGTCTTGAATGTTTCCCCCCCACCTCCCACCCCCTTCTTCCGCACCCATTCAAAGAACACGTTGCTTTCTCTTCTTTGATCCTTTACTCTGTTCTCTCGCTTAAGCAGCCTCCAGGCTTGGCCGCCTTTCCTTCCTGTCTCATTTTTCTCTCGAAAACTTTCTAAAAAACACCTCCCCGTCAGAAAAAAAATGGCCCTCTGCTCTCTAGCAGGACTAAAAAACCAAGCAAACTAATAATAATAATAATAATAATAATAATAATAATAATAATAATAATAATAATAATAATAATAATAATAATAATAATAATAATAATGATGATGATGATGATGATGATGATGTTATTTTAAATGTCTCCTTCCAGGGTGGATAGGTGGCTGGGTGAATAGTATTTTATTCCGTGCGGATAAAAAACAACAACAAAAAATTAAACTTCCCTATCTTATAAAATCTCCAGCAGGTCTGCCTATTTCCGTAGCTACCGTAGATATCTCTACCTGTATCTATCTATCGTTCATTTGATTTCCCCGCGGTAGATCCTGCAGTAACCCACGTTTAGGGAGCAACTCCGTGTCGTTCGCGATGGAGTCACTATAATAGTGCAATTGGGCGAAGAAGGGCAAGGAAGCCGTGCCCCTCCCCACTCCTTTTCTTACTTTCTTGCTGAACCGGAGGGATATCTGCCTGTTCGTTTCTTATTTTATCACTTCTGTAATTCTGCTCCTCTCAGTCCAGCCCTGCCTTTGTTTACTTAACTTGGAATCGGGGCATGAAGGGATTTAAGTTTGTAAACTTTCATACACTTAAATCAGAAGGGGAGAGATACAACATGAAATAATAACTTTCCGACCCAAACAGACAGACATCTGGCCCACAACAACATGCCTGACGTGACTATTGTGGGAAAGAACAAAGGGGGGGGGGAATCAGGTTCGTTGACATTGCAATATCAGATGATGCAGGAATTGAAGAGAACCAGCTGAAAAAATAACAACAAAATATTGTGATTTACAAATAGAAGAGCAATTGTGGAGGAAGAAATCAATGGTTGTACCAATAGTAATTGGAGCCCTCGGAGCAATACCCAAAGGGTTGCCTACATACATGGAAATTTTGAATTTGTCAGACCTGAATATTCTGACTTTGCAAAGAGATACCTTACTCGGAAATGCGTATATACTCAGACGTTACCTTGACAACTCTTAGGTCCTTGGTTAGGACTTGAACTGTTAATTTTTTAACAGTCCCAGAATGTGAATTGAATTGAATATTAAATTATTATTTAATTTATAATAATAATAATAATAATACATAGGATGCTGGCAGCAAGTAGTATCAACCATCAGCGTCAGTCAATGATATTTGTGATACATTTTTAAATGTTCAGTTGACTGAGTTTCATGTTTAATGAATAAAAGAGACGACTGCTACTACTATTGCTGCTGCTGCTACTACTACTACTACTACTACTACTACTACTACTAATAATAATAATAATAATAATAATAATAATAATAATAATAATAATAATAATAATAATAATGATACAAAGGATGCTGGCAGCAGGCCGTATCAACCATCAGCGTCAGTCAATAATATTTGTGATACATTTTTCAATGTTCAGTTAACTGAGTTTCATGTTTAATGAATAAAAGAGAATAATAAATAAATAAACGGACAAACAAACGAATAAACAAAGTCATCTAAGGCAGTTAGGAATAACGTCTGAAGTCGATTCAATAAATCGGGAAGAAGTGCCAAAGAGGGACAATCAGTTGGATCTTGTTTCTCCCAAGGTTGTGTGTGTGTCTGTGTGCGTGTACTTACAGTGTGTACTTTAAGACAAGCCAAACGACCTCCCCCCCCCCAATGAATATCAGAAAGAGAGGAAAAGGCGCAAACCTTCGAGGCGCATATTCACCAACCCAAAGCCACACAGCGGGGAGACCGAGCGGCCCCTGTGTGTATTTTGTGTCCGATTTGCCGGTGTGCAAAATTCAGCAACGCCGGCGCAGAAGACCCAACACAGCCGAGAAAAGCCGCAGCGCGCAGAGGGTAAAAAGAATTGCACAATTCTTCGAGGGTAACTCCCATTGACCTCAATGGGATGGATTCCTGGGAAAGGGAAGCGCGCGCACCCCTTGCTTCAGAAGCAGACGCTGGGTACTCCCCCTCTCCCCCTTCCCCTCCCCCCGTTGGCCTCTTCATTTCAGACCGGTCAATCCGCGGCTCAGTCAGTCGGATTCGCTTTAAAAGAACCTCTTGCCTTCAAACCTGCAGTTTAAGTTAACAAAGTTAAGTCACCGTTTGCGTATAAAAAAAACCCAGCTCCTCTTTGAACCGCATATTCTTTGAAATCAGCGCTGTTGAATGAAGGGTACATCCTGAAAGCCGCAATAAGATGCTCGAGAGAGAAATGGATAAGATCCTATGTAGGTTAAGGATCCAGCGCCAGGCTGCAATGAACATTTTTCTCCAGCCAGTTCCTATTTTTTTCCTGATTCTTCTCCATGGAAACCTCCACGGATTTTCCAATAAAAGGGAAGAGCAGAAAATATTGTTTTTTCTGCTTGCTCTTCCTCCCGGCTCAACATAAACAAAGGAGAATTAGACAGGACACACGGATGACAGTGAATCCTGGTTGGGATCCTGGCTTCTTTCGAAGAAGGGAAATAAAAGGAGACTGAACTTCAGACGCTGATCCAGCCAAACGGGGATCTCCCATAAACTTGGGGTGGGGGGGAACCGAACGGGAAAATTAGAATTTCTGCAAGAAGAATACTTAAAAGAGACCGAAAGGACGCTGGTATTTTCTGGAGTGACAGCTGAGATCCTTGAGATTGAGATTCCGTGAAACGGAGCAAGACTTGAGAAACCAGGCGCGGGGAAGTTTGTTCAACGGAATTATTTTTCTTCTTCTTCTCCGTCTTCTTCTTGGAATTGTGCTGAAAGTTTCCTTCGCCCTGCGGGCAATTTGATCAAAGCTCCGGAGGACGACAAAGGCTCAGCGCCAACTCCTTCTCGCGTTCACCGGGGTCATTCATTCCCCAACTTCATTCTCCTGAAACAGGGCGCGTTAAATCCCAATTCCTTTTTAGCAAACTTTTTCCGACTTGGGGAGCGGATGGTGGGGGGCGGGAAGGCTGATTTTGTGCTTGCTCGGAAGGCACGTTCAGCCGATATCGTCGGTTTTAATTTTTTTTTAATTAAAAATTATTTATCTATTTATTTGTTTTAATCAGAGACGCGAGAAGAACAAACGATCAAGCCACCCTTCCATTTGGCCAGAGTTTGATGAAGATTGTTTCACATCCATTATTTTTCCTGCCTGCATACAAACGGTCTTTTGTCGGACTAATTCCTCCTCTGAATACAATAAAGCTGTTGAGCACAGAGACCACTAGAGATTGGGGTGGAAAACCAATATTATCAGACAGAAGGAGAATGGAGTTGGAAGGATTTCTGCATAAATCTCCCCTTCCTTTTAATGGTTTTTAAATAAAGTTGTTTTATGCATATGCACCAAGACAAATTCCTTGTGTGTCCAATCACACCTGGCCAATAAAAATTTCTATTCTATTCTATTCTATTCTATTCTATTCTATTCTATTCTATTCTTTCAAACCATCGATCTATCTAAAAGGTTCATTGGAGTATTCCATCACTTGCTTTAATGAGTCCAATTTTCAGCCATTTATCAATGGCATTTTCTTTCTGTGTGATCAAAACAACTGGAATAAAGTCACAAATCTTATTGTTCACTTGTTCTTTTCATGTGATTTGGTGTTCGTGTGCATCTATGTATATGTCTCCCAGCAACTGTTCAGATATTTTTTTTAAAGTATTCCCCAATCAAAAGTGAACCAATTACAGTGCAATCTTACTGGCACAAACAAACATAAATATTTTGCTACTGGGAAACACTTGCGGATTCAGATTGAGGGTAGAAAACATATCCAAATGCATGTCTGCACTTTTAAATTTAATTTTTAGTTTCAGGAAAATTAAGAGCAAACATTCTACACTTTATAAAATACCCTTTAAAACATGCAATCAGTATAAAACTGTTACAAATCTTGACTCCTTTATTCAATTCATAAATTCTACTTATCTTTTTTTAAAAAAAAAAAAATTATACAAAGTGACTTGGGACAATCTAACACATCTTTGTTTCTGATAATTTTACACATCGCTGGAATTATTAGTATCCTGCATGGCTCTCACAGATCTGCAATACAGTAGCTGCAACTGCATTGATTCAGTATTGATAAAAGATAGTAATAATTATTTTAAACCACATTGTACACCTGTCGGGTACAAGTTAATAGTACAAAAGTTTGAAAGGATGAAGTGGAACTTTTAACCTTTATTTCTCTCTTGTGGTTTCTTTTCTCTCTCTCTCTCTCTCTCCCTCTCCCTCTCTCTTTCTCTCTCCCTCTCCCTCTCCCTCTCTCCCTCCCTGTCTCTCTCTTCCCCCACTCCTCCCCTCTCCCTCTGAAAATAAGGAGCTATGCCAGTTAGGCAAACCAAAATTCACACTCCCTTATGTTGTGTTTTTCAAGGGGCTGCATTTAAGCATGGTCTGAAAACTCTGGCTGGTTTTTCCCAAGAGTAGCTTATTTGATTGATTGGTATTAGGTCAGTTCTGTCATCTGCAGTGGTTGCCAGGTGGTTTCCAGACCTCAACTGCTGGCATTAAACTCTAAAGTCGGGATGGGTGAACTTTTTCCAGCCAAGAATCGCATCCAATCCTCCAGTTGCTTGCTAAGGCGCCTTGCACCAAAACACAATGGACAGGACTTGGGCCAAAAAATAGCTTTCATTTTGCACTCAGATGCGATGCAATAGATTTCAGTTACACTCAGATGCGATGCAATTATGTAGGCAATACTGGCATGCTCCATTCAGATATTTAACTCATTGCTTGGTGTTGTATTCGAAATTATAACTTGGTAACAACGTCTGACAGCTTGTAGGGATTGCATACAATCCTGGGAAGGGAGAAAGTGATAAGCCAGACCAAAGCCTCACAGCTGCTTGTTTGCCTGAGACATTCTGGGGCCATTGTAGCTCTTCCTGCCTTTGGGCGGCCAGTTAGTTAGCTGGATCCCATGTGAGTTTGGCTGAAGTTATAATAAAGTGTGTTTTTACTGTGACTATCTTTAACTAATGTTGATTAGCAATAGCAATGGCACTTAGAATAGAATAGAATAGAATTTTTATTGGCCAAGTGTGATTGGACACACAAGGAATTTGTCTTGGTGCATATGCTCTCAGTGTACATAAAAGAAAAGATACGTTCATCAAGGTACAACATTTACAACACAATTGATGATCAATATATCAATATAAATCATAAGGATTGCCAGCAACAAGTTATAGTCATATAGTCATAAGTGGAAAGAGATTGGCGATGGGAACTATGAAACGATTAATAGTAGTGCAGATTCAGTAAATAGTCTGACAGTGTTGAGGGAATTATTTGTTTAGCAGAGTGATGGCCTTCGGGAAAAAACTGTTCTTGTGTCTAGTTGTTCTGGTGTGCAGTGCTCTATAGCGTCGTTTTGAGGGTAGGAGTTGAAACAGTTTATGTCCAGGATGCGAGGGATCTGCAAATATTTTCACGGCCCTCTTCTTGATTCGTGCAGTATACAGGTCCTCAATGGAAGGCAGGTAACTTAAACTTAACTTAAACTTTATATACCGCTTCACAGTGCTTTACAGCCCTCTCTAAGCGCTTTATAGACAACAATCCGGGTCCTCATTTTACCGACCTCAGAAGGATGGAAGGCTGAGTCAACCTTGAACTGGTCAACATCGAACTGCTGGCAGTCGGCAGAATTAGCCTGCAATACTGCATTCTAACCACATGGAGGGAGGGAGGGAAGGAGGGAGGGAAGGAAGGAAGATAGCAATAGCACTTAGACTTATATATCACTTCATAGTGCTTTACAGCCCTTTCTAAGTGGTTTACAGAATCAACATCTAGCCCCCAACAATCCGGATCCTCATTTTATCGACCTTGGAAGGATGGAAGGCTGAGTAGGGGTGGGACACAACATCAAGTCAGTCTTGAGCTGGTGAGAATCGAACTGCTGGCAGTCAGCAGAAATAGCCTGCAATACTGTATACATTAGATATGTATTTGGATTATATTTTTATGTCTAGGGACTGGGTGGCTTGAAGGGCTGTTACTCCCCAGTGGTCTCTACACATCTCATGAGATCAGGCAGGAGAAGCATGTTCTGGGTCCCACTGATCTGCAAATCAGTGTCATCTTTTATGACGCAAAAGGGAGCCTTTTCTATCATGGTGTCCACTGGAAAATCACTCCTTGTTGTGGTCTGCCAGCAGCCTGTGGACTTGGCAGTGGAGTCAGACAGTGAGGAGGCTGGGGAGGACAATGGGCCAGTCCTGGAATCAGGAGAAGACCTGGATGAGGGCTCTGAATCGGAGGTAGAGGTGGGGCCACAGCCATCTGGGAGTGATGTGCAGACTCCAGAGCCTCCAGAGGCAGATAGCAGAGAGGCAGAGGAACAGGAGGAGCCTGTTCCTAGTGTATGCATGCGAAGAGCTGCCAGAAGGCAAGAGCAGCTGAAGAAAAAAGGACAACTTGGGAGTAAGGCCAGAAGATGATTGGCCACTCCCATAAGGCTTAAAAGAGCAGCAACGAGCTGTTGGGTTCTCTGTAGGAAAGCAATGTTGATTTCCATGTTTCTTGTCAGCGTCTCTTGAACTTTGTGGGGTTTTTGCCAAGAAAAGCCTTTGGCAGGTTGCCAAAGACATCAAAGGTTGGTGATAAGGGGACTGGTTATGAAGAATTTTGTTTTGTTTTGTTTTAATAAAATAAGTTTGTTGAGGACTGAATTGTGTTTAGTAATCACTACTTGGGCCTTGGTCACAACACTTCCTCCCTTCCCCAAAATTGGACTTGCACCAGCTCTGCTGGACTTTGACAGGTTTAAAAACCCAGCTTTGCCATCAAGCATTGGGGTAACCTGATAGAATAGATGAACCCATATCATGGTTAGCTGCAGGGGTGGGGCTGCTGGGGGTTCGCAGAGGTTTGGGAGAACCTCTAGCTGAGATTCTGTGCAGTTCAGAGAACCCCCAAATCCCACTCCTGGTTAGCTCCGCCCACCCCACCCCACCCTTCCCAGGAGTCCTCGCACAGCCTATTTTGGATCCATGTAATTGCAGGGCGCGCATGGAGGCTCAGGGAGAGCGAAAAACAGACCTACCAGAAGTTCGGGAAGGTCAGAAATGGGCCCATTTTGCACCTCCAGAGCCTGGTGAGGGCAAAAATCCACATTTTTCAAGGGGGGCGTGAAAATATTTACAGACCCCTCGCATCCTGGACATAAACTGTTTCAACTTCTATCCTCAAAACGATGCTATAGAGCATGCACACCAGAACAACAAGACACAAGAACAGTTTTTTCCCGAAGGCCATCACTCTGCTAAACAAATAATTCCCTCAACACTGTCAAACTATTTACTAAATCTGCACTACTATTAATCTTCTCATCGTTCCCATCACCAATCTCTTTCCACTTATGACTGTACGACTGTAACTTTGTTGGTGGCAATCCTTATGATTCATACTGATATATTGACCATCAATTGTGTTGTAAATGTTGTACCTTGATGAAGGTATCTTTTCTTTTATGTACACTGAGAGCATATGCACCAAGACCAATTCCTTGTGTGTCCAATCACACTTGGCCAATAAAAAATTCTGTTCTATTCTATTCTATTCTATTCTATTCTATTCTATGTTGCAGGAGGCCAACTAGGCCACACCCACCATGGCCACGCCCACCCAGTAACCGGGCAGAGAATCCCTTGCTAAAATTTTTGAAGCCCTCCCGTGGTTACCTGGACTAGATTGTGAGTCTTCTTGGCTGCTATGTTTAATAGTATTATTTTTTTATTTTTTAAAAAAAACCAACTCTTGTACTGGTTTTATTCTACTTGTGGGCTGCCCAGAATCATGTCTATGAGATGGGCATATTATAAATTTATTAAATCAATCAACCAACCAACCTGTTGTTAGCTATCCAGAGAGTTGAGCGTATAACTCAAACAAATAAAGTAAATAAGCAACTTTTCCAAAATTTAGTTACCTGGACTTTTCTTCTCGAGAAACCCTCACTCTAAGGAAGTCAGATGAGTGGCCATAAATTTTTTTTTTAAAAGCGTTTTAGAGTTGGATTCTATGAAACTCCCTCACCAGAAATTTTTTTCCTAGAGCCTACATTGGAGTCCCTTCAAAATCGGGTGAGGATATTTTTATTCTTTGCAATCTAATAGGATTTTTAAAGGAAGGCACACAAAACGGCTCAGAACATCTGTTGGATTAACAATCCCTGCGATGACACATTCAGAACTGAACAGAAGAGGATGGCATTTGGTGTGGCGGGAGCAGAGGTGGGTTTCAGCAGGTTCTGACCAGTTCTGGAGAACTGACAGCGGAAATTTTGAGTAGTTCGGAGAACCAAAAAATTATTCAGACTGTGAATAAGCGCACACAGATACAACACAAAAAGAAAACACACAAACATGCATCATATTTTTTTTACACAGAAGTAAATGCAAACACCTCCGAAGGCCACTACTAAAGAGCCTGGACAATTTTCAAAAGCCATGGTCTGTCTGTCTGTCTTTCTTTCTTTCTTTCTTTCTTTCTTTCTATCTCTCTCTCTCTCCCTCCCTCCCTCCCTCCCTCCCTCCATCCCTCCCTCCCTCTTTTCTCTTTCTCTCCCTCCCTCCCACTCTTCTTTCTTTCTTTCTTTCTTTCTTTCTTTCTCCCTCTTTCTTTCTTTTTTCTTTCTTTCTTTCTCTCCCTCCCTTCCTCCCTCCCTTTTTCTTTTTCTTTCTTTCTCCCTCCCTCTCTCCTTCTTTCTTTCTTTCTTTCTTTCTCTCTCCCTCCCTCCCTTCTTTCTCTTTCTCTCCCTCCCTCCCAGTCCCCTTCCTTCCTTCCTTCCTTCCTTCCTTCCTTCCTTCCTTCCTTCCTTCCTTCCTTCCTTCCTTCCTTTCTTTCTTTTTTCTCTTTTCTCTGCCCACTCACTCTCAGTGACTCTGGGCAACTTACAAACAATAAAAACCCAATATAAAAGAATAAAAAACCATAACCCTCCATCCACCCCCTTCCTCTTCTTTGTTGCTTTTCTAAGCCATTAAAGAAACAATTGTTTTTAGACTCTGACTGTTCTAGAACTATTTATGCTTTTTGTTCATTCTGTGGTTGCTGTTTAATGACTTTCCTACTGCGGCTGTATTAAATGTTAGGGTTTGATTGATTGTGCCATCAAATCTTTATGCCATTGCCTAGATCAGTTTTCTCCACGATTATCTATGCCTTATATTGTTGTATGTTTAAGCAAAGTGATTTAAATGATTTGTACCCTACCCAAAATTGCAGTTATTGGGCACTTTAAGAGGCCATCAATCAGTCTGCGGAACTAAAGGCTGTGAAGGATAACAGCTTGTAAATTTAAGCAAAGCTTCCTTTATCCTTTTCCTCCATAATTCAAGCACTGTGAAGTGTGTTTCTTATCAATCCTTGCCCATCTGGAGTCAGGGATTGGGTGAGCCTCCCATCCATCCATCAGATGTGATGTTGTGAACTTTTCAGAAATTAAACCAAGAGAAAGAGGCTGATGGGGAAGAAAGACACATGTTAATCTTTCAATCGGGTGCTGCTCCCTACAGTTGGTCTGAAGTCTATTCCAGCATGTCAAAAAGGGAAAGATAAATGGACGAACAAAATACACAGCTGGGCAGACATGACTGCAAGCATGTTTAATGTTTCATAAAAAATAAAAGAAAATCCAAGGAAACATTTCATTAAAGAGTTGGATTCTTTTAAAAAAAAAAAAGAGAAGAGAGAGAGAAAGGGAGGGAAGGAGGGAGGGAGAGGGAAATGTAATGTCAGAGTAGTTATCATATGAAGCACACACTAGCTGTCAATCAAAGGTCAGGAAGAATCAAGAGTTTTGTTTCTAACTCAGTAATGAAGTGGCTTCAATAGCAAACATCTGCTGTATGGGCTCAACCCCCTCCTCTTACAGCTGTCAGGATCACCCAATGCCCCCACCCACACTTCCAGGGTCTGGTTAAAAAAAAGAATTCACTCCATTGCTGCATTTATTCAGAAACATCAAATCTGGGGGGGACCATAAAAGTGAAGATGCTTAGCAAGGGAGGAAGTGAAACACTAACTTTCAGCCAGATCAAACTCCCCTCCAAATTTGCCAGTTTGGTGGTCTAATGGTGAAGATGCTCACCAGGAGATGGTGAGTTCTAGTTCCACCTTAGGCATGAAAGCCGGCTGGGCCACTCACTCTCTCTCTCAGTCCAATCCGCCTCACGGGGTTGCTGTTGTTGTTGTGGAGAAAAGGAGGAAGGAGTATTGTGTATGTTTGCCACTTTGAGTTACTTATAAACTAATAAAGATGGGTGGGACAAAAATCAAATGAGTAAAAATCGTAATAACAGATTTAATTTAACAGTAGCAGAGTTGGAAGGGACCTTGGAGGTCATCTAGTCCGGAGGACACCAACCTTTCGGACCTCAGGGACCACTAAATTCATAATTTTAAATCCTGCGGTCTACTAAGATGATCTGCCTAATGACTGGCTGGGTGGGCGTGGCTAGGTGGTCATGTGACTGGGTGGGTGTGACCAACTCGATGTCACTCACGTTGAGGGGTGCCTCACCAGCCTCTATTCGCCCCTCCCCTCCCAGCTACTTCTTGCCTGCCCACCCGGGCTCCTTAGGGCCCCAACAGGAAGCAGTTGTTGGAGCTAAGCAGCCACCATGAGAAAGAGTTGGCAAAACAGCTGCTCAGTTCAAATTGGATCTGACAGAGAAGGAGGCTCAGTAGAAGCACCTCACTGAGGACTAGCAGCATAGGCTTTCCAAGCAGAGGGAAGACCTGTGGGAGTGCAAGGCCAGGTACTGGTGCCTGGAGGCTCAGTGGGCTGAGATGGTCAGCCAGTTCCAGGCCATGATGCAGTCCCACTGGAACAAGGTCCTCTGGCTCTTTGCCACCAGCGGCACTTCCCTCCAGCCTTCACCCAAAGCCCTGCACCAGGAGGCTGAAGCAGACCCCAAGTCGGAATTTCTGTCCTCCTCCAACCCACACAAAAAGACCCCGAAGGGGAAGACTCTTTGCAGCAACACAAACTTCCATTGCACATATCCGGCCCAGGGGCCGTAGTTCGAGGACTCCTGATTTAGTGCAATATAAAAAAATGCAAATTATTTTTCTGCAGACCACCAGAATTGTTTCACAGACCATCAGTGGTCCATGGACCACCGGTTGGTGACTGCTGATCTAGTCCAACCCCCTGCTCACACAGGAGAGCTGTACTAGGGATTCGAACCGCCGAACTGCCGACCTTTCGGATCGACAAGCTCAACGTCTTAGCCACTGAGCCACCTAGTCCGGCTAAATAAAATAGTTCCTGTCTCAGACAAAGAATAAGAAGTCATAGGACCTCAAAAAAATTTTTCTCATTTTATTACAGTGGGATGAAATCCCACCCAAAGGTTGCTTGGGTGCATGGCAGATCCATCTCTTTTTTCCAAAGAGAGGCAGAATTAGAATAACAGAGTTGGAAGGGACCTTGGAGGTCTTCTAGTCCAACCCCCTCCCCAGACAGGAAACCCTACACCACTTCAGACAAATGGCTATCCAACATCTTAAAAACTTCCAGTGTTGCAGCATTTGCAACTTCTGCAGGCAAGTTGTTCCACTGATTAATTGTTCTAACTGTCAGGAAATTCATCCTTAGTTCCAAGTTGCTTCTCTCCTTGATGAGTTTCCACCTATTGCTTCTTGTTCTGCCTTCGGGTGCTTTGGAGAATAGCTTGACTCCCTCTTATTTGTGGCAGCCCCTGAGATTCTGAAACACTGCTCTCATGTCTCCCCTAGTCCTTCTTTTCATTCAATTCCCAGGCACTATATTGTCTGCCAGAATTTGCTGCATGAGGCGTGGGGAAAAATCATATTCAAGTATTGCTTTAGCCCTGGAAGCTACCTGGGAATATTCAAGTATCGCTTTAGCCCTGGAAGCTACCTGGGTGCCCCTGATTTCATCAACATGTCACATCCCATGTGACACCACTCCTGCGCAGGCTGCACTGGCTACCTGTGGTCTTTAGGGTGCACTTCAAGGTGCTGGTTACTACCTTTAAAGCGCTCCATGGCTTAGGGCCTGGTTATCTGCGGGACCGCCTACTGTTACCGGTTGCCTCCCACCGACCCGTGCGCTCTCACAGAGAGGGACTCCTCAGGGTGCCGTCTGCCAAACAATGTCGGCTGGCGGCCCCCAGGGGGAGGGCCTTCTCTGTGGGGGCTTCTACCCTCTGGAATGAACTTCCCACAGGACTACAACAACTGCCTGACCTTCGAACCTTTCGCCGCGAGCTGAAAACATACTTGTTCATTCGTGCAGGACTGGCATAGGATTTTAGATTTTATAGTTTTAATTTTAAGGGGTTTTATTGTTTTAATTTATTTTAATTCGAGCCAAATTGAATAAGTTTTTTAAACAGTATTTTATCTTGTATTTATATTGCTGCTTGTTTTTATCTGGCTGTAAACCTCCCTGAGTCCCTTGGGAGAAGGGCGGTATAAAAATCTAATTAAATAAATAAAATAAAATAAAATAAATAAACATGCCAGCTTGATGAGATGGAATGAATTGGAAGAGGGAATGCTGTATTCCTCGAGTTCTTGGCAGGATAAAAATGTAATCTAAGGTACGAACAAACCACATCTAAGGATAAACAATCATTTTGGGTTGGCAACTATGTTTGACTTCAGCGAGTCTTTCTCCAGAAGACAAACCAGCACGATGATTTCCGCCAACTTTCCAACAGCTTCTGAATGTTCTCCGCCATCCCAAGTTTGCTATTGTGCTCGATGGGCAGGTGGACATATTCCTAAGCATGTCCTGGATGGTAGCCTGTAATATTTTGAATTGGAAGCAGTCTACGGCAGGGGTCTCCAACCTTGGCAATTTTAAGACTTGTGAACTTCAGCTCCTAGAGTTCCTCTGAGAGTTGAAGTCCACAAGTCTTAAAGTTGCCAAGGTTGGAGGGCCCTGGTCTACGGTATCTTAGTGCAGGGGTCTCCAACCTTGGCAACTTTAAGACTTGTGGACTTCAACTCCCAGATTTCCTAAGACAGCGAAGGTGGCTGAGGAACTCTGGGAGTTGAAGTCCACAAGTCTTAAAGTTGCTGAGGTTGGAGACCCCTGTCTTAGTGCACATGTGATGGGTGGGATTCAGTCTCAGCATCATGGCCCCCCCAGACCCATGGAGGACAAAATTGGAAACCCTCTTGAATTAAAATAAAGATGATGCTACTGAGCAGGATTTTGCATATTGGTTGTGGGTTTGTTTGTTTGTTTTTCATTTTTTCCAAATAGCATCTTTTAAAAATGTTGAAGTCACAGGCCAAGAAATTGTCAAAGACTGTAGTGTTGCCTATTCTTAAGCTGTGCATATCCATAGGGTGTGATCAGAAGATACTGACAGATTAACAGAGTTAGAAGGGACCTTGTAGGTCATCCAATCCAACCCCCTACACCAGGGGTCTCCAACCTTGGCAACTTTAAGACTTGTGGACTTCAACTCCCAGAGTTCCTAAGACAGTGAAGGTACCTGAGGAACTCTGGGAGTTGAAGTCCACAAGTCTTAAAGTTGCCAAGGTTGGAGACCCCTGCCTTATACCATATTCTGACAGATGGCAGTCCAGTCTCTTCTTGAAAGCTTCCAGTGATGAAGCTCCCATATATTCATTGTTGTTGTTGTTAGTTGCGAAGTCGTGTCTGACCCATCGCGACCCCATGGACAATGTTCCTCCAGGCCTTCCTGTCCTCTACCATCTTCTGGAGTCCATTTAAACTCATGCCTACTGCTTCAGTGACTCTATCCAGCCACCTCATTCTCTGTCGTCCCCTTCTTCTTTTGCCCTCAATCGTTCCCAGCATTCGGCTCTTCTCCAGTGAGTCCTTCCTTCTCATTCGGTGGCCAAAGTATTTGAGTTTCCTCTTCAGGATCTGGTCTTCTAAAGAGCAGTCAGGGTTGATCTCCTCTAGGACTGTCTTGTTTGTTTGCCTTGCAGTCCAAGGGACTCGCAGGTGTCTTCTCCAGCACCAGAGTTCATAGACAGGTTCAAAAGGTATCAATAAACTGCACACTAACTCTCCAGATTGCTCTCAACTGAAAGCAAAGACAGATGTAACACCTCCAAGGGATGGGGAAAGTGCTTCGCTGCAGTGGTTTCTCTCAAAACTAAACTCCCCAAAACTGGTTATGCAACTTTCCCTGCTTAGCCAGATCCAGAGAAGATCCTGCTGTAGAAGGCACAAAATGACAAGAACGTACCAACAATTACCTCCCTTTCTGGAAGGCTTCATTCCTTTGAAAAGATCTATGCTTATTTGCGCTCTGGTTGGTGTATGACGTTCAAACAAATAAACGTATGTCAGCCTGGGCTACGATAAGAAGGCACATGAAGCAGCAACCTCAGGGAGACAAAGTATATCTAAGTCAAGAGACTTCCAAGATGGAACCTTTGGGCAGAAGCAGAGGGAGGGAGGGAGGAAGGAAGGAAGAAGGAGTGAGGGAGGGAGGGAGGGGGGTTTATCCTGTGGTAAGATGGGCAGCCAATAAATTTGATTAGGAAGGGAGGGAGGGAGGGAGGGAGGAGGAGGAAGAAAGGAAGGAAGGAGGGAGGGAGGAGGAGGAGGAAGAAAGGAAGGAAGGAGGAAGGAGGGAGGGAGGAAGAAAGGAAGGAAGGAGGAGGGAGGGAGGAGGAGGAAGAAGGAAGGAAGGAGGGAGGGAGGAAGAGGAAGGAAGGAAGGAAGGAGGAAGAAGGAGGAGGAGGGGGTTTATCTTGTGGTAAGATGGGCAGCCAATAAATTTGATTAGGAAGGAGGGAGGAGGAGGAGGAAGGAAGGAAGGAAGGAAGGAAGGAAGGAAGAAGGAGGGATGGAGGAGGGGAGGAAGGAAGGAAGAAGGAGAGGGAGGGAGGAGGGTTTATTCTGTGGTAAGATGGGCAGCCAATAAATTTGATTAGGAAGGAAGAAGGAGAGGGAGGGAGGGAGGGAGGAGGGAGGAAGAAAGGAAGGAAGGAAGGAGGGAGGGAGGAAGAAAGGAAGGAAGGAAGGAAGGAGGAAGAAGGAGGAGGGGTTTATCTTGTGGTAAGATGGGCAGCCAATATATTTGATTAGGAAGGAAGAAGGGAGGGAGGGAGGGAGGAGGGAGGAAGAAAGGAAGGAGGGAGGGAGGGAGGGAGGGAGGGAGGGAGGAAGAAAGGAAGGAAGGGAGGGAGGGAGGGAGGAGGGAGATTTATCCTGTGGTAAGATGGGCAGCCAATAAATTTGATTAGGGATGGAGGAATGGAGGAAGGAAGGAAGGAAGGAAGGAAGGAAGGAAGGAAGGAAGGAGGAGGGAGGGAGGTTTATCCTGCAGTAAGACGGGCAGCCAATAAATTTGATTAGGAAGGAAGGAAGAAAGACCTCAACACGAAATCACCTTTAATTTTCATTTGCTTATTCCAGATTAAAATCTAAAGGTGAAAGGTGGATTTACGCATGTGTATTACAGAATCAAAACCTCATACTTGAACATTTGGGGGCCAAGGGGGCAGATAGCAAAAATGTCTTACATTTTACACAATGGCAACTACTCAAGAGTGAGGTGGTGCTTATGTTTAGCTCAAATAACAAATCCCTTTTATGTACCCTAATTCCTAAATCTCTACGAAAGTATTTGCTTTCGTGTTTGTTTTTCTAGCTATAACTCCTCACCTCCGCACCTTGTGAGAAAAAAAAAAGTCTTAATTTGCACTTGCCAAAAGGAAATTGGCTTTTCCTGGCAAAGAGTCAAAAATATGTTGGGTGTCTTTGCAGTACTCAGCAGAGAAGGTGTGTCACTCCAGAAGCGTCTCTCCAAATCTTCTCAGGTCTGCTTGGGTCTCCTTTCTGCTCAAGGTATAATTCTGGTTGATCTCTCATTGGCGGGTGTCTTCAAAAAGATTCAGTGGGATACAGAGAGCAAAACTGAACTGGTTGATGCAATCTGGTCATGACACGCTAATTACCTAGGAAGGCAGTAAGAAGATGGTGGAAAACAGAATAACCAGGGGTGGTTATTCACTTACCTTCGCTACTGGTTCACAAATGCGAGCACACAAACGCGTTTGCTCGCTCCACTCATATACGCCACCTCCAAGCATGCGCAGGGCCTCCCGCGCATGCTCAGAGCGTCAAAAATGAGACATGATGACGTCTGGGTGGATGGAGCCTCCCGCAACCGCTGCTACCAGTTTGTCGTGTCCCACTCCTCTGCTGATGGCTGGGTCAGGGAAATCCGAATCAGGCGTGCCTCTGCAGCTCTGCCAAAGTCCTAGCAAAGTCCTCAAGGCAGGCAGGAGACCAGAAAGTGACTTCAGCAAGATATGTTCGACTTTGCCTGACTCAGAGAATGCCAGAAAGCAGATCCTTTATATAGGCCATGGGGTGTGGCTCCATGACTCAGCACTTATCCAGGCCTGCCCCTCCCTTCCTTCTGACGACGACGCCTATCAATTCTTCTGAAGTGAGGGTCACTCCAGTCGGCAGCTGTTGGTAATTGACCTTCCTCAGGCTCACATGCTGTGGGGGAGGGGAGGGGTCTAGTTGCTCCATTTGCCTGGGCATGGAGCCAGGGCTGGGGCCGGGAGGCATACTAGGACATTCTTCAGTGTTCGGAAGCAGATAAGCAGGCCCCGGCTGTGGTGAGATTGGGCGAGACACAACACAGTTCTCCCAAACCGGATAGAACTGGCTGAATACCACCACTGGATTAAACTTTATAGAGCACCTAGGTGTTGTGACTCGTCCTCCCTCCTCTCCTCAGCCGGGCCCCTCCCATCTCCAACCAGGCCTGTTATCAGACTCCGAGTCTGATAATGAAGATGAATGGCCTGTCATGCCTCCAGCCCCCGGCCCTGGCCCCATGCCCAGAGAGGATTCCTGGAGTGAACAAACAAGCCCGATAAACCTCACTCATACGGCATGTGTTCCTTTGACTCAGTTGTCAGAGGAAGCCAGCCAGGTATTGGAATTGCTTGGGCCTACTCCTTCTGACCCCTCCCTTTCCCAAACAGCAGAAGACAATTCAAAGTGGGAGGATCCTCGCTTCCGGAGATCTGAGAGGCGACACCAGCAGAAGGAAGGGAGGGACAGGCCTGGATAAATGCTGAGTCATGGAGCCACACCCTACAGCCTATATAAAGGACCTGCTTGTGGCATTCCAACCTTGAGTCAAGCAAAGTCTTATCGAGTCCTATCGCTGAAGTCACAACTTGGACTCCTGCCTGCCCTGATAAACCTCGAAGGGACTTGGCAAGCTGCAGAGGCTTTGTTGCCAAGTTTGCCACGGACTTCCTTGACTCATTCGTCGGAGTGGGGGGGTGGGACACGACACTAGGTTTAATTGTCCTCCATGGCTCAACTCAGAACCAGTCGAAGAGGCATCCTCCTTGACCTGGTGACATTCAGCTTTTAAACTTGTAGGCAACGTGGGTGCCCCACACATCTTCCAAATCCACATTTGCATCTTCGGTAAGCATCCCAGGTTCACACACCATTCATTGTTTTTGGTGGAGTTTTTTCTTCCTTTAAAAAAAAGAAGAGGATACATCAAGACCTCTAATAATCCTCCTCTCATACAACTTCATGTCTTCTTTACTTTGAGCAAATGTTCTAACTTCTCACAGCAATAACTTAAAAAGGCCAACATTCTCGATATGCGATATTTAATACTTCAGTTATTAACAGCAGCAAGGATCGCTGTAGCATATTTATGGAAACAAAATAATGTTCCAGGAGAGGAAATCCGAAAAATTTTACAGTGTGCAGAAATGGACAGGATGACGCTAGAAATTAAGGAAAGGGAAGAGTTGGAATATTACAAAGTGTGGAATAAATTATATGATTGGTTGGAAAAAAGAAATCAAAATTATAAATTGGATTGTTAATCTAACTAAATTAAAATTAGGAAATGTATACTACTGGATTGTTAAATAGAAACCAATGTAAATATAAGTATATATAGGATTGAGTAAAAAAGAACAGAAAATATATACTCTGTTATATTCTATTTACAATAGAATATGTAAAATATGTAACTCTATGTTTGTTAAAGGGACACGGTGGCTCAGGGGCTAAGACGTTGAGCTTATCGATCGAAAGGTCGGCAGATCAGTGGTTCGAATCCCTAGCGCTGCCGTGTAACGGGGTGAGCTCCCATTACTTGTCCCAGCTTCTGCCAACCTAGCAGTTTCGAAAGCACGTAAAAATGCGAGTAGAAAAATTAGGGACCACCTTTGGTGTGAAGGTAACAGCGTTCCGTGCACCTTTGGTGTTGAGTCATGCCGGTCACATGACCATGGAGACGTCTTTGGACAGCGCTGGCTCTTTAGCTTTGAAACAGAGATGAGCACCGCCCCCTAGAGTCGGCAATGACTAGCACATATGTGCGAGGGAAACCTTTATCTTTACCTATGTTTGTTATGTGTTTTTAATGTGTTCTTTTGTTTTTTGTTTTTTTTGTTGTTGTGTTTTTTTCTTCATTTTGTTTTTAAGGGTAAAAAGCTTAATAAAAAATATATTTTTTTAAAAAAAGGCCAACATTCTCGATTTAGCTCTCCTCCAATGATGGTAGTAAATTACTGCTATATCCCCTGCAGCCCCTGAAAATATCATCCCTAAAACATTGATACAGAGCACTTAGCTAAAGGTAAGTTGTTCAGCCTCTGCTTTAAGTAGCATGACTTGAGATCCATTTCCTTTTAGTTTTCTATAGACTAATGCAGGAGACTTTTGGAGAAGATCCTGTTCTGTCCCCCCTCGCCTCCGTCCGAGCGATGACTTAATTAGCCGGCACTATCAGCTCTGGCAGCAAACTAGCGAGCGTCTGCCAAATGACTCTGTTATCTCCCTTGATGCCAATGAGTCACTCAGGAACAAATAGTACTTCAGCTCTAGTCAAGCAGTTGATTTGTCTGCTATGAAGAGGCATAGCAGCCCTTGCTGCTTTTATATCCTGTGGGGTGTGGCTCCATGACTCAGCACTTCCTAGGCTTGCCCCACCCCTGCTTCTGTTGTTCCCGCCTCTCCTGCCTATGAAACCTAGGGTCCAGCCAGGCCTGATTGCCATCAGCTGGGTCTGAAGGCGTGGCCTGGGGGGGGAAAGAGTCAGGGGACGGAGGCCTCGTTATCTCCTCCACCTGGCCTGCCTCTGGCTCCTGGAGCTGAGCCAGGGAAGCCGGTGCTCACGAGGTAAGTCCTGATGGCCCTTCCCCCTCACTTTCCAAGTCACTTTCTGGCAGGGGGCCCAGCTCGGGGGGGGGGGGGAGGCGTGCAGACATAACAGATCCGCAAAGAAGTTCCATTCCCAAATACCTAGCAATTACAAGAGGCCTTCGCAAGAAAACCTCTCTCAGCTGCCTCTGAAATGACCTGACAATAAAAAGATAGGGAAACCATGCGGAATAACCATCTTCATGAGTTCATTGGTTTGGTAATTTGAACACACACAAACGGTTAAGTGGGTAGTAGCTGTGATCGAAGATGCTTTAACGCCTACAGGACATCACTTGTCTGCTTCATTTATTAGATTTATATTCCACATTTTCTTCAGAAGTTGAATGCAACCAAAGTTTTTCTGAGGAGGGGCAAAGAGAGAGAGATGGAGAGAGAAAGATGGAGAGAGAGATGGAGAGAGAGAGAAAGATGGAGAGAGAGATGGAGAGAGAGAGAAAGATGGAGAGAGAGATGGAGAGAAAGACAGATAGAGAGAGAAAGAGAGATGGAGAGAGAGAGATGGACAGAGAGAAAGAGATGGAGAGAGAGGGATGGGGAGAGAGAGAGATATGGACAGAGAGATGGAGAGAGGGGGGAGGGAGAGGGAGAGAGAGATAAAGAGAGACATGAACAACGAGAGATGGAGAGAGAGAGATGGAGAGAGAGACAGAGATGGAGAGAGAGAGATGGAGAAAGAGAGATAGAGATGGAGAGAGATATGGAGAGAGAGAGAGATATGGAGAGAGAGAGAGAAATGGAGAGAGAGAAAGAGATGGAGATAGAGGGATGGGGAGAGAGAGAGAGATGGACAGAGAGATGGAGAGAGGGGGGAGGGAGAGGGAGAGAGAGATAAAGAGAGGCATGAACAGCAAGAGATGGAGAGAGAGATGGAGACAGAGACAGAGATGGAGAGACAGAGATGGAGAAAGAGAGATAGAGATGGAGAGAGATATGGAGAGAGAGAGAGATATGGAGAGAGAGAGAGAAATGGAGAGAGAGAGAGAAATGGAGAGATAGAAAGAGATGGAGAGAGGGATGGGGAGAGAGAGAGAGATGGACAGAGAGATGGAGAGAGGGGAGGGAGAGGAGAGAGATAAAGAGAGGCATGAACAGCAAGAGATGGAGAGAGAGAGAGAGATGGATAGAGAGAGAGATGGAGAAAGAGAGATGGAGAAAGAGAGATAGAGATGGAGAGAGAGATGGAGAGAGAGATGGAGAGAGAGAGAGAGAGAGATGGAGAAAGAGAGATAGAGATGAGAGATATGGAGAGGGAGAGAGATGGAGAGAGAGAGAGAAATGGAGAGAGAGAAATGGAGAGAGAGAGAGAGTGTGGGAGAGGGAGAGAGAGAGAGTGATTGAATCAAGTCACCCCATGAACTTCTGTGGTTGAAAAGAGACTACAAGCTGTGTTTCACTAGAGCTAGTTGACCAGCATAAGCATTATCCTACATTAGCTCTAAGGACAGCATGATTGAAGCTATGGCAGCTGGAAGGAAGACAGAGCCCACAGATTGGAGCAAAGCAACCGTTTGTTTCCCTTTTGGATTGAGTAAAGTTTGCAATTCATTTTGAAATCAGCTCATAGATACTGCCGGCAGGTTGCCCATACTGACCACCATACAATTTCTTTGGTTTCTCAACATGAGACAAAGTCTCTGGCTTTGCAAGTTTTATTTCTCATCATGTCAGAAAGTGGAAACGAGAGACGCATGGCCACATGGAAGCCGATTTGTGCAATCTCATTAGGCTAATTAATGCTTTGCAATCGTACAACTTCCTATGAAGTTACGAATAATCTCTTTATCATTTTGGAGGCAGGAGTAAATTAAGCTCATTCTCCATGTACGTGGATATATATGCTCTAGCTCTATTTGTAAATTGCTGATATGACATGGGAAAGTTATGAATCTCAGCACACAAAATTAGCAATTAGAGAAGAGGAGGTTGGATACAACATGTGAATAAATACTTGACAGGATGGCGAAAGAAAAGTTGGTGTCTACTGAAGGATCTGTTATTAGTCCAAGGTTTTAAACACCTGGGCTGGTTTTCCTATTATTTTAGCACTGATATGTACAATATGTGATACTCCCAAGTCAACAGTTTGTCAGGGTTCCATATAACATACCCATAGCAAACAAAACTCTGAGGCAGGGAAAATTCCTCAAAGAATAGGTTTATTGGATATGTCATTATTGGCACAGGGTAGTGAAAACCGGCTTTGATTCTTCCCGCTGTTTACACCTAGTTAAAAGTTCTTTACTTTCTCAGAACAACCAGTCACATGGCCCAAACAGGATACAGTCCAGTCGCTAGGTAACATCAGTTCCCTCCTTCCGAGCACCCGCAGGAATGACCTTGGTTCTCAAGAGAAAGCATTTTGTTTTGACTACAACACCCCAACTATCTCTATCCCCCCCCTCCCTGTCCCTCTCCTTCAGTGTTATCACCTGTATCCAAATGTGTTCTCATGTCCTTTCGGGTAGTTAAGCCCCCAAAGGAACCGAACAGTGGTAGACTTTTATGGTAGATTTCTGGATAGTTAAGAAGTTGTAGTGACCTTGCCTAGATACACCTCAGTGGAGATGGCCTTGCAGAGCCAAACAAACTCATTTAAGGAATGATGTCATCCTGCTTTTGGGGAAAAAAAAGAAAGAAAGAAAGTGAGAAGGTGATACGATAGCAGTGTTCCAATATCTGAGGGGCTCCTGCAAAGAAGAGGGGGGTCAACCTATTTTCCAAAGCATCAGAAGGCAGGATGAGAAGCAATGGATGGAGACTAATCAAGGGGAGAAGCAACCTGGAGTTAAGGAGAAATTTCCTAACAGTGAGGACAATTAACCAGTGGAACAGCTTTGCCTTCAGAAGTTATGAGTGCTCTATCACTGGAGGCTTTTAAGAAGAGAGTGAATTGCCACTTATTTGGAATGATATAGGGCCGTGATGGCACAGGTGCCAGAGGTGGCACGCAAGCCCTTTTTTATTGTGACTCTGGCCCTCGAGCCTGTTCCCATGGAGGAGAGTGACTCGGAAAGTGAGGGAGAGGAGCCAGCAAGGCCTCCCTCGCCAGGACCTTCCTTGCTGGCACCGCCCCAATTTCCAGCTTCAGGCCAGGAGGAGGAACTGACTGTTGTGCCTTGTCTGCTTTCCCAGCAGCCGGGGCCTTCTTATCTGCTTCCGAACGCTGAGGAATGTCCTAGCATGCCTCCCGGCCCCAGCCCTGGCTCCATGCCCAGACAGGCTGAGGAAGAAGAAGTGCCTCCAGCCCCCAGCCCTGGCTCCATGCCCAGGCAAACGGAGCAATTAGACCCCGACCCCTCCCCCACAGCATGTGAGCCTGAGGAAGGTCAATTACCAACACCTGCAGACTGGAGTGATCCTCGCTTCAGGAGAATTGATAAATGGCGTCAACAGAAGGAAGGGAGGGGCAGGCCAGGATAAGTGCTGAGATGGAGCCACACCCCATGGCCTATATAAAGGATCTGCTTTCTGGCATTCTCTGAGTCAGGCAAAGTCTACCTTATCTTGCTGAAATCACTTTCTGGTCTCCTGCCTGCCTTGAGAACTTTGCTAGGACTTTGGCAGAGCTGCAGAGGCACGCCTGATTCGGATTTCCCTGACCTGGCTGTCAGCGGAGGAGTGGGACACGACACTGACAAGGCCTCCCTCTCCCGCACTCTCCTCCTCCTCCCTGGCAACACCTCAAGTCCCAGCTGCTGACGATCAATCCTGGATTGATCCGAGGCAGCGACGAAAAGATAAGCGTGCATAGCAGAGGAAAAGGTGTGGCAGGCTCAGAGATTGCTGAGTCACTGAGCCACACCCCACAGGGTAAAAAAAGTGGATGGAGCTGCCACGTGGCCCTTGTGACGGACAAAAAAGCTACCAAGGGTGCACTGCAGCTCGGTTGTTGGAGGGTTAAAGGACTTTGTCAGTGAGTTTTGGCAACGGATCTTGGACACGAGTTAACGGACTCAGAACTTGGCAGGACTTTGCACAGTCACTGCCAAGTATTTCCTCAGCTGAAGAAAATCAGGTCTGTAGCAAATAAAAAGACTGGGAGACACGCATCTTGAGTTTGCTCTGTGAAGTGGGGAGGGGGAACAGAACACTTCTCTGTGGGCATATGTGCTGTCGCCAGCTGCTCTTCTGGTTTCCAGAGTGCACATGCCAGCTGGTCTTCAAGGGTGCCGGAGCACCAGAAAATGGCCTAAAAATGGCCCAAAAAACAGCCATAAAAACAGGCTGTTTTATGGGCTGTTTTTCGGGACAAAAATGGCCCTGAAAACAGCCCGAAAAATGGCCAAAACCAGCCAAAAAAACATGCATGTGCATGTCAGCCAGTTGGTCTTTGGGTTTCAAGTGCTTCGGCGCATGCACCTTAATGCACATGCACACACATTCCTGTTTGGGCACTCGGGGCTGAAAAGGTTCATCATGACTGGTGTAGGTTTTCCTGCTTGAGTAGGGGGTTGGATTAGAAGACCTCTAAGGTCCCTTTCAATTCTGTTATTCTGAAAGCCTATTCTACTTTGACCATCGCAGCTTTCATTCTGACAGATAAGTAACGTTACTTTCAAAGGGAATAAAACAACAGAGCGTGGATGAAAAGATGGGGAATAGTTAGCTTCCTGATGTTGCCTTGTTCATCACCTACCTTAATTTTCTTACTGTTTTGAGAGATTCAAAACCTAGATATTTCCATGCTTAATAACAGGCCAGATCAGGGGTGAAATGCTCCCAGTTCGGACCGGATCTGCTGATCCGGTAACAATGGTGGTCGGTGGTTCAGAGAACCAGTAGCAAAAATCCCTGTCCCACCCCCACATGCCCACCCAATGCCCAGTTGCCCACTTCCCCACTTGCCGCTTCTTTTAAAAAATGCTTTTAAAAGGTAAAAATAAAAGGCTCTGGCAATCCCAGATGAGCTGCCTGATCGTCAGAGCCTTTTTTTTTTTACTTTTAAAAGAATTTTTTTAACAACCTATTCGGCTGAAAAGTGCGTATAGTCAAGGCTATGGTTTTCCCAGTTGCGATGTATGGCTGTGAAAGTTGGACCATAAGAAAGGCTGAGCGCCAAAGAATTGAGGCCTTTGAACTCTGGTGCTGGAGAAGACTCCTGCGAGTCCCTTGGACTGCAAGGCAATCAAACCAGTCAGTCCTAGAGGAGATCAACCCTGACTGCTCTTTAAAAGGCCAGATCCTGAAAATGAAACTGAAATACTTTGGCCACCTAATGAGAAAGAAGGACTCACTGGAGAAGAGCCTAATGCTGGGAACGATTGAGGGCAAAAGAAGAAGGGGACGACAGAGAACGAGGTGGCTGGATGGAGTCACTGAAGCAGTCGGCATGAGCTTAAATGGACTCCAGAGGATGGTAGAGGACAGGAAGGCCTGGAGGAACGTTGTCCGGGGGGCCGCGATGGGTCAGACGTGACTTCGCAACTAACAACAAGAAGTGTGTTATGGATGTCTCTCTAGATGTAGAGGCAAATTAATTGAGGAAGCTTGCTCTAACCACGTAATTTTCTGCTTTATTTTTATGCATGGGATTTGGGGAACTTCCATAGGGATCACTTCAAGCACAATAGCACACCAAAGAGGTCGTTCTTACTTCATTGTTTGGTGGGGGGGAAGATAAGAAAAGTGATGGAAAAACACCAAAGAGATACAGGTGAAATATGTTGGCATCCAGATCTCTAATGAAAGTTCTCAAATGTGAGTGGATACCTGCACAAGAGAAGTCTTGGACGGACAACTTATTTCTCTCCTCCTGCATGGCACATGGCTAAAATCTGAAATGTGCCACCAGAAGATCTTGGTGGCAGTCACCAATGAAGATAAGATGTATAAGGCTACTGAAGACTTCTGGTTGTGAAGTCCATGAACTACTGGCATACTCTAAGCTTAATTCCTTTGGTGGAAGAGGACAATTGTTTTCATGACTTGTACATAACGACTGGTTGTTGCTTCTGAGCTCTTAAAGTAGAGGAACAGAAAGGAAAGGAAGGGCAGTAAAGTTGGCTGAGGAACTCTGGGAGTTGAAGTCCACAAGTCTTAAAGTTGCCAAGGTTGGAGACCCCTGATCTAAAACATTTGTTGGGGATCAAACCTGAAGTCCTGCTCAGCCCTAGTTGGAAGTATAAGGATAAGTACTACATAGCCACCTTCATCTCATATTCTTCCTACTACTTCAGACTTCTCAAATATTTTAGGTAATATTTTAGATATTTTAGACACAGGGAATCCTCGACTTAGGACCACAATTGAGTCCAGTGTTTCTGTTGTGAAGTGAGAGTTCATTAAGTGAGCTTTGCTTTGTTTTCCAACCTTCCTTGCCACAACTGTAGGTGAATCCCTGAGGTTGATAAATTAGTAACCCGGTTGTAATGTGAATATGGATTCCCCCATTTCGCTTGTCAAAAGATTGCAAAAGGTGATCACATGACCTTGGGACACAGCAAGAGTCATAGGTATGAACCAGTTGCCAAATATTTGAATTTTGATCACAATTTTCGGGATGCTACAAAGGTCGTAACTGTGAACAATAGTCAACAGTCACTTTTTTCAGGGACTTATGACCATTGAATGGTCACTAAGTGAATTGTTTTAAGTCAAAAGACTACCTGTAGATCCAGGGCTCTGCACACCAGAACAACTAGACACAAGGACATTTTTCCCCCCGAATGCCATCATTCTGCTAAACAATTAATTCCCATAATTCTGTCAAATTAACTACTAAGACTGTATTACTGTTCTTCTTCTCATCCTTAATAGTACCTGTCTCTTTCCACCTATGGCTATATCCATGTTGCTTGTATCTTTACAGTTTATATTGTTTTTATTTGTTTCCTAGTATGATTTGATTGCTCATTAGTATCCTATGACTATCACTAAGTGTTATATCTTGTGATTCTTGATGAATATATTTTATTTTTTTCTTTATATACACTGAAAGCATGTGCACCAAAGACAAATTCCTTGTGTGTCTAATCACACTTGGCCAATAAAAAATTCTTTTCTCTTCTCTACTCTACTCTACTCTACTCTACTCTACTCTACTCTACTCTACTCTACTCTACTCTACTCTACTCTACTCTACTCTACTCTACTCTACTCTACCTTGATGAACGTATCTTTTCTTTATGTATACTGAGAGCATATGCACCAAGACAAATTCCTTGTGTGTCCAATCACACTTGGCCAATAAAAATTCTATTCTATTCTATTCTATTCTATTCTATTCTATTCTATTCTATTCTATTCTATTCTATTCTATTCTATTCTATTCTATTCTATTCTATTCTACTGTCTAGTCTAGTCTAGTCTAGTCTAGTCTTCTATTCTTGCTGAATTTCCCTCTGATTAAATCTCTTCCGGATGCTTCCAATTTGCACTGCCTGTTAAAAGTTTCATACTGCTTTCACTCTGGATTCCTGCCATTCTCAGCCATTATTTTAGTCTTCAAGTCTTCCCCCAGTAGATGGTCACTCAATTACTTCTGCTTAGCTCTGTCCCGACAAATAGTGAAGTTATCAACCATCTGACCTCTGACTATTTCATTTCTTAGAATGTCAATTTGAAACCTCCCTCCATGACTTTCCCTGTCTCACTCGCTCCATGATCTTTCAGAACAGGAATGTTCATTATCGGAGAGGGAGGGAGGGAGGGGGGAAAAGGAATTAAATTAACCCTGCGAATAATTAGGAAACCAAAAACACATGGAGATGTAAAGACTCTGATTTGAGCTCTGGTGCCAACGGTTAAGCCTGGAAGCTTCTGCTGCATAACTCTGGGCTAACCCCTCAGAATTGCTTTCAACAACTGTCTAAGCTCTTTTTAAGGAACATCCTTGGTTTCTTCTCCGTTCAGTCTCAGTCCTTGATTGTCTTCTTGAGAATGTAGAATGGGCCAAAAAAAAAAAAAACACCACAACACGACAATATTTTCTAAGCTGCAAAAGATGCAGTGCTAATGAAATGATTTTCAAGTCTTTGCACATCTGCCTAGCAAAGAAGCAGACTCATTAGTTTCCCAGCTCATACATATTGCAGAGGGTTGGCACCGAATGGGCACAGCTGGAACCATTATGGGGTGTGGTTTTTTTTGCTGTAGCGACTTTCAATTTCTCTTGAATTTACAACCTAATGTTTACCCAGATGTAAAACTCCATAGAAATGCACTTCTTCTCTTGAATTTGAAAAGGATCGTTATTATAAAGCATTGAAAACAGCCAATGTTTGTATATGAATCAATTTTAGAGTCAACCCTCAGATAAAGTTTGGATGCTCATCAACTACTAGACAATGGATTGGTGCAATATTTTTTTTTAAAAAAATCACCTTATACCCATACGTACATACACACTTCATGATATCCTGAACCGCTGTTAATAACTACAGAGTCTGAAGGTTATGCCTTTATCAAATCAACTAACTGTAGCAAGCAGCTCTAGAAAACAGGCAGATATTAGAAAGTTGGAAGTTAGCACCCACCCCTCTCCTAGAAAAATAAATATTTTAGGAAATATTAAAAGGGCAGAATATTTCCACTAAAAGAGAGGTAGAAACTCAGAGAAGCAGAAACTCAGCCCCCCACCTTTGTCAATGGGCCATTAAGGCCCAGTCTATTCCTCCTCCTCTCTTCTTCTTCTTCTTCTTCTTCTTCTTCTCCTTCTCCTCCTCCTCCTCCTCCTCCTCCTCTCTTCTTCTTCTCCTTCTCCTTCTCCTTCTCCTTCTCCTTCTCCTTCTCCTTCTCCTTCTCCTTCTTCTCCTTCTCCTTCTCCTTCTCCTTCTCCTTCTCCTTCTCCTCCTCCTCCTCTTCCTCCTCCTCCTCCTCCTCCTGCTCTCTTCTTCTCCTTCTCCTTCTCCTTCTCCTTCTCCTTCTCCTTCTCCTTCTCCTTCTCCTTCTTCTCCTTCTTCTTCTCAACAAGTACAAGAAAACAAGTAACAGAATAGACATAGACATGGACACATGAAAAAAAATTGGCCCCAAAAAAGAATATAAATAGTCAAAGCATAGCCATAAACATATAGAATGATTACATATAATGGGGGACAGTAGGACAGGGACTGTAGGCACACTGGTGCACTTATGCACGCCCCCTTAGCGCCCTCTTAAGAAACATGAAAGGTCACGGTAGACAGTTTAGGATGAAAGGTATGGGGATTAGAGAGGCTAACAACAAGATCAGGTAGAGTGTTCTAGACATTTACTACTCTATTGCAGAAGTCATATTTCCTACAATTAAGATTAGAGCGAATTACATTGAGTTTAAATCTATTAATAGCCCTTGTGTTATTAAGGTTGAAATTAAAGTACTCATTTACAGGTAGAACAGTTTGGTAAATAATCTTATGAACTAAGCATAGGTCAGAACGTAGACGGCATAGTTCAAGGCTATCTAGACTAAAATTTCAAGCCTGGTAGTATAGGGAATTTTATTCTAGCAGAAGATTTGAGTATTCTTCTAGTAAAATATTCTACATAACAAAGATCTACCTCCTTCAGGCAGAGCCATTTAATTGCCCTTCATTGCATCACCCAGCAAGATTCAACCAAACACAAAACACAGACAACCTACAAAGCTAGCCATGACCTCTGACAGCAACCAATCAGGATGCTCTTCCTGTGCCCCAGGAAGTTCAAAGCCGGAGAGGGTATAAAACCCAGGGATTCTCAGCAACTCCTCCCTTTTTCTTCATCACCTAACATCTTCAAGGCATGTGATCCATTAAAACAGCGGTTCTCAACCTGTGGGTCGCGATCCCGTTGGGGGTCGAATGACGATTTGCCAGGGGTCGCCGAAGACCATCAGAAATATGGGAAGTATACTTGCGAGTCGAAGAATTGTGCTCCAATGGTTGACTCCACAAGTCAGCTGTAGGCTCTTCAAATCGCTAGCCGAATTCGGCTTCAGGCGCGATGAGTTAAAAAAGAGAGAAATCTTTGCTCTGATGTCTCCCTCTCAAGCCAGCTGCAATCACTCCCAATCGCTAGCCTAATCTGGCTTCAGGCGCGATAAACTTAATAGGGGAGGAGTCTCTGCTTTAATGCCTCCGTCCTCAAGGCAATCGCAAGCAGTTCAGATTGCTAGCCAATACGGCTTCAGGCGCGATAAATTCAAAACGAAAATAATTTTACGGTTGGGGTCGCCACATTGTGGGGAATTGTATTAAAGGGGTTGCAGCACTATAAAGGTTGAGAACTACTGCATTAAAACCATCTTTCCAAATAGCCACCATGTTTCCAGTGTCCTTTCCCCCACTTGGAAGTGAACCCAGAAGGATATTTCTTTCAACAAGAAGGAAGCAACGTTTGGAAGAACCATTCTCCTTTAACCCTGCATATATTTTAGTCTCACAGTTTAAGAGTAAAAGGAATGGGAAGAAATGCAGGTGAACTGCTGGCCCAGAGAACAATCCTTTCCCCCCACCCAAAAAAATAAAATAAAAATGGAATTCAAGCAGAGGAAAAGAGGAGCAGAAGGCTTCTTCTGATGTTAAATAACCCACTTTAACCTGGAAAAATGTTTTTATTTTGGCTGCCCTTCTGAGCTTTGGGTTGCTAAGTAACCGCTATCCCTTCTCCCTTGGATGGTCTGATTGGAAGGCCTACCTTCCTGAGGTCAAAATGACACCACAGTAGATTTAATTCCCATGCCCAAGCACATATCCATTCATACACATCAAATGCCCACCACCGAATGCTTTCAGCCAGTAGTTCCAGAGTAATTTCTACAAGTAACTCTTACACAAAAGGAAAGAGATTTTGGCAGACCTATCACAAATCTACCTGCGTAACATAGAGTAGCTTCTGGTAATATAGGGTATCCGATCGGGAAAAACTTTTGTTTTTTTTTCTCGTGGCTTTTGTCCTGCAAAATAGCACTAAGTTTAACTACCTGGGAAGATTTGGGGTTTATTGAAAATTCTTATAAAAAGAATTCAATCTCAACTGATATGGTTTTTCTAGATTTATTTTCTTAGACAGTTCTTAGTTGGAACTACAAGCAAACACCATTTACAGGATACATGTTTTAAATAGTTACATTTTTAATGACTCCTTTACAAAGATTCTATTCTATTCTATTCTATTCTATTCTATTATTCTATTCTATTCTATTCTATTCTATTCTATTCTATTCCATTGTCTAGTCTAGTCCAGTCCGGTTCGATATACTGAATCAGGAAAAAGACATTTAAAATGATGAATTTGTTGAATACTTTTTAAAATAAAAATTACAATCCCACTATTATTTAAGCAATAAAGCTGTATATATCTGCACAAGCATTGACCACATTCTGTTTGATGAGCCAGGAAATCTGCCTTACTCCTGGTTTTTCCTATCCCTTAATACTCCTCACAGCCCCAAATTAAAATATTTCAAAGGGCATCCTGTGCTTTCATTTCCAGCTGACTCCCCTGCCCCATTTGTTAAATTGGGGAGTGCCAAATTTTCATTACTGAGAGACAGGCAGCAAAAACTGTTGCCTAAAAATCCAGCAGACAGATGCATTAATGCCGGTAATCCTTTCCCGTGGTTTAGGAGACGCCACCCAGATTTATTAATTAAACCCAGTTATCTGATGGCTACTGTGAATTAAGCATTTCCTTGTAATGGTTGTAATGAAGGCTCATTCATTAGTAAATGTTTCCATTACAGTTGAGCTGAAGTGCTGCTGCTAGGATCAGAGGCTGTGATAGAAGGAAGAGGCAGATACCAAACATACAAATGAGTTAGGGAGTGAGTAAAAACCTTGATCCTACTGCGAATCAGGTCTCTGCTGTGACTCTCAGCTTCTCCACGAACCTCCTACATGGCTTTAATATCTCCTGGTTGGTTCCCTTGTGCAACGGGCAGAAAGTAATACCGGTTAATCGTAAACTCTTGCTTTGGGGATCAAAATAAAATCATTCATCGAGCAAAAATGTAATAATTATAATTATAATTTTTTTATTTTTTATTTTGTCACAATAATATATATAAGTATCATACAAAAAAAAGATTATATAGTGTATAAACATATATATGAGTAAATATTAGGAGGAATAAGCATATATATATATATATATAGGAAGAAGAAAAAGAAAAACAATAGGACAGGAACGGTAGGCACATTTGTGCTCTTATGCATGCCTCTTATGGTCCTCTTAGGAATGGGGTGAGGTCAATATTAGAAAGTTTTTGGTTAAAGCTTTTGGGATTATGGGAAGAGACCACAGAGTCAGGTAAAGTATTCCAAGCACTGATGATTCTGTTACAGAAGTCATATTTTCTGCAATCTAGATTAAAGCGGTTAACATTAAGTTTAAATCTATTGGTTGCTCTTGTATTATTGCAATTAAAGCTGAAGTAGTCTTTAACAGGAAGGACATTACAATAGATGATTCTGTGAGTTAAACTTAGGTCTTGTCGAAGGCGACGGAGTTCCAAGTTTTCTAAGCCTAGGATTTCAAGTCTGGTGGGATAAGGTATTTTGTTGTTTTCAGAGGAGTGGAGAACTCTTCTTGTAAAATATTTCTGGACACGCTCAACTGTATTGATGTCAGAGATGTGGTGAGGGTTCCAGACAGGCGAGCTGTAATCAAGAATTGGTCTAGCAAATGTTTTATATGCTCTGGTTAGTAGTGTAGTGTTTTTGGAAAAGAAGCTACGCAAGATTAGGTTTACAACTCTTAAAGCCTTTTTTGCTATGTAGTTGCAGTGGGCTTTGGCACTTAGATCATTGGATATGAAAACTCCAACGTCTTTAACTGGGTGGGGGTCATCTGCAAGGTAATGAGTGATAGTGATAGATAGATAGTGATAGATAGATAGATAGATAGATAGATAGATAGATAGATAGATAGATAGTGATAGATAGGTAACTACCCTCACTATTGTCAATTCACAAATGCTGGGTTCATGGTAATCCACAACGTAGGTTGTTTTGCCTTTGTGTCAGCAGTGGGTTTCTCATTATGTTACTACCAGTTCGCTGTGCGCGCCTGGTTCATGCGCGCCTGCTTTCCATGCATGCATCCGGACTCAAAAACATGCCTAAATAGGATGGCATACAGCCGGGGTGGGTGGACGGGCCCACTGACAATTTCTGCTATTGATTCGGGCGAACCGGTCTGAACCAACTGAATAGCACCTTTGCTTCGTATGTTGTACAAGCCCTTTCACTATGCTTTGTAGTCCCTGGTTTGTGACTTAGCAGAGTTCAGGAATGAGGGACAACCCCATCATTTGCCCCAAGGGGACATGTATTCCCCTCAGGGCCACAACTCTGGGTATATATTTTTTCATGTATTTCATTGCAAAAATTCTTCAATGAATCGGAAAGGATTTCAGGAAAGGTTTTGTTCGCTTGCTTGTTTGTTTGTTCAAACGTATGACTCCATAAATAAAAAAAACAAGATATAAACATCGCAACAAAATAATATGGTCTATGACTAAACATAAACGGGATTAAATGGTTTTGTTTTATTGTGATTGAGAATTGCTTGCAAAAACAGAGCCACAAAGCTCCGCTTCACTTTGAACTTGAAGGGAAATGAAAGTGTTTTCATTCATCAGAACACCAATATTTGGTTTACTGTTGGCAGGGGTGGTATTCACTTATTTTCCCTACCGGTTTGCAAATGGGAGCACACGTGCCCTGTCCATGCATGCGCCCGGCATTCCATGGATGTGCTTTGCTGGCATGCGTGCCTTCCGCGCATGCGCATGGCCTCAAAATGTGCCTATATAGGATGGCATAGAGCTGGAGCTGGTGGGCTGGTGGCCCACCACAATTTCCACTACCGGTTCGGGTGAACCAGTCGGAACTAGCTGAATACCATTTCTGGTTGATAGGATATATATATAATGGTATAGATATTAAGATCCTACTCAAAAGTATATACCCGTAATCTACTAAAGCAGGGGCCACCAATCTTTCGGACTTCAGGGACCACTAAATTCATAATTTTAAATCCCGCGGACCACTAAGATGATCTGCCTAATGACCGGCTGGGTGGGCGTGGCTAGGTGGTCATGTGACTGGGTGGGCGTGGCTAACTAGTTGTCACTCATGTCAAGAGGTGCCTCACCAGCCTCTACTCGCTCCTCCCCTGCCAGCTAATCCTCACCTCCCCAAGGTTCCTTAGGGCCCCAACAGGAAGTAGTTGTTGGAGCTAACCAGCTACCACATGAAAAGAGTTGGCAAAACAGTTCAGTTCAAAATGGATCTGACCGAAAAAGAGGCTCAGTAGAAGCACCTCACTGAGGACTAGGAGCATAGGCTTTCCAAGCAGAGGGAAGACCTGTGGGAGTGACAGGCCAAGTACAGGCGCCTGGAGGCTCAGCGGGCTGAGATGGCCAGCCAGTTCCAGGCCATTATGCAGTCCCACTGGAATGAGGCCCTCTGGCTCTCCGCCACCAGCAGCGCTTCCCTCCAGCCTTCGGCCAAAGCCCCACACCAGGAGGCTGAAGTAGACTCCAAGTCAGAATTTCTGTCTCCCTCCAACCCACGCAAAAAAAACCCCGAAGGATACTCTCTGCAGTAACACAAACATTCATTGCAGGTATCCAGCCCAGGGGCCTTAGTTTGAGGACCCCTGATTTAGTGCAATATAAAAAATGCAAATAATTTTTCTGTGGATCACCAAAATTTTGTCATGGACCACCGGTTGGTGACCGCTGTACTAAAGCCCTTAAGAACTGCCCAAACTCGGCTTTTCATTCCTCTCCTGACTAATCAGAAAGGTCCTTGTCCTTTTCTCTCCTCTGCTGTCCCCTCTCCTTTCTCCCTCCCCTCTCCTCTCCTCCCCTCCCCTCTCCTCTCCTCCCTACCCCCATCCCTCTCTCCCCTCCCCTTCCTATTTCTCTCCATTCTTAGTTCTTCCCAAAGTTAAATATGTCAGAGAAGCAGATTATTTTAACATTTCAACTTATATAATTGTATACAGGAAGGAATGAGGGAGGGAATATATTTTACATGCAATAAATAATATTTTATAGGCTTCCCTTTGGTTGGCAGAGAAAGATCAGAATTGTTGAAGGTTTGGTCAAAGCAACGCAAATCCTTGGAGGATTTGCAGCCATCTAATTTCTTGTGGAGGTAGGAAAACTACTTTGTAAACAATTGCATTGATGCCTGCTTTATCTCACTTAAAAATATTTTAAGTTTTTTAAATAGAGTGCCATTAAACTCATTATCTTACAAGCGGATTTTCATCGCCTAACTGCTGATGAAGTTTGGAGAAAGTTAGCTAAGAATGACAATTATACTAAATGTCAGAAATGAGCCCCAGATGTCATTTCAATTCTGTGCAGCCTTGGTCCAACACATTGTATAAACCAAGATGTGATCTAATCCTGGTTTGTTGAATAAGCCACAATAGTTAGGATTCTAAAAGACGCTAAGCTGTAAATCTTGGTTTTCAGAGACTTGGTTGACCCCCACATGTTAAGCGACACCTTTAAAAAGCAGTTGATGCTCTAATGGATTAATCCATACTCTGTTCAGACTCTCTTCTGTAGCTCTCGGGAGTGTTTTTTTTTTAATCTGCCATGCACTGATATAAATAAGCATGAAATGTATCTTCATTTGTGTATTAAGGGTGTGCAAGCAAGATATAATTTGAATTTGCAAACCAGACTGAAATTGTTGCTTGGATTTGACTTTGCAATTCGGTTTCAAGAGGCAAGTCAAATGTTTAATCCATTCCATTGGTTTGACAAAAGCGTGCTCTGGTATGTGCCAGCCAAAACCACCCGACAGGGCAGGTTTGATTCTGTTTGAAGATTCTGTTTCAAACAGAAAAAGCCATTACCGTAATTCACCTTTAACTCGAAGCTTTGAATCCGAGTTCCACAGGGCAGTAGAACATCTAAGAAATGCCGACTCACAAAGGTTGCGAGAACAGCTGGAACAGCCTTGTTCACAGATATGCACACACATTCATGTGAAAGTGGAAAGTGCCCTGACGGATATTAAGTGAAAAACAGCCGTTCCATTCTGCAATTGAAGTAGAGTCATGGCTCCCTCTGCTGATTTAATGGTTAAACAGCCGCACCGTGTTCTGAAAAAAAAATGTCATAGAAACTTTAATTTACAAAACGTGCATCTCCAAATAGTCAAGTCCGATCCAGGGGTGAAATCCAGCAGGTTCTGACAGGTTCTGGAGAACCGGTAGCAGAAATTTTGAGTAGTTTGGAGAACTGGTAAATACCACTTCTGGCTGGCCCCAGAGTGGGGTGGGAATAGAGATTTTGCAGTATCCTTCACCCAGGAGTGGGGAGGGAATGGGGATTTTGCAGTATCCTTTCCCTGGAGTGGGTTGGGAATGGCGATTTTGCAGTATCCTTCCCCTGGAGTGGGGTGGGAATGGAGATTATGCAATATCCTTCACCCAGGAGAGGGGAGGAAATGGGGATTTTGCAGTATCCTTTCCCTGGAGTGCGGTGGGAATGGAGATTTTGCAGTATCCTTCCCCTGCCAGGCCCACCAAGCCACGCCCACAGAATTGGAAGTTAAAAAAAAATTGGATTTCACCACTGGTCCAATCTCATTTCTGTTTGATTTCTTCATTGATTTCATAACATTAATTTCATGGAGTTGGGAGGGAAATTGAAATAAAATTCAAACAAATTGTTTTCCTCAGGCAGAAAACAGAATGCATCCAGCTTCAATTGTGTGTGTGTGTGTGTGTGTGTGTGTGTGTGTAATCTCTCTCTCTCACACACACATATATACATATGATTTATTTACTTATTAAATTCATATGCCACCTATCTCACTACCCAAAGTGACTTTACATAGATAAAAGATAAATGCAAACAATATATTTAAAAAGTTAGAGGAAGAAAAAAGATAAAAGAAAAACTGCAGAAAGCAAATTAAAAAATGAAAGATAATTAAAGAAGCAACCCCCTGATCCTATAAGAGAAGGGATGTACTGTTTAAAATAACGGTATAGAAGTTCCTTCTACCCCATATTTAATCTTTTTCTCAGTCAACCCATCCAGAAATCATCATGTGGCTTTTTCAGCCAAAAGCCCATAAAAAGCTTGCCAGTCTTTTAGAAAAATACCTTTTGCGTTAACCAGAAAAGGTCAGTTTTATCAGTTTTGCTAATGCTGCCATCTTTACAACCTCTTCCTCTATTGTGGTTATTCCAATGTTTCTCCATCATTGCGTAATTAATACTCCTGCTGCACACCCAGCCTCAGTTCTGTGTATGGAAGCCAACTGAATTAGCAGCCAGTTTGTCATGAGTTGCCCAGTTGTTTAGATGAGATGGGTGATGATGATGATGATGATGATGATGATGATAATAATAATAATAATAATAATAATAATAATAATAATAATAATAATAACAACAACAACAACAACAGAGTTGGAAGGGACCTTGGAGGTCTTCTAGTCCAACCCTCTGCTTAGGCAGGAAACCCTACACCACTTCAGACAGATGGTTACCCAACTCTTCTTAAAAACTTCCAGTGTTGGAGCGTTCACAACTTCTGCAGGCAAGAATTAATTGATTAATTGTTTTAATTAATTAATTAATTGTTTTAATTAATTAATTAACAATTAATTAATTGTTCTAACTGTCAGGAAACTTCTCCTTAGTTCTAAGTTTAAGGGGCCGTGGTAGCTCAGGCTGGTAAGAAGCCTGTTATTAGAACACAGCTGCCTGCAATTACTGCAGGTTCAAGCCCGGCCCAAGGTTGACTCAGCCTTCCATCCTTTATAAGGTAGGTAAAATGAGGACCCAGATTGTTGGGGGGGCAATAAGTTGACTTTGTAAATATACAAATAGAATGAGACTATTGCCTTACACACTGTAAGCCGCCCTGAGTCTTCGGATAAGGGCGGGATATAAATGTAAATAAATAATAAATAAATAAATAAATAAATAAATAAATAAGTTGCTTCTCTCCTTGATTAGTTGATGATGATGATAGGAATAGACTAAGAAGAACCAAATCTTCTACTCATACCAGTGGTGAGTTGCCCCCGCTTCGGACCGGTTCTATAGAACTGGTAGTAAAACTAGTGGGAGGCTCCGCCCACCGACCCAGATGTCGTCATAGGTAATCTGCGCATGCGCAGGAGCTCAGCGTGTGTGCAGGCAAAGCAAGCGCACACACTTGATCCCGTTGCGAACCAGTAGTAAAGGTAAATAGAACTCATACCCTATAACTGTGATGGCGAACCTATGGCATGTGTGCCAGTGGTGGCAGGGAGAGCCCTCTCTATGGGCACGTGCGCCATCGCCAGCTGCTCTTCTGATTTCAGGCGCGCATATGTGTGCTGGCCAGCTGGTCTTCGTGGAGCTGAAGCACCAGAAAACAGCCTGAATACAGCCAAAAAACTGCCAAAAAACAGCCTGTTTTCTAGGCTGTTTTCTGGGCCATTTTCTGGCTGTTTTTAATCGTTTCATAGTTCCCATCACCAATCTCTTTCCACTTATGACTGTATGACTATAACTTGTTGCTGGCAATCCTTATGATTTATATTGATATATTGATCATCAATTGTGTTGTAAATGTTGTACCTTGATGAACGTATCTTTTCTTTTATGTACACTGAGAGCATATGCACCAAGACAAATTCCTTGTGTGTCCAATCACACTTGGCCAATAAAATTCTATTCTATTCTATTCTATTCTATTCTATTCTAAAAACAGCCCAAAAAATGGCTTGAAAATGACCCCAAAACAGCCTGAAAACAACCCGAAAAATGGCCTGAAAACGGCCCAAAAACAGCTAAAAAAACAAGCATGGACATGCTGGCCAGCTGGTCTTTGGGTTTCTGGTGCTCCGGCGTGCGTGAAGACCAGCTGGCCAGCGCGCATGTGTGCGCACCAAAGCGGCAGAAACTTGAAGACCAGCATGGGGTGCCAGCCAGCTGGTCTTTGGGTTTTTGGTGCAGCACTCATGCCGAAAAGTTTAGCCATCATTGCTCTATAATCCTCAGTAGCAACACAGAGCTAGAAATTGCTCAGAATGGCTGCTTTGTATGCTCAGAGGCAGGAGTTATGGAAGCTACCTCTGGCCTTTCTGAGGACGTCCGGAAATGCCCATTTTGCGTGGGGGACACATTACATCTTCTTCCTGTCTTCCTAAGTTGAGTCTATATTACCTTTCTTCCCCCTGCAGGAACAATTCTTTCTTTCTCAGAAATGCTGCACCCTGTGAAGTTGTTTTCCAAGCACCAGATGGCAATCTAACAATGGAAGAATTTTGGAGCCTGGCAAAGGACAGACATGCTGGCCAATAACAAAAAGACCGCATCCTCAAAGAGAGCTAAGAAAGCCGCTACGAAGGCTTGAGTTGCTGAAGTCAAAATGTCCTCCGGCTATAATTACGAGGACTAGATAGTTGATTTAAGGCTTTATGATGATAATCACGAGAAGCGGGAGGGGTGGAAGTGGGGATTAGAATATAGAGTAGAACCGAAAAAAGTTAGCTCGTCTCATCTCGTTGGAGGAAAGCGGAGGTAGATATGTTGACCTCATGTTACTTGTACTTGCATGCCGACTAGCAACCAGAATTTGGAATCTGCCACCCATTTGCAGATTGGGCTGGATATCTCTAAAGCTACGAGAGAATAAGAAAATAAGAGGGTTTCTTTAACTGGATGCAACATACATGGCAAAAATCTGGATCTTTCAACAGTGGGAATTGGAATAGCCAACTGGCTGAGGCGGCTTATTCTTCTTCTTCTCCTCCTCTTCCTCCTCCTCCTCCTCCTCTTCCTCCTTCTTTTCCTCCTTCTCCCCCTTCTTCTTCCTCCTTCTCCTCCTCTTCCTCTTCCTCCTCTTCCTCCTCCTCCTCCTCCTCTTTCTTTTCCTCCTTCTCCCCCTTCTTCTTCCTCCTTCTCCTCCTCCTCTTCCTCCTCCTCCTCCTTCTTACTCTTCTTCCTCTTCCTCTTTCTGCCATATCCATCATCGGACATTGGCGATCCTATTTTTATCAACAGCCGTACGAAAAAGTGCGGCTGAGTTTTATGCAAACCAGTCCCTTAGATCTTGAAGCCACGATGTTGTTCTTCTTCTTCTGCCTGGACCTCGTTTGCCTTCAATCTTTCCCTGGAGGATGAAGTGAAATATGCCGTATTTTTCCGGGTGTCGCATCACATGTCCAGAATATTCTGACTTTTGCTTTTTAATGGTTTTGATGATTTCGCTTGGCTTTCCCAGGCGGCTTATCACCTCCTCATTTCTAATTCTGGCCACCCAACTTATATGTAACAGCCGCCTGTAAATCCAGATTTCAAATGCTTCTAGTCTCTTCAAGTGGCTTTCTGTCAGAGATCAACTCTCCACTCCGTAGAGCAGGATAGAGAAAAGATTTAATATCTGACAAGCCCGATTTTCAATCTTAGGCTTATGTCATGACTGCAGGAAGACCTTTTTCATTTTGATGAATGCTGTTCGTCTTTACTTCAGCCTTGTCTTTACTTCAGTGGTCATGTCCCAGCTTTCATGTAAATTAGAACTAAGATACAGTTCAACTTTTTCTAGTGGTATTCCTTCCAAATTTATCGGTGTTAAAATAATGGTGTTTTTTTTAAAAAAATTTGCATTTATATCCTGCCCTTCTCCGAAGACTCAGGGCGGTTTACACTATGTCAAGCAATAGTCTTCATCCATTTGTATATTATATACAAAGTCAACTTATTGCCCCCAACAATCTGGGTCCTCATTTAACCTACCTTACAAAGGATGGACAGCTGAGTCAGCCTTGGGCCTGGTGGGAGTTGAACCTGCAGTAATTGCAAGCAGCTGCTGTTAATAACAGACTGCATTAGTCTGTTGAGCTACCAGAGGCCCTGAGGGTTGTTTGCTGAGGCTAAATTTCGAAAATGGGTGGAGAGAGAATCCATTAGACATAAGAGCCATTGACCCAGGAGTGAAGGCAGGTGACATTTTGCTTCCATAGACCCTGCAATCAGCATTCATGATTGACCAGTTGTCTACTTATATTTGATTGAAACAGAATAGACTAGAATATAAATTTTTATCGACCAAGTGTGATTCGACACACAAGGAATTTGTCTTGGTGCATATGCTCTCAGTGTACATAAAAGAAAAGATACCTTCATCAAGGTACAACTTTTACAACGCAAATGATGGTCAATATATCAGTATAAATCATAAGGATTACCAGTAACAAAATTACAGTCATACAGTCATAAGTGGAAAGAGATGGGTGATGGGAACGATGAGAAGATTAATAGTAGTGCAGATTTAGTAAATAGTTTGACAGTGTTGATGGAATTATTTGTTTAGCAGAGTGATGGCCTTCGGGAAAAAACTGTTCTTGTGTCTAGTTGTTCTGGTGTGCAGTGATCTATAGCGTCTATAGATGAAGTCTCTATAGATGAAGATAGGAAGCAAAGAGTCTGTTTTTCATAACTTTCCCAGAATTACCTGGTCAAAATTGTCAACGTTGGTGGTAGCGTTCTTGGTGGTTTCTTGATTAGGCAGGGGAAGCCACTAATAAAAAAGCAAAATACCATTCACGCATCATCACAAAATCTCCAGACCTGTAAAGCCTACAAACTTGAAATTTGCCAGGTATGTTCCTCTTGGCTTCTAGGTGCTCACTAAGAAAGGATTTTTCGAAATGACCATCAGATCATTAGTATTTCTTATATTATTATTGTTAAGACGCTCTGAGACTAAGGAGTTAGACATTCTACTCCCCCTCCCCACCTGAGAAGAAATCTGTTCCAACTACCACTTTGGCGTGGGCGTGGCCAGCAGGCCTGCAGGTTGGGAGTTTAGACATTCTACTGTCCCTCCCCACCTGAAAAACACTCTGATGCTAAAAAGTTAGACGGTGGGAGAGAAGGGGATAAGATAGGAGAGGATCAATGGGGCAAGCCTGAGGAACAGAAGGGGAGCAAAGAGGCCTATCATAACTACTCATTTATTTTCAAGCTGTGTCGATTTATCAAGCCCCATCACATAGTTTCCTAGCAGAGCACGTGTATCCAGCTAGTGTGTGTGTGTGTATGTGTATATGTGTGTAGGTCTTTGGTTATTCGGGTTTTCTCCCACGTAAAATTGGAAGTGTCTTGGCGACATTTCAACGGTCTCATTCGTCATCTTCAGGCTAGGTGTTTACAGTTTTGTGCTTCTAGGAGCACGAAGCTGTAAACACCTAGCCTGAAGATGAGGAATGAGACTTCGTCGAAACGCCGCCAAGACACTTCCAATTTTACGCGGGAGAAAACCCGAATAACCAAAGACCTACATACAAACACCCGCAAAAACCTCAGAAAACATATATATATATATATATATATATATATATATATATATATATATATATATATATATATATATATATATATATATATATATATATATATATATATATATATATATATGGAAAACCCCACTACCTTCTGCCACTGATGAGGTTACCTAGTTGGGCCCTGAAATGTCTGTAAGAAAACAGCCACACTAGGAGAGCCTCAAGGACACCACAATTCAACCCCGTGCTCCAAATAATCTAAGTTTAGTTGCTGCTAATCCTGGTGTACATCTATGGAATTGGTCCAACCATCTGTCTGTATCTATCTATCTTCCTTCCTTCCTTCCTTCCTTCCTTCCTCCCTCCTCCCCATCCTCCTTGCCTCCTTCCTCCTCCCTCCCTTCACTCCCCTCCCTCCTCCCTGCCTCCCTTCCTCTCTCTCCTTCTCCCCTCCTCCCACTCCCGTCCTCCTTGCCTCCTCCCTCCTCCTCTCCTTCTCCCCTCTCCTCCCACACTCCCGTCCTCCTTGCCTCCCTTCCTCCTCTCCTTCTCCCCTCTCCTCCCACTCCCGTCCTCCTTGCCTCCCTTCCTCCTCTCTCCTTCTCCCCTCTCCTCCCACACTCCCGTCCTCCTTGCCTCCTTCCTCCTCTCTCTCCTTCTCCCTCCTCCCTCCCACTCCCGTCCTCCTTGCCTCCCTTCCTCCTCTCCTCCTCCTCCCTCCTCCCACACTCCGTCCTCCTTGCCTCCCTTCCTCCTCTCTCCTTCTCCCCCCTCTCCCCTCCCACACTCCCGTCCTCCTTGCCTCCCCTTCCTCCTCTCTCCTTCTCCCCCCTCTCCCTTCCCACACTCCCGTCCTCCTTGCCTCCCCTTCCTCCTCTCTCCTTCTCCCCTCTCCTCCCACACTCCCGTCCTCCCTGCCTCCCTTCCTCCTCTCCTCCCTGCCTCCTCCCTCCCTCCTCCCTTCTTCCCTCCCTTTCTTCCTCCCTCCCTCTCTCCCCATCCTCCTCCCTCCTTCCCTTCCTTTTGAAATGAAGTCGAAGCCGAAGGCCGCCAACCTAGCTTGTCAGTCCTTCTCCCTCCCCCCCATTCATCTTTTCTAAGCCAGTGCAGACAGAGCTATTGAGTCATTGGGAGGGTAGTTGAGAGTGACTCAGCTTTTTCTTTTCTGCAAGGTGAGAGCAGGATTGGCATTTATTTTTTTTTACCTTTTCTTTCAGGCAGAAAAAGAAGCAAGCTGGGCTGCCAAAGAAGCTGTTTAGTAGGCTGGTCCACGTCCTTTGGACCTGGAGGGCTGTCACCAGAGAAATAAGCAATGCAAGTCCATGGCTTGGTTCATAAAGCAGGACTAATTCCCTCTGTTCTTCCCCCTTCATATACTCGCTCACCCTTGTGAGTGTGTGTGTGTGTGTGTTGTGTCTCTCTCCCCCATCACTCAAGGCTCCTTCTTAAAGGACCTCACCCTGTGATACAATTCTCAACAAACAAGTTAGAAGAAGGAGGAGGAGGAGAGCTTTTTATTCGTCAATTAAAAAGCCCAGGGCTTTTTGGTTGCATGAATTCCAGGAGCAAGATTATCTGGGGCCTTGATTCAATTTTCCTGAAGTTATAATAAAATAAAATTTTAAAAAATTCACATGAAATTCTTTGTTTAGCTACCTATGATGTGTCAGTATATATGTATGTGTGTGTATGTGTATATATATATATATATCCCCTGCATACACTTCTATTTTATTAAAAAGATTTTGCCTTTTAATTTTTTTTTTTTTATTCAAAAAGTTTTACAAAAAATTTTTCCCCCCTTTCCCCCCAACCCCTTTCCCTTCACAAACCCCCTCCCCCTCCCCCCCTGGCTTCCCGGAACAAACACAAGGTATAGTTAAAAATAAAACAAACATATGCTAAAAAAAATTTTTTTTCCCCAAAACTATTATACCAATTCTCCCTCTCTAGCTCTGACTTCCTCCTTACATAACCAAATCCTTCAAAAAATTAACAATAAACAATAATAAAATATATAAATCAGTAGAACAAATTAATCCTAAAATATTTAAAACCAGCTAAAACGTAAAAATCCAATCCAATTCAGAGAATATCTCCTTATAGCTTCTATAACCATATAACCATATAATTCTTTCGGGACACAAATATTTTTGTCTATTAATATTTTAAAAACCTTGTTTCAAAAATAATACTATTGTCTCTTGCCATTTTTTGGTGCATTAATCTCTGTCTTTCCTTCGTTGCTCCTTTTAAAAGTCAATCACAATATTTCCTAGTAATTCCTTATGTCCAGAAATCCAAAAATTACTGCCGATATTCCATCAGTCCAAAAGAGAACTCTTGGGAAACATTAAGCTTGTGAGTCTTTTCCATTTGAGGACAATCTCCTGTAGCACAAATTCAGGCAGCTCATCCAAACTATTTAAAGAAAACTTCTTTAGATCACCTTGTTTCTTCACGATCAAATCTTCATATTTATCCACTTTTATTTGTATATCCTCCATTCCATTTTCCGAATAATTGCACTGGTTAATTTGCTCCAAACTCTCATCCAAAACGTCCCCATTTTTTATCAATTTGTATTTTTAATAATTAAATACATTCTTTCTGTGTAGTCCTGTATAACATCCCGAACCCATTCTTCTGAAAGAACCTCCATAACAAAATTCCTGCTGAGAATCCCCTTGTAACGTACTTAAACAGCGTAATATAATCCAACAGTCCACAGTCAAACACAATAAGATAAAATCTCCATTCAGTTTCGATTCAACAGCAAAGCTCCCTTTGATGTATCGCTCTTCTTTCAGTTTCTCTAAAACGAAACTGAAGGGGGGGAGGAAGTCAGAAAATCAAAAATACTTGCAAACCAATAATTGCTCCTCACATTTGTTCCGCCTGCTTTTCGTATCCACAAAAAAAATCAATTGCTAGCAGAAGTGGACATCTTCCTCTTTTCCTGCTTTTTCAGGAGCGCAGAGAATACTGGAGGTGGGGGAGGGGTAAATAAGGGGATTCACCGTTCAGGACTTTGTATTACAAAAACAAAGCCCCTAGGGGAATCTACCCAATTCCTCCCCCTTGCTCTGTCTCTCTCTTTCAACCAGAGAGAGAAATGAAGCCGGGATCAGTTGTTAAATCCGGCTTTTACGGTATTCAATGCGGAGTGCCATAAATTGGCACCCAGCGAGAAAGATGGCGCCACCCGGAAAGATGATTTTGCCTTTTAATAAAAGGGGCTACCAGACTTCTGATTTTTTTTTTTTTGCTTCCATAGACAAATACAGTTCTCCTTCTATAATGTTTCTCTCCCTCCCTCCCTCCCTCCCTCCCTCCCTCTCTCTCTCTCTCTCTCTGTGTTTGCTTATTGGCCTACAATCCTTAACTTAAATTGAAATAGGAGGCAATATGATGCAGATGAAAAATAAGATGTTTCACAGAGAGTTGGGGAATATCAAAGTTACATTTCTTATTATGAATAGAATAGAATAACAGAGTTGGAAGGGACCTTGGAGGTCTTCTAGTCCAACCCTCTGCTCAGGCAGGAAACCCTACACTGCTTCAGACAAATGATTATCCAACATCTTAAAAACTTCCAGTGTTGGAGCATTCACAATTTCTGGAGGCAAGTTGTTCCACATATTAATTGTTCTAACTGCCAGGAAATTTCTCCTTAATTCCAGGTTGCTTCCCTCCTTGATTAGCTTCCACCCATTATGATATTAACCAATGTTTGTTTGTTTTTCCAGGCAGGGCCAAAAAGAACCAACGTTTGTAAAGGAGCAAAACTTCTTCGTTTTAAACAGATGATGTTTGTGTAGGTTTCTGCCTATCCGTTAAACCAGATGGGAATTCTTCCCCGTTTCAAAAAACAGACACCCCAAATTTCCCAAAGACCCGTCAACATGTGCAAGTCCTTTTCTACGCAGCCGGCAGGCTTTCGAAAGGATTCTCGGAGGAGGTTGTCTCTTGCTTCAGTGCTTGACTGGCTGCGAAGCTAAAATGTGTCCCCGTTTTTATTGCTGGTGATCATTTGTGTGTGTCTTTATTAGTTTTATAGGGATGCGGTGGCTCAGGGGCTAAGACGTTGAGCTTGTCGATCGAAAGGTCGGCAGCTCAGCGGTTCCAATCCCTAGCGCTGCCATGTAACGGGGTGAGCTCCCGTTACTTGTCCCAGCTTCTGCCAACCTAGCAGTTTCAAAAGCACGTAAAAAATGCAAGTAGAAAAATAGGGACCACCTTTGGTGGGAAGGTAACAGTGTTCCGTGCACCTTTGGTGTTGAGTCATGCCGGCCACATGACCATGGAGACGTCTTCAGAAAGCGCTGGCTCTTCGGCTTTGAAACGGAGATGAGCACTGCCCCCTAGAGTCAGCAACGACTAGCACATATGTGCGAGGGGAACCTTTACCTTTACCTTATTATTTTTATTCATAGTTGCTTCGGTAAAAAAAAAAAAAAAAAACAGCAGCAGCAACAGCAGTTGCTTTTTAAAACACCTTGTTTAACTAGTCCTTCATTTGGAATTCTTCCTGCCTCCTCGAGCAGGTCAAGACTGGTTGGGATCGGGATACGGAAAGCAAAGGTGAATGGGCGGTCACACACAGAGAATCAGTTTCCTTTTGGGCAGGATGCTTTCTGGGACAGTGTGTAATGTTAAGGAGGATGGCACCACTCATGGGGCCAAGCCGAAAGTTCTTCTTTAGGGATCGGTTCAGTTCACTTATGTAGGTCATCTAAAGCAGCGGTTGTTGTGACCCAGGCCCAAGTAGGTAGTAGTAGATGCACTCAGTTCAAAAACAAACAGACTTTAATAGTACAGCTGAGAATTAACTCATTCTCAGCGTCGTCCAAACTAAATCAAAGCATATTCTTCATAACACAAGTATTCAGTCTTATCACCAACCTTGGTCTAATTAGGCAAACTGCCAAAGGCTTTTATTGGCAAAAGTTCAAAAGCAGAAGATGCCGACAAGAAATAAATGAAGCAAGACAAAGAGCCAGGCTATCTATGTTGTTTTCCGACAACGAGCCCAAACGCTGTTGCTGGTCTTTTAAGCCTTATGGGAGGGGCCAATCATCTCTTGGCCCTATTCCCGAGTTGCCCTCTTTGCTACAGCTGCTCTTGCGTTCTGGCAGCTCTTCTCATGTGTGCATTAGGAACAGACTCCTCCTTTCCTCTGCCTCACTAGTGTCAGCCTCTGGAGGCTCTGGAGTCCACACATTACTCCCAGATGGCCCTGGCCCCACCTCTGCCTCTGACTCGGAGCCCTCATCCAGGCCTTCCCCAACCTCCAGGATTGGCCCATGTTCTTTCTCAGCCTCATTGCTGTCCACCTCCATTGCCAGCTCTGCAGGCTGCTGGCGGGCCACATTCTAAATCATCCTGGCTGGGGAATTCTGGGAGTTGAAGCCCACAGATTGTAAAGTTGCTGAGCTTGGAGATCCTTGATTTAAAGCATGTTGGCTGGGGGAATTCTGGGAGTTGAAGTCCATAGTTGTAAAGTTGCCAAGATTGGAGATGCCTGATCTAAACTATACTGGCTGGGGAATTCTGGGAGTGGAAGTCCACACAGCTTAGAATGGTTAAGGTGATTTAGAGCTTATGGAAAGCGTTCCTAAAGGGTTTTCTACTTCATTTGCTAATTTTAATCATCATCATCATCATCATCATCCACATTTTAGCTACAATCAGACCATTTTCCACAGTGGACTGCAAAGGACTTTGTCAAGCATTTTTGCTTTCCTTTTGAGGCCAACCAGTAGCCTAGTTTTCAGTAAAACGTTTCATCAGTAAACAAGCCTTTAAATAAGTCACAGTTAATCAGTGGAACCACTTGCCTCCAGAAGTTGTGAATGTTCAGACATTGGAAGTTTTTAGAATAGAACAAAATAGAATTTTTTATTGGCCAAGTGTGATTGGACACACAAGGAATTTGTCTTGGTGCATATGCTCTCAGTGTACATAAAAGAAAAGATACCTTCATCAAGGTACAACATTTACAACGCAAATGATGGTCAATATATCAATATAAATCATAAGGATTGCCAGCAACAAAGTTACAGTCATACAGTCATAAGTGGAAGGAGATTGGTGATGGGAACGATGAGAAGATTAATAGTAGAGGTTAGACAACCATTTGTCTGAAATGATGTACAGTTTCCTGCCTGAGCAGGGGGTTGGACTAGAAGATCTCCGAGGTCCCTTCCAACTCTCCGTTATTCTGTCATTTCTTTTCAAAAGCCTAAAGAGAAGGAGGCACTGAATGCAAGGATTGTTGGAAGACCTTAAGTGACTCAGCCAATGGGGGTTTTTCCTCCCCCAAAATTGCTTGCTGGGGAGGGGTTCTGGCTTCATCAATCAAAAATCACTTCCTCCTCCCCTCTTTCTTGGAATGGCATGCTCAAGTAGCTACAATCACTAGTTATTTCCATCAAGCTCGGGAATCAATACTGCCCAGGGTCTGCATCATTATCAGGGTGAGAAACTCCTTCCTAGCAAGAGTCAATTCTATTGAAAGTCTATTGAATCTGACAGTTGCTGACGATTGTCAGCTGAAAAACAGCCCACTGGCTACTTTTTACAGCAGGGGTCTCCAACCTTGGCAACTTGAAGACTTGTGGACTCCAACTCCCAGAATTCCTCAGGCAGCTTTGGAGTTGAAATCCACAAGTCTTCAAGTTGCCAAGGTTGGAGACCCCAGTTTTACAGCATTGCACAAATCCAACTCTCTTCTCGAAGCAGTACCAAAGCAAATATTCTGAAATATTTGGGTATAGGGCGAATTAGTACAAATGAAGATCCCACCAAGCCATCGAAGAGAATCCCAAAGATGCTTTTTTTCAGGAAGCAACTGGACTTTCTTGGTTTTTTTTTTCTTTTGAAGACATTTCACTTCTCATCCAAGAAGCTTCTTCAGCTCTGACAGGATAATGAGGAATGGAAGGATTTATATTCCTTGCAGACAGTTGGTCATTTGAATCCTTTTAGAGCAAGGGTCTCCAAACTTGGTCCCCCCCTTTTTTTAATTTGCATTTATATCCCGCCCTTCTCTGAAGACTCAGGGCGGCTTACACTATGTCAAGCAATAGCCTTCATCCATTTGTATATTATATACAAAGACAAACTTATTGCCCCCAACAATCTGGGTCCTCATTTTACCTACCTTATAAAGGATGGAAGGCTGAGTCAACCTTGGGCCTGGTGGGGCTTGAACCTGCAGTAATTGCAAGCAGCTGCTGTTAATAAAAGACTGTCTTACCAGTCTGAGCCACCAGAGGCCCTTTGGCTTGTGGATTTCAACTCCCAGAGTTCCTCAGCCAGCAACTCTGGGAGTTGAAGTCCACAAGTCTTAAAGGGACCAAGGTTGGAGACCCATCTTTTAGAGGGTCGTTGAAGCACTTGGAGGTTTATCTTCGTCCTCAGGGTCACTTGAGTGGTGCTCCTGGTTCCTTAGCCTGCAATTTTTTTCCTCTGGAAATCCATTCCTATTCCCATACCATTCAAAGGGTGTTCATCAGTCGTGAAATCTGAACTAATTTACTACCAATTTGCTGGTTGCGCATGCAAGCTGTGCGCGCATGCACAGTGCGCATCAAAAGGAGGCATGGAGTAAGTAGAACAGCGCACGAGGGTGGGTCATCAGCTGTGGCGTGCAATCTTTTTTTTTACTTTTAAAAGCACTTTTTTTTACAACCTATTCGGCCGCATTGGTTGTTAAAAAATGCTTTTAAAAGTAAAAAAAAAAAAGGCTCTGAGGATCCTGCGCTGCAGCTCAGCTGTGATTGTCAGAGCCTTTTTTAAAACTTTTAAAAGCATTTTTAAAAGAAGGGGCAAAGGGGCAAGCAGGTGACCGGGCGATTGGGTGGGCATGGGGAGGGGAGGGGGCAGGGATTTTTGTTACCAGTTCTCCGAACCACCACTGCCATTGCTACCGGATTTTATTTATTTTATTTATTTATTTTTTTGTCGTAACAATATATACAAGCATTACATAAAGGATTATATAATATATAAACATATATATGAGGAGAAACAAGGTAATATAAACATATATATATATAGGGGAAGAAACAATAGGACAGGAACGGTAGGCACGCACGCCCCTTAGAGTCCTCTTAGGAATGTGGTGAGGTCAACCGTGGATAGATTTTGAATAAAGCTTTTGGGGTTATGAGAAGAGACCACAGAGTCAGGTATTCCAAGCATAGATAATTCTGTTATAGAAATCATGTTTTCTGCAATCTAAACTGAGGCGGTTGACATTGAGTTTAAATCTGTTGGTAGCTCTTGTGTTATTGTTATTGAAACTGAAGAAATCATTGACAGGAAGGACATTACAATGGATGATTCTATGAGCTAAACCCAGTTCCTGTCGAAGGCGATGAAGTTCCAAGTTTTCTAGACCCAGGTTATCAAGTCTGGTGGAATAAGGTATTTTATTGGTTACGGAGGAGTGGATTGGCCAATACGGTCCGAACCGGGAGTATTTCACCCCTGGTGTTCATCCCAAATTGTATAGCTAAAAGTCTGTAGAGATTCCCAGTCATCCAGGTCATGGTTGTTCCCACGTTGCTTTTTCAGAAGGCAACTGGACTTTCTTGTTATTTTCTTTTGAAGAGGTTTCACTTCTCATCCAAGAAGCTTCTTCGGCTCTGACAGGATAGTGGGGAATGGAAGGATGCAAATGGCCAGCTGTCTGCAAGGAATATAAATCCTTCTGTTCCCCACTAGCCTGTCAGAGCTGAAGAAGCTTCCTGGATGGGAAGCGAAACGTCCCGCAAAGAAAAAAACAAGGAAGTCCAGTTGCCTCCTGAAAAAAGCACCTTTGGGACAACCATGACCTGGATAACTAAGAATCTCTACAGACTTTTACCAAAGAGAATAAATTCTCTTGTCAGACTAGCTCATTTCTAAGATGTTTAAAAAAAAACCCACGAAGTTCAGGAATATTGAAAGATACAGGTAAGTTAGTCCTGAGTTTGCAAAAAAACAAAAAAACTTCATCCCAGTTGTTTCCACCATACATACAGGGGAGAATGGAAAACCGGCTGGGGAGGAAGTGGGGGGGTTGTCAGGGATAAATAGCCACATAACAATCCCACCATGCCTGAATAGTTCATGTTAGGACGCAGAGAAGTTTATGGATACTGCAGCTGCAGCAGGAAATATTAGAACCTTGTGGGTGGCAGCCAGGAGCAAGAGAGAAGTCTATTTCCAAATGGCCCAAGCCAACAAAAATGTAGGGATAAAAAGACCATTATATTGATACGAGCAATGCTGGGAAGATGGAAAGAGATCGTCATGCATTCTGTGCCATGCCCTGGTGATGAATGGCCGTATAGATCAGTGGTCACCAACTGGTGGTCTGTGGACCACTGGTGGTCCGTGAGAAAATTTTGGTGGTCCCCAGAGAAATTATTTGCATTTTTTTATATTGCACTAAATCAGGGGTCCTCACACTAAGGCCCCTGGGCCGGATACGTGCAGTGAAAATTTGGGTTGCTGCAAAGAGTCTCTCACTTTGGGGTCTTTTTGTGTGGGTCTGAGGGGGGCAGAAATTCCGACTTGGGGTCTGATTCAGCCTCCTGGTGCGGGGCTTTGGGCAGAGGCTGGAGGGAAGCACTGCTGGTGGCGAAGAGCCAGAGGGCCTTGTTTCAATGGGACTGCATCATGGCCAGGAACTGGCTGACCATCTCAGCCCCCTGAACCGCCAGGCACCAGTACCTGGCCTTGCGCTCTCAAAAGTCTTCCCTCTGCTTGGAAAGCCTATGCTCCTAGTCCTCAGTGAGGTGCTTCTGCTGAGCCTCCTTCTCAGTCAGATCAAATTTGTACTGAGCTGTTTTGCCAACTCTTTCACATGGTGGCTGCTTAGCTCCAACAACTGCTTCCTGTTGGGGCCCTAAGGAGCCCAGGCGGGGAGGCGAGGAGTGGCTGGGAGGGGAGGGGTGAGTAGAAGCCCGTGAGGCACCCCTCAATGTGAGTGACATTGAGTTGGCCACACTCACCCAGTCACATGATCACCTAGCCACGCCCACCCAACCAGTCCTTAGGCAGATCATATTAGTGGTCCACAGGATTTAAAATGATGAATTTAGTGGTCCCTGAGATCCGAAAGTTTGGGGACCCCTGATATAGATGGATAAACTAACCCCAATTTAATAAACATTTAAGAGAGCAGCCCGTGGAACATCTTGAGATCTTTGCTATCCAGAAGGCAGAAATTTATTTGGTTTTCCACAGCAACTGACCAGGATGATACCCCCATACCAGTGTTGGACAAGATGTAAGGAGGCTACCCTCACCCATGGATGTTCAAAGTGAGACTACATATTCTTAACCCAACCTACAACACAGAATGGTGGTTGAGGGACATTTGGAAGAGGGAAACCTAGGTACACTGCATTGGACTTTTGGAAGGAGGGTGGGACAGAAACCTAGCAATAAATTAGATGGTGGAATACAGTTGTCTTCTGTAACAATCCTGATGTGGTAGAATTTTGGTGATGAAATGCAGGAAGGAAGGCCCCCTTTCTCAAGGAGCTAAAAGGCAGATCAGCATTGAGTTTCTGCTTTGGAGAAAGTGGCCTAGAAGCAATAGCACTTAAACTTATGTTCCATTTCACAGTGCTTTCCAGCCCTCTCTAAGCAGTTTACAGAGACAGCATATTGCCCCCAACAATCTGGATCTTCATTTTATCCACCTCAGAAGGATGGAAGGTTGAGTCAACCTTGAGCCGGTCAGAATCAAACTCCTGGAGTGAGCAGTGAGTTAGTCCTGCAGTATTGCATCCACTGTGCCACCAACATGGCTGTTAGGATCCTTCCTAAACCTTCACAAGATTTATCTGATGCTTATATCTGATGCCTTCCATTGAGGACCTGTATACTGCACGAGTCAAAAAGAGTGCTGTGGAAATATTTACAGACCCCTCGCATCCTGGACATAAACTGTTTCAACTCCTACCCTCAAAACGATGCTATAGAGCACTGCACACCAGAACAACTAGACACAAGAACAGTTTTTTCCCCGACACAAGAACAGTTTTTCCCCTCAACACTGTCAAACTATTTACTAAGTCTGCACTACTATTATCTTCTCATCGTTCCCACCACCCATCTCCTTCCACTTATGACTGTAACTTTGTTGCTTGTATCCTTACGATTTATATTGATTTTGTCTCCTGGTTGCTTATTTGTAACCGATGACTATCATTAAGTGTTGTACCTTATGATTCTTGAGGAACGTATCTTTTCTTTTATGTACACAGAGAGCATATGCACCAAAGACAAATTCCTTGTGTGTCCAATCACACTTGGCCAATAAAGAATTCTATTCTATTCTATTCTATTCTATTCTATTCTATTCTATTCTATTCTATTCTATTCTATTCTATTCTATTTGGCAGGATTCCTGTCTATGGGCAAACAGCAATGAAGAAACAACTCTGGGTAATTTGTAGTGTTGCTCTTGATTCCTTTCGCCTGACACCTGTCTTCTGAGTCAGCAGGAAGCCAGTCAAGGCACGGCACCTCCATTTTGTAAGTGGATGGGAAGTAGACTTTATTCTAGAGGCGTCTGCGGTGGGGGGATGAAAAAGTCAAGGCAGGGTCCCCAAGAGCGGGATTGAAATTTCCCCTTTATTTTTATGGGCCTCGTGATACACAGTGCGCATAAAAAAGCAAGTGGGGTTTTCATCGCACGCTTTGGCCATCGCTTTGTGACACCCTTGCTTTATTCAATCCATTTCTCTCATTGTTTCTATTCAGAGGAGTTTTATTTTTCACCTCTCCTTTTTTTTTCTTGCTTTCTTTCGTTTAAAGCTGGCTTAGTTCTCAGAGGCAGAGGAAGAAAGGGAAACTGGGGCCGCAGGGGAGGCGCTCAATACTTGGAGGAATTTTTTTACCCTTATCTTACAGGACAAGCTCTTTGTCCAATCTGCCTGAAATTTGGCAGATCTGAAGTGCGGGAGGGGAAAGAGAACGCCTGTGAATTTCAATCCATGTTGGACAGAAAGATAAAAGGCAACAATAGGAGACTGGCTGGGTCAACCATTGAAATAAATTTTAAAATACCCCTCCCCCAAAATCATGATTACAGCTGAAAACGAGATATTTTAGGAAATATTAAAAGGGCAGAATGGTTCCCCTAAAAGGGAGACAGAAACTCAGCCCCCTCCACCTTTGTCAATGGGCCATTAAGGCCTGGGCCAGTCTATTCTACATAACAAAGATCTACCTCCTGCAAGCAGAGCCATAGTAGGAATTGCCCTCACCCAAGATCCAACAAAGGTAGGATTAGCCCTCTACCCATCTAGTAAAAGAACTCATCCCATGGCACCTGGGGAGATTACATCACCCAGCAAGGCTCAACCAAGCTTGGCACTGAGGACAGACTACAGAGTTGCCCCTGCATGGCCCCATGGGAGCCTGACAACCAATCAGAATACAAGCTCAAATTCAAAGCACAATGGAGGGCATAAAACCAACACACTCTCAGCATCTCTTTCCTTTTTTCCTGCTCAGGTACTCAAGCCGCGCGATCCTTTTCAGGAGCTCAAGCCGCGCGATCCTGCTCAGGAACTCAAGCCGTGCGATCCTGTTCAGGAACTCAAGCCACCGATCCTGCTCAGGAACTCAAGCCACACGATCCTGCTCAGGAACTCAAGCCACACGATCCTGTTCAGGAACTCAAGCCACCGATCCTGCTCAGGAACTCAAGCCACACGATCCTGCTCAGGAACTCAAGCCACGTGATCCTGTTCAGGAACTCAAGCCGCGCGATCCTGCTCAGGAACTCAAGCTGTGCGATCCTGCTCAGGAACTCAAGCCGTGCGATCCTGTTCAGGAACTCAAGCCACACGATCCTGCTCAGGAACTCAAGCCACACGATCCTGCTCAGGAACTCAAGCCACACGATCCTGCTCAGGAACTCAAGCCACGCGATCCTGTTCAGGAACTCAAGCCGCGTGATCCTGTTCAGGAACTCAAGCCGCGCGAGCCTGTTCAGGAACTCAAGCTATGTGACCCTGTTCATCAATAAACCTCCTTTCCAAGCAACGTCCATGTTTCCAGTATTTTTTTCCCCCACATGGAACTGAACCCAGGAGGATATTTTTTCTTCCAACAATTATTTCCAGAAGCCTGCACAGAATGAGCAAGGAAAAAAAAAATCAGTACTCTGTGGTTTCTTTGAATTGCGAATCTTACTAGTAGATCCCATTAAGATTGCATGGGGGGGAAAATATGTACCAGGAACATTTTCTCAGCTGAAGAGATGTTCCTGTTGACTGAACTGTTCTTTGACGAAGAGTCTGAAAGGGCAGGGTGTTTTTTTTTTAAAAAAAAATAAAACAATAAAACCGGATGTTTCTATCATGGGCATTAGACATGGAGGATAATACGATCCAATCTATTGTTAAAATGGGTCCAAAGTATTCTACTCAAATATTTTCCAGTGGATGGAAAAAATCCTTGGTTGGCTAAACATCGGGAACTCGGTCTTCCAAAAAAGACTTGGAAACAGCTGTTTGGAATCAGGCACTTGGCTCTGAGCGATGAGAAAAAAGGGCCCATCATCACGTGAAGACGCTGAGTTTGGGCTACGCTGCAGTTGGATGTGAATGTATATGTGAACCTATAGAAATGTTTACTTTGGGAAGATCACCAGTGCAGAAGGTTTGCCAAGTGATGATCACTCCAAGGCATACATTTCTAGAGGTATTAACTCACTGGGGGTACCGGGGTCTTAATCACAAACAAAACTTTTTAAATGCTTTTGTTTTTCAACATTTATTTATTTATTTATTTATTTTGTCACAACATCATACAAAAAGATTATATAGTATATACACATATAAACATATATAGGAAGAAGAAAAGAAAAACAATAGGACAGGAACGGTAGGCACGTTTGTGCGCTTATGCATGCCCCTTATGGTCCTCTTAGGAATGGGGTGAGGTCAATAGTAGAAAGTTTTTGGTTAAAGCACGGAGTGAAGTTCCCTGTTGTAGAAAGTTTAGCACCCAGCCCATCTCCTAGAACAGGGGTCAGCAACCTGTGGCTCTGGAGCCGCATGTGGCTCTGGAGCCGCATGTGGCTCTTTCACCCCGCTGCTGTGGCTCCCTGTCACTCAAAATATGTATCACAACCACCAATGTGCGACACCTGCCAGCACGCAATTTATTGAGCTTTTCAACTCCCGGTAGGCCAACCATGGATAAATCCAAGAAAAGAACAGCTTCAGAAGAAAACAGAACATTTAATTCAACTACATATGCTAGTTTTGTGGCCACTCAGGAAATAGTCAGGCACGGGAAGGGTTTTGTGGCTCCCGGTGTTTTCTTTTCTGTGGGAAACGGGTCCAAATGACTCTTTGAGTGTTTAAGGTTGAAGACCCCTGAAATATTGTGAAAAATATTAAAAAGGCTCTGCTCTGCTTTGCTCATTCGTTCCTAATTCTATTCTATCCTATCCTATTCTATTCTATTCTTCATTCCAATATTCTATTCTATTCTATTCTATTCTATTCTATTCTATTCTATTCTATTCTATTCTTCATTCCAATATTCTATTCTATTCTATTCTATTCTATTCTATTCTATTCTATTCTATTCTATTCTATTCTATTCTATTCTTCATTCCAATATTCTATTTTATTCTACTCTATTCTATTTTTCATTCCAATATTCTATTCTATTCTATTTTATTCTATTCTATTCCATTCCATTCCATTCCTTTCCGTTCCATTCCATTCCATTCCATTCCATTCTATTCTTCATTCCAATATTCTATTCTATTCTATTCTATTCTATTCTATTCTATTCTATTCTATTCTATTCTATTTTTCATTCCAATATTCTATTCTATTCTATTCTATTCCATTCTATTCCATTCCATTCTATTCTATTCTATTCTATTCTATTCTATTCTATTCTATTCTATTCTATTCTATTCTTCATTCCAATATTCTATTTTATTCTACTCTATTCTATTTTTCATTCCAATATTCTATTCTATTCTATTTTATTCTATTCTATTCCATTCCATTCCATTCCATTCCTTTCCATTCCATTCCATTCCATTCCATTCTATTCTTCATTCCAATATTCTATTCTATTCTATTCTATTCTATTCTATTCTATTCTATTCTATTCTATTCTATTCTATTCTATTCTATTCTATTCTATTCTATTTTTCATTCCAATATTCTATTCTATTCTATTCTATTCTATTCCATTCTATTCCATTCCATTCCTTTCCTTTCCATTCCATTCCATTCCATTCCATTCCATTCCATTCCATTCCATTCCATTCCATATCAAGCAGATGTTGTAAATGTTTTTATCTCCTGTCCAAAAGGAATCTGGAAATGAATTTGAAACGGTAAGAAGAAAAAAGGGAATACAGCCACGGAGTTTCCATTTCCTCTTCAGCTCCTCCAGACAATAGGCCCCATTATGCCAATTCGATGTGGAATTATTTATTAACTCCGTCTTTCTTAATGGCCCCGGTTATGCACTCCTTCTGATCGCTCATGCAGAAAGCTGCTGCGTTCTTTCAGCGTTAGGGCTGCGTTAGCTATTTTCTCAGAGTTTCTCCGGCATGACAGAACCACACAGCGAGCTTCCCTCTGTCATTGCGGTGCTTCCCTGCAACATCAGGGGAAGAGAAAGGGAGAATATGTGTCTTTAATGGTCTTTCAACAAATCTGGCTGCCGACGGCAGTCCCGTAAATTAAAATAGTTTCTGACATCCTGAAAGGTGCAGGACTGAAGGATTTGTACAGTTTCCTTTTATCTCGTGACTATTACACTCCGTGGCTGCTCCTTCTTGTAGATTAGGAGAATTATCTCAGTTTGCCAGAGGGGGGTTGGGAACAGAGAGAAAAGGCCTTTCTTTCCTCTTTGGAATTAAGGAAAAAAGGTCTTTTCAGAACAAGCTTTTTCTGGAATGGGGGGGGCAGTGGAAAAATGACACTCCGGAGACCAGAATAAGTCAGAAAGCAAGTCAATTCATAACCGCTGGTTTTTTGAAATGCATTTGACATTAGTAGCAGAAAATGAATACAGGTAATCCTTGTCAGTGTAGGATTCATGAATTGGAATAGACACGGTAACAGGTCAGCCAATGGGGGTTGTTTGGTGACCCAGACGGCTCGGAGCCTGGGCATAGCTTAGGTTTTACAATATATATATATATATATGAGTGCTTCTGTGTATATATATATATGAGTGCATATATATATGAGTGCTTCTGTGATTCTATAGCTTCTGTGATTATTGATTTTGTGCCTCTGGATTCTGAGTTCTAGTTCTGGCTTCTGCTGCATGGGCATTGTCTACAAAGAAGTTTCTTATATAAATGAATCCTGCTGAATTGTTTACTTGTGTGCTGGTTGGATTGCTGCAAACTCTAATAGTCCTTGACTTACAACAGTTGATATTATTATTATTATTATTATTTACTTTATTCATTAAAAATGAAACTCAGTCAACTGAACATTCAAAAATGCATCACAAATAGCATTGACTGGTGCTGATGGTTGATACGGGTTGCTGCCATCAACCCATATTAGTATTAGTATTAGTATTAGTATTAGTATTAGTATTAGTATTAGTATTAGTATTAGTAATATTATTTGAATTTATATTGCTGCCTATACGCCCATGACAACTCAAGGCGGCTTAAAGAACAGAAAACCACATTTAAAACAATAAAAACTAACAAAAAGAATCAAATAAATTAATATAGTACAATATAACAAAATCACCCCCTACCTCCCGCTCAACCCCCGGCCCCAGCAACAGCAAATCACACAAGCCATTTAATGAGCTCCATCCCGCTCTGGGTTCCCCAGGCCCGCTGGCAGAACCAGGTCTTCAGCGCCTTCCGGAAGAGTGTCAAGAGTGGGAGCCATTTTAATCTCTGGGGGAATGATATCCAAGAGAGAGGAACCACCACGGAGAAGGCCTTTCCGCTGGGTCCCACCAGGCGTATCTCTATCAGCTGTGGGACCCTCAACATTCCTTGTCTTCCCGCTCTAGTGGGTTGGGTAGATGTGACCGGCAAGAGACAGTCCCTCAAATAACCTGGTCCCAAGCCATTAAGGGTGACCGTTCAAAGTCACAATGCCACCGAAGAAAGTGGCTCATGATCATTTTTCACACTTACAACCATTGCCGCATCTCCAAGCTCACCTGATCAAAATTCAGACGCTTGGCAACGGACTCCTATATATGACGGTTGCAGTGTCCCGGAGTGATGTAAATGAGACCTTCTGAGAAGCAAAGTCAATGTGGGAGCCAGATTTTATTTATTTATTTATTTATTTATTTAATCAAATTTGTATACCGCCCTATCTCCCAAGGGACTCAGGGCGGTTCACAGGCAAATAAAAACATATAAATACAAATTAAGATCACAATTAAAAAACTTATTCTAAAGCCAAATTAATTAAAAATGATATAAATACTAAAACCAATTAAAATCAATATAAATTTAAAATCTAGTCCAGTCCTGCGCAAATGAATAAATGTGTTTTAAGCTCACGACGGAAGGTTCGGAGGTCCGGAAGTTGACGAAGTCCTGGGGGGAGTTCGTTCCAGAGGGTGGGAGCCCCCACAGAGAAGGCCCTTCCCCTGGGTGTCGCCAGATGACACTGCCTAGCTGACGGCACCCTGAGGAGTCCCTCTCTGTGAGAGCGCACGGGTCGGTGAGAGGTATTCGGTAGCAGCAGGCGGTCCCGTAAGTAACCCGGCCCTATGCCATGGAGCACTTTAAAGATGGTTACCAAAACCTTGAAGCGCACCCGGAAGGCCACAGGTAGCCAGTGCAGTCTGCGCAGGATAGGTGTCACACGGGAGTCACGGGGGGCTCCCTCTATCACCCGCGCAGCCGCATTCTGAACTAACTGCAGTCTCCGGATGCCCTTCAAGGGGAGCCCCATGTAGAGAGCATTGCAGTAATCCAGGCGAGACATCACGAGGGCGTGAGTGACCGTGCATAGGGCATCCCGGTCTAGAAAGGGGCGCAACTGGCGCACCAGGCAAACCTGGTAAAAAGCTCTCCTGGAGACGGCCGTCAAATGATCTTCAAAAGACAGCCATTCATCCAGGAGGACGCCCAAGTTGCGCCCAAGATTCACTTCACATCTCTGTTACTAACTTAAAAACTGTAAGGTCGTAAGATGGAACAAAATCCACTTAACAAATGTTTCACCTCGTGGCATAAATTTTGGGTGCAATTGTGGTCGTAAGTCGAGGACCACCTGGAGAATGGTGTAGACACCGTGCATAAATAGCACGCAATTAGTATCCTATCCCAAAGGTGCTTTTTCAACAGGCAACTGGACTTTCTGGTTTTTCTTTGAAGACGTTTCACTTCTCATCCAGGTTCTGACTGGATGGTGGGGAACGGAAGGACTTACACTCCTTGCAGAAAGCTGGTCATTTGCATCCTTTTAGAGGGTCCTTGAGGTCACTTGGAGGTTTATCTGTGTCCTCAGGGTCACCTGAGTAGTGCAAATGGATGTTGAACCACTCAGGTGACCTGATGACACAGATAAACCTCCAAGTGGCCTCCATGACTCACCAAAAGGATGCAAATGACCAGCTGTCTGCAAGGAGCATAAATCTTTCCATCCCCCACCATCCAGTCAGAGCTGAAGAAGCTTCTTGGATGAGAAACGAAACGTCTTCAAAGAAAAATCAGAAAGTCCAATTGCCTCTTCAAAAAGCACCTTTGGGACAACCATGACCTGGATGACTGAGAATCTCCATAGATGATTAGTATCATAACACACATAAGGTAAAGGTAAAGGTCCCCCTCGAACATACGTGCTAGTCGTTCCTGACTCTAGGGGGCGGTACTCATCTCCGTTTCAAAGTCGAAGAGCCAGCGCTGTCCAAAGACGTCTCCGTGGTCATGTGACCGGCATGACTAAAGCCAAAGGCGCACGGAACGCTGTTACCTTCCCACCAAAGGTGGTCCCTATTTTTTCTACTTGCTTTTTTAATGTGCTTTCAAACTGCTAGGTTGGCAGAAGCTGGGACAAGTCACGGGAGCTCACCCCGTTACACGGCAGCACTAGAGATTTGAACCGCTGAACTGCCGACCTTTCGATTGGCAAGCTCAGCGTCCTAGCCCCTGAGCCACCGTGTCCCTATAACACACATAAACGCCATTATATCTGTATTCTGTGAGCCTTTAAAACACAGAACTAAGAATCATTTATCACCTATGATAGGTGCCTGAACCAGACATGGTATTTAGCAGGTTCTGAACAGTTTTGGAGAACCGATAGTGGAAATTTTGAGTAGTTTGGAGAACTGGTAATTACCACCTCTGACTGGCCCCGCCCCCATCTATTCTCTGCCTCCTGAGTCCCAGCTGATTGGGAGGAAATGGGGATTTTACAGTATCCTACCACACCAAGCCATGCTCACCAAGCCACGCCCACAGAACCAGTAGTAAAAAATTTTGAATCCCACCACTGGCCTGAACTACTACAGGTAGTCCTTGATGTAGAATAATTCATTTAGCGTCCATCTGAAGCACTGAAGAAACACAGATTTAGGCCTGAACTTCTTACTTGTGATTTTCGTAGCGTCCCCCCCTTTGATCATAGGATCAAAATTCGGGTGCTTAGCAACAGGCATGGATTGACATTGGTTTCTGCATCCCAGGGTCACGTGATCCCCATTTGCGACCTTCCCAGCTGGTTTCCGACAAGCAAATTCAAGATGGAAGATGGATTCGCCAAATGACCACGTGATTCACTTCATGGGTCTCCAACCTTGGCAACTTTAAGACTTGTGGACTTCAACTCCCAGAATTCCTCAGCCGGCTGGCTCAGGAATTCTGGGAATTGAAGTCCACAAATCTTAAAATTGCCAAGGTTGGAGACCCCTGATTCATTTTACAATTGCAGTGGTTCGCTTAATAACCAGAGGGGGGAAAAAAAAGGTCGTAAGATTGGATGCAACTCACTGAACAACCATTTTGCTTAGAAATGGAGAGTCTGGTCCCAGTTGTGCTGCTAAGCTGAATACATTTTTCCCCCTACTCGTTTTATTATTCAATATTGTTTTCACATGAAGAGCATGAAGACAGGAAAAGAGGCAAAGAGCTTGTACTTATTATTTGATTTATTAGGCCGTTTGTTAGATGTTTTCAACCATCAAGGATGTTTAGCTTTCCTTGACCTTGAGATGTTTCAATCAGAATAGAGCTGGAAGGGGACCTTGGTGGATTTCTAGCCCAGCCCCCTACTCAAGCAGGAGACTGTATACCATTTTAGACAAGTGGCTGTCCAGTCTCTTCTTAAAAGCCTCCTGTTCTGTTTCCCTCCCCCCAATACTCCCAGCAAAGAGTCAGTCAGAGGCCTTCTTTTCTCCTTTTATTTACATAGATATATGTCCTGGCCACGTCTACCCATGGGCCTGCCAAGTTTCTGGAGATAACGAGGAAATTATAGATAAGGCCAGAATTACTCACGAATATATTCTTCCCTCCATTGATACAGTTTGCCCGCGCCAATTCATTGCTTTGTCCAAGACAAAAAACCAGGAAGTCCCGCCTCCTATTTATAGTCTCTGCAGATGTCACTGCATGACAATTATGACTTGGCTTTATCCCAACACTGCTTCTGCTGCGCACGCCAGTCACGCCTGCGCAGCCTTGCATCACTCCAAAACTGTTCTTGGGGCGTTGCCAAATCAGAAGGGAATCAGGTCTTGCCGGCCCCTCCTCCTCCCTTTGAGTGGGTGCCAGGGAGGGAAAGGGCTCAAGAGAAGCAGGTCTTGCCAGGTCTTCTCCCTCACTTTCTGAATCATCCGAGTCCAGGAGTCCGGGTCCAGGAACCTCCTCCACTGATGGAGCACCCACAACTTCTAGCAGCAAGCTGTTCCACTGGTTAATTATCCTCACTGTTAGGAAGTTTCTCCTTAATTCGATCGATGCCAAGATGGCGCTGCCAACCGCAGCCTTGGTGAAATGCTCTCTGATAGTTTTGCTGGTTTTTTTTATTATTATTATTCTCTGTGATTCACTACAGATTTCATACTCAAGAGACCAACTGCTAAGCATCAAGCAATGTTTCTTTAATGGGCAGCTTTCTGTGACTTCACCCCCACCCCATCCTTAGAAATGCAAACGAGATTCTAACTTATTTAGTACCCTATGACTAACACTGTTACATCTTATGATTCTTGATGAATGTTTTTTTTAATGTACACTGAGAGCAGATGCACCAAAGACAAATTCCTTGTGCGTCCAATCACACTTTTTTTAAAATTTGCATTTATATCCCGCCCTTCTCCGAAGACTCAGGGCGGCTTACACTGTGTCAAGCAATAGTCTTCATCCATTTGTATATTATATACAAAGTCAACTTATTGCCCCCAACAATCTGGGTCCTCATTTTACCAACCTTATAAAGGATGGAAGGCTGAGTCAACCTTGGGCCTGGTGGGGCTTGAACCTGCCGTAATTGCAAGCAGACTGTCTTACCAGTCTGAGCCACAGAGGCCAATAAATAATTCTATTCTATTCTATTCTACTCTACTGTACTCTACTTTACTCTACTCTACTCTACTCTATTCTTTCCAGGTTGCTTCTCTCCTTGATTAGTTTTCATCCATTCTTTCTTTTTTTAAAAAAAATTTTTTTTTTATTTTTTAACAAAAAAACATAAAACCAACAAGACATAACAAACATTAACACAAAACATATACTCTTTCTTTACATCAGCTTCATTTCACTATTCTTCTAATATTTACATTCTCTCCCCCCCCCTTTCGTTTAATTATACTTATCTTTTTTGTCCCATTATCCCTTGTTTCTATATATCTGCTATCCTACCTATCCTTTTGACAATTCATTTTCTTTTATACATTACCATTTTTTTGTATGTGTGTTTGTGAGCTTTTCACCTTTTTCATCATTCCATCCATTCTTTCTTGTTTGGCTATTTGGGTGCTTTGGAAAATAGGTTGACCTCCTCTTCTTTGTGGCAGCCTCTCAAATATTGGAATACTGCTATCATGTCACCCCTAGTCCTTCTTTTTTGGAAGATGCATGCATAAGGGTTGTCTGAATGGATGAGACCAAAGACCGGTATTCTGCATCCTTAAGCATGATGTTAAGGGCAGGGCTACTCAGGTTGTGATGGGAGGCACATATCACAAGTGACATCCCTCATGCTTTACAAAAGCTTCATTTTATTTTACGTGTCCACACATTTATTTTACACCAGTGTGTCAGCCTCACGCCTCCAATTATTGCAGTCCACCTGGTTTGCATGCCTTGCCATCTGATAAGACAAGCAGCTACATCTGGGAAAGAAGATACGATAGCCATAAATCACTTGGTCTTTCAAGCCCGTGCAAGCTTCGGCAGCTATTATTTGGAAGGAACATCTGGAATGTGTAAATGCCTGGCGGATTTTTTTTCTACTCATAAACAAAATAAACTTGCAGAAGAGAAAAAGAATCAGACCTTGCTCTCAAAACAGGCTTTTAAAAAATGCAGCCCATCTTACAGATGGTTGAATGAAAGCAGAACCTCTGGTAAGGCCAAGGCAGTGGTGGGATTCAGCTAGTTCGCACCACTTCGGGAGAACTGGTTGTTAGCTTTCTGAGCAATCTGGCAAACTGGTTGTTGGAAGAAATCATTAGGGCAGAGAACCGGTTGTTAAATTACTTGAATCCCACCACTGGGCCAAGGAATTTATCTAGTCCAGAATTCTGGGTCCTTTCAATGGCTGGTGAGATGCAATCAGGGAATTCACAAGCAATCACACTCTTTCACTATCAGTCCCCAGTAATTGGGACTTAAGATACACCGCCTGTGAATCCGCAGGTAATAAACAGTTGTTATGATTAAAAGCCACTGATTGCTCGATCATCTGCCATCGACAGAATCCTGTTTTCAAGTCTAAATTGGTGGCCATTATTAAATTTGATGACAGCAGCAGAAATCTTCCTGGTTGTGGAACGAGCAAACGGAAGGAGCATTAAAAAAAAAAAAACCTTTAGAGAGGCGCACATTCCTACCCTCCACCGTTTGCTTTGAATATTAAGTGACCTGGTAGCAATGCATCAACAGATAAAATATGTTTCCAATCAAAGCTTTTCAATACAACTAAGTTGGCTCTGAGCATTGCCAACAAACCCAGTCAGCAGTTCTATCTGTTTTGGCTTGGAACAGTTATTAAGAAAGGAATTGAAAGTTTCTGATTGTTATTGAGAGGGACACTCAGCCAGGCACTTAAAGCCTCTGTTTAAAGATGCCCACGTCTCACTTAAATTTATCTGACAGCTCCATAAGTGTGAAAGGACACTTGATAAAAGGAGAGCCAAGGGCTTTTGAGATCCAGGTTGCAGGGAGAGAATAAAGATCTTCAAACCGACGACAAAATATTGTCAGCATTCCTTAACTGCGCACACCGAAGGAGGCTCTGCCTAAAATCCTTGATTTATGACCACAATGGGGAGCAGAATTCCGTGGCCAAGCCAGGTGGTTATTAACTGACCCATGCTTGATATTATAACCCCCCCCCTCTTTTTTTTTTTTTGCTGCCATGGCTGTTAAATGAATCACTGCAGTTGTTAAACCAATCTGGCTTTGCCCATTGATTTGTTGGAAGCCAGTTGGGAAAAGTCACCAATGGTGATCATATGATCCCAGGAGGCTGCTGCTGTTTTAAATACATGCCAGTTGCCGAGTGACCGAATTTTGCTTAGATGACTGGGTGGGTGGGATGCTGTGAGAATTGTAAGGGCCGGGTGTAAGTCACTTTTTGTGGAGCTGTTGGAACATTGAATGAGCATTAAATGAATAGTTGTAAATTCAGGGTCCCCTGTACTTGTCAGGAGCAATCTGAGGCATGTGGAGAGATTGGATGAGTCAGTGTGAGGTACAAAAGTCCCCCTCAAATCGGAGAGTTCACCAGAGTTCTGATTCTCATCCTCCACAGCAAGCATGGGCAATGGACATGTGCAGTAGTGGGATCAGTGGTGAAATCCAATTTTTTTTATTACCGGTTCTGTGGGCGTGGCTTGTTGGGCATGGCAGGGGAAGGACATTGCAAAATCTCCATTCCCACCCCACTCCTGCGGGGAAGGATATTGCAAAATCTCCATTCCCACCCCACTCCTGGAGCCAGCCAGAGGTGGTTTTTTCCGGTTCTCTGAACTGCTCAAAATTTCCGCTACCGGTTTTCCGAACTGCTCAAAACTTCCGCTACCGGTTCTCCAGAATCTGTCAGAACCTGCTGGATTTCATCCCTGGGTGGGATTCAGATAATTGAACAACCAGTTTGCCTAGGGTCAGGTTGGCTGTCGTGGGAGGCCTGGCCCAACCTGACTCTGGGTGAACCGGTTGTTGAATAGTAGACTTAAACCCAGGTCTTCCCAAACCTAGTCCACCATTCCAACCACCACATCATACAGGTAGTTCTTGATTTATGTCCAGCTTGCTTACCTGAGGGCTACCTGTAGCGATTCATCCATGTTTGGGAATCTAGATAAGGGAAGATGAGATCTTAGAATTGAGCTATAGTCATTCAACTGGGATGATATGGACATTGGGGTTTTTTTCCCCCCAAGTCCAATACTCTATGAAAGATAATATGTTTTCCTTTTCCAATTCCCATAATTCCCAACCCCACATGTCCAGTGGTGGGATTCAGCTGGTTCGCACCGGTTTGGGCAAACCGGTTGTTAAATTAACACCACCACCCGCTATCAAAGTGGATCTAGGGCACTGCACTGGAGAAACGGGCAAGGGCGCAGCCGACATGTGGGGAGGAGGAGGAGCAGGAAGAAGAAAGAGAGAGAAAATGGCTTTCACGTCAGCTACTACATTGCCTGTTTCTCCATTGTAGCGCATGTCCAGGATTCACTTTGATAGTGGGGATGGGTGGGTGGGTAATTTAACAACCGGTTTTCCCAAACTGGTGTGAACCGGCTGAATCCCACCACTGGACATGTACATAGTACCTTTCATAGAGTATTGGACTTGGAAAAAAATAACGGTCACATCATCTCAGTTGAATGACTATAGCTCAATTCTAAGATCTCATCTTCCCCTATCTGGATTCCCAAACATGGATGAATCACTACAGGTAGTCCTCAAGTAAGCAAACTGGACGTAAGTCAAGAATTACCTGTATGATGTGGTGATTGAAACGATGGACTAGGTTTGGGAAGACCTGGGTTCAGGTCTACTTTCACCCATTGTATCTGCCTTTCTCATTCACAACTTGCCTCCAGAAGCTGTGAATGCTCCAACACTGGAAGTTTTAAAGAAGAGATTGGACAATCAACTGTCTGAAATGGTGTAGGGTTTCCTGCCTCAGCAGCGGGTTGGACTAGAAGACCTCCAAGGTCCCTTCCGATTCTGTTATTCTGCATTCTCATTTTCTTTTAGCCCGGCTTTCACCACAGGCTTATTGCTGAGAGAGAGAGAGAGAGGAATGTTCATAATCACCAGCAGCAAAACTATTCTAGTCATAGATCAAAATAAGACAGCATTACAGGGACATAAACTCTGCCTTTTTAATACAGACGCGGTTATAAATAAATCCAGATTAGTCATCTTGTCCTACGATGGTGCCTTTTTGATAGTGCGTCCTTGTTGCTAAGTAGCGTGATTTGGCGACTCAGTAGGTGAGTGTGGGATCTGGGTCTTCTCTAAAGAAAGCTAAGTGCAATTCCTTTGATTGACTAAGCATTTTTATTTTCAGAAGCAGCCAAAGCAGCTTTTGGCTCAGATAGGCCTAGCAAAAAAAACAAAAAAAACATTCAATTTCTCCTGATTCAAAGCAGCAAAGCCCCTGCAAAATAAATAAATAAATGAAATTTTTATTGAAGTTGCCTCCAAAGTTGCTGAAGGAAGAGCATTAAAATAAGCTATAGAGAAATCCATTAGGAGTGATAATAGGGACGGAAATGAAGATATTCCGCTTGAAGGAGCCTTCGTGTTTCCCTTCATAGTTCAGGGGATCTATACAGTTTGCCTCAATTGATTCTGAAGCTCAGCATTGGCGAGGCAGTGCCAAATTTTTCCTTGGCCTTATCCAGACCTGGTGTTAACAGGAACACAAAAGAAAAGCCACGTCATGCCTATGATTTTGGCTTCTGGGGCAAAGGCCGGATATAACTAAGCAAACATTATAAAAGGTAAAGGTTCCCCTCGCACATACGTGCTAGTCGTTGCCGACTCTAGGGGGCGGTGCTCATCTCCGTTTCAAAGCCGAAGAGCCAGCGCTGTCCAAAGACGTCTCCGTGGTCATGTGGCCGGCATGACTCAATGCCAAAGGCGCATGGAACACTGTTACCTTCCCACCAAAGGTGGTCCCTATTTTTTCTACGTGCTTTCGAAACTGCTAGGTTGGCAGAAGCTGGGACAAGTAATGGGAGCTCACCCCATTACACGGCAGCACTGGGATTCGAACCGCCGAGCTGCTGACCTTTTGATCAACAAGCTCAACATCCTAGCCCCTGTGCCACCACAATGAGAATAAAATATGTCTATTTCATATTTCATAATAAGTCAGTCCTAGGGAAGATCAACCCTGACTGCTCTTTAGAAGGCCAGATCCTGAAGATGAAACTCAAATACTTTGGCCACCTAATGAGAAGGAAGGACTCACTGTAGAAGAGACTAATGCTGGGAAAGACTGAGGGTAAAAGAAGAAGCAGAGAACAAGGTGGCTGGATGGAGTCACTGAAGCAGTCAGCATGAGCTTAAATGGACTCCAAAGGATGGTAGAGGATAGGAAGGCCTGGAGGAACGTTGTCCATGGGGCCATGATGGGTCGGACACGACTTTGCAACTAACAATAACAAACATATCATATTTGATATCCCGGAAATCTTGCAGGTAAGTGAGAGGGTCATATGCATTAAATGTGTGCAGATATAAGCCTGAAAAGATGCTTTTTCAAAAGGTGCCTCTTCAGCTTGGATGAGAAGTGAAACATCTTCAAAGAAAAACCAGAAAGTCCAGTTGCCTCTTGAAAAAGCATCATTGGGACAACTATGACCTGGATGACTGAGAATCTCCATAGACACACATAAGATTGGATTCATACACCATGCTGTGTCACAGTTTGCTTTAGTATTGTTTGTTCCACAATCAGCCACAATTGCTTGAGTTCACATGTCAGACTGTGCCGTGAGTGATGATGCTGTTTGGGAAAGAATTCAGTGTAGGAGTCCATCATACTTCCATTTAATAGAGGGTGGGGTTTGCCTGACATTTTTGAGCAGTTTACCTATTTATTTATCATATGGATGTAGCCATCCCTCTCATGGAATGTGAATCTGGGCGGCAAACAGTCGAAACACATCATAACAAGTCACCAAAAAGCATTTATAATTAAAAACGCCAGTCAGAGTTAACAATGACAGAGTAGCAGAGAAAGCTATCAGGATTAGCCATGCAGCCATCTCACCAGAGGTGGTATTCAGTCGGTTCGTACCGGTTCGAGTGAACCGGTAGTGGAGATCGCTGGCGGGCCCGGCTGCCCGCCCACCCATTCCAGCTCTATGCTGTCCTATTAGGCAGATTTGCAGAAGGTGCACGAACAAGCAAAGAGCATGCGTGGAAGGCTATGCGCATGTGCAGGAGGTGGCACACGAAGCGAGCATGCACATGCAGGGCGAACCGGTGGTAAGAATATTGGAAACCTGTCAGGAAATTGTTATTTGCCTAACTAGTTGGCCAGGCAATATATAAACTAACTATGTATGTTTGTAGAAAGGCATGAAATTGCTTTAAGGCTGTGCTGCATCATGCAAGCATCCTGATTGGTTGAGCTCTGTAGCCAATGTATAAAAGGACTACTAAATTATGGCTTGTGGGGAATCTACAGGGATGCTACAGCATTGTAACCTAATGACATGCTGCAACTGTATATTTGAGCTTTATGATCGTTGCTTGATCATGGCTAGTTACCGCTGCGTGTCACTAATTCCCTTTGAGATCTCAAAAGTCTGATAACACAACCATGTTTTAAGGCAGGGGTCTCCAACCTTGAAGTCCACCAGGCTTAAAGTTGCCAAGGTTGGGGACCCCTATTTTAAGGGACTTCCAGAAGGATGTCAGGGATGGCAGAACGGGAGAACTTGCCACGGCCAACTCGCCATGGGATAATTTAACAATTCAGTTTAATTATTTCGAATACATAACAATTTATTTTAATTTTTCTCATTCACGATGCATTCTGTCCCTCCTTTGGCATCCTTTTCTTAATGATTCTATCCCACCATTTCTTTAATATTAGTGGAACTTTTGTCCTATGACGGTGTTGTGACCCAGGCCCAAGTAGGTAGTAATAAACTTAGTCTGTGGAAAAACAAACTTTATTCGAACATCTGGGAATTACTTCATTCCCAGCGTCGTTCAACTCAAAGTAAAACAAATGCCCCCCCAACACAAATTCCTCAGTTATCTCACAAACCTTGGTCCAATTAGGCAAACTGCCAAAGGCCCTTCCTGGCAAATGTCCAGAAGCCACAAAAACAAAGACATACACAAAGCAGAAGACAGAGCAGAAGACGCAGCTACAACGTTGTTTTCTGGCAAAGCTGAAACACCAGTGCTGGTCTGTTTTAAGCCTTATGGGAGGGGCCAATCATCTCTTGGCCCTACTCCCGAGTTGTCCTCTTTGCTTGAGCTGCTCTTGCCTTCTGGCAGCTCTTCTCATGCGTGCATTAGGAACAGGCTCCTCCTGTTCCTCTGCTTCACTACTATCAGCCTCTGGAGGCTCTGGAATCCACACCTCACTCCCCGATGGCCCTGGCCTCACCTCAGCCTTATCGCTGTCCGACTCCGTAGGCTCCTGACAGACCACAACAGGCAAATTGGCCATGGTAAGTTGTCCCACAATGAGTTTGACCAAAAAGTTGGCTGTGGCGAGTGGGCCGAGGGATGGGGTCAGGTTGACCATGTGGTGAAACATGGATGGGACACTTTCAACGATTCCAAAAACATTACTACTTAAACTTGTAGTTACACATAATGCTAAGGCCAGAAATAAAACATATTTCAGTTTCTCTGATAGATGACAATCCCTCGGCCTGTCCTTCTGATCCAAAGCTGGATCTAACTTCATATTCAGCAATTAAGGAAGCAGTAATTAATTTCATTAAGTAATTAAGTGACTGAGTAATTTGCTGCTGCAAATGTGAGGTCATGCTTTCCCTTTTCATTCCCAGGAATGGATAGAAGACTAGCTTGGTTGGACAATTGCGCTATTATTTACTTTCACCTTGTTTACTCTTACGATTTGGGTTGGGCAGCAGGTAAGGAGAGCTGGATATACTGGTAGATCAGGTGATCTGCTGTAGATCAGCAAGAATATCAAATCTCAGTTATTTAACAATGCTAGCAACAAAATTATATGCTTGTGCTAAGAAAGGAAAGATACCATTTTGGTAAATTATATTATATGGCTGAATGAATGAATTATAAATTATATTTATATAATGAATTATAAAACTCTTAGGGTCCCAATTATTTCCCACTTTGGCAAGAAAAGTTCCTGTTTAACAATCCAGCAGTCTGCATCTCTGACATAGGCTCCTTTTAGCAATAAATAAATATATAATAACATTCCCTGCCACCCCCATTCTTTCTTCCTTTGCTTTGCCTCTAGCGTGCAATTTATAGTTCTTTTTACTCATCCTTGAATGTATCTTAATCTCACTTTGCATATGAAAGAAAATCATTTAAAAGATGTGAGTTATGCAAAGATCTAAAACACAGAGACACAAATGCTTTTTTTATTGAGCACCTGTCGACGGAATTAATCCATTTTCTAGGTTTACACAGTGCATTGAATATAAAAACTAACTAAATGACCTGGACCTGCAAATCAAACTATATTACAGTTCAATAACTAACGATACAGCTAAACAGATTTAATATGTTGCATGATTGTAACAGTTGGGTATTTAACTGATGTGGCAGAACTTAAAGTACATTCTGACATGGTCATCTTGACATACCTTAGAGACCAAACAATGAGATTTTACAGAGATGCAGCCATGCCTCTTGAATCTTGTGCTGCCACCTGTACATCAAGTTGTTGGATCAACCGATTCTTTCACAGAGGTCCAAGAAAGTGCTCTAGACCAGCGGTCACCAATTGGTGTTCTATGGACTACTGGTGGTCTGTGAGAAAATTTTGGTGGTCCGCAGAAAAATTATTTGTATTTTTAAAATTGCACTAAATCAGGGGTCCTCAAACTATGGCTCTTGGGCCGGATACATGCAATGAACTTTTGTGTTGCTGCATAGAGTCTCCCCCTTTGGAGTCTTTTTGTGCTGGTCAGAGGGGGGCAAAAATTCCAACTTGGGGTCTGCTTCAGCCTCCTGGTGCAGGGCTTTGGGCAAAGGCTGGAGGGAAGTGCTGCTGGTGGCAAAGAGCCGGAGGGCCTTGTTCCAGTGGGACTGCCTCATGGCCTGGAACTGGTTGACCATCTCAGCCCGCTGAGCCTCTAGGTGCCAGTATCTGGCCTTGCACTCCCGCAGATCTTCCCTCTTCTTGGAAAGCCTATGCTCCTAGTCCTCAGGGAGGTGCTTCTGTTGAGCCTCCTTCTCTGTCAGATCCAATTTGAACTGAGTTGTTTTGCCAATTCTTTTTTGTGGTGACTGCTTAGCTCCAACAACTGTTTCCTGTTGGGGCCCTAAGGAGCCCCGGCGGGCAGGTAAGGAGTGGCTGGGAGGGGAGGGGCGAGTAGAAGCCAGCGAGGTGCTCTTCGACGTGAGTGACATTGTGTTGGCCACGCCCACCCAGTCACATGACCACCTAGCCACGCCCACCCAGCCTGTCATTAGGCAGACCATATTAGTGGTCCGTGGGATTTAAAATTATGAATTTAGTGGTCCCTGAGGTCCGAAAGATTGGCGACCCCCTGCTCTAGACAGTCAATCTTGTTTATTGGACCATGGAAACATTAATCAGGGTTTTACTAATATTAAAAGGAAGATGGAGTTGCACTGTTAGAGGGTTGCCAGTCTGTTTTAACTATGGTCTCTTGAACATACATACCACAACGGTTGATTAACCAAAGTGGACAATCCATAACTTTACAGCCAGCCACAGCTGGGGAGGAAAAGCATTAAACTGAACGTCTAGGGTGCAAATCAGGATAGGAGGTTGTCTACCAGGGTCATCAACTATGATTTAGAAACCGCAGTAGCTGAGTTCACATATTGCACCAAGTTCAAGATAAGGATGGCTTTGTGGAATGAAATCACCCTGTTTCCCCGAAGATAAGACCTCCCCTGATAATAAGCCCAATCGGGCTTTTGAGCGCATGGACTAAAATAAGCCTCCCCCTGAAAATAAGCCCTCCCTGAAAATATTTAAAGGCAGAGCTGGAAATCAGGTAAGACGGCAAGAGGAGCCCTGTCTTGTTCCATGCACCCCAAAATAATAAGACCTCCCTGAAAAAAAGGCCAAGTGCTTATTTCGGGGTTTAGTCATGCCGGCGACATGATCACGGAGACGACTTCGGACAGCGCTGGCTCTTCAGGTTTGAAACGGAGATGAGCACCGCCCCCTAGAGTCGGGAACGACTAGCACATACGTGCGAGGGGAACCTCTCCCTTAAGCCAGAAATTGTGGTCCATAATGGCTGCATTCACAAAGCCCATCAAGTGACAGACCAACCACACTGGGTGTAAATCCAGTCACTGCAGAGGAAACTGAAATTTCATATTACAGCTGCATCTGCTCCAACAAGATATATATATTTTTTATATGAGTGATGAATACACGAGTCGTGAATAGAGAGGAAGGAAAGAAACCCAAATGAAAGAACCTGTTTTCTGGAATAAGCGAAGCTGCTTCTCTTCCCTGCCGTTCCATGATTAATAGATTCTGTGATTCATCTTCATAATCGGCTGATGATCAAAATTACCCACCTCCAGCCAACACACCATCTCATAAACATTCCCTGGAAGCTTCACTCAGAAATTCTGTCACCTGCTGTGATAATGAAGAGTGACTTGGTTAGAAAACAGCATCTTCTTAAGCTAAGATACCATATATCTGTTTCCCACAGGGCTGGGCTGGCCTCATCAATATGGCAGAGCAGCATGATGTGGAAACACAACGAGCAAAGGAATTCTAGAGTGTGGTATTGCCAAAGTTCTGGTATGGTGGATGGTCCTCCGATGGTCCAGGAAATGAGGCAGAGCAACACAGTTGGAAGGGACCTTGGAGGTCTTCTAATTCAGCCCCTTGCTCAGGCAGGAAACTCTATACCCGTGATGGCGAACCTATGGCACACATGCCAGAAGTGGCACGCAAAGCCCTCTCAGCTAATCTTCTGGTTTCCGGCACAAGCTGGTCTTTGTGGGCGTCAGAGCATTGGAAAACGGCCTAAAAATGGCTTATTTTTTTAACCTTTTTCAGGCCATTTTTGGGCCGTTTTCAGGCTGTTTTCCAGCTGTTTTCAGGCTGTTTTTGGGCTGTTTTCCAGGCCAAAAAATGGCCTGAAAATCTGCCAAAAACCAGGAATGCTTGCACCGGCCAGCTAGCCTTCAGGTTTCTGGTGCCAGCACATGCACGAACGTTTTGGCACTCAGTGCCGAAAAGGCTCACCATCACCGCCCTATACCATTTCAGAGAAATGTCCAACATCTTCTTAAAAACTTCCAGTGTTGGAGCATTCACAACTTCTGGAGGCAAGTTTTTTACACTGATTAATTGTTCTAACTTTCAGGAAATGTCTCCTTAGTTCTAGGTTGCTTCTCTCCTTGATTAGTTTCCATCCATCGCTTCTTCTTGTACAGGAGAAGTGCTCACATCCCATTTTTGGTCTACCGTATTCTTAAGTCATTTCTCCATTATTACCATGGGAAGCTACACCCCTCCTAGAAGAATGAAATATTTTGGGAAATATTAAAAAAGCCAGAATATTATATTCCCCTAAAGGAGAAACATGTTTTTAAAGTCAGAAAGCAGTCCCCAAATCTTTCTTAATAGCCCCAGAAGGACTGGGCCAGCCTATCTACAAGACAAAAGACCTTCAGCTCCAGAGTGATGGGATTAAGACATGATCTCCAGTTCATAATAGGATTGTCTAGCAGCAGAGCTCACTGCATTTCCCAAGGATCACCCAGCAAACTTCAACCAAACTTGACTCAGACAAATATGACCCTACATGGCCCCATGTGAGTCTGACAACAGCCAATAGAATACATGTTCCTGCACAGGAACAGGAAGCTCAAGTGCAAAGCCCAAGATAAGATATATATACCCTTCACTCTCAATTCCATGTGGTCAGCTGCCCAGAACCATGTGCTTGGTGGTTCTGCTTCACCATTAAACCATCTTTCCAATACATGTTTCGTCTTTCTCCCAGCTTGGAACTGAACCAGATGGATATTTCTTTCAACATTACCTTAGAACAGTGTTTTCAACCTTTACTATTTCCAAGCATGTGGACATCAACTGGACATCAACTGCCAGAATACTTATCAATGACCATGCTGCTGGTGGCATTCTGGGAATTGAAATCCCCACACTCAGAAATGACCAAGGTTGGGCAATACTGCCTTAGAATCTCTTTTGGAGTCATCTAACCATTGTTGGGCCAAAATAAAGATAATGAGAGTAGCCTACCTCTTCGTCCATATTAACTTGTTCCATCAGGATGGTTTAATCATCTAAACCAGTGGTAGTCAACCTGGTCCCTACTGCCCACTAGTGGGCATTCCAGCTTTCATGGTGGGCGGTAGGGGTTTTGTCCGATACTGAAGCACTTTCCTTTTTTTAAATTTAATTGACTTTTTAAAAAAATTTCATTGCATTATTTAAAAACATTTTCATTAGGTTTTCATAAAATTCCCTGTGACAATTTAAATTTCTGAAAATATATTACTTGTATCGCCCGCGCATAAGTTTAGTTCACGTTACGTAAGTGAAGCTAAATGGTGCTATAGTGTGACCACAAACAAAAGAGCCTCATCCCAGAATAGCTCACGCATCTCCCTCCACACCACCCAGCTGTAACATACAAGCAGAGCTGGTAGCTGGAGCCCCCCCCCAAACCCAATCCACGATGCGTGAGAGGCATGTGCAGATGACAATACACGATTACTGTGGAACCAGTGGGCGGTTAGAAAATTTTACTACTAACAGAGATACAAAAGTGGGTGGCAGGTATAAAAAGGTTGACTACCCCTGATTTAAACCAAAGATAGGAGCTGTGGTGGGACAGTGGTTAGAATGCAATATTGCAGGCAAACTCTGCCCACAGCCAGGAGTTCAATCCTGACTGGCTCAAGATTGACTCAGCCTTCCATCCTTCTGAGGTTGGTAAAATGAGGACCCGATGTCGTGTCCCACTCCTCCGCTGACGGCCGGGTCAGGGAAATCCGAATCAGGCGTGCCTCTGCAGCTCTGCCAAAGTCCTAGCAAAGTTCTCAAGGCAAGCAGGAGACCAGAAAGTGACTTCAGCAAGATAAGGTAGACTTTGCCTGACTCAGAGAATGCCAGAAAGCAGATCCTTTATATAGGCCATGGGGTGTGGCTCCATGACTCAGCACTTATCCAGGCCTGCCCCTCCCTTCCTTCTGTTGACGCCACCTATCAATTCTCCTGAAGCGAGGGTCACTCCAGTCTGCAGCTGTTGGTAATTGACCTTCCTCAGGCTCACATGCTGTGGGGGAGGGGGAGGGGTCTAGTTGCTCCGTTTGCCTGGGCATGGAGCCAGAGCTGGGGGCTGGAGGCACTTCTTCCTCCTCGGCCTGTCTGGGCATGGAGTCAGGGTTGGGGCCGGGAGGCATGCTAGGACATTCCTCAGCGTTCGGAAGCAGATAAGAAGGCCCCGGCTGCGGGGAAAGCGGACGAGGCACAACACCCAGATTGTTGGGAGAATAAGCTGACCAGGAGTGAGTTCTACTTACCTTTACTACCGGTTCGCAGCGGCATGCACAGAAGCTTCCTGATGACATCGGGGTCGATGGGCGGAGCCTCCCCCCTGGTTTTACTACCGGTTCACAAGAACCGGTCTGAACCAGGGGCAAACCCACCACTGATACTGACTCTGTAAACTGCTTAGAGAGGGCTGTAAAGCACTGTGAAGCAGTATATAAGTCTAAGTGCTATTGCTATTGCTATGCTTTTTCTTAATTCTCTTCTACCCCTTTACTCTTTGCCTTTCTAAAAACTTTAATATCCTTGTAGCTATATCCTCCATATAAGGAATGACAGCTTATCTCCTAAACTGGACTTAGGTCAATGTGTGATTTTTTCCCCCCAAACATGCAAAAAACTGGGTCCCTTCTACTTCTGACATATTTTGATTTATAATGCATACAAATCAGGGCAGATACCTTTTAAAGACCGTGATCCTCACCCTTCTCTGCTTATAGGATGTTCTCACTGCAACATTAATCTCTTGTCAGCTTCTTTTTCTGCTAGTCTAAAGATTATTCCCCTATTCTAGGAAAGTAGACAAATCTTTTCAAGTCTTGCTTGCACCACAGCTGTTAACATCAACCATGTCATTTTTCAGTTTCCTTTCACTCTGCAAGTTGTATTAAAGTTGCTGCCTAACGCACCAGATTTTATTCCCTCTGTGCATATTTATCCTCTTTCTAGAGTGGACTTTTTATTTGTATTAATGAAGAAAGAGAAATGATTGTTAAAATCTTGCCCCCCGGAACAGCATGGTGTTTGGCTAGTGGGAGCAAAGACAAAAAAACAAACAAACCAACAAATCCTCCATGTGTAAATAATTTTTATCAGGTTTTTAGGGTTTACCAAAGTGACAGCAATAGCATATTGCTTTATTTTTGCTTAAATAAGCAGTATGTTTTCTGTTTACCCCATTTCCGGCCACCAAAGACTTTTCAAAAACACGATTGTTTAATCATTACTACCTTATTTTGGTATTTAGAAGTTGATGGTCTTACTTCGTTTTAGCCTTTTTTTTTTTTTACCAGACAATGGTAGAATGCACCAAGACAAATACTTTGTGTGTCCTTGGCCAATAAAGAATTCTATTCTATTCTATTCTATAGAATAGAATAGAATAGAATAGAGTAGCACAGCATAGCATAGCATAGTATAGCATAGAAAATAGCATAGCATAGCATAGCATAGAAAATAGAATAGAATAGAATAGAATAGAATAGAATAGAATAGAATAGAATTTTTTATTGGCCAAATTTGACTGGACACACAAGGAATTTGTCTTGGTGCATACGCTCTCAGTGTACATAAAAGAAAAGATATATTCATCAAGAATTCTAAGGTACAACACTTAATGATAGTCATAAGGTACAAATAAGCAATCAGGAAACAATATCAATATAAATCGTAAGGATACAGCAACAGTTACAGTCATAAGTGGAAGGAGATGGGTGATGGGAACGATGAGAACTTTAATAGTAGTGCAGACTTAGTAAATAGTTTGACAGTGTTGGGGGAATTATTTGCTTAGCAGAGTGATGGCGTTCGGGGAAAAACTTAAAACAAAAAGAGAAATATGGGTGGACAGGGGATTTTATAACATAACATAACATAACATAACATAACATAACATAACATCAGAGTTGGAAGGGACCTTGGAGGCCTTCTAGTCCAACCCCCTGCCCAGGCAGGAAACCCTACACCATCTCAGTCAGATGGTTATCCAACATTTTCTTAAAAATTTCCAGTGTTGGAGCATTCACAACTTCTGAAGGCAAGTCGTTCCACTTATTAATTGTTCTAACTGTCAGGAAATTTCTCCTTAGTTCTAAGTTGCTTCTTTCTTTGATCAGTTTCCACCCATTGCTTCTTGTTCTACCCTCAGGTGCTTTGGAGAACAGCCCGACTCCCTCTTCTTTGTGGCAGCCCCTGAGATATTGGAACACAGCTATCATGTCTCCCCTAGTCCTTCTTTTTGTTAAACTAGACATGCCCAGTTCCTGCAACCGTTCTTCATATGTTTTATCCTCCAGTCCCCTAATCATCTTTGTTGCTCTTCTCTGCACTCTTTCTAGAGTCTCAACATCTTTTTTACATCGTGGCGACCAAAACTGGATAAATCTACCATCATCACATGTTCTCTGCTCTTTTAACTTTGCCATTGAATAACACAATTTTTCCAAAGAAACAGTTCAGCACCAAGGAATTATGAATTAACATTGTGTTCTAAATAATATCCCCTAGCCAGAGTCTGCAAACAACAAGCTTTTTATTTTTCCTTTTCTCTCTCTCTCTCTCTCTCTCTCTTTTAAAAGAGCTATGCTGGACAACCACAAAATAATTTCACAGGAAGGGAAATGTTTGTTTCCTCTTCTGGCAAATAGGGGCCTTTGATTCAAAGAACAGCAGTAATGAAAAACACCTGGAACTCAGTTCAGATAATGATAACTCTTGTATTTATACAGGCCGGGTTAACTAACAGAACTAACTAACTGACAGAACTAACAGAAACATTCTCACACTATGCTTAGGTTGTGTTAATCCTTTTGTGGCTTTGCATATTGTGCAAATCTAACTCCTTTAATTAATTTATGGCTCCATACATTGTGTAAAACCAGAAAATGGGTTTATTTAATGACCAGCTTACCAGTGTGGCATCAATGCAGCTTATTTATACGTAATGCATGTCTCTGTATTCAGAAGAGTACATTGGAAAAGATTTTTCTATATATATATGATGGTACATGTAATAACTGCAGCGAGGATAGTATTTGCACAAAGATGGAAAGCAGAGAAAATCCCTACAGAGGGAGAAGCAATTAAGAAAATATGGGATTATGCAGAAATGAATAGATTGACTTTGACAATCAAAGAAAGAGAACAATCTGAATATTTTAAGATATGGGGACAATTTTACCATTGGTTAGAGAAGAAATATATATAGGGTAATGTTGTAATGAAACACGGGAAGAAGAAAGAGGAGAGAGAAAATTGATAAATGTATTAATAGCAAAGCAAGAAATGTGGGAGACATGTTACAATAAATGAAATGATGATATTATGAAATGATTAACATTGGAGGAACAAGAAGAAGACACAAAAGATGCCCTCAGATGATACACTGAATGATATGATTACGTACTGTATGTTTGTTTGTTTATAAAATAAAATAAAAATTTCAGGAAAAGACTTTTCGGTTTAAGAGTATCGCTCACATTGATTGTGGGTTCACCAAAAGGACACACTCTTCCCATTCTTTGCCTTGGTTGTATTTGTATGTAATAAGTTGCATTGCAACGTGATTGCTTCCATGACTATAATTTGTGAAGAGCTTTAATTAGAGTTACTATTTCTAGGCTGTGACAATCCAGATGGCCACTAGATGGCAGCAAAGGGTGCAGGAAACTCTAATTTTTCTGCCCTCTAGTGGTCCTCTGGATGTCAGACATCAACATCTAATCGAAAAGCAAAATGCTTGCCTTAAATGACTCTCAGCTTACCTGCACCTGTTCGGAAGCCTTTCCCACTTTCCGTTTGTGCATGCATTTGCTGACAGATCCCCACCCTTCTGCTTTTCTTTTGTGAATAATACACACATTTAACAATGGCACTGAAAATGAGTCCAATTCTCTTCCCCCCACACCCACCCCTGAGCAGAGATCAATTTTCATGAATAATAGAATAGGGAGACTTGAGTCGGTCAGGTTTAGAATGGCATTATATATCCCTGGGAACGCAAGGCTGGAAACTTGCTTTACTCGCCGAGCAGTACAATCGTTTTTGTCAGCAAGGCTAAGTCTGGTTCCTAGCCAAAGCGAGCAACAGAGCCAACACTCAGAAATGTTGCTTCTCCTGAATTTGCTCGCTGATTAGTGAAAAAAAGTTATTCAGCACGTTTTTATATTTATTAGTGACATCAAAGGAGGTATTTTACTAAGGACAATTTTCTGGACTGGAGATATGCTGATATGAAATTATGAATAGGGAATTTCCCCCCCCCCCCAAACTTTAAAAATTGTCTATTTGTATTATAGAGTTTGGGAGGAAGAGAAATGAGGAACAGGTTATGCTACAGCTCACAATAGCTAAACCAAATCATATCTTAGTCTGTTATATAAATCAGGCCATGTTAAACCACAATAAGATGGATTCCGGCTTACCATGTAGTAGAACACAGCTCAATTTCTTTTATAAATTTGTAACGGTAATTTTATTAAAAGTTATACACACTATGCAAAAAAACTGAAAGAATAAAAAAATAGAAAGTGCAGAAAAAAATAAAATAAAAAATAAAAATATAGTAAAAAAAAAGTACCGTATATACTCGAGTATAAGCCGAGTTTTTCAGCACATTTTTTGTGCTGAAAAACGTCCCCTCGGCTTATACTCGGGTCTATACGGCTTATACTCGAGGTTTTTTTAAGCCCTCGGCTTATATTCGAGTATATACGGCTTATACCGAGTTTTTTTCTTTTTCACATTTTACTGACGGAAGCCCTGCGGTGCAGTGAGAGGCGGGGCGGGAGCCGCCAGCCTTCTCAGCTGAGGGAGGAGGTTTCAACCGTAGGTGCCTCATTTCCCACCCTCGGCTTATACTCGAGTCCCCAGTTTACCCCAGTTTTTGGGGTAAAATTGGGGACCTCGGCTTATACTCGGATCGGCTTATATTCGAGTATATACGGTATGTAAAGAAATTACTTTCCCCTTCATTACAACAAATATACACAATTTTAATGATATCTCCTTCTCTTAAAATACTACAAATGAACTGTTCTTCCCAAATCTGATCTATCTATAAAAAATTCCTTTAAAACCTCATCATTTCAATCCTGATAAGCAAAAATCCATTACAGGTTACCAGAAATAACTTCATATCTGTTTTAACCTTGATCAAATAAACCAATCTTATATTCATTTTACTTTTAACAACATTGTTCTTTAGTGCCTTCAAAGAATCCTAGAACTTAATTTCATTTTTTTCCCCTTCATCCCTTCTCACAAAATCCTAATTTTTCACTGATGGCAGTGCCACCTCAATCCGGCTGTCTTGCTGTAATCTACCTTTTCAGAATAATGGCTGGCTTGTCCCTTAAATTCATCCCTTACAACTTTCTTCATATCAGCCTCTCTGGCTTCTTAAAATAGTGTGAGTTGGAGTGCTTAGCAATAATTTCTATTGCTAGGGGTCGAATAACCCTCTTTAGCCAAGTTCCACAGCCACCGATAAACTAACAATTGCTAGGAGACAATGATGGTTTCGAATGAGCAGAATAATTAGTTTCTAAAATCGCAATTATTCATGATCATATCAGCCAGATGAGGATGTTGTTCCCTTGTTTCCTTGTGCAACCCCAATCATTGCAAAGAGCACTATCACTATCACTTAGACTTACATACCGTTTTATAGTGCTTTACAACCCTCTCTAAGCAGTTTACAGAGTCAGCATATTGCGCCCAACCATTTGGGTCCTCATTTTATTGACCTTGGAAGGATGGAAGGTTGAGTCAACCTTGAGCCTGGTAAGATTTGAACTGCTGAATTGCAGGCAGCCAGCAGAAGTAGCCTGCATACTGCACTCTAACCACTGCATCACTGCGGCTCACAGTTTAGAATAGAGATGCAAAGGGAAAAAAAAAGTGTAGTTCATGGGCTCCTTGTTTATGATCCCCAAATGGACAGGATTAAAATATTCAGCTCTTTTCTTTTTGCATTCTGGGACTTTCGGGGTTTTTTAAAGGACTAGTGCCAGAGGGATAAAACATTCAAGATAGCACATGGCAAATAAAACATTCAAGATGATTAAAGGCCTGTTCTTTTATGAGTATTGCAGGAGCGACACATTTTAAAAAGGGACAGAGTTTTAATTGCACAATCGTGGCCACCATCTTGATAAGTAGAACAGCGAGGGAGGGGAAACAACTGTGCCGCAAGATTTAGATTTGCTAGAAAGCAGGATCCCCTGCTTTCTAGCAAATTTAAATCACGCAGCACAGCTGATCGTCGGAAATACCAGTTCGTCTGAACCGGTAGCATTTTTTTTACTACCGGTTTGGCCGAACCGATAGCTTTTATAACTACCGGTTCGGGCGAACTGGTCTAAACCGATAGCATTTAACCCCTGGCCTTCACCCTCCTCACCGTAGGCTTTCTCTGGATCCAAATCCCCACACATTTGTGGGCCGCAGCTCTCAACATCAAACCCAACAAAATCTTGTGCACCTCTCTCTCCTTCCACAGCTCAACCTCTGGTTTGAACTCAGCCATTCTGTGGCCTAGTCAACTAATTAATTAAACAAACCGAGACTTCTCCCAGTGTTCAAATTCAGGCAGGAAGTTAATTGCTCTCTCATGAAAATTCCTTTTATTGTTATTCAGCCTCCACTGAAAAACAACTTCAGATGTGACCCCTTCTTTCTCCCAGATGATCACTTAAAAGAATAACAAAGATGACAGACCCTGGGAAAAAAAAAAGAGGAGACACATGGAAGTATCTCTAGCAATTTCATTCCACAAAGGCCCCATTGTCTGCCCCTGTGGGATACTTGACTCACGTAGCCATGGGAGGATTCTGACAAGCTACCGCAAACAAGGCAAGAGTTTGTACAACTTCCGGCACCCAAGAACGTCTCTCTTCCCGCCAGGCACTTGAGGGACCTTAGAAAGGTTTGTGGGATGAACCCCTGTACCGATGATACAGAAAGCTACAAATTATTTCTTTTCCTTGCTGGAATGGAACACTGGGAATGTCTTACACTAATGGGACTGACAAAACTACTTGTTTCTGCTCATTATATGCAACTCTTTGGTGTCAGCCACTAATGAGAAGCTGAAGAGGGAAACAGCTCAGTCAGAGCTGGAGAAGACTACTGAGGCAGGTTCAGTGACCCCAAGCATTTCATCGTTAGAGAGAGAGAGAGAAAGAGAGAAAAAACAAATTAATACTGATTTATCTCAAGAGTTCTGTCTTCCCCTCTAATGTGCGTGGACCGCTCAGTGTGGCTTGCAATGGTCCAGATTAGAACAACCTTTGAAACAAGTAAAAAAAAAGAGAGAATCTACAAAAACAATAAAGGAGGCACCTGCAACTCCTAATATTTCTTTCGCCCGCAGAGAACACCTTCCCAAAAAGGAAACAAACAAAAATAATCTTCACCCATTGGAGATCACCAGTATAGAAGTTATATAGAAGGTTATATAGTTATAATATATTATATATTATTATATTATATTATATATATATATTATATTATATATTATAATATATATATTATATATACTATATATTATATAGAAGGTTCAAGGTTGTAACTTATTATTGCAATAATACAAGAGCAACCAATAGATTTAAACTTAATGTTAACCGCTTTAATCTAGATTGCAGAAAATATGACTTCTGTAACAGAATCATCAGTGCTTGGAACACTTTACCTGACTCTGTGGTCTCTTCCCATAATCCCAAAAGCTTTAACCAAAAACTTTCTACTATTGACCTCACCCCATTCCTAAGAGGACCATAAGGGGCGTGCATAAGAGCACAAATGTGCCTACCGTTCCTGTCCTATTTTTTTTCTTTTTTATCTTCTTATATATATATATATATATGCTTATACCTCCTAATATTCTCTCATATATATGTTTATATACTATATAATCTTTTTGTGTCATGCTTATATATATTGTTGTGACAAAATAAATAAATAAAATAAATAAATAAATAAACTTACAATTTCTTTTTCCACGTTGCCCAGTTCACCTCTGCACCGTCTGTAAGAGAACTCTGAGGAACTGAACACATGCCCTGATCCAATAGTTTATTTTAAACCTATCCTGCGTCAAAGCGCAGGGCTGCAACCTAATGAGGACATTCTAACAGAACAGGGCAAAGCACTTTTCCGGGTTCTCCTGAGACATCTGTAAATCAACTGCACAATTTCTGTACAAGGAAAAGATTAGGCAGATTTTACAATGTGTGTCTTTACCGTGAGGTTAAAAACTGCAAACACTACATGCAAAATAGGAATTTAATTTTACAATAGAATGGTTTAGAATAGAATAGAGCTGGAAGGGACCTTGGAGGTCTTCTAGTCCAGCCCCCCCTGCTCAAGCAGGAGATCCTATACCATCTCAGGCAAGTGACTGTCCAGTCTCTTCTTAAAAACCTTCTGTGATAGAATGGCCATGATTTCTGGAGGCAAGCTGTTCCACTGATCAATTGTCCTCAGTCTTAGGAAGTTTCTCCTTAATTCCAGGTTGCTTCTCTCTTTGGTTAGTTTCGAACCATTGTTTCTTGTCCTGTCCTCTGGTGCTTTGGAGAATAATTTGACCCCTTCTTCTTTGTGGCAGTCCCTCAAATACTGGAATACTGCTATCATATCACCCCAATTCTTCTTTTCTTTAGACTAGACAGACCCAAAACCTGCAGCCATTCTTCATATCGCTAATCCTAGGAAGGCAATGGACAATTACGCTGTTGCCAGAAAACCGGTCAGAAAAAAAATAATGTTTGTTTGTTTAAAGACTTAAATTAAGAGCCATGGAGATGCAGTGGTTAGAATGCAATATTTTATTTATTTATTTATTTGTCAAACACAACAGTTTGTATAAGCATGAAATAACCATATGAATTGGATACAGTCAAAGGGAACATTAGTACAGGAACCGTAGGCATGCTGGTGCTCTTATGCACGCCCCTTACAGACCTCTTAGGAATGGGGTTATGTCAATAGTAGATAGTCTTTGGTTAAAGCTTTGGGGATTTTGGGAAGAGACCACAGTCAGATAGTGCATTCCAGGCATTAACAACTCTGTTACTGAAGTCATATTTTCTGCAATCAAGATTGGAGCGGTTCACATTAAGCTTAAATCTATTGTGTGCTCGTGTATTGTTGCGATTGCGGGCTAATTCGGCTGACTGCTGGCTGTCAGCAGATAGGCAGTTTGATCCTGACTGGTTCAAGTGGACTCAGCCTTCCATCCTTCCAAGGTGGATAAAATGAGGGGCCAGATTGTTGGGAGCAATACGCTGACTCTGTAAACCGCTTAGAGAGAGCTGTAAAGCACTATGAAGCAGGATATGTCAGGGGTCTGCAACCTTAAACACTCAAAGAGACATTTGGACCTCTTTCCCACAGAAAACACAGGGAGCCACAAAACCTGGGTGGGTGTGGGCGTGGCCAACTCGACATCACTCACTTCCATCAGTCACATGACCCCCTAGCCACGCCCACCCAGCCGGCCACAAAACCCTTTTGACATCTCTCTCTCCCTCCCTCCCCCCTCTCTCCCTCTCTCTCCACCTCTCCTTCTGTATCTCTCTGTCTCTGCCCCGGCCACTTCTCCATCACCTGCCGTTGCCCTTACCTTCTCAGGCTAGGCGAAGAGTCACTGGGAGGGGAGAGTGAGGGGCGGGGCCAGCCAGGTGGGAACACCTGACAGGGTGCCACAGCAGAGGGCCCAAAGAGCTGCATGCGGCACCGGAGCCTCAGGTTGCTGACACCTGGTCTCAGTGCTATTGCTATTGCTATCATAGGGTCTTTTTTTCTTGAAAGAAGAGACTCTGCTTGTTGGAAGCCAGTTGAGAAGATTGCAAATGTTAAAGGACTGTATGATAAAGTGGGCACAAAATTTTCAGGAGCCAATATTATTGGACACTTGGGAAAAAAATTTGGGTTAGAAATGTTAAATTCACGCAGGCACAGAATCTGAGGGAAAATTTTTATAAAATGTTTTATAGATGGCATTTAGATCCTAAGAAATTATCGTGTATGTATCCAGATATGCAAGCAAAATGTTGGAGATGTAATTGTGATGATGCTACATATTTTCATATTTGGTGGACTTGTAAGGATATAAAGGCCTTTTGGATAAAAATTTGGTGGATTTTACAAAATGTTTTGAAAAAGAAGATAAAGTTCCTGCCGCAATTTTTTTTGTTGGGAATTATTACGGATTGTACAGTAATTGAGACTAAATTGATTTTAAATCTAATAACAGCAGCAAGATTACTAATAGGACAATACTGGAAGAAAAAAGAAGTACCTACAATAGAAGAATGGATATTGAAAGTTGCCAATTTGGCTGAGATGGCGAAGATATCAGCCTTTTTGAAAGACAATACGCAAGAAAGATACTTAAAGGAATGGAAAAAATGGATTGACTATATTCAACGTAGATATCAGACTAAGAGTTATCAGACTGTTTTTGAATGATTATGATGTATTTTTTTAATTGTTTTCGGGGGAAGTTAGGAATTGATGATTGTAGGGGTATAATTAAGTTGGGGCGAAAATTTTTTAGCATACATTTGTTTTGTTTTTAACTATACCTTGTGCTCGTTCTGGGAAGTCGGGGGGGGGGTTGTGAAGGGAGGGGGGAGGGGAGGTGGGGGAAAGGGGGGGGAATTTTCTGTAAAACTTTTTGAATTAAAAGAAAAAAAAAGATTGCAAATGTTGATCACATGACTCCAGGATCGTACAACTGTGGTAAGTACATGCCAGTTGCCAATGACCTCCAATTTGATCACGTGATCACGGGAACCCTGTTAAGCATGAGAACCAGCGGCAAATCCTTTTTTTCAGACTGTCATAACTTTGGATGGTTTGCTAAACGTATTGTTGTCAGTCAGTGGTGAAATCCAATTTTTTTTTACTACTGGTTCTTTGGGTGTGGCTTGGTGGGCGTGGCTTGGTGGGCACGGCAGGGGAAGGATACTGCAAAATCTCCATTCCCACCACACTCTGGGGCCAGCCAGAGGTGGTATTTGCCGGTTCTCTGAACTGCTCAAAATTTCTGCTACTGGTTCTCCAGAATCTGTCAGAACTTGCTAGATTTCACCCCTGTTGTAAAGTTGAAGACTATCTGAATGCGTTTCCGCAGAAATAAAACCCAGTGTGTTCAAGAAAGCATTCATAAGTTTTCTTGGACTTCTTGATGCAAGACATGTCTGGAATCATGCGCCGTAGCGTTTCCCAAATGTTTCACACCAATTACTGCATGCTTGGATAAGGGGTGCAAACGAGCCATCCTTTGTACAAAGCAGCCGAGAGCTAGATGCCAACCCATCTGCTGCCTAAAAAAACTGCCTCTCTGTTCTACTGTCAGTTTTTGCAGTCAGTCCCTTTCAGGATTCGGCTGGCTTCTTGGAGAGAAGCAGCTGAAGATTTTGGCCGCCTCTGCGTTCTGAACTCTCCCCTCACACCCCCAAATTTCAGTCCTCCAGACAAACAGCAAAACTGCACATGGGAAACTGACCTAAGCTCTGGGAAATATTAGTTTTAAAGGGGTGATGGGGGTGGGGGGATGGGGGGGGATGAAGAGGGTGATTTTACAGCCTCGGCTTCCGGACAATCACGCTGTAGGAGGTCATGTCAAAGGAGAAAAAGAAGAAGAAAAAAAACACACCCCATGAACTTCATCCAAATGCTTTTACAACTAGTTTCCAGCCTGCAGCTAAGCTGGGATTCTGCAAATCCTAATTTCCACACCACGATTTAAAACCATCCCAACCGCAAATTCTAGTGCAATGGACAATGCAAAAAACCGTTGCAGGCAATTGAAGTTCCTCCTCCCCACCCGGGCCTTTTATTCTGTATTCCATTGGCCTTTTAAATCTCAGCCATCGGATTCCGGAGCGGGAAAGGTCAGCGGGCGAAGGTCACGAAAGTCAGCTTTTGGATTGTACTATTTTGTACTATCGGCAGCTTCCTCATAGGCAGGGAGCCTGGTATTGGCTGCTAAGACTGGAAAAGTTAACATAAGAGGGTCTGGAAACTTATACTATAATATATAATATAACAACAGAGTTGGAAGGGACCTTGGAGGCCTTCTAGTCCAACCCCCTGCCCAGGCAGGAAACCCTACACCATCTCAGTCAGATGGTTATCCAACATTTTCTTAAAAATTTCCAGTGTTGGGGCATTTACAACTTCTGCAGGCAAGTTGTTCCACTGATTAATTGTTCTGTCAGGAAATTTCTCCTTAGTTCTAAGTTGCTTCTCTCCTTGATCAGTTTCCACCCATTGCTTCTTGTTCTACCCTCAGGTGCTTTGGAGAATAGTTTGACTCCCTCTTCTTTGGGGCAACCCCTGAGATATTGGAACACTGCTATCATGTCTCCCCTAGTCCATCTTTTTATTAAACTAGACCTGCAACCGTTCTTCATATGTTTTAGCCTCCAGTCCCCTAATCATCTTTGTTGCTCTTCTCTACACACTTTCTAGAGTCTCTTACCCTGGCTTTACCCAGGAAATCGGAAGAACCATATAGGTGGGTGTAATTTTGGAGAAAAGAAGGCATGGGTTCCCCCCCCCCCTAAAAATAATTTTCTGGGGTGGTTTCAAGTCCCACCCTTGGAGACTCTCGGGCCATGTCTCTGCAGTTTCTTTGGCAAGATTTTTTAAAAAGTGTCTTGCTTTGAGGTGGATGACTGGCCTGAAGTCACCCAGATGGCTTTGTGCCAAAGCAGGACTAGAACTCAAGAGTCTTCGGGTATCTAGCCTGGTGCCTTAACCACCATCCAATCAGAGTGAGAATAGAGCTGGAAGGGACCTTGGAGGTCTTCTAGTCCAACCCCCTGCTCAAGCAGGAGACTCTGTACCATTTCACACAAGGGGCTGTCCAGTCCCTTCTTAAAAAACTTCCAGTGATGGAGTACCCACGATTTCTTGAGGCAAGCTGTTCCACTGGTTAATTGTTCTCACTATTAGGAAGATTAACAGATTAACAGAGTTGGAAGGGACCTGTTGTGTCTCATCCAAACTCACCACAGCCGGGGCCTTCTTATCTGCTTCCGAACACGGAGGAATTTCCTAGTATGCCTCCCGGCCCCAGCCCTGGCTCCATGCCCAGACAGGCTGAAGAGGAAGAAATACCTCCAGCCCCCAGCTCTGGCTCCATGCCCAGGCAAACGGAGCAACTAGACCCCTCCCCCTCCTCCACAGCATGTGAGCCTGAGGAAGGTCAATTGCCAACAGCTGCCGACTGGAGTGACCCTCGCATCAGAAGACTTGATAGGCGGAGGCAACAGAAGGAAGGGAGGGGCAGGCCTGGATAAGTGCTGAGTCATGGAACCACACCCCATGGCCTATATAAAGGATCTGCTTTCTGGCAGTCTCTGAGTCAGGCAAAGTCGAACATATCTTGCTGAAGTCACTTTCTGGTCTCCTGCCTGCCTTGAGAACTTTGCTAGAACTTTGGCAGAGCTGCAGAGGCACGCCTGATTCGGATTTCCCTGACCTGGCCGTCAGCGGAGGAGTGGGACATGACAGGACCTAATAGGTCATCTAGTCCAACCCCCTGCTGAAGCAGGAGACCCTATGCCATTTCTGACAAATGGCGGTCCAATCTTTTCTTGAAAGTCTCAAGGTTGCTACTCTCCTTGATTAGTTTCCATCCACTGCTTCTTGTCTTGCCTTTTGGTGCTTTGGAAAATAATTTGACCCACTCTTCCTTGTGGCAGCCCCTCAAATACTGGAATACTGCTATCATGTCCCCCCCACTACCTAGTCCTTCTTTTCTCTAGACTAGCCCTACCCAGTTCCTGCAACCATTTTTCATGTTTTAGCCTCCAAGCCTTTAATCGTCTTAGTTGCTCTTCTCTGCATTTTTTCCAAAGTCTCAACATCTTTTTTGTAATGCAGTGACCAAAAACTGGATGCAGTATTCCAGGTGTGGTCTTACTGAGGTTTTATAAAGCGGTACTAATACCTCAGAGGACGCGGTGGCTCAGGGGCTAAGACGCTGAGCTTGTCAAGCGGAAGGTCGGCAGTTCAGCGGTTCGAATCCCTAGTGCTGCCGTGTAACGGGGTGAGCTCCCGTTACTTGTCCCCGTTTCTGCCAACCTAGCAGTTCTAAAGCACGTAAAAAAAGTGCAAGTAGAAAAATAGGGACCACCTTTGATGGGAAGGTAACAAGTGTTCCTTTGGCATTGAGTCATGCCAGCCACATGACCACGGAGACATCTTCGGACAGCGCTGGCTCTTCGGCTTTGAAACGGAGAGGAGCACCGCCCCCTAGAGTCGGGAACAACTAGCACGTATGTTCGAGCAGAACCTTTACCTTTACCTTTTATTAATACCTCACTACACTACAGTCAGTTCACGACACTAACTGTAGTAAACTAGCTCTCCTATGCAATTTATAATCAACATTTTCCCGAAGGAAATTGCATATTTCCATACAATTGAATATTCACTTGTTCACCGTCTTTTCTAGAACTGAAACGGGCTGTTTAAAAAAAAAAAAAAAGCCTGAAAAGCAAAAAATAAAAATAAAAAAATCAAACAAACTCAGATTAACTCTCCGACAAAAAGCCTCCCTTGTGAATTTTCCCTCTCCTCAACTCATCCCCTCATGGATGACCTATTTGCAAAGTCTCTGGCACTGGAAAGGAAAAGCAGCCGTCAAGCTTGGCTGAAATAAGCACAAAGCAGAAGGATAAAATATTCTGTTCAGGAGCCACACTTTAGTCTTCGGCAAATTCGTTCAAAAATATATGCCATTTATTTAAACGGGAGTCGCTTCTGCGTGCAAGCTGACGACTTCTGAGACACAAAAGTCGCTGTATATTGCATGGGTTTACTTTTTCCTGAGGCAGCCTCTGAAACAGGGAAATTGTCTAGCTTTCTGACAACTGGGCCCTTAAAATAGAGGCCGCGGTGTGGCTCAGGCTGTAAGAAGCCTGTTATTAAACACAGCTGCTTGCAATTACTGCAGGTTCTAGTCCCACCAGGTCCAAGGTTGACTCAGCCTTCCATCCTTTATAAGGTAGGTAAAATGAGGACCCAGATTGTTGGGGGGGCAATAAGTTGACTTTGTAAATATACAAATAGAATGAGACTATTGCCTTACACACTGTAAGCCGCCCTGAGTCTTCGGAGAAGGGCGGGATATAAATGTAAAAATAAAATAAAATACAGGATTCCAAACCATTTTGATTCCTTCCAGCTACATCTCCGTTCTGTACCAAATTCATAGGATTAGCAAAGTACATTATATAAAGCTGTGGTTAAATCTTTTTTTTTTTTAATGACATGCAGAGCGCTTCCCTACCACGAAGCTGCCTTTCTTCCTTCTTTATCGTACTGCATTTAAGAAAAAAGAAGATAATTTTCTATTAAAATTCAAGGTTTTTATGACTACACCGTCGAGTGTTGTTTTACTGCTAGGCTGGCGAAATCTCGGACATCGCCAGTCTTAATTGCAATTGGGACATGACTGAATTCCCAGAGATCAGGAGTTCCATAATTCATGAAAGGACACAAATGGCAATGTATTGATCAGGTGCTGATCTCATACTGAAATTCAAAGGCAAAGCGCTAAGCAGAGTTCAAGTCGAGTGCAGGAATCGGAAGCACAGATGCTCCAAGTGTATGTGGTACTGGAATGGTACTAATCACCTTTGACAGCAAAGAAAAAAAAATAACACATGAGGCAGTTGCATCAAATACAGTATAACACAGCGGTCACCAACCGGTGGTCCGTGGACCACTGGTAGTCTGTGAGAAAATTTTGGTGGTCCACAGGAAAATTATTTGCATTTTTTATATTGCACCAAATCAGGAGTCCTCAAACTATGGCCCCTGGGCTGGATACGTGCAACAAATGTTTGTGTTGCTGCGGAGAGTCTCTCCCTTCAGGCTCTTTTTGTGTGGGTCAGAGGGGGGCAGAAATTCCAATTGGGGTCTGCTTCAGCCTCCTGGTGCAGGGCTTTGGGCGAAGGCTGGAGGGAAGCGCTGCTAGTTGTGAAGAGCTGGAGGGGCTCGTTCCAGTGGGACTGCATCATGGCCTGGAACTGACTGACCATCTCAGCCCACTGAGCCTCCAGGTATGGATTCCTGGCCTTGCACTCCCTCACGTCTTCCCTCTGCTTGGAAAGCCTATGCTCCTAGTCCTCAGTGAGGTGCTTCTACTGAGCCTCCTTCTCGGCCAGATCCAATTTGAACTGAACTGTTTTGCCAACTCTTTCTCATGGTGGTTGCTTAGCTCCAGCAACTGCTTCCTGTTGGGGCCCTAAGGAGCCCGGGTGGGGAGGCGATGAGTGGCTGGGAGGGGAGGGGTGAGTAGAGGCTGGCAAGGCACCCCTCGACGCGAGTGACATCAAGTTGACCACGCCCACCCACTCATATGACCACCTAGCCACGCCCACCCAGTTAGTCATTAGGTAGTTCATATTAGTGGTCCACGGGATTTAAAATTATGAATTCAGTGGTCCCTGAGGTCTGAAAGGTTTTATTTTATTTTTATTTATTTATTTATCATATTTATATACCGCCCTATCTCCCTAGGGACTCAGGGCAGTTCACAGGCAAATAAAAAGGTACATATAAATACAGAATAAAATATCAATTAAAAAACTTATTCTAGCCAGCCAAATAATTAAAAAGAACAATATAAATAATAAAACCCATTAAAACCAATATAAATTTAAAATCTAGTCCAGTCCTGCGCAAATGAATAGATATGTTTTAAGCTCGCGGCGGAAGGTTCGGAGGTCCGGAAGTTGACGAAGTCCTGGGGGGAGTTCGTTCCAGAGGGTGGGAGCCCCCACAGAGAAGGCCCTTCCCCTGGGTGTCGCCAAACGACATTGTCTAGCAGACAGCACCCTGAGGAGTCCCTTTCTGTGAGAGCGCACGGGTCGGTGAGAGGTATTCGGTAGCAGCAGGCGGTCCCGTAAGTAGCCCGGCACTATGCCATGGAGCGCTTTAAAGATAGTTACCAAAGCCTTGAAGCGCACCCGGAAGGCCACAGGTAACCAGTGCAGTCTGCGCAGGAGAGGTGTCACATGGGAGCCACGAGGGGCTCCCTCTATCACCCGCGCAGCCGCATTCTGAACTAACTGAAGCCTCCGGATGCCCTTCAAGGGGAGCCCCATGTAGAGAGCATTGCAGTAATCCAGACGAGACGTCACGAGGGCATGAGTGACCGTGCATAGGGCATCCCGGTCTAGAAAGGGGCGCAACTGGCGAACCAGGCGAACCTGGTAAAAGGCTCTCCTGGAGACGGCCATCAAATGATCTTCAAAAAACAGCCGTTCATCCAGGAGGACGCCCAAGTTGCGCACCCTCTCCATCGGGGCCAATGACTCGCCCCCAACAGTCAGCCACGGACTCAGCTGACTGTACCGGGATGCCGGCATCCACAGCCACTCTGTCTTGGAGGGATTGAGCTTGAGCCTGTTTCTCCCCATCCAGACCCGTACGGCTTCCAGACACAGGTTGGTGACCCCTGGTATAAAATATCCTCTGGCAATATTATATTGAACTTATATTATATATAAAAATACAAATGATTGCTCAGTGGTTAAATTCTTAAGTGATTACCCTTTAACAGTGAAATAGTAAGTAATTCTATCCATCAAACAGCCATGTAAACAAACCTTCCTCAACATGGAACATTCTTAAGGATGGCTGACAGTCTGAGTCGACTATTTACTGGTTCTCCGAACTACTCAAAATTTCCACTATCGGTTCTCCAGAACTGGTCAGAATCTGCTGAAACCCACCTCTGAACTGGCCCCACCCCCATCTATTCTCTGCCTCCCAAGTCCCAGCTGATCAGGAGGAAATGGGGATTTTCCAGTAACCTTCCCCTGAACTGGGGAGGGAATGGAGATTTTACAGTATCCTTCCCCTGCCACACCCACCAAGCCATGCCACGCCCACCAAGCCACACCCACAGAACCGGTAGTAAAAAAATTTGAAACCCACCACTAGTATGCAGATACATAAATTGAAAAAAAAAATAGCAGTTGCCTTCAAAAAAACAACAATGCAGCTGTATTGCGTACATGGAGTTCACTTATTCACTTTTGATTTCCAATTGGCCTCATGTGGGCTGGACAGGAATTGCCAAAAGGCCGGATGTGGTTGCAAAATGCCCAAATCTGCTCTGCAGACAGGCCCCTGCAGCTCCCCACAGCTGGTCCGGATCATATCAGGCCTTCACTTGTAAAACAGTTTCTGCAAATGCTCTTCTGCGGCTTCTGAAACCCATCCGAGAATAACAGAATTGGAAGCGACCTTGGAGGTTTTCTAGCCCAACCCCCTGCTCAGGCAGTAAATCCTAAAAATTTCCAGTGATGGGACAGAACTTCTTGAGGCAAGCCGTTCCACTGGTTAATTGTTCTGTCAGGAAATTCCTCCTTAGTTCTAGATTGCTTCTTTCCTTGATTAGTTTCCACCCGTTGCTTCTTGTTCTACCCTCAGGTGCTTTGGAGCAGGGGTCTCCAACCTTGGTCGCTTTAAGATTTGTGGACTTCAACTTCCAGAGTTCCTCAGCCAGCTTTGCTGGCTGACGGACTCTGGGAGTTGAAGTCCACAAGTCTTAAAGGGACCAAGGTTGGAGACCCCTGCTTTGGAGGATAGCTTGACTCCCTCTTCTTTGTGGGAGTCAAGATATTGGAACTGCTATCATGTCTGCCCTAGTCCTTCTTTTCATTAAACTAGACATACCCAGGTTTTTGAAGACGTTTCTCTTCTCATCCAAGAAGATTCTTCAGCTCTGACTGGATGGTGAGGAATGGAAGGATTTATATGCTTTGCAGATAACTTGTCATTTACATCCTTTTAGAGGTTCATTGAAGCACTTGGAGGTTTATCTGTGCCCTCAGAATCACCTGAATAGTGCTAATGGTTTCTGTCCCAGGTTTGCCCTCAGGAGGCCTAAAAAGGTAAAGGTTCTCCTCGCACATAGGTGCTAGTCGTTCCCGACTCTAGGGGGCAGTGCTCATCTCTGTTTCAAAGCCGAAGAGCCAGTGCTGTCCGAAGACGTCTCCGTGGTCATGTAGCCGGCATGACTCAACTCCAAAGGCACACGGAACGCTGTTACCTTCACACCAAAGGTGGTCCCTATTTTTCCTACTTGCATTTTTTTTTACGTGCGTTCGAACTGCTAGGTTGGCACAAGTTGGGACAAGTCACGGGATCTCACCCCGTTACGCGGCACCAGGGATTCGAACCGCTGAACTGCCGACCTTTCGATCGACAAGCTCAGCGTCTTAGCCACTGAGCCAGGAGGCTTATGAGGGGGTCATATGGGCTACGAAGAGCAATTTTAGCCTACACTTGTTCAAGCGGCCCGTGATACGGATGTCAGCTGTTCCTACTCATAAACAAGACTTTCCCTTGAGCCAAAGCATAAGCTGTGGTTTTTTTCCAATGACTTCCTTCCACCTCATTCTGATACGGTATCTTTGCCCTGCGTTCTGACTCAGTGGTTAAAGAAGCCTCTTCGGATTGCTGGCGATTTGAGCCCTGCTAAGATTGCACATTCCTCCAGCCGAAACTCACACACACCCTGCAAAGAAAACTACAGTAACCTACCATGCAGAAGAGTTTTCCAGCTATCTTCCTCACCTGATAATTTTCTACACATATGTAATTTTTTGTTCTGTTTTGGCATTAATTCCTGCAAGCTGTCAGTCGCGCCTAAAACATTCCAGTTTGATATAAACTGGCCCGTTTTAGTCCCAAGCTTGTTTTCTGATTACTTTAGCAAGACAAGAATACAGAATGACAGAATTGGAAAGGACTTTAAAGGTCATCTAGTCCAACCCCCTACTTAAACAGGAGACCCTATACCATTTTAGACAAACGATTGTCCAGTCCAGGGGTCTCCAACCTTGGCAACTTTAAACCTGGTGGATTTCAATTCCCAGAATCCCCCAGCAAAGCTGGCTGGGGAATTCTGGGAGTTGAAGTCCGCCAGGCTTAAAGTTGCCAAGGTTGGAGACCCCTGGTCCATTCCCTTCTTAAAAAGCCTCCTGTGTTGGAGCACCCATAACTTCTGAAGGCAAGATGTTCCACGGGTTGATTGTTGTTACTGTCAGGAAATTTCTCCACAGTTCTTACGAGGAAGTTATTCAGGAAGTTATTCAAGTATGGAAAGTCCACACCTCAATGGCAATTACCACGGTGTGGGGAAATAAGAATGCTCAGTAGCAGGAATGGGATCTGTTCAGCCCCACCTTGTCAGTTTGTTGTGCTTTTATACACACCAAAGGACGTGAACCACGACGGAGGCTGGAAAATCATTTCTCTAGAAGCAGAAGAGGCAATGTTTAATCCAGTGGTGAAGTCCGATTTTTTTTACTACCGGTTCTGGGGGTGTGGCTTGGTGGGCGTGGTGTGGCTTGGTGGGCGTGGCAGGGGAAGGATACTGAAAAATCCCCATTCCCACCCCACTCTGGAGCCAGCCAGAGGTGGTATTTGCCGGTACAAGCTTGATGGACATTACCTTACTGATGACCCCCACCCTGTTAAAGATCTTGGAGTTTTCATATCAAGTGATCTAAGTGCCAAAGCCCACTGTAACTACATCGTAAAAAAGGCCTTAAGAGTTGTAAACCTAATCTTGCGTAGCTTCTTCTCCAGAAACACTACACTACTAACCAGAGCATATAAAACATTTGCTAGACCAATTCTTGAATACAGCTCGACTGTTTGGAACCCTCACCACATTTCTGACATCAATACAATTGAACCTGTCCAGAAATATTTTACAAAAAGAGTTCTCTACTCTTCTGAATACAACAAAATACCTTATGCCACCAGACTTGAAATCTTGGGTTTAGAAAATTTAGAACTACGTCGCCTTCAACATGACCTGAGTTTAACTCATAGAATCATCTATTACAAAGTCCTTCCTGTCAGAAGACTACTTCAGCTTCAATTGCAACAATACAGGAGCACACAATAGATTTAAGCTTAATGTTAACCGTTCCAATCTTGATTGCAGAAAATATGACTTCAGTAATAGAATTGTTAATGCTTGGAATACCACTACCTGACTCTGTGGTCTCTTCCCAAAATCCCCAAAGCTTCAACCAAAAACTGTCTACTATTGACCTCACCCCACTCCTAAGAGGTCTGTAAGGGGCGTGCATAAGAGCACAAGCGTGCCTACTGTTCCTGTCCTATTGTTTCCTTTTGTTATATCCAATTAATATAGTTATTACATACTCATACTCATATATATGCTTATATATTGTATAGTTATTTCATACTTATGCTTATATATACTGTGTGACAAAATAAATAAATAAATAAAATAAAATAAAAATTTCCGCTACCGGTTCTCCAGAACCTGTCAGAATCTGCTGGATTTCACCCCTGGTTTAACCATTCCCCACAGGTGGACAGAGGTGGACAGTGTAGTGCACAGCCCTAGTTTACAGATTAATCAGTCCATTGCATGTATAATTGTGACATGTGTTCATAAACTCAGTAAGCTCAAACTGCCAACTCAGTAAGCTCAAACTGCCCAAGGAGCTGCTGATCCAATTCTACAGAGGAATTATTGAGTCTGTCATTTGCACCTCTATAACTGTCTGGTTCAGTTCTGCAACCCAACAAGAAAAACACAGACTTCAGAGGATAATTAGAACTGCAGAAAAAATAATTGCTACCAACCTGCCTTCCATTGAGGACCTGTATACTGCACGAATCAAGAAGAGGGCCGTGAAAATATTTGCAGATCCCTCGCATCCTGGACATAAACTGTTTCAACTCCTACCCTCAAAACGACGCTATAGAGCACTGCACACCAGAACAACTAGACACAAGAACAGTTTTTTCCCGAAGGCCATCACTCTGCTAAACAAATAATTCCCTCAACACTGTCAGACTATTTACTGAATCTGCACTACTATTAATCGTTTCATAGTTCCCATCACCAATCTCTTTCCACTTATGACTGTATGACTATAACTTGTTGCTGGCAATCCTTATGATTTATATTGCTATATTGATCATCAATTGTGTTGTAAATGTTGTACCTTGATGAACGTATCTTTTCTTTTATGTACACTGAGAGCATATGCACCAAGACAAATTCCTTGTGTGTCCAATCACACTTGGCCAATAAAAATTCTATTCTATTCTATTCTAAACCAGTTTATGGCTCGATGCATTGAGCGAAGTCATCCAGTGGGATTCCTTCCAAATGCCTTCTTTGCAAAGCCTGTCTGAGCCAGAGTTTACACTAAGGAACGTTAAGCCACAAACCAGCCAGCCACATTTGGCCTTAATGTGCAAGACAAACCCAGCCATGATACTTTACAGTCCCTCACTGATGCCTCAGAGTTGCGGGTTGGCATCTGAACCGCCTTTCCAAGAAATTAACCACAATCCTGGAGCACGGGAGTTGGCTCCAGCCCCTTTCTCTGCAAGCCCACCTGGCCAGCCCAAATGCAGGTATATTTGGAACAGTCGTGAGTCAATTACCAGGCATCTGAATTGTGGTCACACTACCGTGGTGACTTAGAAAGGTCACTAAATGAACTGCTGTCGGTCGAGGACTAGCTGTAGAAAAGCCGGGTGTGTGTGGAGAGAAAAGGCCAGATAAAGGGGGTGAGGGAAGGGGAGGGAGAGGTAGATGGAGGGAGGGGAGAGAGCGGAAGCAGAGGGAGGGACGGACAGATACAGGGGGAGAGAGGGAGGAAGGAGAAGGAGAGAGGGAGGGGGAGAGGGAGGCAGAGAGGGTGGGAGTGGGAGAGTGGCTGATGAAGGAGTGGGAAGGAAGGGGAAAGGGCTTCCCCAAGGATGCCCTGGAAAGTCCACGCATCTCTTGCCCTTTGGCTTCGTTCCACTAATCCACCTCCCTTGTAGGAATGTTGTTGCAAGGAGGTGGAAGAAAACCAGCCACTCCCTTTTTTACACCTGCAAAGGCACGAAGGGAACTGCCCACCAGCCAGCCAAAGCAGGCAATCTCCCCCTCCCTCCTTCTCTCTCCTCCGCCCTCTCGCTCCTTCTTTCCTCTCTCCCCCTTTATCTGCCCCTCCCTCCCTCTCTCCTCCCTCTCCCCTTCCCTTCCGCTCCCGCTCTTTCCTTCCTCTCTCTCTCTCCTTCTATCTGCCCCTCCCTCCCTCTCTCTTCCCTCTCCCTCTCCCTCCTCCCTCCTCCATCTACCTCTCCTCCCTCCCTCTCTCCTCCTCTCCCCTCCTCCTTCTCCTTCCTCACTCTCTCCCCCTGTATCTGTCCATCCCTCCCTCTGCTTCCGCTTTCTCCCCTCCCTCCATCTACCTCTCCCTCCCCTTCCCTCCCCTTTATCTGCCCCAACCTCCCACTTCCATCCCTTCTCCCTTCTCCTTCCTCTCTCTCTCCTTCCTCTCTCGTTCCTCACACTCCTCCCTCCCTCTGCCCCTCCGCCTCTCCCCTCATCAGTCCCAACCTCCCTGCTTCCATCCTCTCTCCTCTCCTTCAATCTCCCCTTCTTCCTCTCTCTCCTTCCTCACTCTCTCTCCCTCCCTCTCCCTCTCCTTCCTCTCTCCTTCTATCTGCCCCAACCTCCCCTTCCATCCTCTCTCTCTCCTCTCCTTCCTCCTCTCCCTCCTTCCTCCTCTCTCTCCTCCTCCCTCTCCCTCCCTCTGCCCCTCCCGCCTCTCCCCAGCCCCAACCTCCCCTTCCATCCTCTCTCCTTCTCCTTCCTCTATCTCCCCTCCTTCCTCTCTCGTTCCTCACACTCCTCCTCCTCTGCCCCTCCGCCCTCTCCCCTCATCAGTCCCAACCTCCTGCTTCCATCCTCTCTCCTCTCCTTCAATCTCCCCTTCTTCCTCTCTCTCTCCTTCCTCTCTCCCTCCTCCATCTACCTCTCCTCCCTCTCCCCTCTATCTGCCCCAACCTCCCCTTCCATCCTCTCTCTCCCTCCCTCCTCCCTCTCCCCTTCTCCTTCCTCTCTCTCCTTCCTCTCTCTCTCCTCCTCCTCCCTCTCCCACTATCTTTCCCAACCTCCCCTTCCATCCTCTCTCTCTCCTCCTCTGCCCCTCCCTCCCTCTCCCCTATCTGCCCCAACCTCCCCTTCCATCCTCTCTCTCTCCCCTCCCTCTGCCCCTCCTCCCTCTCCCGCACTATCTGCCCCAACCTCCCCTTCCATCCTCTCTCTCTCTCTCTCCTCTGCCCCTCCTCCCTCTCCCACTATCTGCCCCAACCTCCCCTTCCATCCTCTCTCTCTCCCCTCCTCTGCCCCTCCTCCCTCTCCCCCATCTGCCCCAACCTCCCCTTCCATCCTCTCTCTCTCTCCCCTCCTCTGCCCCTCCCTCCCTCTCCCGCACCATCTGCCCCAACCTGCCCCCTTCCATCCTCTCTCTCTCTCTCTTCCCTCCCTCCCCTCTCCCGCACTATCCTCCGAGCCCCCCAAGCATCGCCGCACGTTGGAACGTGAGGGGGCGGGGCTTCGGAAGCGCGCGGCCCCGCCTCCCCCTGGGCCCCCCCTCAGCCGCCGCCGCCGCCGCCGCGCGAGGGGGCGTGGCCTGCGCGCGCCTGCGCCCTGGCCCTCGCCCGCCACCGTTGCCTCGTTGCGGCTCCTTCTCCTCCTCAGAGGCGAAGGTGGCGGATGGGCCCCGCGGCTCTGAGGGTTTCTGAGGGCTTCGACTCCCCCCCCACTTGGCCGTTTCTTCCTTCCTTCCTTCCTTCCTCCTCCTCGGCCTTCCCCTCTGCGGCTTCTCCCCAATCGGGCTCCCCTCAGCTTTCCCCTCCGCCGAGCCCGGCCCCGAGCCGGGATGCGCCTCGCCGCCCCGCGCTGCCTGGAGGCGGCCGCGGCGAGGAGGTGGCGCGGGTGAAAGCAGCCCCGGAGCAGCGTCGGCGGCCAGAAGGGAGCAGCGTCCCCTCGACCCGGCGGAGGTAAGCGAGCGAGCGGGCGGGGGCGGACCTCGGCGCCCGTTTCCATGCGGCAGCCCCGCTGCCCTCTCTTCCCCCGAAGGTCGGGCTGGGCTGGCTGGGGGCGGGAGTGGTGGTGGGGGGGCTGTAGGGGAGGATGGGAGTTGTAGTCTCCCCCCTCCCGCAAATCCCCTTAGCAGGAAACCCCCCCCCCAAACCTGGCTAGTTTTCACCTTCTCCCACCCCCCTTTTTTTAAAAAAAAAATTGCTTTAGGACTTTCTGGAAGAGGGGGCTGGCGTTGGGGGAGGGAAAGAGAAGGGAGGGAGAGAAGGATGGGGAGGGGAGAGAGAGAGAGGAGACCCCCACCACCACCACCCTGATTCCTTAACGGCTGGCTCTTTTGTCAGGTTTCGCGCAAAGCACGCTTTCTCCCCCAGCCCCAACCTCCCACTTCCATCCCTTCTCCCTTCTCCTTCCTCTATCTCCCCCTCCTTCCTCTCTCTCCTTCCTCTCTCTCCTCCTCCTCTGCCCCTCCGCCCTCTCCCCTCATCAGTCCCAACCTCCTGCTTCCATCCTCTCTCCTCTCCTTCAATCTCCCCTTCTTCCTCTCTCTCCTTCCTCACTCTCTCTCTCCTCCTCTGCCCCTCCCGCCTCTCCCCTCTATCTGCTCCAACCTCCCCTTCCATCCTCTCTCTCTCTCCCCTCCCTCTGCCCCTCCCTCCTCTCCCGCACTATCTTTCCCAACCTCCCCTTCCATCCTCTCTCTCTCTCTCCCTCCTCTGCCCCTCCCTCCCTCTCCGCACTATCTGCCCCAACCTCCCCTTCCATCCTCTCTCTCTCTCCCTCCTCTGCCCCTCCCTCCCTCTCCGCACTATCTGCCCCAACCTCCCCTTCCATCCTCTCTCTCTCCCCTCCTCTGCCCCTCCTCCCTCTCCCGCACTATCTTTCCCAACCTCCCCTTCCATCCTCTCTCTCTCTCCCCTCCTCTGCCCCTCCTCCCTCTCCTGCACTATCTGCCCCAACCTCCCCTTCCATCCTCTCTCTCTCCCTCCCTCTGCCCCTCCCTCCCTCTCCCACTATCTGCCCCAACCTCCCCTTCCATCCTCTCTCTCTCTCTCTCTTCCTCTGCCCCTCCCTCCCTCTCCCACTATCTGCCCCAACCTCCCCTTCCATCCTCTCTCTCTCCTCCTCTGCCCCTCCCTCCCTCTCCCGCACTATCTGCCCCAACCTCCCCTTCCATCCTCTCTCTCTCTCCCCTCCCTCTCCTCCCTCTCCTGCACCATCTGCCCCAACCTGCCCCCTTCCATCCTCTCTCTCCCCTCCCTCTGCCCCTCCCTCCCCTCTCCCGCACTATCCTCTGAGCCCCCCCGCATCCCAGAAGCATCGCCGCACGTTGGAACGTGAGGGGGCGGGGCTTCGGAAGCGCGCGGCCCCGCCTCCCCCTGGCCCCCCTCAGCCGCCGCCGCCGCCGCGCGAGGGGGCGTGGGCTGCGCGCGCCTGCGCCCTGGCCCTCGCCCGCCACCGTTGCCTCGTTGCGGCTCCTTCTCTTCCTCAGAGGCGAAGGTGGCGGACGGGCTCCGCGGCTCTGAGGGTTTCTGAGGGCTTCGACTCCCCCCCACTTGGCCGTTTCTTCCTTCCTTCCTTCCTTCCTCCTCCTCGGCCTTCCCCTCTGCGGCTTCTCCCCATCGGGCTCCCCTCAGCTTTCCCCTCCGCCGAGCCCCGGCCCCGAGCCGGGATGCGCCTCGCCGCCCCGCGCTGCCTGGAGGCGGCCGCGGCGAGGAGGCGGCGCGGGTGAAAGCAGCCCCGGAGCAGCGTCGGCGGCCAGAAGGGAGCAGCGTCCCCTCGACCCGGCGGAGGTAAGCGAGCGAGCGGGCGGGGGCGGACCTCGGCGCCCGTTTCCATGCGGCAGCCCCGCTGCTCTCTCTTCCCCCGAAGGTCGGGCTGGGCTGGCTGGGGCGGGAGTGGTGGTGGGGGCTGTAGGAGGATGGGAGTTGTAGTCTCCTCCCGCAAATCCCTTAGCAGGAAACCCCCAAACCTGGCTAGTTTTCACCTTCTCCCACCCCTTTTTAAAAAAAATTGCTTTAGGACTTTCTGGAAGAGGGGGCTGGCGTTGGGGGAGGGAAAGAGAAGGGAGGGAGAGAAGGATGGGGAGGGGAGAGAGAGAGGGAGACCCCCCACCACCACCACCCCGATTCCTTAACGGCTGGCTCTTTTGTCAGGTTTCGCGCAAAGCACGCTTTCTCCCCCCACCAGCCATTGTGTGTATGTGTGCGTTTGTGTGTGTGTGTTGTGTGTGTATGGTTGGAGGTTGGGGAGGGGGGCGGGAGAAAAGGTGGGGAGGGAAAGGGACGACATTCCTTGATCCGCAGCCGCCTTTTCCCCACAGCTTTTCCTCTGATGGGTGGGGGGCGAGAGACAGGACCCTTTTCCCCATCCTTGACAATGAGCCATGAGACCCCCCCACCCTTAAAAACGCTTTTGGGTCCAGCTGGGTTGCCTCTCTATCCAAGGATGGACTCTTATTGGAGCATGAAGCTGGGGTGGGTGGCTTCGTATCTACCAATGTTGCTTTGACTTTGCGGAAGGAAGGGTCTCGGGGATCCCCAAGGGGGGGAAGGAGGGAACGACCCCAGACCACCATGCACAGATCTGCAGCTTCGAAATGCTGAGCTGGAGTGAGGTGGAGTGGGGAGGGGGAGAGAAAAGCTTGAAACTAGGCCTTGGGTTCAAAACCTGCAGTGGGGTTGCTTTCCCTCTTTAGTGTATGCTGCCCAGGATTGAGTAGGAGCTACGCATGGGGTAATCTTGATTCTGATTCCCTTTGTGGTTGTCCGTCCCACCACCCTCCCCTTAATAAAGTGAGGGGGTTTACTGGCTCAGTAACAACCTTTGCAAAAGGTAGGCTGGCCGCTGCTCTCCGCAGGGTTTTCCTTGAATCGGGGATTGCGATGCCTGGTGGGTTGCTTGAATCAAGCTAGGCAGGGCTTTTGGCTGAGATGCTGCTGCTGCTACCTGGGTGATGGGGGAGATGGTTGCCTATAGCTTGGACCAAGGAAATAACAAAAGACTCATGCGGCACCCTAGAGATTTATTATGACGTAGGTATCTTGCGGACGACACTCTACTTCACCGGACACATGGGCCGTCGTCGTGACGGAATTGCGTACATAAAACGGTAGCTTGGAGCTGCGTTGCATAGTAATGCTTGCCTGGTTCTGTTGAAGGGCCAAGGATTTATGGCTTTGAATGACTCTTTCAGCATGTTCCTTTGTGACTATTCCTTGAATGAGCTTTGGCACATAAAACCTTAAGAGAGAATTCCAGCTACTGCACAAAGCTTAATAAACATGTTTGTTTATTGTATGTTCCTGTGGATTGTGTGGAAAATAAAAGACTTCCATGGAGCTGGGCAGTCTCATCTAGTGATGAGGATTACTTTCAGTTAAGTTGGAATCGGATATTGCAGTTTTAAGGCTGCCTTGGCAGTATGGCCATTCAAACACTCCCTTTTGCTAAATCGTGTTCAGTTAGGATTTGGCTGCACATTTACTGAAGTTCTATGACATCTAGATCTCAATCATTCTATAATCCAGCTTTTAAATATAGATGCTGAAAATCCATTGATTAAAAAATGACAGAATAGTTGATTTCCCACACTAGCAGCAATTAGACTAGATGATAATCTGGTCTAATCCAACGTCATAGTTCTCGGACTGACCTCTTTAGAACCTTAACATTAATTATATTGAAGTTACATGCTTGGACCCCTTCTCCATTCTTTCTCCTGCACATTCTTGCTTTGAAGGAAAGATGTCTCTTAGGACTTTCCCTAGAGTTCCAAATACAAAAGTCTGGTCTGGCAAAAGATATCCTTCCAGAGGTGTCATGATGGGACAGATAAGGATGTCACATTGTGAAGGTGTGACCAGGGATTAATTCATATTCAACTAGGTTCCACAGATGTTTGGGGCTTGGGAAAGCACAAGGAGATTGGTTGTATACCTTTAGGTGAAAGTAACTTCCCTGTTTTTTTGAGAGTCTTATTTCTCTAGGGATGGGTGGGTAAGTGGAGAATGATGTCACTGCTGAGGCAGTGACACTTGAAAGTTTTGTTGGAATAGTCATGAATGGCTTTGTGGTCCCTGGAGTTCTGTCAGGCCCTAAAATAAGGACATTGCTTTACAATCAAAGGACATCTACTCAGTACTATGCGGTAATAATTCTAAGAGATTCTTGAGAAGTGCCGCTAAGAAAGTTGATGTAAGACTCTGCAGGCAAGTGCTGAATGAGTGAAAGAGGAAGGGTATTCTAGAATGTGCTAATGCAGCCATAAAACATTATAATTGTGGCTTCTATCGTAATAGGGAGAAATTCCTTCATAAGCAGTTGTGTCCTTCCTGAGTGCTGCAATGAACAGAGGCTAACAAAGAACCTGTGCCATTTCCTGAATCTGCTGTTCATTCTAATTATGTGCAATGAATGCAGTGTCTTGAACTGATGCTTTTTAATCTTTTCTGTTCAAGAAGCTTTACATAAAAAAGTTCTTAGGCTTCCAATAAGCATTGCAAAGAGTCTGTTTTGTTGATGGATAAATACAATGTTTCCATTGCTTTATTTTTTTTGTTTTCTCAAAATGTTTAATGTACAGGACTCCATTTGAAACAAAAGTTCTAAGTCCTAAGAGACATCTATCTTTCCTTCAAAGCAAGAATGTGCAGGAAACAATTGAAACAAAAGTTTCAAATGAAAGTTGCTTCCTTTTTGTTGTTTGGAGAAGAGAGTGAAACAAAGTTTTGAAGTACTTTGTTGCTCATTTAAGCCTCTTAGCATCACATGAAATAAATATATTGAATGACGATGACAATAAGATTTGTGTATAATTACAATCCATAGAAAATATGTTAGTATTGTGTGGTGGTTTGTGAAAGGGGAGCTTTTGATATTCATGATATAATAGCTAAAATCCTGTGAGAGGATGCATACAAATAGATTTTGAACTAAATGTATAGAGCATAAATGGAATTTTTTATGTTTGGGCACCTTGTTACCATCTGGAAATAACATTCAAAGTTGAGAATTTTGAATGGACAGGAATATCTACCTTAACAAAACCCCATTCTGTATATATTTGAGCAATTTTTGGTCTTGGCAATTATCAAACACTAACTCTTATATATACAGTATATGGATAAATGTACAAATACATGTACAAATACAGCCTCATTAGGATTGTCACTAATACCACTGATGGTTCAGGCAACCACATTTTAATTGGGAGGCTCCTTAACTGGGTATGTATTTGCAGAGGTATAATAATTCACTGCAGCTTTTTGGTAAACACCTTCTTCATGCAATTCTTGTAGCATTTTACGGATATTTTTACCAAAGCAATGATGTTGATAAGCAATATATTTTATTTGCTAATACTTCAATGCTGCAGATCATTTATGTGAATGAACTGTGTCATTTTCATTGATTGTGAAAAAGAAAAAAACCTGGGTGATCTGGATTTCTGTTTGGAAGATTTCCAATCAGTCGATATGACATTCAATAGCAATATCATTTAGACTTATATACCGCTTCATAGTGCTTTACAGCGCTCTCTAAGTGGTTTACAGAGTTAGCACTCAACAATCTGGGTCCTCATTTTTACCAATCTCGGAAGGATGGAATTAAAGGACTGTAAATCTTTCATTTTTTTAAAAAAAAATATTATAATGCTTTGCTAAGAAGTAAAAAAAAAAGATGGAAGCTGCTTGCAGCATGGGATAAGTTCCTTGATATATTTATACATCTACAACCTTTTGAAACAGGGCTGACTCATTTGGGAAGAAGAAACACACCTTCTGCTTGCAGAGGTTGCTGTAGGTGGATTTAAATGAAGCCCAAGTCACTTTGTTGGTCATAGTACTTCAGGTTCACGATAGTTCTAAAGGATTCACAAACTTTCTCTGTTTGACACAGACAGAATTGTAAGCAACAATATGATCTGTTTGGCTTTGTCTCAGCATGTCAGGAACCACAATACTGTGGTTCGTAAATTACGATTTGAGTCATAGCATAATGTGCTAACCTAGCCCAGTTGTGGTTGTTACATTATAGCACGCCAGGTAAACTATGGCTTTGCACAAAACATGATCCTGATCAGAGGAACATGATCCTGATCCCTATAAGAGGAAGATATGAAGGTATTTTGCTTGTTTTACTCCTCCCAAATGAATCCTTTGGGAAAGGGGAAGAGAGAGGGACGATCCTCACAATGGTTTGTAGCATCTTTGTCTCCTTCGCTGCTGGAAACCAGATCTGAAGTTGTATGTCGGTGGCACATTAGCCACGCACAAGAATGGTGTTGTCGCAAATATTTTATATCATAATCCTGTTTGTTCCACATCCTCTCTCTTGCACACAATACGCCGAGACAGTGAGAAGATCCCCTAGCACCTGTTTTGTTAGAGCTCCGTAGTCTTGGGAAGTACACAGGGAATAATTGTTGCCCGCAGTCTCATACCTTTCATAGATTTTTTTTTTCCCTCAAGGCAGATTCACAAGCTGCTGTGCCAGTCTCAAATGCTCTTTTCCTGGGCAAGAAAATAAAGAGGGTGTTGGCTAGCTCATTGGCCTCAGCCAAGTTTAGAGGAAGCAGATTTTGTAGACCCATCTTATCCTGGCTGTGGGCCACAGTGCAGCATGGAAAAAGTCTTGACTGCTCCGATGCCCTTTTCCGGAAGAGAAACAAAGATACCATTGAGAACTCTGCATATTTGGTTGGAATCACGGAGAGTTGGAAACAGGGTTTTTCACTATTTCCATTGCTACTAGAAGTTCATTATCAGGGAAGGTACAACCATTTTGATCCAAAAGATATTCATTAAAACATTCAATCTTGCCCACGAAGGCAAATACAGGGAACTTTCCACCAGGGATTTGACATGCTGATAACTCTTGGTTTCTTGAAATGATGAAAGGGGTGGATGATTGTAAGTAAACAAAGGATAAATCCTAATAGGCAGCCAGTTTGGTCTAGTGGTTGAGGCACCAGACTTGAAACTGGGAGACTGTGAGCTCTAGTGCTGCCTTAGGCATGAAGTCTGCTCGGTGACCTTGGTGGGCCAGTCACTGTTTCCCATCCCTAGGAAGAAAAAGACAAACTACTAGTGAAAAACGTAGCCAAGAAAAAACTGCAGAGGTTTCTGCAGGCAGTTTCCGGGACTTAACACTGATCTGAAGGTACACAAACACACACACACACACACACCCTAGATAGAGGGAGAACCACTTTAATAAAAAAGTGGTCTCCCTATATCTAGGAATACTGTAATCAAGGTTGTCAGCTGAGTCTGTTATCAAGAGCATAGGTCAGCTTTGGCAAGGAATGCTAACCATCTAAATCATTTATAGCTGAAATCATTTTCTGCTAGCAATAAACCAGCTGGAAAACCCCAGTATCAAGGTCATATTTTTGACCATGGAAGATTACAGGTAATCCTGGGTTTATGATGGGTAATTGGGACAGGAGTTGCTGTCACTAAGCAACACAGTTATAGTGGGATGTCAGGTGATTGTGCATCAGTTCTGATGGGTCCAGTTGCCACCGTTAAGTGAATCTGTACAAGTTGTAAAGCAAGAAAAAAAGGTGGCTGCCATTTGCAGCCTCCTGCCAGCTTCATCATGGACTTCGTTTGATAGAAACCAGCAAGGACCACATGAGTGGATATGCTGCAGCGGCCAGAACTCTGAAGATTGGTTGTAAGTACCACACTTTCAGTGCCATCGCAAGTTTGAACAGTAGCTAAAATTAAGGAAAGCTACCTGTACCGGATGATTTTGGATCAATAATTCCCTCTTAGCCCAAACCAAGAAGCCAAACATGGCAGTTTTTGTAAATCATTATATAGTGTTGTTATTCATGGAGGAAAGGTATAACAGAAAACTAAGGACTGAGAATAACTAAAATAATATAAGGATGGTCTTAAAAATAAAAATAAATTGGGATAAATTAAGGGAGGCTAAATGGAATCGTATGTTCCTTGCTCTTCAAAGGCTGTTGGTTCACTGAAACTTAGAAGAGCTAATCAGTAATAATGATCCAAAGTTAGATAGAATTATGGTCTGACATTTTTGTTTCTGAAATAATAATTAGGTTTGCATGCGGCCTGATTCTCAACAACTTTACTTCCTAATTTCCAGTAATATTTTATGCTATTTTAAAAAATTTGTTCAAAGCATTAAGACAATTTCGCTCATGCTAATATGATGTAGTAAATATTTACATTAAAGCTGAAGGACAAAATGTTTCATATACTGCAACTGTGAAAACTCTTATATCTGGCTATTAGAATTTACCTTGCAAAATACACTTTTTTTTTTACTTTGGTAAAATTGAATATAGGCAAACACTAAATCAGAGAGTCACCAATTCAGAATGCATAACTTCCAAATCATCAGTCTTATTATTGCAATGTAAATGTAAGTACTTATAAAATGGCAAAATATTTTATATTGTATTAGTGGCAACTATCTTATATACTGCATTATTATGTAAAAGCCCATCCATACGGTAGATAAGATGTCCCTTAAGTTTTAACAAAGATTTCATGAAAAATGTTCCACCTGTGGCTACATTTTTCATGTTATATATATATATATATATATATATATATATATATATATATATATATATATATATATATATATATATATATATATATATATATATATATATATATATATATATATATTTGTGGATAAACCCATCCACAAATAAGCATTCTGGGTGCATTTTGGCATCTTAAAATTCTCAGCTTATTTGTGGGTATGTACTTAAATTAAGAGGATTGTTCATATGTTGTTGATATAATTTCTCATATATATTGAAGCAATGGCATTCCCTCCCTCCCTTTCATTACCTTTGCTTTATACATGCATTTTGACTCGTTGTACAACTATATTGGTTGACTGCTATATCAAGAAAAATGATTCAGCATACATATCCAATTAGTAATCATGCATTTCTCTGCTCTAGTGTTGATGAGTTTCTTTGAAATATATGAGTAATAATTCCCTGCTGTCGGAAAACGTTTTCCATGCTTTATAAATATTGTCAACTATGTTTGCAATAAATAACATGTATGTGGCTTGTCGTTGTCTATGGCTACCATCTTTTTGCATATTCTTCTGTAGGCTAGCCCAGGGGTCTCCAACCTTGGCAACTTTAAGACTTGTGGACTTCAACTCCCAGAGTTCCTTAGCCAGCAAATCCCCTGGGCTAGATGCCATCCTGAATTGACATTTTGAAAGGATGGCTGTCATGTTAAATGTTGGCAGAATTCCTGTGTCCTCAGATTTGCAAGAAATAGGAAGATGAAAGCTTCCTATTTCTGTTTGGTGGTAATCCTGAAAATGAATTTGAAGGAGGGTGTACAAATTCCAACCAGTTTTTTGGTTTGATGTAGCAAATCAAATTTAATTTAAAAAGTTTAACCAATTTAAGATTTGATTGAATCCTTTTGAACTGAATCTTTATACCGTCCTTCTTTAAAAGTCCCCATAACACCTTCATTTTGATGAATGGAATTTGCAGATTAATTCATTCGTTTCAGAACTGTAAATATTTTTTTTTCCTACTGTCCAGTTCATGCCATACAGGGATATTATTTTTAATAATGCAAATCAATCCACTGCAGGATGAAGGCCTTGTCATTGAAACTAATGGACTAAATCTACCATGATGCTCCAGTATGGATTTGTAGATATTTTTTAGCTTTCTAGTTTAGAGCTGAGAGAATGTGATTAGCTCAAAGTTACTCCGCCATCTTCACTGCCTAAGGGAGGATTAGAATCTGGATCTCTCTGCTCATAAACCAGCAATTTCTCCATTATACCATACTGGCTCTCATGTAGTGGTATATGTACTTAAAAATGACTTTATTGTTATCTTTCAGGTAGGTAAATTTAATTAGCATCTACCAATATTATATTTGTCGACGTGTATACAATTGATTTTAAGAAGCTGTGAAACAAATAAAATATGATTTGGTATTCCTAGTAAAACAGTAAGGCTTGCATCACTCACAAATTTAAAGAGTGGAACGTAATATATGAAAAGAGAGTAAACAATCTGAAGGAAAATAATGGTTTCAAAGTATGGACCAACACTGGGTTCATCTGCTTATCTGTGTATAAGCTATGAGAGATTTATAACTGATGACTAAAAAAACATCAAAGGAGATTCTAGGGGGTTTATCGTTAAATGATGCATACACAAGTTTTGGATGTAGCACTTAATTATTGTAATGGATGCATTTTTGTTCCATTAGGAAAAAAAGGTAACAAAGGAATTGTTTGTTAAGTACCATAGAACTGGCCATAATAGCTCTGGTGACCTTTAAATCTTAGCGGCTCTGGATCTGCAGGAAGATTTGGAGTAACTGCCAAGAGTTGAGATCTGGTTTTCAATCCCTTTTTATTTTCTTACTGTAATTTTCTTCCTGGAATATGTTAATGCCACGGTCTTCTCATTTGGACACACTGAGCGCCCTTTCAGTTAGCAATATTCTAGCTTGACTGTTGCCCCTACCCCACCCCAAAAAAACTCGCACAGAGTATTTTTTATCCAAAAAATATTGTCGAAGCATTTTCACAGAGTGAAATGCGATTCCTTCTGGTGGATTTTAATGAAGTCATCACGATTTTCAGTGGCAAATGTCACTTCTGCGAAAAGGATATAGGAATCTCTCTGGAAAAGTAACATTTTTTTTCTAAACAGATCCCAAATAAGAATTGAACAACTTCTGTGGCTATGTACGGAGTGAATACAATGAATAGCAAGACCACTTGTAGGTTTTAGAGTAAAGGTGTGCAAAATGTTTCAGTGTTGAAATGGGATGTTGTCACCTCGTGAGAAGTCAGATTTATCAGATTAACAGAGTTGGAAGGGACCTTGTACTGTAGGTCATCTAGTCCAACCCCCCTGCTTAGGCAGAAAACCCTACACCACTTGGGACAAATGGTTATCCTACATCTTCTTAAAAACTTCCAGTGTTGGAGCATTCACAACTTCTGGAGGCAAGTTGTTCCACTGATTAATTGTTCGCACTATCAGGAAATTTCTCCTTAGTTCTAAGTTGCTTCTCTCCTTGATTAGTTTCTACATATTGCTTCTTGTCCTGTCCTCAGGTGCTTTGGAGAATAGCTTGACTCCCTCTTCTTTGTGGCAGCCCCTGAGATACTGGAACATGGCTATCATGTCACCCCTGATCCTTTTTTTAATCAAACTAGACATACCCAGTTCCTGCAACTGTTCTTCGTATGTTTTAGCCTCCAGTCCCCTAATCATTTTTGTTGCTCTTCTCTGCACTTTTTCTAGAGTCTCAACAACTTTTTAATAGTGTGGTGACCAAAACTGAATGCATCTGAGTTCAATCTCTGCCGCTTTCCTAGTTCCAAAATGGGGAGCAAACCCAGGATTTAATTTTTCTGTTTTACCTTCCTAATCATTCCAAGCGTGATTTGGACTGAACTGAAACAGAAATGGGGCTCTTTCTCTTTGCTTGACCTTAACTGCTTTGTAACAGACGGATAAAAAGATTTTACTCTTAAATGGTGACACTTCCATGCCAATTTAAGGTCTGCATTCAGTTTTATAAATGTTTGTTCCCTCCATTCTTCCTTAGAAGGCTAAGAGGACCTGGCTTAGAAAGTCCAGCCTGCAAAAATTAGAGATTTAGGATTTAACTTGTACAACCTATTTTTGGGGGGAGTTGGCACATTTCATAAACATAACAAAATCTCTATCTGCAAATATTCAACTGTGCCAAAAGATAAACCCATTTGTTTTCCTTTCCTTGTGAAAAGGGAAGTACTCTGAAGCTCTGAAAAACAAAATCAAAGCAAGGCACTGTTTGGGGAAGAACCGTAGACCAAACTGTGAACCCAAGCACCTGGCTATCTAATGTGGCAGAGTAAATTCCAAGCCAGATAATTTTATACGCTCAGGTTTTGCCTCAGCCCATCGGGCAGATGGCATTCCTCCCAAAATGGAAGGACTTTCATTTAGAATATGTAACACTTCCCTAATAATGGTACAGGTTTTCCTACCTTCCTAAACAATTTCCTGCAATTCAACTTACTCGAGATTTTCTGGCTTTCGTGCTTTTTGAAATCAGACTTCTTCCCTCTGATACATTGGCAGGTAGGTTTGGTGGAGCCAGGTTAGAAGGGCAGGCTGATCATTGCTTTTCCTGATTTTGGGGATTGTGGTCTTGAGCTAATGTAAGTATGAGGTTTTGAAACTTTTAAAGTAATATTAATCACGATGGCATAGGTTCAGAGTCTGTTAGTTATCTAGGATTGAAGCCACATTCTTTCCTGAGACCTGTGCTCTTGTTTGCTCTATGTATGCCTAATCAGATGGAACCCTGGTACATGTAAGGCTAAACCTTAAACCTGTTTTGTAATGGCTGTAGGCATTTATTGCATAATTTCTATTCACATTTGCTGGGAGATGTCGTTGCCTTAAATTAAATTCTATCTTCTTATTGTTTGTAATTGCTCTTCCAGAGCGCTTGTGTAAAAATTAAAAACGCTTTGCTCCGGGTGCTGTCTTTCTCAGATGGTGAGTTGATGAACAAAAATTTCTTGCTCAACTTGTAAGAAGTTTCTAAGGTTTCTAAATAAATAGGTGGTAATTTGAAGAGGGGGAAAAAAAAGGTTGCATTTTTGGTTATGTGTGTTTGTGCATCTCTACCAACACTGAGCTGGTTCTTTGCTACTACTCAAGAATCCATTTGGACTCCTTTCTTGGCTTGGTTTTTGTTTATCAGTTGAAAACGACGGTACTGGAAACTGACTTAAAACTGGTCCTCACACTTACGACCATTGCAGCATCCCAGAGTTCACATGAACACCATTTGCAACCTTCCATCCAGCTTCGGCAAGGAAAGTCAGGATTTGCCCCATAACCGTAGCAAAAGAAGATTGGTAAAATTGACTCACTTAACAACTGCCTTGTTTAGTATCTGACGTTCCAATCCCAATTGTTGTTGTAAACTGAGGATTTATCTGTCAACTAAATTGATTCTCACTATACTTGCCTAGAGTGCTTTAATGAATCTTTTTTTAAAAAAATTTTAAATTTTATTTGCATTTATATCGCGCCCTTCTCCGAAGACTCAGGGTGGCTTACACTATGTTAGCAATAGTCTTCATTCTATTTGTATATTTATATACAAAGTCAACTTATTGCCCCCAACAATCTGGGTCCTTATTTTACCTACCTTATAAAGGATGGAAGGCTGAGTCAACCTTGGGCCTGGTGGGACTAGAACCTGCAGTAATTGCAGGCAGCTGCTGTTAATAACAGACTGTCTTACCAGTCTGAGCCACAGAGGCCCATATCTTAAAATATCTTAAAATATTACTTAGCATATGTTCATGCTGTTTGTGAGGATTTCGGTAAGTGTGTACTCAACAAATCTGTGGTGTTAGCCTTATGAATTTGGATGCCTTTTAAATTAACAAATGGCAAAATTTTGGAGAAAATGAGAATTTCCTTTGAAGTATTTCCATATTCCTATTGCTACTTTTGGAAAAGTGCAGGAAAGATATCTCTATGACTGAATAGTCAAAGTACATGGCCTTTAGGCAGCCACCTTAGAATGTCTAAATTAAAACTGCACTACAATTCTGTATTCACAGAATTAAGAATAAAGCTCTGATCTCGACTACTTTAAAGGGACTGCCTTTTTCCTATCTGGTTGCCTTTTGCAGCTGCTGCCTGGTGGTGGGAAAAGACCCAACTGCACGAAAGAATAGTGCACAGGTCTCTTTCTATGTGTGCCCTCACGCCTTCCAAAGCGCTTTTCTGAAATCCAAGTCTAAACAATTGTGTCACCCTATTGCCTGTGGCAACTGGCAGCAATACTTCCAGATTGGGTTCAGTGTGCTAAGCCATATTGTAGTTTGTTCCAGTTTTGCTGAATGCGAATCGACGTGATTGGCAAACTATATTTTACAATTTAGCACACTTACGTCTGTGCTTTAATAACTACAGCACTATTATGCTTCCTAGCATTGGATATTAGCTTTTAATTGTGAAGATGCAGTTTCTGAAGGAAAAGGTGGGAGATGTGCAAGACCTAATGGCTATACATTAATTTTTAAAGTTAAGTTCTTGATTGTTTGAAGGCCATATTATCATCATCATTGTTTCTTAATAATTCATATCATTTGAAATCCCAGAATGACCTTGGGTTTCTGGATTCTTTGAAGTATCAGAGATTATTCTCTAGTGCATGGCTACAAATTGGATCTAATGTACATTGTAGAGAAATTTGGAGGTGCATTTTTAATCCATTTGTCTGGCAGACTCTGGTTGCACTATTAGGAGAAAGAAAGAGAAAACGTGGGATTTCCCATCAATTTTCCTCATTATGTAAAATTTTATGCCCTTCTCTTGTCTTCCATTCATTGCTTTTTAAACAACCCATTACCAGTCTTCTGATAATGTTGTTGCCCTTTGTGGTACTCTTGCAATTCCTGCTTGAAATGTAGTGAAAATGGCCTTGGCAGTTTAATTATGACCCCTTCTTTAAGGTGTGCGCCCATCTCTGTGTAAGTGTGTTTTAGCGGCTACAGCACATTAAGAGGAAGCTTCCTTCAAGCTCTAACGTATTCTCAAGGTTTTTTTACTGGGTACACACACTATCAGCACACCTGAGAGAGAAATGTTGTGATTCAGTGTATCAGTTTAGAACAGGGGTCTCCAACCTTGGTCTCTTTAAGACTTGTGGACTTCAACTCCCAGAGTTCCTCAACCAGCTTTGCTGGCTGAGGGACTCTGGGAGTTGAAGTCCACAAGTCTTAAAGGGACCAAGGTTGGAGACCCCTGCTTTAGAAGTTCATCATTTTATAGATTGGAGTCATCTTTTTAGAACCAAATCCTCTACCACTAGATTTGGCTCCAAAACAGTAGATTGCTCTTTACTTTCAATAGCTCTGCCATTCACCCACCCACCCGCCTATCCATCCATCCATCCATCCATCCATCCATCCATCCATCCATCCATCCTGGAAGCTTGGAACAGCGCCTCTTGTATAACATTGGGAAAGCTTGATATTTTTCACAGCTCGTCTTTCATCTTGCAACATGTGGAATAGTAGTGTCTAATGATCCAGAGTTATTTTGACATGCTGTCTTTGGTGTTAAATCTTCTATTTTTAATCTGTTTTTTTTTTTTGCATCAAAGCTTAAACCATTTGAATAGATGTAAGTATTAGGCATGTTTAAAATTGTGAGCTGTGTACGTGGCTCTTATGCATAGGCTTTGAAATGTAGATTTGAGATGGGGGTGGGTTTCTCCTCCGAACTGTATCTTATATGCACGTTTAAGAAGAGGTCACTCCTTGAGCGTGAGAAAAAGAAGCATTTTGAATTGCAAAAGAGTGGTCCTTGTCTTTTTGAAATGTTTTGTGAACAGCTGAACACGATAATACGCAGTGTTATGGTCAGCTACCCCCTTGTGTTTGGCAATTTCAACCTTGGAATAGCGATGTTTCCTGCTGTTAATTAAAACAGGGATGTGTGCATTGTGAGCGTCCAAAAATAATTTAACATTCCCAAACTTAAAAATGTTGAGGAGGTAGATTTAAAACTGAACAATCACTGGAAGTTTGGGAAGTTAAGGTAGTATTTTAAAAAGGATGCTTTTACAATTTCTTTTTATGACAGTACTATACAAGGATAAATAGTGTTTCATATTCGTATATAAAAGGAGGAACTGGTTTCTTAGGCACAAGACTATTATCTGTTATTAAACTCTCCATCAAACTGATGAATTAATTTCTAATTCCTGAATGTGTATATTATATTGTTTTAAGACTCTTATATAGTGGTAACTCAGCCTGTAAAGAAGGTTAGACTTAAGTGCTTATAACTGGCCCCAATTTGTTCAATGAATTCCATGACCTGTGCTTAGATCATATTCATGTCTCACAATTCCTCTTTTATTTCTTGAGAATTACCATTCGGATATCAGAAAAACAGGTGTCCTGTTTTTTTTTTTTTTATGAAGGCTGCCTTGTTTTAAGAAGAAAAATTCACCCCAGCCAAGTTTATAAAGTCATTTTATAGCTTAAATTTAGTTTTAAATGGGTTTTTTATTCTTATTTTAGTTTTTATGCCATATATTGAATAAGTTTTTTATACTGTTCTTAATCTGTATTATATGCATTTTATTGGCTGTGAACCGCCCTGAGTCCTTCGGGAGAAGGGTGGTATACAAATTGAATAAATAAATAAATAAATAAATTTACATGATTTATTGTTTGTGTTTTGTTGGTAATTATAATGCGTTATAGGAGCTTATGTTTGTTATGGATAAAAACTGGAAATTTGGATAATATCTAAGGAAAATCAAACTATCGGAGCATTAGTCTACAACCAGGGGTCTCCAGCCTTGGCAACTTTAAGATTTGTGGTCTTCAACTCCCAGAATTCCTCAGCTAGGAGGCTGAGGAATTCTGGGAGTTGAAGACCACAAGTCGTAAAGTTGCCAAGGTTGGAGACATCTGATCTATGACTATGGGATTCCAGATAACTTTTATCCTATTGTAGTTAGGGATGATTGCTAATTGGAATCTAGAATGAGTAAAAAAAAAACCCACATCATACCTAAATTACATTCAGTTGCATCAGCCACTAATTTAGCCACTTATATCGGTGAAGGGATGCTTCTGACCATTTTCCCCTCCCTGTTTATAAGCCTGCACAGGAAGCTTTTTAGCACTGATTCCTGACATTCCCCATAAATTAACCTGCATGCTTTGGAACGAGAAGCCTTGAGCATTTCATACAGAATCAATACATGCATTTGTGTATAAATGTACGCTCTTAAAACGACCAGGAATTTAAGGGGCTGGGGAGGAAATGCTGAAATGGCCTTCTTCCTTTATAGATTTTATGATTTGAATCTGAAAAACGAGTGTCGTACTGTAAAAGGCATGAGGAAACCTTTGTGACAACTGACATAATCGTATAAGCGACTTATCAAGTGAGCCTTAAAAGCTTTATATATGAGTAATGTATCCAAGGCATTTATTGAAATGGAAATACTGTCAATCACAGAGAGCAGGGGTGTCAAACTCGATTTCATTGAGGGCCGCATCAGGGTTGTGTTTGACTTGGGGGTGGGGGAATGGGGTGGGTGTGGCCAGGGTGGGCATGGCCAGCTTGATGTCACTCATGTCGGGAGGGCGCTTGTGCTGTCCCGAGTACTCTGCCAGTGAAAACAGGCTTCCGAGCTCTGTTTCCAGCTGCAGCAGCCACCTGCAACCCTTGTGTGGCCCTCCTGAACTCCGATTTTCCCTGGCAGAGGCACTGCGGGCCAGTCCCTTGCTGTTTCCAGGGTGGTCCCGCGAGCCAGATCTAAACACCCCGCGGGCCGGATTGGGTCTTGAGTTCGACACCCCTGACATAGAGCATCCCAGCCCCTACAGCTGATATTTTGTACAAGCAGATTTTACTGTTCAATTTAAAATGGCATTTCTATTTATTTTTATCTATTCCAATCTGCAACTACAGTATAATTCTCACTATAATACCAGTTGCTCCAGCTAGTGAGAGTGTCAGGCCAGCCTTTTCTGAGCTCAGAAACAAAACAGCACCAGGCCTGTTTAATACTTGGCGGAGAGACTGCTGTAGAAGTGTTATATAAGGCTAAATATTCTGGGGTGAACCAGAAAAGCTTTTGAAAGAAGGTAATAGCAAGAAAAACTGAATGAAATAGCCATGGCTTTGCTTGGAGTTGAGAGAGAATTGAAGACAGCCTTATCTTCTAAAACAGGGGTCCCCAAACTGTGGGCCACCGCCCACTACCAGGCTGTGGCCTGTTGGCCACCAGGCCACGTGAGAGTGGCTGGGCAGTGCATATTTGTGTGTGTGTGTGTGTGCGCGCGCAATTCCTCACTCACACTAGTGACTGCGAACATCTTATGGGCGCTAGTGTCGCAGCGAGCATCACGTGGATGCTCACAACTCTGTTTGCATCACCCTTGCAGTCCTGTTCACTCGTGCACATGTGTATGTAAAGGCGCCTGCCTCTCCCCTTCCTCCGGGCCACCAATCCAGAAAGGTTGGGGAACTCTGTTCTAAAAATGATCGTTTAGCCGGTATTAGAAAACGAGACAAGAAATCTGGGGTAAACTTTGATGAATCGATATCTAGAATCAAGCAGCAATTTAGTATTCTCAGGTTTATGAATAAGAAAAGTGCAGTTGCTCATTGAAGAAGAACACTGCTATTTGTCTTGCTAACAAGACATTGTCTCTGTTTTAGAACAAAAATATTAAGGGCTTCAATGCAGTGAAATGATCCTGGCTGGAGTTTTTCTAAGATTTTCAAACATCGAGTGTATACTTATTTCCAAGGATATTTGACATTTAATGGTATTTTAGTTTTATACATACCGGTAATAGGTAAGACATCCTAGATCAGATTCTAGCAAATCGTTGAAAAAGAACAGAGGCTGAATTCTCTCTCCCTTACTTTCAAGTACTACAGTTTATGAATAGTGTCGAGTGACTAGTGGTATTTTCAGTCAGGCTGGGAGCTTCATCCAAACAGATTTATTCAGGCATTTATTCGACACTAATAATTTATTGAACTTGTGCGCTACGCTACTGTCAACCAATTCCAGGTGGCTCCCAACAATAAAAAAAAATTGCAACCAAATTAAAAAGAAATTAAAGATAAAACATTGGGAGGGCTCATTCTCCTTCATCCACCCAAAATCCTGGGTGAAGAAATTTCCATTGAAAAAATGTTGTGACTAAAGTATCCTGATTTAGGGTTATTGCCGGGTACAATAATCCTGTTTAGTTTTAGTTAAGCCCTTCCCTTGAAGCTGTGCGAGATACAGATCCCCCTTTCTGCTTATATAAAGTATCTCACACTGTGTAAACAGTACAAAAAAAGTTTGATTATTTGATTTCTTTCCCGGATTGCTGGGTTGTAAACTTTCAAGAAAAATATTCCACTGGTTAATTTGCCTGAATCTGTGATGTTTTCCAAGCCCAAGATACTTATTCCCAAGGGTAGTGTGGGGAAAGGATTATACAAACAGCGAGATGGATATTCCTAGAAGCTGTTTGAACATCTTCCTCCCAATGGAGAATGAGGATTTAAGTCCCAGAGCTTCACTAGGGGATATAAATCCTTGGGAGAGCCTCTTGGTCGGAATGGCGGAACACAAGTTTGCTAATGAATCTCCTCTGATTCTTCCTTATTTCCTTGAGCGTCCATTGTATTATTTTGCCTTACAAATGAAATATCAACTTCCTAATCCGCTGTGCATGTAGTGCTCAGTGGCTAAAATGCTGAGCTTGTCGATTGAATGATTGGCAGTTCAGCGGTTCGAATCTCTAGTGCCGCCTAATGGGGTGAGCTCCCGTTACTTGTCCCAGCTTCTGCCAGCCTAGCAGTTTGAAAGCACGTAAAAATGCAAATAGAAAAATAGGGACCATCTTTGGCGGGAAGGTAACCTTTGGCATTGAGTCATGCCGGCCACATGACCACGGAGATGTCTTCAGACAGCACTGGCTCTTCGGCTTAGAAATGAAGATGAACACTGCCCCCTAGAGTCGGGAACGACTAGCAAATATGTGTGAGGGGAACCTTCACCTTTAATCCTCTGTGCATTACCATCTTGTTTGCTGTAGATATCACTATTAAAAAATGTATATTGGTTTCTCATTAATTCATATTTTAAGGCATCCTTCCTTAATTTGGAGTCCTTCAGGCATTTTGAGTGTCAGTTTCCAGACTTTGAAGCCAGCGTGAGTTGCAATAGGAATTCTGGGTGTTGAAGTATCGATCATATCTACGGCCACCAGTCTGGAACAAAGCTGAAAATCTTCATATGAATTAAAATTAATTTGTTGTATATAAATGTCTATGTGTTATTGTCTGGCATGAATAAGTGCAGCAAATTGATTATCTTTCATCTCCCATAGCTTGATCTGATAGGTGATAAGACATAAATTTGACAAACTGAAATGGAGAAAATTCTAGTTCCAGTTATTTGTGAAATAACCTTTTCTTTATTTTCTATTATGTTATTCTTTTTTCCTCTTAAATGTAATTTTTTTGATTAATTTAAGTCAAAGTTTGTGTATACTAAATGCCCATATTATGATTCTCTAAATGTGTTGTAACTCCTTCGTTGGTTTTTATTATATTGATTCATTCTGCTGTCTGGTCTGCTTGGTTTTTCTGTGTTGAAGCTAACGTCCTATTAAAATTCAGATTATGCACAGATTCCTTTCATATTACAATGCCCATTTAGTGCAGACTGGAGTACAAGTTATAGTGGATAATATTCGTGAAACAGCTCTTCAGTTGGCTTGGAATCTGTTTGAAATTCAAAGATGGTTTTTTTTGCATTATTTGGGTAGCAATAACTCAAAGCCATCTAAACTTCTGATGCCTGTGTCAGTAACCATTGTCATAATTAGCAGGTTCTTTATTCTTGTGTATTGTTGACTCATGAAGGGTCAGTGGTGCCCTCTGAGCTTGCTTGTTTTCTTGCAGACGTTTCATTACCCAAACTAGGTAACATCATCAGTGCTACTGTAGAAAGGAGTGCAGTTTATATTCTGGCGACTTGCCTGTCAGTGTTGGTGGTGGTGGGGGGATCGTCCTAGAGATTCTTGGGTTGGGCTGTTTGTTGTTGGCTTCTTTGGCAGTTTCTTGATTGGGGTATTTGTTTCCTTGGTGGTTGGTGTGAATTTAACCTTGGAATTCATCTGTGCTGATTATTGGTGGAGAGGAGTCTTTTTGTTCCTTTGGATTATTCTTGACCAGGGATGTCAAACTCGCGGCCCGGATGTGTCATGTGTTGGCCACGCCCACCCCCGTTTTAGCAAAGGGGGAAAATGTGATACGTCACGTCACGACGTGTTGTCGCGAGTCTGACATCTCTGTTCTTGACTCACCAGCCTCTTCTTGTTTCTGATGTTCCAGAAATGTTAGAAAGAACTTTAGAATTATGGTATTCAGTATTCTGCTTGTATTATTTGATATTGTTCTGCAGAATTCTCTGTTCAGGATAAGATGGTTTGTAGTTTTTAGTCCAAGTAACTCTTATTCTCTGGAATAGAATCTTCTCTTCATGATAGTGTTAAAACCAGTGGTGAGTTCCTAGTCATTAAATACATCCTACCTGCCAGAAATGTAACACATTGTCGTAGTGTCATTATGAAGAATGATATTAAAATGCACAAGGGAGGATGAGAAATATTTCTAAGCTATCCAAAGGCTGGAATATGGCAGCTGCTCTTAATTTAGGGCAATGCAGAAACTATTTATCTTTTACTCTTTCTTCAGTGAAGCAAAAAAAGCACAATGACTCTGAGAAGCCAGCATTTTAAGAATGTTGTGTCATAAAATGCAGTGAACCGGTAGTTATCTAAATCTGTGTCAGCAAGATTCCTTATGGATTCCAGTCTCGGGTGCTGTGAGTGTATATTGGAATATATTTTAGATTGACACTCAAAATAATGTGTAATATATGTTTCTTATCTTGTTCCTTTTTATCAAGATTTTGTTCTGTGGTGGGGAGAGAATGAGTGGAAAGACAAATATTCAATTCTAGAATTACTATAAATACCTTCTTGGCTTATGCAAAAATCTATTTTCAATGTTGATATAACAATAGGTATCAGTAGAGTTTACTCTTGTAGTTGCTCTTGTTTGTATTTCCAGGAGATGTTGGTTTATTAACCTAAACCTGATGTAGTCCTTCCGGCAAATTCTGCAGGCTTTTTTTTTTTGAGGTGAACAAGAGGTTTTTGGAGCATGAGTTGCTAATGGAACAGATGGGTATTTTCTACTATCGTGAGCAACCTTGAACAGCTGTTAAAGGCATTAAGATTGTTCTGCACTGCTAACAAAGTATGAAATGCATATTTGCTCCTAATATACTTTTCAATAACGGCATAATGAATCTTATCCAATTTTAAACTCATCAGCCTTTTGTTTCCATGAATTTCTTTTTGAATCAGCGTGTATTCTAGAGTTTTACAATATTATTCTCTGTGTGATCTGCAGTTTTTGAAACTGTTATTGGTGATGCTGTTCAGTGTTTATATGCTAATCTTACATTTCATGTTTAATAAAGATATAACAAATGACAAATTTGAGTGTCCTAATATTTCTAAAGAATGTTGACTAGAGAAATCTGGTCTAACACAAATGAAACAAACACTGAACAAATGCTGAACCAGGTTGCCTGTGGTCGATTATTTTTTATTTATTGCAGATTTTTTTTTTGTAAGCTGCCTAGAGTCATTGTTCAAGTTGAGTGCCCATATGCATTGTTTAAATAAGACAAAAGTAAATTAAAACGTGTATTAACATGGTAAGCTCCAGTAACCTCCTACTGATGATAGGAGAGAAGGAAGATAATTTTCTGAGCTAGCAATCATTGTCTTTAACCTCTGAAACTTGAATGCTGTAGGGAAACAAATTTTGAACATTAAGGAACAAAGATGCTTGTAATATACAAAGCTCTTGTTTTCCTTGAAGACTGCCTCATGGAGATTTATGCAAGTTAGCAGTGAAGAGGCAAAATTAATGACGGTATAATATTTTTTCAAATACGCTGAAGAAATAGGTTGAGAGTATAATAAGCTTTTTCGCTGTGTGCAGCATTTCATGCTTTTATGATATACTTGCATTTTTATTGTAGCTAAACCACTTATGTTGATTGGATAGTATATAAACTTTTATAAAAAAAAATATATTTTTAAAAAAAAAGATCTGACCAATTTGGGCTTTTTTCCTAGCATCCTGTCTCAGATTCTCACCTATATGGAACTATTTATAGCTACTCAGGTAGACCAATTTAAATGTTAATATGTTTGGATTAATTCGCATATGCCATGGAATAATTCGCATATGCTTTGCATTAATTCGCATATGCTGTGGTCAGGCTTGGTGGCTGAGAAGTTGTCTTTAGTTTGAAAAGGAATTGTAAGGTTTAGATGAAAGTAAACATTCATTATATGAGAGTATTTCGGTGGTGATTGAATTTAGAAAAGATGGTTTAAAAAGGGATAAAAAGAGAAATGCCTGGGAGAGGAGGGTTTTTAAGGAGGACAATGAGATATATTCAGTGGAAGATTCAAATGACGTATCATGCTGAAGTAGAAATTCTCAAGAGTGTTTGTGTTATACATGAGAGGCTTTTGAATTGCCATCTGCGTTCTTAAGAGCGTTAAACAATCTATCTTAGTTTTCTTTTAAATTCACCATTTTACATGAGGGTACTTTAAAAAAATAGAAAAATGAATTGCAGGTTAGTGTTCAGCCTAGCAAAATGTATGCGATGGAATGAACAATGACTTAATTTTGATTATATCCATGACTTGAAAAGCAAATATCATACATTGCAAATTTATGTAAAGTGTTACCCGACCAAATCATTAGTGAGCTTGTGGGTTGATAATTACTTCCCTGTAATAGAAGAAAACTACATCAACCGTAGTATTTGATAATTGTGCCACATAAATCTGATGCATTATGAATCAATACATCATAAATTATACCACATTATATATATAAAATATGTCTTTAAATCAGATTTGATTCTTGGTGAATGCCTAAGTAGAATGATCCAGTTTTCTTACCACATCATGGAAGTGCTTTCATCATTTACAATGTGGAAACTACTAAAGAGTGTTGTTGGCTTTGTAGTAACTCCCAGGCAAATTTTGATTCCTATTTCTTTCTTGATAATATTCTTGTGCTGATTACTTCTTTCAGTATCTTTAGGAGTGAACTCTACAAATGTTTGTGTAAGGAAAATAGTTGGGATAAATTATGGTTGGACTATCGGGACCCAGTTCCCATTTTCATTTGCTGGGCTCAATGTTTAGCAGAGCAGACATATGCAAGCAGAACCAATTCTGTTAAACATGTCTGAAGATCAGTGTTTAAGGTTAAAAAAGGGACATGGAAGATTGGTGGAATGTAGTCTGGATTCCCAGGAAGGAAGGGCTGCATTCCAGAGAACTAAGAAACAGCAAAATTTAGATAGTTTGGTTGGGAGAAAGAGAGTCAAAGTAGCTCCTCCCTAAAACTTCTTAGAATATATTTCTCATATATTAGTTGTTTATTTTGTAAGATTTCTGTCTGTAGGTGAGGAACAATAAAGGAAACTGCTTAGAAGTAACTGCGTGTTTTTCTCAGTTTTGGGGACCTGACAGGAAGGGATATTAAGAAAGTCAACATGTTTCAGTAGAAAGTGTACATTTCTGAATTTTTTGTCCTTATGATGGAGAAAATGAGGAGAAATAAGAAGTTGAAAGCCAGCAGAAGGAACAGGAACAGTGTTTTTAGGCGTCTTCTACTTCACAAGTAGAAGGAAAAACCTTGACTGCTTTAAAGAGTTGCTGATAAGTGCCTTATGGGTGCTCAGAACTACAACTCCGCATAGTTCTAATTAGTACTCTATCTGTTTTAAACTTTCTTAAATAATTTATTTGTTAAGCTTTTTGCGAAGAATTCTTGAATCTTTCAATCCTTAAGGTCTCTATTGTAGTAATCCAGAAAAAAAAAGTGAAACTCACCAATAGGAATTTTATCTTTGCTGCATAGGGAATCTCTCTTTATCTGTAGATTAATTGCTTCCAAAAGTGGTTAGGAAATGAGGATGGCTAGACATTTTATCTATATAGGCTTTTGTGCTGGCTGGTCTAACGGAAGAAAGTTGTGACTCTTAGCTGCTTGGCCCCTAAGCCAACTTCCATTTTTGCAGTTAACTCATGAGGAGCAACCATACAGAGTACAAGTTAATTGTCTCACAATCTTCTCTTTGATCCAAAGAGATTTCACTGGCCAACAACTGCCCTCCAGTGGGCATTATCTGCTGTAATGTCTCTCAACACCTATCGAGATATCGGTCTGTCATAATCCTCACTGAAAGCTGTATTTCTATTTTTTTTCTAAATTAAACATCCAGGAATATATTTAAGCATTCGCTTATGGCTTTAAACTAGCCAGTTTTTCTTTTTCAGTGAGTGGGTTTGTATGTTAAATTGGAAGTTGAACAAATTAGTGTTAATTATGATCAAAGTGAAGCCTAAAGTAGGTCACATATCTTTCCAGATGAAACACACTGAAGCATGATTTTTTTTCTTGCTTGCTTAGGTTTGAAATATTATTTATATGAAGATTTAGCTAACACATTTCAAAGGGCAGTCTCATCATCAAAATGTAGCCCTTTGATTTGTAGTGACCTTGGCCTTTGTATGTCCTGGAAGGGTTTTTTTCGCCTTTAAAAAGTTAAAGTTTATTTTGAATTGTGAAGCAGCTCTGCATTCTACATGTTAATAGCTACCCACTTGTGTGTGTATGTGCGTGTGCGCACACACACATGCATGCTCAGACATGCACACCATCCTGTAAATGACCTTCTTATGTGGAAAATTTATATACCAGGTTTTTTTTTTGCAAGAAAGTTCTTATTTTTTCCCTAAGAACTGTAATGAAAGAAAAATGAGTGGCATTTCTATTTCTATTTTTATAAATAGAAGAGCAAATAATATGCTTATTGTTGCAGAATCCAGAAGAAAAAAAATGGATTGGGGAACACTAAAAACAAACTTGTAAACTATAGGATTTGTCATCTTCTGAAATGATCTGCAGTTCAACATTTTATTGGAGATATTAAAGCAAATAGGAAACTGCTGCCTTGAAGAGGAGGTCTGCTTTAAAAGAGTGGGATAGAATTTTTTATTTAAACGAATAGAAAATAAAAACAGTTGTGAATAGAAACAGCAAATTCCCTTGTTTTGTTTGAGTGAAGATGCAATGAAGAGAAATACATGCACATTAAACCTAGCAGTAAAGTTTTTCTATCCTGAATCAAATCTCCCATTGGTTTTATACATTCAACAAAGACAGCTTTAGCTGTTTTAGACATACTCTTTATATACCACACAAGGAAGACAGATATATTCTACTCAAAGATTTTTCTCCGGATGCTGCAGAAATTGATACAGTGAAATTTAGCATTATTAAATAAAAAAATTGGAAGAATCTTCAGCTTCTTGGATGAGATGCGAAACGTCTTCGAAGAAAAACCAGAAAGTCCAGTTGCCTCTTGAAAAAGCACCTTTGGGACAACCATGACCTAGATGACTGAGAATCTCCATAAATATTTTAAATAATACATATTGACTCCATTTCCCACTATTGGACTCTTCACTGGCCTTCTCCAGAGTCACACCTATTCCTAAGAGGGGTTCTTGAAGTTCAAGTTCCATTGGCTTGTGTGTCCCACAGAAGTCTATTGGGTTTTCACAGCTTCCTCTTGGGGACCCATTTAGCTTCATAGATAATTAAGGGAGAGTATATAAGGCAACCATAATCCAGCTTCCTTGCTTTCTGAAAGGGGCCTAAAAATGGTCTTTGCCACTAAGGCCATAGCCTACAGATTAAAAAAAAAAATTAAACACTAAAGTAATTGCAATTTCAGAGGAGAATTTCTGGAGGCAAGTCATTCCACTGATTAATTGTTCTAACGGCAAGGAAATTTCGCCTTAGTTCTAGAATAGAAAATAGAATAGAATAGAATAGAGGAGAAGGGGAAGGGGAAGGAGGAGGAGGAGGAGGAGGAGGAGGAGGAGGAGGAGGGTTGGAAGGGACCTTGGAGGGTTAGAGTTAGAGGTCTTCTAGTCCAACCCCCTGCTATGGCAGGAAACCTTATACCATTTCAGACAAATAATTGTCCAATCTGTTCTTAAAAACTTCCAGTGTAAGAGCATTTACAGCTTCTGAAGGCAAGTTGTTCTACAGATTAATTGTTCTCACTGTCCGGAAATTTCTCCTTAATTCTAGGTTGCCTCTCTCCTTGATTAGTTTCCACCCATACAATACGAGTACATCATATTGATTCAGTGAATGATTTCATTACTGCCCAGTTGTTACCAATTCCCAGTTTTAAGCAATAGTAAAAACAGCTTTGTTCATGTACAAGAGAGCCAGTGAGCTCATTTAAATGAAATGCATTGTTTTAAATGTAAGAAAGGAGGATTAAATGAATACCCAGGTTTTTTCCCCCAAAACAGAATCAGCAGTTGCACTGTGCTCTATTACTGTTGCTTGTTCTTTTCCTTATTCTTCTTCCAACACATTTTATAAATAACTCGCACATAACTTTTTACAGTACTATCTTGTAGGAGCTGTAATTTTCATTATACTCTGTTGTGTTATTTCATTTCTTAAAAACTAGTCCCTTATGAATTGGTACATCGTCTAAAATAAATAATTTCATTAATGACTCAAAAGTCTAGTTGAGTGATAATAGGAAGGGATCGAAAGTGGTACTCTTGATCTCTTCCTATTATAATAACAGTAATAGAATAAGTGTACACCGCCCAGAGTTATTTGTGAGATGGATGGCTATAGAAATTTGAGTAGTAATTAACAATAATTTCAGTCCATGCATTTGGAATATTATTTTATGTATGTAAATCATCCTTTTTTAATGGCCCCATAATCCCTTGCAGGGTGGAATCTGGGCAATTGAATGAAGCTGAGTGTTTACTGGCCGGATGCCCTTCCTGTCACCAATGCAGAGCTGTGTTCAGCAGATATATTCCCAATGTGCCCAGAGAGAGAAATATCTGTCTCTACTCAGGATCGAACTCACAGCCTCCTGATTGTGAGGCGAGAGCTGCACCTCTAGGCCACTGTCCAACTTATTTTATGTATGTAAATAGAGTCTACTATAATTAAAAACAAAAAAAAAACACTTCTGGTTCAGTAGCATAATACAACCCCTCCTACAACATTGCAATGGTTTAGTTATGAAGTGTTTATCTGAGCCAGTTTTGCGTTTCAGATGAAAAGTATGCTTTTTCAGTAAATAATATTTTTTATGGGGCATGCTTTATTTTGGAAATAGATAAGCTTTAGAATGATTTTGCAAATATTAAAGGGGTGGGGTGGGGTGAATTGTATTAAACTATTTGTGTGTAGAGGATTTAAAAGTTCTAATCCCTGGCAGTCTAGTTGAAAAGGCAGAAGGCTCTTTGCTAAAGGGAGAGTAGATAGCACTCTTCGTAAAATGCATAATTAATTTAGTGATACAGTATTTATTTGTTCTGAACCTATCGCCAGTCACTTTAATTGGATGACCCTGAGGCCCAGGTTTATGGCAGAGGATAGGGAAAAAAATCCAGTGTAGGTAAAGGAATGGAAGGACTGTTCGTAGTTTCAAATATATCTGCACAATAACTTTTTATTAAGGCATTGTGATATTTGCAGTTAAAGTTTCAATCTCAGTGTTTATAACCCTCCATATCATGGAATTTATATTTAAAAATATTGCTGCATTATATTGTCAGTTTCAGTTAATATATTCACAGGATAGTAGGACTGTAGCCCTGTTAGATTGAAATTGCATTTATGTGAACTTGAAATATCTTCTCATGATGTGTTCAAGTTACAGGTACAGTACTTTGATTCTAATTTGCCATTATGGTTGGAGAGGTTTGGTTAGGGAGAGTATGCTGATGTAAAGTCCATAACCCACCAAATGTACACCCCTTCTCCCAATTCTAGAGACCTTCTTGCAGGTTGGCTGCTTATCTGTATTAAACTTCAACTATTGGACTTGACTTCCTTGAAATAATTTCTGAGAAAGAAATTGTATGTCTTGCATAAAAGGCAAAGATAAAGGTTCCCCTTGCACATACGTCTAGTCGTTGCTGACTCTAGGGGGTGGTGCTCATCTCTGTTTCAAAGCCAAAGAGCCAGCACTGTCCGAAGACGTCTCCATGGTCATGTGGCCGGCATGACTCAACGCCAAGGGTGCATGGAACGCTGTTACTTTCCCACCAAAGGTGGTCCCTATTTTTCTACTTGCATTTTTTTTCGTGCTTTCGAACTGCTAGGTTGGCAGAAGCTGGGACAAGTCACGGGATCTCACCCCATTATGCTGCACTAGGGATTCGAGCCGCTGAACTGCCAACCTTTCGATTGACAAGCTCAGCATCTTAGCCACTGAGCCACCGTGTCCCTATATCTTGTATATCCTGGCCTAAACCTTCAAGAGTATAGAAGACATAATAACCAAATAGGATTGCCATTTCAAGATGAAACATAGCTGGTTAGATCAAATAATGTCAGTAGAAAGGGATAACTAGAAAAATGAAAAATGTCCATCCTAGTTCAGTTCTGTTTCAGTTGTGTTTTTGTAAGCTGTTGAAAGACGGCAAGGGGGTGGATAGCATATTCACCTTCTAAATCACTGGTGAAATCCATTTTTTTTACTACCGGTTCTGTGGGCGTGGCTTGGTGGGTGAGGTGTGGCTTAGGCATGGCTTGGTGGGCGTGGCAGGGGAAGGATACTGCAAATTCTCCATCCCAGCCCACTCCAGGGGAAGGATACTGCAAAATCCCCATTCCCTCCCCACTCCTGGGGGAAGGATATTGCAAAATCTCCATTCCCACTTCACTCGGGGGCCAGCCAGAGGTGGTATTTGCCGCTTCTCCAAACTACTCAAAATTTCCGCTACCAGTTCTCCAGAACCTGTCAGAACCTGCTGGATTTCACCCCTGTTCTAAATGTAGAAATTTTATCTTGGATTGCACATACCTTAAAGATGTGTATTTCTAAAATATTGCATATTTCTGGCTTTTTAAAATGACTGAAAATATTACAGGCTTCCTTTTTGTGAGTTTATATGAGTCTATATATATTTAAACTAGGCATGGAGCCTGCTTTCTCTAGCCTTGCTAATAAAATCTGATTATCCAACTACTATTTTGATTAACAAAAAGTCTTGCGGTGATAAATTTACTCCTACCCCATGGTGTACTGGCAAAATCAGCATTTCATTAAACACACTGCTTATGATTTAGTTGCACACAGTGATGTTAATTCTGCAGATGTGGTAAAATCTGATCTCCTGAGCTCGTTTCTGTGAAGCTGAGAGTTTTTGTATTTTTATTTTCTGAACGCTTATTTATTGGAGCTCAGAACTCCCCAACCTCGAGCACTAGCCCACTGGGTTTTGTGTATCTAGGTGGAGGGCAAGAAAATTCATTAAATTGTTTGGTAATGATGTATAGCAGGGAGTAGTTGGAGTGATGCGGAGCTAGAGTGGTGCGGTGGCCTAGAGGTGGAGCTCTTGCCTCCACAATCAGCAGGCTGTGAGTTTGATCCTAGGTAGAGGCAGATATTTCTCTCTCTGGGCACGATGAGAATATATCTGCTGAATATAACTCCGCATTGGTGACAGGAAGGGCATCCGGCCAGTAAACACTCAGCTCCATTCAGTTGCCCAGATTCCACCCCGCAAGGGATTATGGGGCCGTTAAATGAAGATGATGATGATGATAGTAGACAGTAGTTGTCATAGCTAGTTGTTGCTTTTAACTGTTGACTCTTCCTATTCATAGGCTACATGAGCCAAGAAAAAGCAAAGACACTTGTTTTCAAGCTAGTGGGAAGACCTGTTGGCTTTTGTCATATGTAAAGTAACCTTTATATAAGAGTGTGTGCGTGTGTGTGATTTACACTATAACCCACATTGTGACTTAATTTCAATTTTACTTTAGAAAGCTGCCTGATTCTACAACAACTATGAGTGGCGTGCAGTAAAACTATTAGGTAGTAGAATAGAATAGAATATTTTAATTTGTATACCGCCCTTCTCCCGAAGGACTCAGGGCGGTGAACAGGCAGATAAAATACAAACATACACAATAGTAAAAACAACCCTTTAAAAACTGATTTAAATTTGCCCAAATATTAAAATAACATACACCCCCATAAAATTACAAAAATTTAAATTTTAAAAACCCATCAAAAGTCAATTAAAATTTAAAGATAAAAAATCAAGCTAGTCCAGCCATACGAAATAAATAGGTTTTAAGTTCGCGGCGAAAGGTCCTAAGGTCAGGTAGTTGTCGAAGTCCGAGGGGAAGTTCGTTCCACAGGGTCGGAGCCCCCACAGAGAAGGCCCTCCCCCTGGGGGCCGCCACTCGACACTGTTTGGCTGACGGCACCCTGAGGAGTCCCTCTATGTGGGAGTGCACCGGGCGATGGGAGATCGAGGATGGCAGTAGACGGTCCCGTAAATAACCCAGTCCTAAGCCATGGAGCGCTTTAAAGGTGGTAACCAATACCTTGAAGCGCACCCGGAAAACAACAGGTAGCCAGTGCAGTCTGCGCAGGATAGTACCAACAGCCATTAAAAGACAATCAAACGTGGATCTACTACCCACTTTCACTCAAGGCTTTCACTTTCACCTAGGTTTTCACAGCTCTTTTGAACATGACCTGTGGAGGCCTGAGCGCTCTGCCGGTGAAAAAGGGCTCATGAGCTCCGTTTTTTTATTTTTATTTATTTTATTTTATTTATTTATTTTGTCACAACAGTATATATAAGCATAAGCATGAAAGTAACTATATAATATATAAGCATATATATAAGCATAAGTATGTAATAACTATATTAATTGGATATAATGAAAGGAAACAATAGGACAGGAATGGTAGGCACGTTTGTGCTCTTATGCACGCCCCTTACAGACCTCTTAGGAATGGGGTGAGGTCAATAGTAGACAGTTTTTGGTTAAAGCTTTGGGGATTTTGAGAAGAGACTACAGAGTCAGGTAGTGTGTTCCTAGTGTTAATAACTCTATTGCAGAAGTCGTATTTTCTGCAATCAAGATTGAAGCGGTTAACATTAAGTTTAAATCTATTGTTTGCTCTTGTATTGTTGTGATTGAAGCTGAAGTAGTCTTTAACAGGAAGGACATTGCAATAGATGATTCTATGAGTTAAACACAGGTCCTGTCGAAGGTAGCAGAGTTCTAAAAGTTTTCTAAACCCAAGATTTCAAGTCTGGTGGCTTAAGGTATTTTGTTGGATTCAAAGGAGTGGAGAACTCTTCTTGTAAAATAATTCTGGACACGTTCAATTGTATTGATGTCTGAAATGTGGTATGGGTTCCAGACAGGCGAGCTGTATTCAAGAATTGGTCTAGCAAATGTTTTATAAGCTCTGGTTAGTAGTGTAGTGTTTCTGGAGAAGAAGCTACGTAAGATTAAAAGCGAGCTTAAAACATATCTATTTAACTGCGCAGGACTGAGTTAGATTTTAGTTTGTGGTTTTTATCTTGGGTTTTAATTTTAATTTTTATATTTTTAATTAAGGCTTTTGAATAAGTTTTTTAATTGTTTTTAGAATTGTATTTATTGTATTTTTTGTTTTTTAAATGCCTGTAAACCGCCCTGAGTCCTTTGGGAGATAGGGCGGTATATAAATATAAACAATAAAAATACAATAAATAAAAAGATTAGGTTTACAACTCTTAAAGCCTTTTTTGCGACGTAGTTGCAGTGGGCTTTGGCACTTAGATCATTGGATATGAAAACTCCAAGGTCTTTGACAGGGTGGGGGTCATCTGTAAGGTAATGTCCATCGAGTTTGTATTTAGTGTTTGGATTCTTTTTTCCAATGTGTAAGACAGAGCATTTGCTGGTTGAGATTTTTGGTTGTGATCGCCTCCTGCAACCCTCTGCCAGTGAAAACGGAGCTCTGTGGTCCTTTGCTGTTTCCAGAGCGGCCCAGTGGGCCAGGTCTAAGCACCCCATGGGCCAGATCTGGCCCCAGGGCCTTGAGTTTGACACCCCTGCCCTATAAGATGCCAACTGCCTGATTGTAGAGGCTGGGCAGAAGCCATGGAAGACGAGTGTTCCTATAGATATCCCCTCAGATTTAATGTGATTTGTGAACTGAGTTTATGCACCACCGTTTTTGAGAAGGCAGGAATAGAATTTGAATGAATGGTAGCATACAAGCTCTTCAGAATCATAGCATGCTGGTTCTTAGAATCAAGAGATCTCTATAAGTAAACATTTCTCTCAAATCCATTTGATGTGCTTTCCGAATGTTCTATGTTCTTACAGTCTTAAAGTACTTCATACTTTTCAATCATAATTTAGGATTGCTGCTGTATAGCTAATACTGCTTTGTCCTATGAGAAAAGCATATTTTTAAAAGCCATTTTCTTTGTGTCGTATGATGGACTCTGTAGTCTGTGCCAATCATTCATGGAATTGCTCTCATTTGTTGTTTACTTTCACTTATTAAAATTTTGCTATGTTTAAATGCCAGGGACGTGGTGGCTCAGTGGCTAAGACACTGATCTTATCGATCGACAGGTCGGCAGTTCAGCGGTTCGAATCCCTAGTGCCACGTGAGCTCCTGTTACTTTTCCCAGCTTCTGCCAACCTAGCAGTTCGAAAGCAGGTAAAAAAGGCAAGTAGAAAAAATAGGGACCACCTTTGGTGGGAAGGTAACAGCGTTCTGTGTGCCTTTGGCGTTTAGTCATGCCGGCCACATGACCACGGAGACGTCTTCGGACAGCCTGGCTCTTTGGCTTTGAAACGGAGATGAGCACCGCCCCCTAGAGTCAGGAACGATTAGCCCATATATGTGATGGGAATTTTACCTTTCCCTCCCCCCCCCACAAGAAAGAAGGGGAAATTCATTTGTTATTTCTTAAACATATTTAATTCTTGAATATAAAATTGGTTTTTCAAAAGATTTGGCTTAGGAAAACTAAAACGATAAACACAATTTCGGAGACAACTGCCTGCGGGCCATGCGTTGCTTTGAAGTCCACCTGGGGCTGCAGCATTTGTAGATTCATCAATTAAAGTCCGCAATCCCAAGTTTTATACACTGCAGCAAATTTGAAAAGTGACATAAACAAAAAAAGAAAAAAAAAAGATGTTGGAGTGCATCATAAATATTAATTATATTTCCAATGCCGCATCAGACCTTTTTTTTTTTTTTTTTTTTTTAAGAGGAAGAGCTAAATTTCAAAGAGATTAAGTGACCTGTTCAAGGTTAGATGGCATACTGCGTGTGCCAATTCAGTCCTAAACATCTTCCTGTAATCAGACGGCTCATAGCAGATGGTTTTACCTACATTTGAATATAAATGAGGACGTGTCATTTTACAGCGGGGGTGGGGGTGGGGAGAGTTGATTTGTCTTCTTACACCCCAGTTCGGAAAGGGTTACAGCTGAATTGCCTGTAGCAGTCTGGAGAAAGTCTGAATCATCCAGGGGAGGAGGAATGCCAGCTACTTGGTTCTTATTGTCAGGATTTTTTTTTTGTACCCCAAAGGTTAAAGAGTTGCTGTCAACTGTCAAGATGCTTGAGCACAAAACAACCCATGGACTGTAAAAATGCAGGAGTGTGTGTGTGTGTTGGGAATGTAGGAGGGGGGGGGGGAAGAAAGCAACTTTGGTTATCTTGTGCATTAGCTTCTTCAAGGCAGCTGCTTCTGCAGTGTGTATCCTGCGTGGAACCTGAAGGGAGAGAAGTGGAGCAATTGCTCCTGCTTTCCCTACTGCCAATTCATCAGTTTCCACTGCAGGGGCTGTAAGAGCTGGTAGCTATTCCGATGAATCCAAAAGGTCAGTATTACCGATAAATCACCCACAGGAAGGTATTTGAGAAATGTTTTCAGCCACTTCTGGATATCTCTTTCTCTCTCTCTCTCTCTCTGTATTTAAATGCCGAGTATTTTAAATAAAGGTAAAGGTTCCCCTCGCACATACGTGCTAGTCGTTGCCGACTCTAGGGGGCGGTGCTCATCTCCGTTTCCAAGCCGAAGAGCCAGCGCTGTCTGAAGACGTCTCCGTGGTCATGTGGCCGGCATGACTCAACGCCAAAGGCGCATGGAACACTGTTACCTTCCCACCAAAGGTGGTCCCTATTTTTTCTACTTGCATTTTTACGTGCTTTCGAAACTGCTAGGTTGGCAGAAGCTGGGACAAGCAACGGGAGCTCACCCCGTTACACGGCAGCACTAGGGATTCGAACCGCCGAGCTGCCGACCTTTCGATCGACAAGCTCAACGTCCTAGCCCCTGATCCACCGCGTCCCCTATATTTTAAATAGTATTTTTAAAAAAAGCATTCCAGTATTTGAGGGGCTGTCACAAAGAAGAGGGGGGTCAAATTATTCTCCAAAGCACTAGAGGGCAAGATAAGAAACAACGGATGGAAACTAATCAAGGAGAGTAGCAACCTGGAAGTAAGGAGAAACTTCCAGCAGTGAGGACAATTTACCAGTGGAATGGCTTGTCGTCAGAAGTTGTGGGTGCTTCGTCACTGGAGGCTTTAAAGAAAAGAACTGGACAGTCACCTCTCTGAAAAGCTATAAAGTCTCCTGCTTGAGCAGGGGGTTGGACTAGAAGACCTCCAAGGTCCCTTCTAGCTCTATTCTGATTGATCAAGGGTCTCCTGCTGGAGCAGGGTTTGGACTAGAAGACCTCCAAGGTCCCTTTCAGCTTTATTCTGATTGAACATTGATTGATTGATCACCAGAGATTGCCTACATGTCTCAATGCATAGAAGACATTTCACATTCTGGTTTAGCCACTGGTTTTGTCACAAAAATGCAATCCACAGTATTTAGAATAAAGCCTTTTCATAAGCACCCATTACTTTTTAATGTATAGATGAGTGGAGGAGAGAATTCAAAATAAACCACTCAAATATCATAGACAGTGAAAAGCCTATTCTTCAGATCTTTTACTTAATTGTTTTAAATAAATTCATGTTTTATACTTTGCAAATGGAATTCTGCAACCTTATTCTTAAATTTAATGCTTACAATGGAACTAAATTGAATTCTTAGGGATGTAATTATAGTATTTTTACTGTTTCTATCTATATTCTTTATGCATGAATCAGATGAATTTAGTTTCTAAAATCTAGCCTGAGCCCTATTTGTTTGATTAAAGTTAGGAGAGTAAGATGGGTGGCACATAAATTTAATAAATAATAAAATGCTTCTGGGTGTGATACCTTCAGGACAAATCCTTCTTTTCATCTTGGCCTTAGATATTGTTGTGACTGCTTTTCATTCTTTCAGCTCTCTTGTATTTTTTTTCTAGGCAAAGACAGCCAAGACATTTATTTATAGAGAACAAACCGGGCAAAATTAAAGTGGACCCTCCTTCCTAAATCTTTTTTTTTAAATGAACCCAGTTTGTTTTGTAAGACCAAAAGTTATTTATGAGCATGAGGTGGGTGGTTCTAGGTTCTCCTGTTTCAGTTACAGACAAATATATAAAAAGTTGTGTGAATCCACTTGATAGTAATAGCACTTAGACATACATACCACTTTACAGTGCTTTTACAGCCCTCTCTAAGCAGTTTACAGAGTCAGCCTATTGCCCCCAACAATCTGGGTCCTCATTTTACCCACCTCGGAAGGATAGAAGGCTGAGTCGACCTTGAGCCTGGTGAGAATCAAACTGCCAAATTGCAGGCAGTCGGCAGAAGTAGCCTGCAGTACTACACTCTAATCACTGTGCCACCATGGCTCATGATCCTCTTGATGGGCTACAGAGAACCCTGGCTGCTGCTATTTTTTTCTGCCTGGATGGACCACCTAGGCTGAGTTTTGAGAAAGTCTTCTTTTATAGATTAGAATCGATCAAAATTGTCTCAGAAGGCAGGGCAAGAAGCAATGATCTACATGACAAAGAATGAATATTCTGTTGGACATGAGAAAAAAGAGACATAAAAGGTGATCACCAGCGGAATAAACTGCCTCTGGAGGTATTTAATAAGAGACCCGATGATCACCTGTCACCTGTAGTAACAGATTCTTCTATGGAATGCACAGCCTTTGTCTAAGTGGCGTCCTTCATTCCCCAATTGTATTACTTACCTGCCTTCTGTCCTATAGACATAAGCAATGGCAGAATCTATTCTTACAGTGGTTGGTTTAGTATTTTCGTATCCCTCCCTGGGTAGCCCTGAAAAAGGTGGAAGTGGAAATTTTTTGATCTTTTACAGGACTTCAAGCGATTCTCAGCATCGGTTTAAATAAAGGTGTAAAAACCCTTTGCAGTTTTGAAGGGATTCCCATGTCGTGCCACATGCTCGTCTGATATTGCAAGTGTAAGATCAGTGTGGTTTGTCTTGCAGTGTGTCCCAGGGTTGCCTTTTGCATATTATATCTGTCACTACCGTGTTTCTCCAAAAAGAAGGCCAGGTCTTATTTTCTTTCGACCCCCCCCAAAAAACGGCTGGGCCTTCTTTTTGGAGGGTTCTAATTATGGACTCACTGTGCAGCAGTGGCACCGACAGACCTGCCCAGCAGGATCCTGCTGCTGGCCCATTTCTGTGGCCGCTTGCCGCCACTCGCACACATCACCCAGGCCTCCGTTTTGCCTTTAGATTCCTGCCGGAAGGGATCGAAAGGCAAAGGGATCGATCCGGAGTGCTGTTATCAGCTGCAGATAACAGATGCCAGCAGGCACCTGAAGGCGAAACGGAGGCCAGGGCGATGTGTGCGAGTGGTGGCAAGTGGCCGCAGAAGAAGACGAGGCAGGTGTCAGGGTGTGTGAGGCCTGGTAAGTAGGGCAGCTCCATCCCACCATCCTCAGCTTATTTTTTACCTGTGTGCCTTGCCCCATCCCCTGCACCCCGGGGTGGGTAGGGTCTTAATTAGGGCTAATTTTGTAGCTGGGGCTTAATTTAATAGGGCTTCTTTTCAAGGTGGGTTGTCTTTTTGGAGAAACATGGTATTACATCTCTATAGAGGCTTTCCATAAAAGTACAAGGAGAAAAGGAACTGGATTTTTTAGCATTCTGCCGGCCGGTAGCTCCTGCTAGCAAAAAGGAGAGATATTTTCATTGATTTCCTCTTTCCTTTAGAGTTCTAACGGAGGCTTCCCCTCTTATGCCAGAGTAGACATCAAAAGTCCAAAGCTGATTTTGTGGGGAGGTAGAAGGGACTCCTGGGGAGGTGTGAACTAGCAAAAAATCCTTCCCCCCTCCCCTTTTCTCTATTAGTGGGATGGCTAACTTGGAGCTGACGTTTTATCTAAATAGAAACCCTTCTGTTCTTGAAAGGCCAAATTTGGATCCAGCCCATTAAATCTGTAATACGATTGTGCCTGCAGCTATATAATACGAATTCCTGTTGACATTCATTTTCTTTCATTAGACCAGCAAGCCAGGTTACTTTTGTAAAATGGAAGCTGGGAGAGAGGCACCAAGTAAAATATGTGAAGTGTCTCTGTAGCGTACAGACAACGGCCATGCTTTTGCGGGGTTGGACTAAAAGACCTCCATGGTCCCTTCCCATTATGTTACTCTCTTACGTGGTTGTTGTGGAATTTGAACAGGGATCTGTAATATGAAAACCCGCTCATGGTTAAAAGTATTTTCTGTGGTGAAAGTATAGAATAGGCTCATCCTTAAAACCATAAAGTGGTCTTATTTTAAACTTGCACACAATTAATTTTGATCCCTATGATTGGGTGCGGTTCATACATCACACAAGGTTGTGAAAATATTTCTGTTAGATTTGCTAATACGTTAAGTAATGGCTTTACACAAGCAACACATAATTAAGAGTTTATAACTCTATACCGTCAATCCGATGCCCTTTGTTCTTCGGAATTGAAATTTTAAATAGAAGTTGCTTGATACTTCATTTCTTATTATTTGGTTTCACTTCCCTAATGATTATTTAATGATTTTTATTATTATTATTATCATAGGTAGCTCTTGCAAGCTAAGAAAAAAAAAAAGAGCTCCTTGCTTAGCTAAGCTTGTGGGATGGACATATAAGATCAGACATGTTAAGCAGTTCAGGGAAAGGCGTGTGCAGATTGAGACATGGGAAAAGAGTGGAAAGGGATTCCAGGTAAAGAAGAGGCTGTGATCGGAAGTTCAGGGAAGTGGGAAGGAGGAAAGATAGCTGCATATTACAGGTAAGGACAAAAGTTTGCTTTTCAAACAATCTGATGGGTCAGGTGAAAATAATTCAGAATTACTGAAGTCCATTTCTCTTTTTTATCTAGCTAGGAATATTAAGAAATTTCTATAATTACTTAAAAGATACCATTTTGCATATGAAAGTGTCTGTAATATTTAAATTGATTGCCTGAGGTTAATGTAAGTTCTTGGGCCTTTCATACCCCAACAGTTATTTGCAATCAGACAAAAGGGCCTGAAACTTTTCTACTTTCACTTATTTTTATGTCGACTTACTTTTGGGTTGCTGCTTGTGTGGCTGTTAATGAAAATAATGAACCTAGAACATTTTATTTATGTATTTATTTGAAACCATTTGTTACTTTTACTGTAGTAGTATGCTTTTATTTTTTTATTATTTATTTTTACTCAAGGGACACGGTGGCTCAGTGGCTAAAACGCTGAGCTTGCCGATCGAAAGGTCAGCAGTTCAGTGGTTCGAATCCCTTGTGCCGCGTAACGGGGTGAGCTCCCATTACTTTTCCCAGCTTCTGCCAGCCTAGCAGTTCGAAAGCACATAACAAATGCAAGTAGAAAAAATAGGGACCACCTTTGGTGGGAAGGTAACAGCGTTCTGTGCGCCTTTGGCATTGAGTCATGCTGGCCACATGACCACAGAGACGTCTTCGGACAGCGCTGGCTCTTCGACTTTGAAACAGAGATGAGCACCGCCCCCTAGAGGCAGGAACGACTAGCACGTATGTGCGAGGGGAACTTTTACCTTTTATGCTTTTATTATAACTCAAAGGGGCGAACATATCCAACACACCCTACTGCTGCTATCCCCACAACAATCCTCTGAGGTGGTTGGGTTGAAAGAGAGTGACTGGTACAAGGTCATCCAGTTGGCTTTCTGGGCTAAGCCAGGACTGGAAGGCTAGAACTGACGGCCTCCCAGTTTTTAGCTTTTTATTTGCACAAAAGGACAATTCATAGCTTGATTTGAAAACTGTAGGAGAGAACAGCTTTTAAAGTGATGCTTGTTTATGCCAGTGGGATAATGCTAAAAAGCTTATTTAGGTCAAAAAGATCAAATGCGGTATTTAAATACAGTTTGTCTAAGTAAAACAATCTGCCACTTTTCCTGAACGGTGCTTCTAAGATGTAAAAGAAAAGAAAAGAAAAGAAAAGAAAAGAAGCAAAATTAGCCTTTTTTTAAAAAAAATACGTGAACTGAAACTATTGAAAGTGCTATTTTTTGCTAAATAGTTTATGTACAGCACGCAAGTCAACTATACAATATTACTGATAAATATTTTACAATATATCTTTTGACCTTGACATGCTGCCTAGATTTGTTGACCTTAATTTTCTTATTTAATAACTGCAGTGACTCACATAAGAAATGTTAGCAAGAAGTCGTAAAATGGAGCAAGACTCACTTAACAAATTTCTCACTAATTTTTTTTTTTTAATTTACATTTATATCCCACCCTTCTCCGAAGACTCAGGGCGGCTTACAGTGTATAAGGCAATAGTCTCATTCTATTTGTATATTATATACACGGAGACAGCTTTGGTCGCATTGGTAGATGATCTCTGGAGGGCTAGGGACAGGGGTTATTCCTCTGCCCTGGTCCTATTAGACCTCTCAGCGGCGTTCGATACCATCGACCATGGTATCCTGCTGCACCGGTTGGGGGGATTGGGAGTGGGAGGCACCGTATATCGGTGGTTCTCCTCCTATCTCTCCGACCGGTCGCAGACGGTGTTGACAGGGGGGCAGAGGTCGACCGCGAGGGGCCTCACTTGTGGGGTCCCTCAGGGGTCGATTCTCTCGCCCCTGCTGTTCAACATCTACATGAAGCCGCTGGGTGAGATCATCAGTGGTTTCGGGGTGAGATACCAGCAGTACGCTGATGAAGTGCTGTCCCGGTGTTTGGAAGCCGTACGGGTCTGGATGGGGAGAAACAGGCTCAAGCTTAATCCCTCCAAGACGGAGTGGCTGTGGATGCCGGCATCCCGATTCAGTCAGCTGCAGCCGCAGCTGGCTGTTGGAGGCGAATTATTGGCCCCAAAGGATAGGGTGCGCAACTTAGGTGTCCTCCTGGATGATCGGCTGTCGTTTGAAGATCATCTGACGGCCGTCTCCAGGAGGGCCTTCCACCAGGTTCGCCTGGTTCGGCAGTTGCGCCCCTTCCTTGATCGAGATGCCTTATGCACAGTCACTCATGCGCTCGTTACCTCTCGCTTGGATTACTGTAATGCTCTCTACATGGGGCTCCCCTTGAAGTGCACTCGGAGGCTCCAGTTAGTCCAGAATGCAGCTGCGCGGGTGATAGAGGGAGCTACTCGTAGCTCCCATGTAACACCGCTCCTGCGCAGACTGCACTGGCTGCCTGTGGCCTTCCGAGTGCACTTTAAGGTGTTGGTTACGACCTTTAAAGCGCTCCATGGCTTAGGACCTGGGTACTTACGGGACCGCCTGCTGTTACCACATGCCTCCCACCGACCCGTACGCTCCCATAGAGAGGGACTTCTCAGGGTGCCGTCCGCCAAACAATGTCGGCTGGCGGCCCCCAGGGGAAGGGCCTTCTCTGTGGGGGCTCCCACCCTCTGGAACGAGCTTCCCCCAGGTCTACGTCAAATACCTGACCTTCGGACATTCCGTCGCGAACTAAAGACACATCTCTTTATTCGCGCGGGGCTGGCCTAAATTGGATTTTTAATGGGAAATTTTATTAATTTTTAAATGGGGTTTTTAGTTTATGGTAATTTAATTTCAGGCTAATTTTAAATAAGTTTTTTAAATGATATTTTAACTTGTATATTTGTATTGCTGGTTTTATCTTGCCTGTACACCGCCCTGAGTCCTTCGGGAGAAGGGCGGTATAAAAATCAAATAAAATAAATAAAATAATAAATAAATATACAAAGTCAACTTATTGCCCCCCCAACAATCTGGGTCCTCATTTTACCTACCTTATAAAGGATGGAAGGCTGAGTCAACCTCGGGCCGGGCTTGAACCTGGAGTAATTGCAGGCTGCTGTGTTCTAATAACAGGCTTCTAACAGCCTGAGCTATTACGGCCCTTGCGGTCGTAAGTCAAGAACTACCTGTCATTACTTCCGCATGGATGAGAATCCAAAACATAATTTTACCAAAAAACTTGGTTGTTAAGTGAATCTGGATTTCCCAACTGAATTGTATGGAAAGGTCAGTTTGTAAGCAAAACTTTGCTTATCCGAAGGTCACATGATGCCAGAACACTTCAGTCGTCATAAATATGAACCAGTTGTCAATTACGTGACCATGGGGATGCTGCAACGGTCATAAGTATGAAAAATGATCATAAGTCACTTTTTTTCAGTGCCGTTGTATCTTCGGTCATAGAACGAACTGTTGTAAGTTGAGGACTCCGTACTTTTCCTTATTCAGCTGCTTGAAGTAATGTTAAATTTCCTTTTTCTTCATAAAATATGGTATTCAGCGGTACATTGTTGTGTTACAACAATACTGTGTTTGACTTGAATATGTCAAATTTTGTCCATGTCCGAAGATCACATCTTAGATACTTAAACACACCAAATATCACATAGATTGCATTTGAACGGTGACTTTCCTTTGTATTAAACTGAGTTGTATGGAAAGGTCAGTTTGTAAGCAAAATTAATTTTATGTGACAATTTTGGTTATGCATTGGTCCTCAAACGCAATTGGCTGAGCTTGGAATGAAATGAAGCCTAGTGCTTCCGAAATCCTCTTTATGTCAGCCTTGTTTCAGCTGATATACTTTGTGCTAAATGGTGATTTAGGAGGACGCACAGATTTTTGGTAAAAGATGGGAATTATAAAAGGTGATTCAATAAACCTTTTTTCATTCAAGCTTTTGGAACTTTTGAGGCTCATAGTTAACACTGAAAAATATTTCTGAAGCAATCCCCCCTCCCCAATCTGTATAGGAATATTAATAAAACATGCCTTTTTTTTTACTGTTAATTGTGTTCAGATTAATAAATAGGAAGTCAGCAATTTTCTAAACTACAGCGGAATGAAACAAGTTTGATTAAATAGTCACGCTCCGTGTTTTATAGAAGATGGTTTCAGCAGACTTCAAACTGATTGAAGTCTGAATGGTGTAGAATTTGATTTTCATTCTGAGATGCCAAAGGGCGATTTAAAATTCATCTTCAGTTTTGTACAGAGTGTTCTGTGTGACAGCTAACTGAGCTAGAGGAAAGCTATAAAATGTAATTTTTCTGTGAAATAATACCGTCAACTTCATGCTTTTTGCTACGTTTAGCAGAGAAAATTATTTTCGGTGACCAAAACTTTTTTTGGGGAGACGACAAGATCTGATGAATGTATGTGTAAATAGATATTGTGTGTACGTGTGTACAGTGTTGGCTGGGGACCCCCAGGGGGAGAGCCTTCTCTGTGGGGGCACCTACCCTCTGGAACGAGCTTCCCCCAGGACTTCGACAACTTCCTGACCTCCGGACTTTTCGCCGCGAGCTGAAAACATACCTATTCTTCCGAGCAGGACTGGCTTAATAGGGGTTTTTAATTCGTTTTAAATGGGGTTTATTTTTATATTATGTATTTTATATTTAAATTTAGGCCATATGGAATAAGTTTTTTAAATAGTTTTTATTGTAATATATTGTATTGTTTTACTTGGCTGTTCACCACCCTGAGTCCTTCGAAGAAGGGCGGTATAAAAATATTATTATTATTATTATTATTATTATTATTATTATTATTATTATTATTATTATTATTATTATTATTATTATTATTATTATGCATGCCGTATTAAGAAAATATATTCAGGATAATGTAATTTGAGTATTCTTAGCTGCTTTCTGTGTGTTTGGTAAATTATATGGATGGACCTGCTAGCTGGAAACATTTTTTTCTTAAGCACTATTTATTTTTAAATTATTGTTAAGCTGGTTAATGTTTTTGAACAAGTAACTCCCAGAAGAGGACAGCAAATTTAGGTTTTATTCTGGTATTATTCTAAAGAGCTAGAGTGGTGCGATGGCCTAGAGGTGGAACTCTCGCCTCACAATCAGGAGGCTGTGAGTTCGATCCTAGGTAGAGACAGATATTTCTCTTTCTGGGCACAATGAGAATATATCTGCTGACTGTAACTCTGCATAGGCGACAGGAAGGGCATCCGGTCAATAAATACTCAACTCCATTCAGTTGCCCAAACTCCGCCCTGCAAAGGATTATGGGGTCATTAATAGATGATAATGATTGTTCTGAAGAGCTAGTTTCTATGCAGAATGGAGAGTCCAGCTTTAAGTTGCTGTACCATGAATGTTGAGGAGAGATTTAAGTCATGGCTGTCCAGTAAGGAATTGTCTTTTTACTTCATTTTGTGCCATTCAGATTTAGTTTATAGATGACAGTTTCAGTGGCTTAGGTATAATTGTGAAGCACAACATCGCACGTGTGACAACCTGGCCCACTCTGTACACCTGCTACTTTCAGCTGAAAGGACTGTCCTTCCAGTTCCAGAGTCTCTGGAAGTTTCTTATCTTCATTTTGTCATCTTCTACAAGAAATAAATCACCAAGTTTTTGACTTGCCTAATATTGTAAATTGCTGTATTTCATCCGTGTTCTATTACTGTAACTGCAGTTTTGGGCTTTAGACATTTGTTTTAACATGTCCGCTTTTTTTAAAAAGAAAAAGTGACACGTAACTCCTAAGTAAGTGTCAATAGTTGTGCTGCCAAGATACTACCAGGGGAAGGCTGACCCAAATTTTAAAAACTTGAAATGATAAACTGTTGGATTCTAGGGAGCTCTCCCCATAGTACATTAGTATAGGCTCTTGTTCTTTGTTCCAAATAAATTAAAGAGAATAAACACTGAAAGCTTATAAATGCAAAGACTAATATTGCCAAATAAATTATTTCTTCCTTCCAAGAGTGTCATTAGTAGGGTATGCTATAAAATAACGCGTATTAGTGTTTAGGGTTGGCATTGGGAGATTCTATATTTTTTTAATCTGCTAGAATCGGGGATTTATTAAGACAGCAAAAAAAAAATATCCTTGTTCTTTTATAATTACTTTTCTAGAGTTGCTGGCAATTATGCCTCTAATGTGTAGTGTGTGTTTCATAAAGATTTATGCAGGACCATCATTTGGAACAATAACTGAATCGGTAATCATAAAAGGAAACAGGTAAGAAATAGCTCAGCCTGTGTATTTATTCAAACTGTTTTGCCTCTTGGCTTTCAGGAAGTGATCACTCTAATATTTATTTACTTTATTACTTGCCTGATTATCACATCTGAAGAACAGTTTTTTTCTTTTTTTGTAACCTGTATTGCATGGAAAATAGAATTAAACCTTGGAACATGTGTTAAAATGATAAAACAAAGAAATTCTGTAATAAAACGAGTGGAAATATTAAGGAAACTCAACTCAAGATAAATCTTAGGAGCAGTAAAACAATAACAGTTTCGATAAACACACCTTAATCCTCCAGATACAAATAGGAACAGGATTTTTTTACTTTGAAATTTCTGCAGTGTTCTCCTTTTTTACTAAAAGTGCTGCTTTGTAGGAGTGACATAATTCAACAGAACTGTAGACATTTTACATGGGAGTTGTTTGATTCAACTGAACAGACAGCATAATACTAGAATAAACTTGAGCGACTCATTTCCACACTTTTAAAAGAAGTGTCTGTAGTACCATCTGTTGAAAGTTGCCAAAATAACTTAAATCATCTAACATGTGTCATTAACATTATAACTCTTTAAGGAGTGATAAATACAGCAACAGCATTAACAGATGGGAGAAGTGAGACATAGCAAAAGTCATCATATTGTTATAGGTAATCCTTGACTTACAGCGGTAATTGTCATTGGAATTTCCGTTATTAAGTGATATGGTCGCATAGTGTGATGTCACATGACTATATTGCTTACCGTTGTCATTCCCAGCACTCCCCTTTGCCATGCTAACCAAATTTATTAGTCAAGGTCATTGGCTGTTCTGACCTAGGTTCCCTTAAAAAACAGGAAGCAGGAATTGGTCCTGGCAAAGTCTCTTTTATTTATACGTGAATTACTTTCATTCACAGTCAGCAAGGTTTGTCCAAACAGTTTTTCAAAGGAATATTTATCAACATACCTTATCTTGCTTGGAAAGCTGCCACGGTTTCCAAATGCAGAGTAAGGCAAAACTTGGCACAGAGTCTTTTGGAGTCACGAACAGAACTTTCCACTCTTGAAACTATCGAATGAACAAATTGTTTCCTGCAAAAGCCCCCTCCCCATTCGCTCTCTTTTTCCTATGGGAGGGGCCAATCATCTCCAAGGTGTGGCTTTACTCCCAAGCCAACCTGATTTCTAAGTTGTCCTTGTCTTCTGGCAGCTCTGCGCATGCGCACACTGTGAACAGGCTCCAGCTGTTCCTCTGCCTCGCTGCTGTCTTATCTCCCTCTCTGCCTCCAATACAGAGCCCTCATCCGAGCTTTCCCCAGCCCCCAGGACTGGCCCATGTTCCTCCCCAACCTCCTCACTGTCCGACTCTGCTGCCAGCTCTGCTGGCCACAACACTAGCCAAGTGTTGTGTCTCGTCTGATTTCACCACAGCCGGGGCCTTCTTACCTGCTTCCGAACACGGAGGAATGTATGCCTCCCGGCCCCAGCCCTGGCTCCATGACCAGACAGGCTGAAGAGGAGGAAAAACTCCAGCCCCCAGCTCTGGCTCCATGCCCAGGCAAACGGAGCAACTAGACCCCTCCCCCACAGCATGTGAGCCTGAGGGAGATCAATTGACAACAGTTGCCGACTGGAGTGACCCTCGCATCAGAAGATTTGATAGGTGGAGGCAACAGAAGGAAGGGAGGGGCAGGCCTGGATAAGTGCTGAGTCATGGAGCCACACCCCATGGCCTATATAAAGGATCTGCTTTCTGGCATTCTCTGAGTCAGGCAAAGTCTAAACATATCTTGCTGAAGTCACTTTCTGGTCTCCTGCCTGCCCTGAGGACTTTGCTGGGACTTTGGCAGAGCTGCAGAGGCACGCCTGATTCGGATTTCCCTGACCCGGCCGTCAGCGGAGGAGTGGGACACGACACCAAGGAAGCACCCTGAACCAAGCCATCACGTAATCTGCCCCAGTACCGAGGCTCCCTTCTTCCAAGGTAAGGGACTATGTCAACTCCCTCAACTGCCAGTTCCCTGACATCTCTGCCCTTTTGGCCGCCCTATACCCTGCCTGTGGGGCAGGAAATAGCCCTGCAACCGTGCAGCTCTGGATCTGTTTGTCACACTGCAGCTTAAGGGCTTCTTGACACATTGTGGTTCTGGGGCTGCAAGAAGCCCCTTGGCCACAGCACAAGCCCATCTCAGCTATATACAGCACAGCGCAAAGCTAAAGACACTGTGGGAAACCTCAGCCTGGTCCAGCAGCATGGTGCAAAACTTCAACTGCTTCTTAAGACCCAGCCAACTGTATTTTAAAACATCTGGAGAGCCCACTCCTGCCCACCCCCCCATGTTAACAGGTTTTGCACATTATTTTGAAAAGCTTATTACAGACAATGAATAGTCATGAAAAGGGATACCCATGACTCAAATTGTATTACAGTCTAGAAGGTTTAGGAATTATTTATCACAATGATATGTTTCTATAGTTTATACAGCCTGCAGTTTTATAGTGATATACGTTATTTCTCAATTAGCCATTTGTTTTGTGGAATGGACTGTTTCCTGTACAGTTTTGAAGATTTCCCCACACTTTGAAAAACAAACAAGGAGCTTGAAAGAAATTGGTCCTGCTGATTAATGAAGATTGACTCAATTTGCTTTCTGTACTATCTCACTTTCTGTGGAAGACAGCCCATTCGTTGTTTCTTATTTTCTTTTCTTTTCCTTTAGCATCAGCATAACAAGCATCGCGTGGTGGCTCAGTGGCTAAGACACTAAGCTTGTCGATCAAAAGGTTGGCAGTTCAGCGGTTCGAATCCCTTGTGCTGTGTAACGGGGTGAGCTCCCGTGACTTGTCCCAGCTTCTGCCAACCTAGCAGTTCGACATCACGTAAAAAATGCAAGTAGAAAAATAGGGACCACCTTTGGTGGGAAGGTAACAGCATTCCGTGTGACTTTGGCGTTTAGTTATGCCGCTACATGACCACAGAGACATCTTTGGACAGCTCTGGCTCTTCAGCTTTGAAATGGAGATGAGCACCGCCCCCTAGAGTCAGGAAAGACAAGTACATATGTGCAAGGGGAACCTTTACCTTTATCTTTACCTTTAACAAACATCAAATCACTATGGTTATAATCACTAATCAGTTTGGAATAGGGATATTTTCTTCTCTTAAGGCTTATGCTAATGTCAACCATGTCAGTTGCTAGTCTACACATCATACAACCATCCTTTCTAGTGAAATTATTTTTGTGTCCAAGGTCTGTTTTGTACTCGAGCATTTTTTAAAAGACCACTCCTAATTGGGTTTGCAAAAGGTGGAGTAATTTTTGAAAATTCTTTTTAATTTTGTCCTTAGGACAATTTTCAGTAGTATAATTGAGGAGTATTGAAACGTTGTACTGAAATCCTTTTGGGCGTTGCTCACTGTTGTCAGTGACTCTTGATCTTAAATGTTTGCAGTGGGTCTCTGTGTCGATCCTTCTTGGCTAACAAATCAGTTTTCACACATGTCATTGGAGAGAAGTTTTTAATTTCACTTTCCTTTTTGTTTGTGAAGAAATTGCAACACTTTCTATGACTTTCAATCAGTATAGGATTTCTGTTTTAAAGTGGAGGCTGTCCCCAAATAATTTTGCACTAATCTCTGAAATCTCTCTTGTACTAGAAGAAGAAAAAAATTAAGAAAAATATACAATTTTACAGTGGACCTTTGCTCTACCTAATTATCTTTTCACCGTTAACTCCCCTTATGCAGAGAAGGGAATTTTCATTAGCAGGACTTAATGCTTTATTCTTTATGGGATAAGTTTATGTTGGCAGTAAAGTTTAATACCCCTTCTTATTCTGAATTTCTCAGTTCAAGTCTGAATGTGACCATCTATATCCGCTTTGTGCTGGCCCTTATACCAGGCTTGGTTGTCTTTTTAACTGCTTCATCTCCTTACTAAATATTGGCTTGAAATTGAGATTATGTGCTTTTTGCTAGTGGATTGTTGACTGAGATTTCCAAGAACATTGGTAAATTCTATTTAGGTGGGATTGCTGAAAGTACTGGGTTTGAAATATACTCAGGCTTGGATGGACTAGGCCTTAAATAGAAGATAAACAGCCTTTAATGCTTCTCAATAACTTTTGTCTTTCCACTATGTTAAATTTCTCCTTTTATTCTACTACCTTATATTGTATCACTGTGTTCTTTTTTATTTTCAGCTGTGGATCAAATACACAGATAAAAATAAGAGCTTCTTAGTGAACAGATCTATTTATTGTGGTATGTGGGAAGGTAGCTGAGGGGAAATATAAGCTTCTAAATTGGTATCAATTTTGCACTTGTGGGAACTTGGTGCAGTGGATTGCAACTAAGTATGTAGCTAATAACAATTTTTTCTCTGGAAATTAGGTGGTTTGTGTTTAGGTTAAAAAGAAGAGAAATACAAGCTAAGATTTGTAGTCAACTAAAACTAAGCTGTTTATTTATTGCTGCAGTATAACCTCATTTCCCCATAAAGATTAAATGGAATATAAAACTTCCATGCCTTGCATCATAAAGACTTGAGGTATAGTAATTAATATTGAGTATTGTTCAGTAGGGTTGTCCTTTTAATCTTTCTCTGTGAATTAATGAGCATGGATTTGGGATTAGAAAGACAAGTAGTCTGGCTCTGACGCACTTCTGTAACTTCTTGAAAAAAATATATTTTTCTATTTAAAAATAATCTTGAGAACCCCTGTTTGCTTTTATAAAGATCACAGGTGGATTATCTCTTACTTTTGCAGGCAGTCCTTTCATAATGACTGCTTGCTTAATGAGCGCTCGAGGTTACAGCGGAGCCCTCAAAAGCTACTTGAAAACAGGTTCCAGAGTTTTGATGGTCACAACAATGGCCGGTTGCAGCGTTCTGCAATTTTACAACTTTTTTTTTTTTTTGCTGATTATTGGCCTTTCTGGCCACTTTCCAGGAAAAAAAAAACAGAAAAAAAACCTCCTGCCCATAGCAACACATTTACTCAGTGTTCGCTTTATGATTGTGGGGTTCATTTTAGGACTGCTGCATGAAAAGTTTGTAGAATCGAGTTTGGTCGCGTGGGGTGCCTCAATTTATGACCGTCGTGACTTCTGATGGAAATTCCAGACTCCATTAGAGTCATAAGTGGAGGCTGTCCCCAAATAATTTTGCACTAATCTGTGAAATCTCTCTTGTACTAGAAGAAGAAAAAAATTAAGAAAAATATACAATTTTACAGTGGACCTTTGCTCTACCTAATTATCTTTTCACCATTAACTCCCCTTATGCAGAGAAGGGGATTTTCATTAGCAGGACTTAATGCTTTATTCTTTATGGGATAAGTTTATGTTGGCAGTAAAGTTTAATACCCTTTCATATTCTGAATTTCTCAGTTCAAGTCTGAATGTGACCATCTATATCCGCTTTGTGCTGGCCCTTATACCAGACTTGGTTGTCTTTTTAACTGCTTCATCTCCTTACTAAATGTTGGCTTGAAATTGAGATTATGTGCTTTTTGCTAGTGGATTGTTGACTGAGATTTCCAAGAACATTGGTAAATTCTATTTAGGTGGGATTGCTGAAAGTACTGGGTTTGAAATATACCCAGGCTTGGATGGACTAGCTACTTAGGCCTTAAATAGAAGATAAACAGCCTTTAATCCTTCTCAATAACTTTTGTCTTTCCACTATGTTAAATTTCTCCTTTTATTCTACTACCTTATATTGTATCACTGTGTTCTTTTTTATTTTCAGCTGTGGATCAAATACACAGATAAAAATAAGAGCTTCTTAGTGAACAGATCTATTTATTGTGGTATGTGGGAAGGTAGCTGAGGGGAAATATAAGCTTCTAAATTGGTATCAATTTTGCACTTGTGGGAACTTGGTGCAGTGGATTGCAACTAAGTATATAGCTAATAACAATTTTTTCTCTGGAAATTAGGTGGTTTGTGTTTAGGTTAAAAAGAAGAGAAATACAAGCTAAGATTTGTAGTCAACTAAAACTAAGCTGTTTATTTATTGCTGCAGTATAACCTCATTTCCCCATAAAGATTAAATGGAATATAAAACTTCCATGCCTTGCATCATAAAGACTTGAGGTATAGTAATTAATATTGAGTATTGTTCAGTAGGGTTGTCCTTTTAATCTTTCTCTGTGAATTAATGAGCATGGATTTGGGATTAGAAAGACAAGTAGTCTGGCTCTGACGCACTTCTGTAACTTCTTGAAAAAAATATATTTTTCTATTTAAAAATAATCTTGAGAACCCCTGTTTGCTTTTATAAAGATCACAGGTGGATTATCTCTTACTTTTGCAGGCAGTCCTTTCATAATGACTGCTTGCTTAATGACCGCTCGAGGTTACAGCGGAGCCCTCAAAAGCTACTTGAAAACAGGTTCCAGAGTTTTGATGGTCACAACAATGGCCGGTTGCAGCGTTCTGCAATTTTACAACTTTTTTTTTTTTTTTTTGCTGATTATTGGCCTTTCTGGCCACTTTCCAGGAAAAAAACAACAACAAACACCTCCTGCCCATAGCAACACATTTACTCAGTGTTCGCTTTATGATTGTGGGGTTCATTTTAGGACTGCTGCATGAAAAGTTTGTAGAATCGGGTTTGCTCGCGTGGGGTGCCTCAATTTATGACCGTCGTGACTTCTGATGGAAATTCCAGACTCCATTAGAGTCATAAGTGGAGGCCTGCCTCTATTGAGGGCAGTGTGGTGTAGTAGTTAAATGTTAAATAAAGAATTACAGTTGCCTCTGTACATTTAATTTACTGCATAGAATTGTAGCTAAGACGGAAGGGTATATGAGGCCATAAACAGGGTGGATAAAAATTGATGATTAAAAAAACAAAACAAAAAACACAGATTTTTAAAAATTTAAATTGGATTTTTTTTAATTTTATCAAATTTATTTCAATAAAATGTTTTTGGAGTGAACATCTATCTAAAGGTAGTTTTCTATTTAAGATACATTACTTTGGTTTATTCAGCATGAAATGGAGTTTAGTTATGTAGCATGAGGCTTTATACTGCGATATTGGGACTGTTGGTGAGTCAACAATGGGTCAGAGGAAGAGCTGCTGCGGGACAGAGTTGACAGTTACTCTTTAAAAAATATGATTTAAATCAAGTTGATTTTTCACCTTTGAAATCAAGTGATTTAAATCATGATTTAAATCGACTTGATTTCAATAAAATTCACCCTGGCCATAAATATCCCCTTTTCTTCTTGTAGATTAAATAAAACAATTGAACAATTACTTTGTGTACTTTGCTTCCTGTACATGTTTCCTTCTGTCCGTGAGGTGACACAAAACTTAATTTGCCCTGTCCGAAGATCCAACATCTATTCTGCCTCCGTAATGAGACTGTCAAAAGGTGGTATTCTAACCCCTTAATATCTTTATCCCTTATTGTAGTTTCTTTGTCTTGTATCACCTAGATTCCCCGAGATTCTGGCAACATACAACTTTATCATTATTATTATGGTTGGTCACATCATAAGCCTGATGTTTAGATTGGATTTGGCATTTTTATTCACCTCTAGAATGGAACCCAGGATAGGCAGACGATGTTTGATGGTGTTAAAAGTTATTAACGCGGAATGTGAACTATTCCAAGTAAAGTTGTGTTTTGCAATTGGCTGACAGTGATTTTGTCAATGCCGAAGGTGTTCAAATGGTGCTCTAGTTGTTTTGGGATTATTATTATTATTAGCTAAGGGAAAAGTGATAAAAACATCAGAAGGAGAAAAACGAGAGAATGAATTTAATTTCTTATTTCAAGAATTCCTCCTCCCGATTGCTTTAATAACACAATGTTCTCATATTAATTCAGATTCAACAATATAAATTGAAAACAGGTTTTGAAGTCGGTAAATGCCTCTGATTTTTACATTATTAAATTAGCAACGAGTCCTGTTTTAGATAGCAATTTCAGAATCATTTCACATGGGACAAAGCCTAGTTGTTCCACTACTGGCAAGTTGAGAGCTTTCTGGTCTAGTATTACGACTGAATTAGCATAATGTCATGGTTAAATTAGATTAATCACAGATGAATTATTCAGTGCCACTGAAACAACTTTTCTTCTTTCGCAAATCTATTTGGAAAACCATTCTTAAATAGCAAGTGAAAATGATGTAATAGTTGAAGTACTTTGTTTTCAGTCCTGACAGGACTCCAGGTTGACTCAGCCTTCCATCCTTCCGAGGTCGGTAAAATGAGGGCCCAGATTGTTGGGGGCAATATGCTGACTGTAATCCACTCAGAAAGTGGTTTATGTAGAAGTCTTATATATGTATACTTGTATATTAGTATATACAGTAAGTCTAAGTGCTGTTGCTAAGTACTAAAATACTGGTATTTAAATCTCTATCATCATTATCTTTTAACAATCCCATAATCCCTTGCGGGGTGGAGTCTGGGCAACTGAATGGAGCTAGCAGAGTGTTTAATAGCTGGATGACCTTCCTGTCCCCAGTGCAGAGTTTTGTTCAGCAGATATATACTCATTTCGTCGCGAGCTTAAAACACACTTATTTATCTGCGCGGGACTGGATTAGATTTTAAAGTTATGGGTTTTAAGGGGTTTTTATTATTTATACTATTTTAAATTTGGGCAATAGAATAAGTTTTTTAATTGTTGTTTTTTAATCTGTATTTATATGTATTTTAACTGCCTGTGAACCGCCCTGAGTCCTTAGGGAGATAGGGCGGTATATAAATTTGAAAAATAAAAATAAATAAAAATAAAGTTGTGCCCAGAGAGAGAAATATCTGTCTCTACCTAGGATCGAACTCACAGCCTCCTGATTGTGAGGCGAGAGCTCCACCTCTAGGCCACCGCACCATTCCTACCTAAATCTCGATATACTATCAATATTGCTAGGCCACCGGCTAGAGCTTAGCTATGCATAAGTCTCCCAAATGTACCCAAGAGCGGAAAAAAATGACGACTGAGATAAGACAAAGGATAAGAATCCTCATCTCTGTTAAGTGATAGGCACATTTGGCATTTTGAAAAGATGGATGTGGTTGGAATGGCAGATGGGATTGACTTTGGGAGACAGGAGGAAGAGCTGCAGCTTAGACAATAGTCAGATAAAATTTGAGCCCAAAGGAGGAAGGGTTCCCGAAGCTTCTCAGAAGAGGCACTTCCATGTTTTTGAGAGAGTAAAAGGGAAGGGAAGGAGGGGTAGGTTCAAAGTTGCAGGATTCTGTTAATGTAGCCCTTTCAGCAAAGTTACAGCTAGTAAAGTACTCCTTGTTAGGCGTCTTATCTGGTCTACCTTCTTCTACTATTAATCGTTTCATAGTTCCCATCACCAATCTCTTTCCACTTATGACTGTATGACTATAACTTGTTGCTGGCAATCCTTATGATTTATATTGATATATTGACCATCATTAAGTGTTGTAAGTGTTGTACCTTGATGAACGTATCTTTTCTTTTATGTACACTGAGAGCATATGCACCAAGACAAATTCCTTGTGTGTCCAATCAGACTTGCCCAATAAAAAATTCTATTCTATTCTATTCTTCTTCTTGTGCCATATCTGTCATCAGACGTTGGTGATCATGTTGGCAATCCTATTTTTGTCAACAGCCGTATGAAAAAGTGCTGCTGAGTTTTGGTCTACCTAGCTAGGTAAAAGTGATTGAGCACATATCAGGTATAAAATACTTACAGATAGTCCTTGATTTACAACAGTTAATTTAGTGACCGTTCAAAGTTACAATGGCACTGAAAAAAGTGACTTGTGATTGTTTTCCACGTTTACGACCTTTGTAGCATCCCCATTATCATGTGATCAAAATTCAGATGCTTGGCAACCGGTTCATATTTATGTTTCTGTGTCCCAAGGTCATGTGACCTCCTTTTGACAAGCAAAATCAATGGGGAAGCCAGATTCATTTAACAGCTAACTAACTTACCAACTGCAGTGATTCACTTTACAACTGTGGCAAGAAAGGTCACAGCTGGGGCAAAACTCAAATGAATTTTCTCACTTAAGCAACAAAAATTTTGGCCTCAATTGTGATTGTAAATCTAGAACTATCTGTACTTCCCTGTGTGTGTGACTATCTGTAACTCTGGTTTATCTTTGCCTCTGTAGGTAGATAAACATACTTCTGTACAAACTACTGGACTGTAATACATCTTTTTATATTTTCTCAGAAGGCTTCTGGGACTCAGTAATATAATTGGAAATAAAGTTGAAATGGAGGGCCAACATTTTTATTTTCAGCAAGCCAGCTTGCTGTTAATTTAGGATTGTTGTTGTTAGTTGCGAAGTCATGCTCGACCCATCGCGACTCCATGGACAATGTTCCTCCAAGCCTTCCTGTCCTCTACCATCCTCTGGAGTCCATTTAAGCTCACGCCTATTGCTTCAGTGACTCCATTGAGCCACCTCGTTCTCTGTCGTCCCCTTCTTCTTCTTTTGCCCTCAATCTTTCCCAGCCTTAGGCTCTTCTCCAGTGAGTCCTTCTTTCTCATTAGGTCTTCTTTCTCATTAGTGAGAAATCAGTGAGAAATTCGTGAGTCCTTCTTTCTCATTAGGTCATTAGACCTCCCCAAAAATAAGCCAAGCGCTTATTTCAGGGTTAAAAAATAAATAAATGACAGGGTCTTATTTTTGGGGAAACACAGTAACCATAACTTAGGATAGAAGATGGTTACTGTGTTTCCCCAAAAATAAGACCCTGTCTTATATTTTTTTGAACCCTGAAATAAGCGCTTGGTTTATTTTTGGGGAGGTCTTTATTATTTTGGGGCAGTTGGAGCAAGACGGAGTTACTCTTTCTGTCTTACCTGACTTACAGCTCTGTCTCCCTAGTCCTAACCAGAGGAAATGGCAGGGACCAGCTGCGCATGCATTTAAATATTTTCGGGGAGGGCTTATTTTTAAAAGGGGGAGGGCTTATTTTTGGGGGAGGGCCTATTTTCAGGGAAACACAGTAGATAGAATTCTTTATTGGCCAAGGGTATTTGGACACACAAGGGATTTACCTTTGGTGCATAAGGTACAACACTTAATGATAGCCTTAGGGTACAAATAAGCAATAGAATCATACTAGGAAACAATATAAATTGTAATGATAGAAGCAATAAAGTTACAGTCATACAGTCATAAGAAGAGATGAGAAGATTAATAGTAATAGTAATGCAAACTTAGTAAATAGTTAGACAGTATTGAGGGAATTAATTGTTTAGCAGGGTGATGGTGTTCGGGGAGAAAACTGTTCTTGTGTCTAGTTGTTCTGGTGTGCAGTGCTCTATAGCATTGTTTTGAGGGTAGGAGTTGAAACAGTTTATGTCCAGGATGCGAGGAATCTGTAAATATTTTCTCAGCCCTCTTTTTGACTTGTGCAGTATATAGGTCCTCAATGGAAGGCAGGTTGGTAGCCATTGTTTTTTCTGCAGTTCTAATTATCCTCTGAAGTCTGTGTCTGTCTTGTTGGATTGCAGAACCAAACCAAACAGTTACAAAGGTGCAGATGACAGACTCAATAATTCCTCTGTAGAACTGGATCAGCAGCTCCTTGGGAATTAAAGGAATTAAAGGACTGGTTAAAAAAATAGGAAAATCAGGTGAACCAGGGAGCTGATGGGCCTCAGGGAAGGTGCCCACAGAAGCATTTGTGCTCTGAGAGGTACATTGGGGACCAACAATAAAAGCTTATGAATTATTAAGAATTATTAAAAGTGTTTAACTAACTCAAAAGATTCAGTTTATTTATGAGTTCATCTTTTTCTTCAAGAATGATGAAGTCCTCTTTACATGCAGAAGAGGATGATTTTGTGCCTGAGCTTCAGAGAAGCATTCATCCCCGTGAAAGACCAGATTGGGAAGAGACCCTCAATGCAATGGTAAGGCATTATTAACAATATTATTGGATACATTCTGCTTGTAGTTACTTAAATGGCCTTATATGTGTAGAATTTTTTTAAAAATGCCCTCATTACTTGATAAGCTGAAAATCATAAAATGTTTCATCTTTGGATGCACTCCATATATAGGGGGAAGATGATATGCCTACCGAGTGTGTTCCATTAAATCATCTTAGATAGCATAGCTTGTGATTATTTATTCTCAATAATGCTGCAGTGGTTCTCAGGCTTCATTAATTTTCCCTTTAGCTATGATCCACAAAATGCGATCCCTCTCCTTGAGGAAATTAATCTTACAAGCATACATATCACTAAGCATTGGAATAATCTAGCCTGGAAAATCCTGATGACATGAATTTAAGGTAGTCCTCATGTAGTGACCACTGTTGGGACCAACAACTCCTCCATTAAGCAAAACTGAGTGGGAAATCACGTGACCATGACTGTGGTAATCAGTTTCACACCTTCAGCTTTTTGCCTCCTAATCACTCCCCTGCCCTTTGGAATATTCATTCTGATCCTGTGATAATTTGCATGAAGGGAATTAATATATTTACGTTCATTGGTGAGGAAGGGGTTACAAGATATTAAGCAGGCACACAATGAAAAATACACATCGAAAGCAGTGTGTTAATTATGACAGTCATGAGTTCATTACACAAGCACTCCCGTATTATTGTATGCTTGTTCACTCTCTTATAATCCCTTTCTCTCCAATCTTATCTGCTTTGTGAAGTAGGCCAAGGAAAGTATATTTATGTGTATATGTGTGTATGCACACACATATTGTGTATGTGTATGTAGACATCCATAATATTGCAAAGTGGTGCATGCCATGTAAAAAAATGGCTCATCTAGCCTTTCAGTGCAGAACTATTTTCGTTGAATAGATATCATCATTTATTTCAAATCTGTAAATGATAACTTTTATGTCTGTGTGTGGGGAAGGAAGAATTCTCCAGTGTGCTGAGCAGAGAATCCAAGGAATGGGTTAGCTCTGCTTTTCTGCTTGGAGACTAAGTCAATCAAACTTTTGGTCACGCCTCCCTTGCCTGCGTATGCCCAGTTTTGACTCAGTCTTTGCTGAGAGGAGAGCTTCAAAAGCAGAGGAGAAGAAATTATGCAGTAATGTGGACTAATTGGAGTAATGTGAATATTTGTTGGTGACTCGTATGCTTACTAGCTCTTATCAATGCAGAATATCTCTGTCAATCATTATTGTGATGATTGCTTAAGGTGCATTTCTCTGGCTAATCTTGTCTAGTCTTGGGTTTTGTATATAGATAAGAAAGACCAAAGCATCAGTGGGCTTCTGGAGATGACTGGGAGGAAGACATTGCAAAGCAAAGGTCTCCGACCTTGGTAACTTAAAGCCTGGAGGACTTCAACTCCAGGAATTCTGGGAGTTGAAGTCCGCCAGACTTAAAGTTGCGGAGTTGGAGACCTCTGCTGTAAAGTACTTCCTGTTATTGCCAAGAAAACTGCATGATTGTGTCCATACATTTGCCAAGTGTCAAGCTCGACTTCAGGACATTTTTGCTTTTAAGAACATCTATTTTTCTTTTCTTACAATGTTGATGCCTTTTATTTGCTTTTGTTATTCAGTGATCATTAGAGGGAACCCCAGAGAGACGGCAGTTTTTCATAGTGAGTTAACTATTAATTGGTTTAATAGCTGAACATCTTCTGTTCAGATCTTTTCCTAGTATTATGAGGCTGTTCTGCTTGTTTTTCTGATAATTAAATGGCCGTTAAATACATTTTTTGGTCTTCCTATTTGAATACAGAGGCTTTAGTAATTGAACTACTATATCTTTGTTGCAGTTTTGTTCTTTTGAATTACTTTGTTATTTTTGTTTGTGATTTTGCAGAAGTGGTGGTGGAATAACAGAGTTTTTCTTCCTTAGGAAGACTACATTGAATACAAATTTTATATCATTTCCAAGATGTATTGGTTTGTAATTAATAGAAAGTACTAAAAATGATTTGCTTCTTGTTGCTTTTTTTTTTAATGATGTGCATTAAATTCAGTATTATTTTTTTTCCTGTGGAAATACTTTGTTTTCCCAGAAATAGCAACTTTGGTGTTTGATTGATCAAATCTACTAATATTAGTTTAGTGAACATTACTCCCTAAGATTTTTTTGTTTCTTCTATCTTGAAATCTGCTGTTTTTCCTTAAATTGAATATCATAAATCTGGAATATATGACAAGTTTTTCAGTGAAGGAGTAACCCTACATTTTAAACCAGATGTTCCCAACCTAGTGCCTCTAGATCTGTGATGGCGAACCTCTGGCAAGTGTGCCAGAGGTGGCACACAGAGCCCTCTCTGTGGGCACGTGCACCATCGCCAGCTTCTCTTCCGTTGCACACATGCATGCCGGACAGCTGCTTGCACAAAGACCAGCTGGCTGGCACACATGCATGTGCCGGAAGCCGGAAAAGAGCAGCTGTTCGGTGTGCATGTGTGTGACAAAACCCAGAAGAGCATCTGGTTGTTGCGCACATGCACACCGGACAGCTACTCTCTTCCGGGTACCGGTGCTCCAGCACACACTCCAGTTTCGGCACTCGATGCCGAAAAGGTTAACCATCACTGCTCTTAGATGGCTGAGCATGAAGGCACTTGAGCCCAACACATCTGATAGGCTGTGTCATATTAACCAAAGCTAATAATAATAATAATAATAATAATAATAATAATAATAATAATAATAATAATAATAATAATAATAATAATAATAATAATAATGTTTTAATTTGTATACCGCCCTTCTCCCGAAGGACTCAGGGCGGTGAACAGGCAGATAAAATATAAACATACACAATAGTTAAAACAACCCTTAAAAAACTGATTTAAATTTGCCCAAAAATTTAAAATAACAATACACCCCATAAAATTACAAAAATTTAAAAACCCACCAAATTCAATTAAAATTTAAAAGTAAAATCAAGCTAGTCCAGCCATATGAAACAAATAGGTTTTAAGTTCGCGGCGAAAGGTCCTAAGGTCAGGTAGTTGTCGAAGCCCGAGGGGAAGTTCGTTCCACAGGGTCGGAGCCCCCACAGAGAAGGCCCTCCCCCTGGGGTCGCTTGTCGACACTGTTTGGCTGACGGCACCCTGAGGAGTCCCTCTCTGTGGGAACGCACCGGACGCTGGGAGATAGAAGCCGGCAGTAGACGGTCCCGTAAGTAGCCCGGTCCTAAGCCATGGAGCGCTTTAAAGGTGGTAACCAATACCTTGAAGCGCACCCGGAAAACAACAGGTAGCCAGTGCAGTCTGCGCAGGATAGGTGTTATGTGGGAGCTGGCTAATTCGGAGTATTTTAAGTTGCCATTTGTATAAGTAAAGGAGAATGGGATACTTATTCAAGTATTATTCCCCCTCCCCCCCAAAAAAAAAGTTAAGACAGGTGTTTGTAGTGAAACAAACTATATATTCTATATATATTCTATATATTTTAAATTTTTAGGCAAATTATAATAAGTTTTTTAATCTTGCATTTTATAGAATATTGTCTTGTCTGTTTTTTTTATTTGCCTGTACACCGCCCTGAGTCCTTCGGGAGAAGGGCGGTATAAAAATCAAATAAATGAAATGAAACTTTCAATATGAGCATATTTAAATTCTGAATGTGGGATGGGTCATTGTGAAAGGTGTCGAATTGCGGAAGTCCTTTCTGCCACAGCAGAATTATAGGTTATCTATCAACTTGTCGTTCTGCTTTGTTGTACTTTGCAAAAAGGCAGCCTGATGTGAAAATCCATTCAGTGGTTACCTGTAAACAAATCATGGTTGGATGATTGGTAATGGGTAGGAGCCAGCAGATGTTTTCTTGCCAATTAAGCTGTTCTGCAGCTGTGGCCCTCAAATGACTTTCAGACTGTTACTGTGTCTCAGACTAAAATACCTTCTAAGACTTCAGTGTAGGGGAGAATTGGATGCTTTGCAGGTGAGGAGAAGAAGGTGTAACTGTACGGGTACACGAAGTTCCACCAGTATAGAAGTTGTTATGCTTGTGTGGTCAGGTTGTAGGCCAGTGGACACCCTGAAACAAAAGACCTTGATTATCTTTTATTTTTTTCTGCATTCATTGTTTGTTTTATATTTAGTTAAATTTGCTGACGACCAGTTCTGATCTGCTCTTCTAATATCAGTGTAGAAAGCCCTCATTCATTTCACTTTGATTTTCTGTCTCAGAATTTCTGTTGATAAAGCAGATATTTTTCCCCACTTACTTTAATTCCGTTTTTATTTGTTTTCATTCCACAAGTCACTTGCCAAGTGAGAATTACAATCCAGCTGGGGTTCATACATGGCGAGCAAAGCTAAAATAAGGTTGGTTAGTTCAGTACATGGGGAGAATTTAACCATTGTCTTAGTATGTTAGGTCATAACATTAAACATTTCTTTATTTGTGTACAATACTCCAACATGTGATTCTGGGTGGCATATAATCTAACAATAGCAAAAATATTTAAAAAAAGAAGAAGAAGCAGTAGCCAATATAATACCATTCCACTGAGGTCTGATTCAGAATATCTCCAGACATAGAAATCATCACATTGTGGAAAGCAAAAGATTGGAGTCATCTAGATTTGAGGGGAACTTCTCCATAAGTCAGGCACTGGGACAGAGAGGGCACATCTTTGGGGTCCTGCCTGGGTCAGGTGGTGGGATTGGTGGGATGAACAGAAATGATGAGAGACAGGCGGTCCTGCAAATTAACTGGACCCTTACCAGGGGGTGGGATTGAAACATTTCAGCAACCGGTTCGCTGCTTGGTTGCTGGGTAGGTGTGGCCATGGGGGCATGGGCTCCTCAGCCTCCTGCAACACAGTGGGGGAGGGGGGTGTTTTCACTCTCCCCAGGCTCTGGAGGCTTTCCTGGAGCCTCCAGGAAGGCGAAAACAGCCTCCCCCAGGCTCTGGACGCCAGAAACAGGCCAGTTTCTGGACTTCCGGTAGGCCCGGTTTTCGCCCTCCCAGAGCCTCTGCGCATGCCCTGAACTTACCTGGCATCCAAAACAGGCCGTGTGGAAACTCCTGGGTGGGGCGGGGCAGGGTGAGCCAGTTCTTGAAACAACCGGTTCGGCAAACCAGATTAAAATTAACATCCGGTTCACCCAAACCGGTCTGAACCGGCTGAATCCCAACCCTGACCCTTACCTGTAACACAGCATGAATGCAGCATTGTGTTTTGTTAATTTAGATTTAGTATACTGTGTATACCAAACCTTCGTATACGCCGTGAAATTCTTATCCAAAACAGCACCTCCTAGTTTTGTTAGTCTTTCAGATGCTATGATATTCTCTTTTATCTCTAGAAAACTCACCCAGTTGATAAATATCAACATGGAGGAGTGTTAGAACCTGGATATACTTTTCAAATGGAGTTATGATGCCTTTTAAATCAAATACTGGTGCTGAAAATCATCTTAGAGTCATTTTTTTAAACAAACAAACAAACATTGTAATGAACTGAGGAGTTGTGTGTATGATAATTAAGACCTGGCTCCTGCAGCTGTCAAATTTCCCATCACCCGGCTCCCTAAAAATAAGATAATGTTTGCAGTAGGCTTTTATTTTCCTCTCAAATGAGTCTTGTCACTGACATATTCTGACAGCTCATGCAAAACTGGCATTTCATTTAAAAAAGTTCTGTAACTTTCCTAAATTCAGTGGTGGATCTTATTGTTAGGCAGCTAAATTAATAATAATAAAAATGAATATGATGCTTTTATAAAAGGCTATTAGATGTGGAGTAGACTGAGGCTTTTCAAACAATAGCCTTGCCAAAGCTTATTTCTTTGTGTTATAAGGCAGGTTGGTCCAGAAGCCTTTTAGAATTCCTCCAAAATATGCTGCCAATGTGAGAAATATTTGATGCGAACAAGATGGCCATATTATATACTTGTTCAAAACCAGGGTGGATAAAAAAACGATGGTTTTTTAAAAAAATAAAAAAACCCCACATATTTTTAAAAAAATTAAATTGGATTTTTTTTATTTTTATCAAATTTATTTTAATAAAATGCTTTTGGAGTAAAAATCTATCTAAAGATAGTTTTCTATTTAAGATACATTAATAATTTAGTTTATTCAGCATGAAATGGACCTTTATTTTGCAGCATGAGGCTGTATATTGTTCAATATTTACATTTTTGGTAAACTCATTCAGTGAACCTCTGCAAGGTGAGATAACATGCACTGCATTGATGCATTCACAGAATTTCACAGTAACCATGAGATATTGCTTGATCCCGTTGTTTTGCAAATCTATGTACACTACAAACTCTATGATTGTTTGAAGAGAAATGCATCTATTATCACCAGGCTCTAAGTGTGAGGAGGAAAGGCAAGCAGTAGAAATGAAAGTGAAACCTTTTAAGCAGCTTATAAATATAATATTAAAGAACACCTGTCATTTCAGATCTATCATGGCAGCGCCTGTTAGCGGGCTTCCACTCACCTGCTACCTGCCATGTCCCTCACCTTGTGTCACTGCCGCATCACCAGTTGTCCCATTAAAGTGACTGGGACTGTCGGTGAGTCAACAGCAGGTCAGAGGAGGAGCCGCTGCAGGACAGAGATGATAGTTGCTCTTAAAAAAATTATGATTTAAATCGAGTTGATTTAAATCAAGCCTTTCTACTACTGATTTAAATAATGATTTCCACCCCGTTCAAAACTCAGTTATGATCTGGCTCCTATATATATGAGTCTTGTTTTTAGATAAATCTATTTTAGATAGGAAGTTCATTTCTGTTTTGTTTGTTTGAAAGTGACTCTTGCAAAATGGGAATTAAAACGCATCAGATCAGATGGTTATACGGTATATTCTTTATATACAAGGCTGGGAAAAGAGTAGCAAAAAAAGAAAATTGGTATGAGTCGTTGAGAGAAAGGGACTTAATTGAAAGACACACAGGTCGATCTGCATGAGCCGGGGATTGGACTAGATAAGGGGTCTCCAACCTTGGCAACTTTAAGACTTATGGACTTCAAGTTCCAGAATTCCTCAGCCACCTTTGCTGGCTGAGGAATTCTGGGTCTTGAAGTCCACAAGTCTTAAAATTGCCAAGGTTGGAGACCCCTGGACTAGATGACCTCCAAGGTCCCTTCCAACTCTGTTACTGTTAATACACACAAATCATATACCGTATTTTTCAGATTATAAGACACACCTTTTTCCCCCCAAAAAGAGGGTAAAAATCTGGGTGCATCTTATACTCCGAATGTAGCCCCGCTCAGCTTCTCAAACGGAGGTTTCAGAGGCTGAAAAAAGCATCAGAAACGGAGCTTCAGAAAAGAAGCCCCCAAACAGAAGCTTCAGAGGCTTTTTTTCTGAAGTTCTGTTTCGGAGGCTTTCAGAGGCAGAAAAACATTTTTTCTGAAAAAAAAATTCAGAGGCAGGAAAAACAAGCAAAACAAAACAAAACAAAACAAAAACAAGGCACAGAGCTCACAACCAAGGAACCTGTTGCTAAAATTCACCTCTGGGAACAGCTGATTGGGAGTATTCTGGGAGGCCGATCCATCTGCCAATCAGCTTTTTTCTTATTTTCCTCCCCAAAAACTAAGGTCTTATACTCTGAAAAATACGGTATATGGCTTGATTTCTGCATTCTGCAGTGGCTGATCTTATGAATACTTTGCAACAACACATTTATCTAACCTTGCTGAAGTCTTGAAGGTTCTGTTAAAATTACTGGATGTGGGGGCTGAGGAGCTGAAGATTTGTGAATCAAGCCGTGCCTGCATGAAGTCTGGCACGATGAGATAAGTAGGATTGATTCCAACAATGCCGGGCCGAGTTGTTAACCACCTGCACTTTGCTTATAGCTTGAATTCATTTTATAAAACGTTTTCAAAAGAGCAATTTTATCTGTACCATCCTAGGGATGGTAAAAAGTTTAGCTGCGGAGATAGCTCGCTTTCCTGGTTCTTGTTTCATTTCAGCCTCAAGGTCAGAAGGAGGCACAGCAGCAGTCAAAAAAATAAATAAATCAGAATTAACAGAAGGATAAGAGTCAATGATTAACAACCTGCCATATTCCTCAATCCTTATTACAGTGTCCTCAGAGAATTGTATTCATTATTTCAGTTTTTTAGTCTCTTGGGTCAGAACTTGATGGGGTTTTTTTCCTTGGTGAAATTGCTATAACCTGGATGCAAGATACAATAGGCCAGGGATGTCGAACTCAATTTCATTGAGGGCCGTATCAGGGCTGTGATTGACCTTGGCAGGGTTGGGGGGTGTGGCGAACTGAGTGGGCATGGCCAACTTGATGCCACTCAATTGGGCGTAGCCAACTGGGTAGGCGTGATCAACTGGGTGGGTCCCTGAACTGCTGGCATGTTTCCTCTTCGCATTGGGTAGACCGGGCCGAAGCGATGTGGGTCAGCTCTTTATATTTTCCAGGACAGCCCCGTGGGCTGGATCTGATCACATCGCAGGCCGGATCCAGCCCGTGGGCCTTGTGTTTTCACACCCCTGCAGTAGGCATTTAAATAAAAATGTGTCTCCAGATGATTCACCATGCATCTCTTGCTATGCATCAGATTCTCTTTGCCGTGGAACTCATTTATTTCATAACAGATTTCATGAATCACAGTAAGGTTCCTATAGATGCATCATCATTGCTTTCTGATTGCTTTATTACTAGCCGGTTTATCGTCAGTATGCAACATTTTCGCCCCCAGCTCTTTGCTTTGCCTTGCCTTGCCTTGCCTGTTAAATGCAAACTATCGCCAATAGCTATGAGAACATGGATGAAATTCCTGTCCCAATTAACCAATTAGTTTTCATTAAAGGTAAAGGTTCCCCTTGCACACATGTGCTAGTTGTTCCTGACTCTAGGGGGCGGTGCTCATCTCATTTCAAAGCCAAAGAGCCAGCGCTGTCCGAAGATGTCTCTGTGGCCATGTGGCTGGCATGACTAAACGCCAAAGGTGCATGGAACGCTGTTACCTTCCCACCAAAGGTGGTCCCTATTTCTCTACTTGCATTTTGTACGTGCATTCGAACTGCTAGGTTGGCAGAAGTTAGGACAAATAATTATGCGGCACTAGGGATTTGAACTGCTGAACTGCCGACCTTTTGATTGACAAGCTCAGTGTCTTAGTCATTGAGCCACCACGTCCCTTCATCTTCATTAGGCCACAGCAATTTCTGTTATGGCTACTAACCGAGCATGTTTGGAAATAGGTTCTAAATAAAGAAATTAAGACATAATTAGTTACCAAGTGTCCGGCAAATCTGATGGACCTAAGAATAGATTCTTGACCTGTTTATTTAAAACCAGAATTTCTCTTTTGAGACAGATTCTTTTCCCCACAGTAATTATAAAGAAAATAGCTTCTGCCTATTTTTTCCCCGCACTTTCCATTCTCCCAGTGATATTTGACGGGAATTGGGTGAAGATGACTTTTGCAAAACGCCTGCTATCTTTATAATGAGTTCATCCTACTCAGCCTGGCACTTCTATAAAAAATTGCAGCTACCAGTATTCCTCTGCCATAGTTCAGCTGAATACTTTGTGCAGTGCAGTAACTGTGCAGAGGGATAAGGCATTTTGGATTATGCAGAATATACCTTGAGGCTGTAAGGGCCTGAATGGAGAAGAACTGGCTGGATCTCAACCCTAATAAGACAAGTGGCTTTAGGTTTTTGAGCTCCTCTCCAGGGACTTATCATGATTGGATGGGGTAGCATTCCCCCAAGCAGAGTTGGTGTCCAATTTGGAGTTCCTCTTGGTGTTTTGACTCCTTTTGAAAGAGCAGATGCCAGCCATAGGCAGGGAGAAGCTTTGTGAAAATTAATATTATTTGCCTGTTGGATCCATTACTACATGAAGATGCTTTCCTTGCAATCACTCTTTTCACAGTCAATTCTTAGTCGCTTCCTTCATTACTGCAATAGACGACTTCTGCCCCTCTTGCCTGGTCCAATATTGAGAATGTGCTGCAGGTCCCTTCCCTTAAACATTGTTACGGTGGTGGGATCCAATTTTTTATACTACCAGTTCTGTGGGCGTAGCTTGGTGGGCATGGTGTGGCTTGTTGGGCGTGGTAGGGGAAGGTTACTGCAAAAATCCCCATTTCCTCCCGATCAGCTGGGACTGGGGAGGCAGAGAATAGATGGGGGCGGGGCCAGTCAGAGGTGGTATTTATCGGTTCTGGGAGCTACTGATAAAATTTCCGCTACCGGTTCTCCAGAACTGGTCAGAATCTGCTGAATACTACCTCTGCATTGTTATCTGGTAGAACATCAGAGATGCACTTCTACTATAGTTGCCGGAACCTCTTGGACAGTCTTTCTCTGATAGTTGGAGGTCCCCTACCCTTCTGGAAGGTTGGGAAAACATCTCTCTCTTTCTCTGTCTTTTAAGATATATTTTTATTGTTTACATATGAATATATTGAATACAGTATAATTGTCCTGGCATTCCACTTACCATAAACAAAAGTAAAAAACAGAATAACACATAAACTATTTTGAACACTGCTAGTGTTGTACAATAGTTTCTGACCATCATATTATAATACGTCAACATATCTGTCATTCTAATATTTACAATCCTGTATCGATATTAAAAATAATACCTCTTTCCATCTCTACCTAACCTGATTCTTTCGCATTCCAACTTCTACCTCGTGTTTCTAACCATTGATAGAATCTATTCCATGTTGAATAATATTCTGTTATCTCCTTTATCTTTTATTTTTAGCGTTAGTCTGTCCATTTCCTCACAGTCTAGTATCTTCCTTATCGTCTCATCCTCTGAAGGGGTGTTTTCGTTCTTCCACTGCTGTGCATATATAATTCTTGCTGCAGTTAAGATAAGATATATTAGATATATTGTCCCTTTATTGTTTGATTGTTTCCTGATTTCTTATTTGTCCTCTATGACTATCATTAAGTGTTGTACCTTATGATTCTTGATGAACGTATCTTTTCTTTTATGTACATTGAGAGCGTATGCACCAAGACAAAATTCCTTGTGTGTCCAATCACACTTGGCCAATAAAAAATTCTATTCTATTCTATTCTATTCTATTCTATTCTATTCTATTCTATTCTATTCTATTCTATTCTATTCTATTCTATTCTATTCTATTCTATTCTATTCTTTATCATAGACATCTGATATAATGCCTAATAAAAACAATTCTGGCTTAAAATCTATATGTTGCCTAATCATTTTTTCTAACCATGTATGGATTAGTGATCAAAATTTCCTTGCCTTTATGCAAGTCCACTACATGCGGTAATATGTTCCAGGTATTTGTTTACATTTCCAACAGTTTGGGGACATATTGTTAAAACATTTTAGCCAATCTTGCCAGGGGCAGATTCAAATTTGCTAGAATGGCAAATTCAGCCAGCAGAATACATCTAACTATCAATTTAAAAGTTTTTTAAAAAAGATATACCACATAAAAAAAAACCTTTTTATGAACAATACACTGACTAAATTTTGTTCGATTCTTTAAAGAAGTATCAAAGGAATAATAAACATGTAATTTTTTTACACAAGGGCAGTTATTTTAGCAGTAGTCTTAAGTTATGTTGTCTACATACTGTAATAGAAAACAATGATTTCCTCTTTTGAGAATGAGCCCAGTTTGTTTCCAGGTTCATATGATTCCTTCCCCAGTGGGGCGTTAAGACACTGTTTCCGCTTTTTGATTTAGTTGTAGTTTAGGCTGTTGTTTGAAGTGTAAATTACAATTAATTTTACCTTATTTTATTGCAGTTATCAATACAGTAATTATATGGGATGAACTATATTCAATCATTAAAATGGATGAATTATGCCTAATTGAAACTGAAAGCAATAGCTTCTAAGTTTTCCCCATTTAGCTAATAGACCATCAATTGCTGGGGGGGTTTTCTTGGCTGTGAGCTCAGCTTCTTTGGAAAAGATTTTCCAACAGTAATAAAATGAACCCATAATGACCTTTAAAATGTCTGCCTTAATACTGCCCATAAACCTACAGTCTACACAAATTTATTCTGAATCATTGTCAGAAGTACTGAACTTCTTTGTTGAATTACTTTGCCTGTGACATTTCAGTAATTGATCAGTAGTTTTTTTTGTTTTTGTTTTATTTGCATTTATATCCCGCCCTTCTCCGAAGACTCAGGGCGGCTTACACTGTGTTAAGCAATAGTCTTCATCCATTTGTATATTATATACAAAGTCAACTTATTGCCCCCAACAATCTGGGTCCTCATTTTACCTACCTTATAAAGGATGGAAGGCTGAGTCAGCCTTGGGCCTGGTGGGGCTTGAACCTGCCGTAATTGCAGGCAGCTGTGTTAATAACATTGTCTTAGTCTGTTGAGCCACCAGAGGCCCAGTTAACTGTCCCGAACGTGTGTACAGTTTTCATTCAGAACAAACAGCTTTATTCAGTTGCGTGTACCTGGGTGTCTAATATTTAAAGATGATGGCATTTCCATGCATTACCTGTGCTGAGCTATAAAGAGGAGAGTGGCCTGCAGGAACAGTCCCAAAGATGCTTTTTGAAAGACAACTGGACTTCCCTGGTTTTTTCCCTTGAAAATGTTTTGCTTCTCATCCAAGAAGCTTCTTCAAAACTTCAGAACTGAAGAAGCTTCTTGGATGAGAAGCGAAACATTCGTCATCATCCATTGCTTGAGGGTGCAGTTACTACCAACATGCTAATGATATCCAGGTATACAGCTGTAATTGGAAACTGCCTCTAAGGGAAGCTTGGAGATGATTGTTGTGTCCATGTTACATCCTGTAATAGAGGGAGATTAAAACTGCCTGTTGGAAGCTATGCTGATACCCAGAATTTTCTACAAGGGACATCTATCAAGTAATTACTGAGTTATGAGCAGGTTCTTGACAATGATAGGAAACAGTTCAGTGACAATTGTAGGAAACAGGATAACAATTCTCCCCTCCCTCCCATGAATTGTCTTCTACTTACAGTTCATTCTTCAGTCTGTTGTGTCCAACTCAGGAATAGATATTGCTGAAAATAGAAAGATAAGGACTGAATTTAGTTAGTGTCATTTACACCTAATTTTTTTTAAAAAAGTATTCTGCCTCTATTTTTTTAAATAAAAAACATTAAGGGATTATAGTTATAATACAATGACCCAACTAAGTTTAAAATATATTTCTTTTTTCTTTGTAAACAAGTTTTATTAAAATTTTTCTTTCATCATAAATATTTTATGAACGAAGTGTTGACCGGGTCACATCTTATACATTTTATATATATTAATCTTTTTAATCTATTCCAATCTTCCCATTTTTTCCATATTCATCTCTTTCATATAGTTCTTTATCACAAATTAATCATTTTTCACCATATCTTGTTATTTCAGCTTCTGCCATATTGTTCTTTTCCCCCCAAGTCTATTTTACGTTTCCAATTTCAGCCATATTCTTTTTCCATATTTCTTTGTCTTATCTTAATTTCTTCTTAATATATAATACATAAACAGTATAACTATCTGCCCTTAATTCCTAATCTCTTACAATAACATCAATTAATTATTTTGTTTCTCCATTACAGAATATATTTCTCAAAATCCTCATCCCACTTTTAACATTTCAACTTTGTCTCTTAATTATAATTGTCTTCAAAATTAAACCAAATTACCATTTCACATTTCATCTGCTATTCTTTTACTATAAGCAATATACACCATCATATTCAAACCATTTTTTCTTGGTCTCTCCAAAATTCCACTTCTTAATAATTTTCTCCTTTTATTCCATTCTCTTAACTTCTTTTTCTTTTTTTGGGGTGGGTGGGTGGGTTTATATTTATTATAGCTTTTCTTCTGACTCCTTTTCTCACTTTTAGATATATTATTTGAATAGTTCTCCCCAGGTTTTCTCCTAATCTCTTTCCACTGTTTCCCTCTTTATCCTTTGATTGATTCTTTTTTGGGGAATGTTCTCCCCTAGCCACTCTTTTTTTTTGCCACTATAAATCCCAGTGAAATCATCTAACTGCTTTCTGCATTCAATTCCTTTTCCTTCAATATTATTTTCTTGCTCCTAATTTATGCTCTCTTCTACCACCTTCTCCCCTATTTCCTGTTCTGTGTGTTCCAGCAAAATTTCTGACTTTCTATTACCCTGTAGTGATTCACGTATATTTTTAATCATCTCAATTAATTTGTCACACATCCAAGACTCCATATTGCCAATTTAAGAAAGTGTTAAATTTTTTGAATTATATCTCATTTAATTAAAATTTAAAATCCATATAGTCTCTTTTTTGTTTCAAATAATGTACAATTTAAGTATTTATCCAGTCTACTCCAAGTTAAAGATTTGTTATCTTCCACAGCTGTTGAAAATCGAAATCAAGTAATGTAGAAAGACATACTCCTTAAAAGTTCTCACGGTTTCCAAGTTATCTTTTAGAAGTCAAGGTCACAGCTGTACTTTCTCTTTCTTTGAAGCGAATATTGCAGTACTCTCTTTCCGCCAGCAGATGTCTCTCTCAAATCCACAATATTTTCAAACCAACTAAATGTCAAAGCTGTCAAAAATATTTAAATCCACATAAAATACTTTTCCTTGGGTTGTTTTCTTTTATTATTTTTAGTTACTCCAAATCCAATTATAGATACAAAAACTTTCTTGGGCATTAGTATTTTAGTCTCCTCTTTGTTTTTCTCCTTCCATAGAATTTCCCGAATGCCAATTAGCCGCTCATTTTAGCTCCGGGACATCTTTTAATCCAGTTTGAAATTTTCTTTTACTTGTGAGTTGGCCAGTCACTCACCTGGTACCAGCACAATGTTCAAACACCGCTCCTGCACAAAAACTTAGTCCAGTTGCCCCAGCTTCAGAGCAGTCATTTTAGAATGGCTGCCACGCCCGCTGCCTCTGACCTTTTGAGGAACTTGCCTATTCCTCTTGGTCTTCCGAGACGCCTCTCCTTCACCATACCTACAGGACGGTTCCAGTCCAAAGACCCCCTGACAATGGTTTGTCCAGCTGGATTTTCACGGAGCTCGTTAGAGCCCACTATTTTTTCAGCCGGTCTCACTGCGACGCTTCCGGTCTCTCCCCTAAGTTCAAAATATATTTCAAATAGAGTATTTGTATGCTTCTTTTAGTGGGACGTGGTGGCTCAGTGGTTAAGACACTGAGCTTGTCAATCAAAAGGTTGGCAGTTCAGTGGTTCAAATCCCTAGTGCTATATAATGGGGTGAGCTCCCGTGACTTGTCCCAGCTTCTGCCAACCTAGCAGTTCAAAAGCACATAAAAAATGCAAGTAGAAAAATAACGACCACCTTCGGTGGGAAGGTAACAGTGTTCCGTGCCGCTTTGCCATTTAGTCATGCCAGCCACATGACCACGGAGACATCTTTAGATAGCACTGGCTCTCCGGCTTTGAAACGGAGAGGAGCACCACCCCCTAGAGTCGGGAACGACTAGCACATATATGCGAGGGGAACCTTTATCCTTTTAGGCTTCTTTGTTTCACTGCTTCTCAAAATTTGCTTAAAAATACACAGATTTTCTTATTTTAGTTATCTGGACACATCATTCACAGTGTTAAAATATTTGGTACATGTAGAGACAAGTCACATCATCCATCTGGAAGTGTAAAAGATTACACACATGCTTAAGACTATCAAATCCTATGGCAGCAACTAATCTGTAGATAGCAAAATTGGTGTCTTACATATTTACTGAAAATGAATTAAACTGTTGAATCATCTATTTTTCTCTCTCTCTTTTTGCAGGCAAGAGGCGCAGACATCCCTGAGATTTCTGGAGAGTTATCCTTGCGGACTTGTGGCAGCACAGCTAGCATGAAAGTGAAGAATGTGAAAAAGTAAGATGTTTTGTTTCATCCTTACAACTTCAGTGATGTCCTTGGCATTCCTAAATGTTGACTCTCAAGATGCTGGTTGACTTCTTGTCGATATACAGGTGGAATAAGTCAAATTAATCCCTGTTGCACAAAGGCAATAAGAAATAAAAGGTAAAGGTTTCTCCTGTCCAGTTGTGTTTGTCTCTAGAGAGGGGTGCTCATCTCTGTTTCTTGGCTGAGGAAGCCAGCGTTGTCCAAAGACATTTTCCATGGTCATATGATCACAATGACTGTAGACCAGGTGTGTCAAACTTGCGGCCTGTGGGCCGGATGTGTCACATGCTGGCTAAGCCCACCCCTGATTTAGCGAAGGGGAAAAAAGTTGTGATAGTCACGTGATGAAACGAGTTTGACATCCCTGCTCCACACCAAAGGCTCATGGAACACTCTTACCTTCTCACTGAAGTGGTACCTATTGATCTACTTGCATTTGCATGCTTTCGAACTGCTAAATGGGCAGGAGATGGGGCAGGAACGGGAACTCACCCTGTTGCACGGTGCTTGGGTCTCGAACCCGGCTTGCAACCTTCCAGTTGACAAGCTCAGTGTATTTAACTGCTGAGCCATTGTGTCCCCCCCGCACCTTCAATAGGAAATATGCTCACTTAAACAGAAAGCCTGCCCACATTTTCTGCCTTCCCCTCCCTCTTCCCGTCCTCCTCCTTAACCTCTAGAAACCCAAGGCAGGCCAATAGATGAAGTGTTTTACTGCTTTATTTTTCCTCCTTCTATTTGTTGTTGTTAGTTGCAAAGTCGTGTCCAACCCATCGTGGCCCATGGACAACATTTCTCCAGGCTTTCCTGTCCTCTACCATCCTCCAGTGTCAATTTAAACTTACCCCTACTGCTTCAGTGACTCCATCCAGCCACCTCATTCTCTGTCATCCCCTTCTTCTTTTGTCCTCAATAGTTCCTAGCATTAGGCTCTTCTCCAGTGAGTCCTTCCTTCTCATTAGGAGCTCCTTCTATTATAATCGTGCAGATCTCTGAAATTAAAAGGGCCGATTTCTAAACCACTAAGCCACCAAAGGAAAGCGCGGGAAACAAGGCCGCCGTGACTAATTTCCCAGTCCTCGCCACAGCGCTCACAGCCCTAATCAAGGCTAGCAGCAAAAATGGCCTGCGCCCAGGCGGCAAGAGGCTAGCGCGGCTCCAGCAGCTTCAGTCGAGGCGCTCTGACACTGCGGAGGCCAGCCGCAAGCATTGGGGCAAAGTTGAGCCCGGCAGCATGCCAAAACGACCCTTGAGGTACCTGTGGGGAATGGGGAGGGTAGGAGGCATCGGAAGGGACCACCCCCCAGCTCAAATCACAGAGAGCCCTCCCCAGCTGCAAGAAAATACAAGAAAATACAAGAAAAAAAATTGGAATAAAAAGAAAAAGGATTAAAATGAAAAAGGGCTATCCAGGGAATTACTTCCAAGCTCAGCTCCAAAGTTCTGGAGTGAAGAAAATTGCGTCCATAGCTGAGACTGAGTTGAAAAACAAAACTCAGCCTGGCAGCTCCGAGAAAGGACATATCACGGTAGGACCAACGTCCCATTTCTAAACCGGTTAAGGGGTTGGGAGAGAACCATGGGATTCTGTGCTGCATCCCATCTGCCAGAGTAACTATCATGAACCGATCTCTATACCAACCGCTATTTAGAGCCGCCTCGTCTGCTTTCATCTTCTGTGCCCTCAGGCTCCAGTCTTTGGTGCAGTGGCTTCCACAGATAGAGAGAGCTTTATCTTAACTGCAACCTTGTCATTGGGATTGTACCAACTCTATCTCATTGCTTTTGATTTTGGTAGCAGAGCCTCCTATCTCAAATCAGACATCAGGACAAGCTTTAGATTAGCTTCTTTAGGTTTATGTTTTCTCTTGATGGCTAGCTAAATCAAAGCATAAACTTTCTATACGTAAGGAGAAAATGTGCCTCCAATTGTCACGTACAAGGAAAGTACGGCGAAATGTGTACCTTAACTATCACAAATTTGAGAAAGGACTCCTTTGAACTGAGCTTCACTTCCTTTCTTCCTCCGTAATCCTCTCTGTTCCCAATTTAATCTGCTGGTAGGGTGGACTTGTATTTGATCCACCTTTGGATCCAGTAATGATTTGAAGTTCAGAAAACTATCCAGGAATGGATTTGTTCAGAACTCTCATCAATCGTGTGCTGATTCTGCAAGAGAAGGCTGATGACCCTGTTTTCTAGTGGGGAAAGACCAGGTGCTAAATCTCATTTTTCTTTTAAAGTCCTAAGGGAAGAATGACTGATGATCAAACACTCTTTGTTCACCACCAAAAAAATGTGCTCCAGGACACTAAAATAGTTTCTGTACCGCTATAATAAAGCTTCAGCAATACCTATCATTTTGTAACCCCAAGTCAAAGCTAGAAAATAATTAAAATACATGTTTGGTTCCTAGATCTACCAGTATAGAACTGATGGACTCTTAATTATTTTCACAGATTTAATTTCTGTCAGTTGGTATGAAGGCATATGAAGTTCATGCATGTTTCTTGGTTGCTTCTCTAGCCTTCAATCTTCTAGCTCTCTTGGCACATTAAAGGATGAATTCCTTGCCTTCGTATTTCAGTTTCAGGTGCAGGCTCTTTTTAAGCTGGAATTTGTCTTCTAACAACAAATAATACTTGATAGTTTGCTTTCTTCCCTAGAAACCATTTTTTAATTATTTCTTTGTGTTACATAGACGATACCAGTGGTGGGATTCAATTGTTCTCCCCACTTTGGCCGAATCGGTTGTTAAATTGCTGGCTGGCCCTCCCCCCACTCCTTATCTCGGCCCCTTATCTCGACCCACCTTAACCGATGCCTACGATACTCCATGTTTGAACGATTAGACATTTCAGTGACAATGTCAGGAGAAATCTTTACTTGATTGAAACGTCAGTTCTGATTTCTGCAATAATATACGTCTTCCCTGTGTTTCAGATTGTCCTTCACCAAAGGCCATTTTCCAAAGATGGCAGAATGTGCACACTTCCATTATGAAAATGTGGACTTTGGCAATATACAGGTGAGAGAATGTTAAATCGGGTTAAACTGTTCCATGTGTTGTCATGGAGATGCCTTGTCTTTAGCACATATTTTCTAGCCTCACCTAATGGTCCTGTACGTTTATCGTCTGCCTGTTTGGCAACCTTGTATTTAATTTCCAAACTTCCTGCTTCCACGGTGATTTATGGATCAGCAGGCTCTGTTATGCATGCCCATTGCATCACACACTGTCAGTCCTGTTTTGAATCCTTAATCTTTCCTTGTATTTGAATGAACATAATCATTTCTATTTTCATAGTCACTGGGGAATAATAATGAAATTCTGCCCCAGTGCTTCATAAATAAAACCAGTTCCCGTATTTGTTAAAAAAAAAAGGAGTAGGCTAAAGGAGATATGTATACTGAGTCATAGAATCATAGGACTGGAAGGAAGGGACCTTGGAGGTCTTGTAGTCCAACCCCCTGCCTAAGGCAGAAGTCCGTATATCATACCCAACAAACGATAGCCCAGTCTTTTCTTGAAAAATTCCAGTGACGGAGCATCTCACAACGTTAAAGTATCTTCCTATTATAATTAGTGTTAGTAATAAGAGTCGGTAACCAGATTGACACAAAAGTGATTTGAATGGCTTATGTAAAATTCAGTCTAAAAGACAAAGCAATCTTATAAATATGATCTATTCTTTATTTTAAAATGGTTGCTTTACCTTAAGTTGTTAACAAGCTCTATGTGTTGTGACCCAGGCCCAAGTAGGTAGGAGTAGATGCAATCAGTTCAAAAACAAACAGACTTTATTAGAACAGCTGAGAATTAACTGATTGGTCGCCAAACTAATCAAAGCAAATTCTTCATATCACAATTCTTCAGTCCTATCACCAACCTTGGTCCAATTAGGCAAACTGCCAAATGCCTTTCTTGGCAAAAGTTCAGAAGACACTGATACAAATGCAACAAGACAAAGCTATCACCGTTGTTTTCCGGCAAAGAGTCCAAATGCTGTTGCTGGTCTTTTAAGCCTTATCTGGAGGGGCCAATCATCTCTTGTCCTACTCCCGAGTTGTCCTCTTTGCTGTAGCTGCTCTTGTCTTCTGGCAGCTCTTCTCATGTGTGCATTAATAACAGGCTCCTCCTGTTCCCCTGCCTCACTACTGTCAGCCTCTGGAGGCTCCAGAGTCTGCACATCGCTCCCCGATGGCCCTGGCCCCATCTCTGCCTCTGATGCAGAACCCTCATCCGGGCCTTCCCCAGCCTCCAGGACTGGCCCGTGTTCTTCCTCAGCCTCATTGCTGTCCTACTCCGCTGCCAGCTCTGCAGGCTGCTGGCAGACCACAACACTATGTTTTTAAATGAGTACGTGGATAATAACTTCAATAAAGACTTGATCCTGTTTTGGTAGTTCAAATGCTGAGTGTCAGGCAGTCCTATTATAGTGACTGGACAAACCTCTTATCATTTTTTCCTTCCTGTTAGATATAGCAAGTGTTAGCAAGTGTTCTCTCACAGATGTATTTTTTTTAAAGCCAGTTTTTCAGGCTAAGGCTGTGCCAAAAGTAGCATAGCTTTCAGTGATTTTTAATGGGTTGCACAGAATAGAGAAAATGGCAGAATTAATCAGAGGCCACCACGCAAGGCAGACAAACCTGTCCTATCAAAATAGTTTCTAAGTTAATAAACTCCTGCCATTAGCCTGCCCTGTGTAAATTTTGGGACAGGGAGTTGTGATTAAAATGATTCGCTGACCTTAAGCAGAAGTCCAATCCAACATTGATGATAAAATAAATGCCCATGTATTTATTCATTAATGGTGTGCGTGGGATGGGGGTGGGGGAATGAGCCATCTTCCCCTTGCTGAGCAGAATAGAAAAAAAAAAAAACTTAGAATGGTAACAGACATTGACTGTTGAAACTGTGGATTAACCCTTCCATTTTGTTCCTTCCCTTTTCTCTTCCTTTCTTTCCCCTCCCTTTATTTCCCTGTTTCTAATGGAAGTGAAGGAAAGGGTGACTTTGTGTGCCAGAGTGGCTTGTATGTAAGAGAAAGCCACCTTGATTGCCAAATAAAGTGGGCTCCCCCCCAAATGTATGTAGGCAGTTAATTTGAATTAGTTATTTGATGAATACAACTTCAAATGTGTTTGCTATGGGAGGGAGGTGGTGGTAGATTCGGACCAGTATACACTACAGTCATGCACACATGACACAAATGTAAATACGTCACAGCACATTAAATTGAGGAGGGACCCTCCAGAATTGATGTCCAGCTGGAGGCAGATTGAGAAAGTAGGCAGTTTGAGCATTGCACGGTAGTTTTATGTCTGTTTTTATTGTTTCCAACCCAACAAAATATTGGAAAGAAAGCACGGAGAGAGAGTTGAGACTCTGTGTATGGTAGGCCAACCGTTCAGAACTAAAACTGAGCAGGATCACATTTAATGTTGCTGGAGAAGCTAACAATAACAATAACAAAAAAAGGGTTTAAAAATTGGGCTGGACCAGGCTAGGATCTGTGAAGGGGAAAATAAATCCAGAATAGATAGATAGATATAGATATAGATATAGATGTAGGTCTTTGGTTATTCGGATTTTCTCCCGCGTAAAATTGGCAGTGTCTTGGCGACGTTTCGACGAAGTCTCATTCGTCATCTTCAGGCTTCAGCTTCGTGCTTCTGGGAGCAATGAAGCACGAAGCTGAAGCCTGAAGATGACGAATGAGACTTTGTTGAAACGTTCAGAACTAAAACTGAGCAGGATCACATTTAATGTTGCTGGAGAAGCTAACAATAACAAAGACCTATATACAAACACCCGCGAAAACCTCAGAAAACATAGATATAGATAGAGATAGAGATAGAGATATGCAGTCTGGCGGGGGTGGAGGGGGAGAAGTTTGAGAATACTGTTCACTTCTCTTTCTGAACATCCCCACTGCTGATCCATGAATTGGAAAGAATCCCACCAGCTATCCTTTGGGTGCTTTCTTCCTTCTTTTTAATTGCCTCTTTCTTTCTAATTGCTTTCTTTCGGAGTAGTTTTCTTTTCAAGGAAATTCAGTCATCATAAAATAAAATTCCTGCTGAACTGCAGCCGACCGGACCTTTTCTAGCTTATCATAAACGAGACAATGCTGTACCTCTGTATCTGTACCTCTGACACTGCGGAATAGCGTTGCGTGATTGACTTCCCCTCGTTTTTTCCCCCCACATAGAAAAAAAGCTCCTTTTAGCAGACTTTAAACACAAAGAGAGGAGCTTCTTCAATTATTGAGATCCTGAGCAGTTGTGACTTTATAACGTCTTTGTCACACCTTCTGTCTGAAAGCAAACTAGGATGAGTCAAGATAGCCTTTTTCTTTCCCGTTAACAAATGTCCATAACGGCCGCTGTTATCATTTTCTCAATATCTTGACCGCAGAGGGGACATTGGCAACAGGCCAGTGTTTCTTTTTTGTTCCAGGTCTGAACGGTTGACAATATTTCTTTAAAAAAAAAAAACACCACCAAAAAAAAACTGCTTACCAGTCCAAAATGCAAAATGAGTGCTGAGTTATGTTGATTTTCATACATCAGCCTCTGTATCCTGGCAGAGGTCTAAAATGCTTGCTCACAGTGTGAATCGTGTTGGATTCAGTTTGCGAGAAGATAAGATAAAAGGACCAACGTTCTGTAGACTTTCCTTTCCTAGAGCTGCGGAATCATGTTTTGTTGTTGGAGCAGAGGCGTCATTTTTGTACGAGAACTTATCTGGTTGATAAGGTTAGCGACTTGCTAATGTATGTATTCATCTTTGATTAATTATGTTGACTTACCAAATGAGCTTGCTTAGTTTTTTTTCCTAGTGACAATATTAGCTCTGGATTCCTTAGAGCTTTTTGACGTTGGTTGTTTACAAACTGCACATCCCCCAGCACTGAAAATATTACCTGGTCAGGTAATGAAATGTCTTCAAGCAAACAACCAAGCCCAGAAAGAGCCCCAAGGATACCGCAGTACATATATTCTCTTCTCTTGGAATATTAGCTTTGCTAATGGGGGAAAAAAAAAAAGGCCTATTGAAGCAACCCTTATTTAAGCAAATAGAAAATTAGTGTGAAAAAAAAATTAGGTGGCAAGTAGTTAACAGTGAAATGGACTTTTGTTTTGCTGTAAAACGAAGGAAACATACTTTTAACAACATGTTGTGTCTGAATTGGGACACTGTTGTATTTCATGGGCTTTTTTTTAAAAAAAATATCTGGCTGGCCTCTCTCTTTCTCTCTAGCGTCTTAGCAACAAAAGCAGAGTTGCTGGTATTCCCCAGAAAGTTGTGGGGGGGGGGGAACCCCTTTGCCATTCTTTATATATTTCACTTGACCTAATTTCTCTTCGTCCCGTAGAGAAAGTAAGATTCTTTAATAAAGAACTTCATGTTGGTTGGGCCTCCCAGAGTCTCTTGGCACCTAATAAGCCGCCCTCAATTTCACCAATGTAAGAAGAGCTGAGAATTTAAATTACCCCTCTCCTCAATGTCAAAGGATTGGAGCGTGTGCAGTTTTGTAAGAAAGAGATTTGCTGCAAAGCGGTAGTGTGGACACGGAAAAATAATTTATTTCTAGCATTATAAATGTTTCCTTTCTCAGTGCTCAGTAAATATATGCAAGATGCAAGGAGATCCTGTTGAAAGCACAATTTGACTCCGTCAGATAATGTCACGCTGTTATAAATAATTCTTCTTTTATTCTTGGCTTGTAAGTATTACGCTCAACGGAATGGCTGTTGAAAAGGGCCCAGCGGTATAAAAGGCAGAAAGCAGCTAAAGAGGGAATGGGAAGGATGAAAATTCCAATACGTGATGATACTGCAGAAAAAAAAAATGCAGTCAAACCGGGCCATTTAATTCATTTGAGATATTTCTGCACGGAATTCATTCCTTGCTTCCTCAGACAGGAAGTTTAAAAAGGAAGAAGAACTATCATCTTGATTGATTGACATTTTTCTCTCTCCATTTATAGACTCTGGTTATTCTTAACGATTGCAGTACATTTCATTCTTAATTGCTAAGAAAACTGGTGATGTCTAGAAGTGAAGGATAGTTATATCTGGGCTTATACGTGGGTGTGTGATTCATTTTGGTTGTATTCTTCATAAATTGTAGTTGTGTCGAAAGGACTACAAGTAAAACACAAGTTATAGAGGAGAGAATGGAACCAGCTATAAGAGTTTTCTTAATAATGCGGTTGGATGAATAATAGTGAATGAAACAGAATAAATGCATCTGTTACTGTCATTGTTCTCAAAAGCTGAACATGTAGACCAGACTTGAGCTTTTTATCCAGGGCACATTTGGCCCTTTTACTGTTCCTGTCCGGCCTACATGAGGTCAATCAGAAATTAGAAATCAGATATAAATAAGTATATGCCATCCATACAATACAACTTCATTGCTTTTTGACGGCAGCTGCTATTTTTTTTTTTTAAAAAAAATTACATATGGGTAGGCATAGTAACCTTGACCATCACTAAGTGTTGTATCTTTTTATTCTTGATGCATGTATTTTATTCTCCTTATGTACACTAAGAGCATATACACCAAAGACAAATTCCTTGTGTGTCCAATCACACTTGGCCAATAAAGAATTCTATTCTATTCGGTTCTTGTCTCGTTGAGTGTGGGGCCAGCAGTCAGGAATAGGTTAACTCTGTCCGATGTCTAGGACTGAGTCTGCAAGTTGTTAAGCTCCTCCTCTTCCTCTTGCTTCCCAGCTTTCATACTCAGCCCGATCTGAATGGGCATATTTTTGCTGAGCTGCCCATTCCTGATTTCCGGAACTTCAGATCTGTTCTCTAAAATTAGGTTGAGCCATTCCAGCGTGAAGGGTGTTTGTGCCCGACCCCACTGAAGGCCGTTGGTTGGCGTAACATCGCTGAGGCCTCCCATCTCCTTGGTTGAGCCTCAGCTTGCCAGCGTGAAGGGCTAACGCCCAATCCCGCTGAAGACTGCCTTGCGGTATTTGCAGGCGCCTCCCGGCTTGGCTGGTGGCAGACCCTGCTTTCCAGCATGAACGGCGCCCAGCCGGAGCCCGCTGAAGGCGAGAAAATTAATATTGAGCAGAATTCAGTTCAATCTATTGGTTCGGCCCTCCATAACAGTCCACGTTTCCATGTGGTCGTTTGGGAAAATGAATTGCCTACCCCTGATATAGACTGATGCCAGTTGATCTCAGATTATAGGCAGATTGACACAGATGTAGTTGACCAAACCTCAACCATTTGGGGTTACCATCTTTAAAAAGAACAAGTATTACAGTAAAGTTTTATATAATCCGGCTAAAAAAAAAATTACATTAGGGCAAGTGGCTGCATTGGGCAGCCATTGTGATTTTCACATGTTCTTAAAATTCAGTCCCTAGTATTAATCCGGCTTAGATTTCATTGGCATATGGATCTTTGTGGCAAGTCAGGATCTAGAGTAGGGGTGTCAAACTCGATTTCATTGAGGGCCGCATCAGGATTGTGTTTGACCTCGGGGAGCCAGGGTGGGTGTGGCCAAGGTGGGCGTGGCCAGCTCAATGTCCCTCGTGTGGTGGCCTGAGCGCTCTGCCAGCGAAAACGGACTCCCACGATGGCTTCCTGCAAGCCTCTGCCAGCGAAAATGGAGCTCGGGAGGGCGGCTGGCAGAGGCATCACGGTCCAGTCCTTCACTGTTTCTAAGGTGGCCCCGTGGGCCAGATCTAAGCACCCCGTGGGCTAGATCTGGCCCCTGGACCTTGAGTTTGACACCCCTGATCTAGAGGGAGGTGTTGCTGGCCCTACCAGATAATTTTTTAGCCTTAACTTTCTCAATCGACACTGGGATCCTGCGGAAGCTCTGAATGGTATACATGATCCTTCAGATGGAATATAATGCCCTCTGTGATCATGTATAAATGTCTCTTCAGATTGATTTGTTCTTGTACTTAATAGCAGAGTTATCTCATCTGGATTAAGCCTTTCCCTGTTTCTTTTTATTACTTCCCAATAATAATAATAATAATAATAATAATTTGATTTGTATACCGCCCTTCTCCCGGAGGACTCAGGGCGGTGAACAAGGCAGATAAAATAAAGACAATACGTTCAATAAAAACAATATTTTAAAAAACTTATTCCAATAGCCTAAATTTAAAATACAATACGAAATATAAAATAAACCCCAATAAAATCCATATTTAAAACCCTATTAAGCCAGTCCTGCTCGAAAGAATAGATATGTTTTAAGCTCACGGCGAAAAGTCCGGAGGTCTGGAAGTTGTCCAAGTCCTGGGGGAAGCTCATTCCAGAGGGTAGGTGCCCCCACAGAGAAGGCTCTCCCCCTGGGGGTCGCCAGCCTGCACTGTCTGGCTGACGGCACCCTGAGGAGGCCCTCTCTATGAGAGCGTACCGGTCGGTGGGAGGCATGTGGTAACAGAAGGCGGTCCCGAAGATATCCCGGTCCTATGCCAAGACTACTTCCTTAATTATTTAATGACTACTGCAGACTTCCTGTTCCTGGGATGAAGAGCAAGTTATGGTTGGCATTTCATCCTTAATCTCCAGCCGGTGATGAATGTCTGTAAATGCTACAGATGGGCCCCAGATAGCAGGTGAAACCAGTATAGCAATCCTTCCATTGCACTACTAAAAAAGAGGAGTGGATCATTTCCATAATGATCTCCATTTTTATATCTCAAGATGCCCAGAATATCCTCCTTTCTTTTGCTCAACAATGATCAGAATAGAAAATCTTTTTTCCCCTCCAGTTAACAAAGCACTGGCATTAATAGTGGATAATAACATCCCTATTAAGAAAATAGATGTTCTCAAACAGTTAACAAAGAAATGCTTATTGAATCGCTTTCAATTCAGCCTATCATTTTTGTGATGTTAACTTTTGCTTTGCATGTGTCTATTCTAATGCATATTTAAGGAATTAGAATACATGATTTATGTGTCCGCATCTAGCAGAAAAACTTTATTCTTTGCAGTATGCTGCCACCCAGTGTTGAGAAAGCAGATAACTGTTCCACAGAACTAACTAAGATTTATTTGTTCTGTAAAAGGAGTTAGTGATGGGTTTTGATTTACTTTTGCAGGTAGTATTTGGAGACTAAAAATAGACTGAAATAGACGCAGAAGAGATTTCAGGTAGTAACATAAAAACACGCGGATTGTCCTCCATTTCCAACTACAACTGGGATTGCAATTTCTGTCGTATGTCATCATAACTTGAGTCAGACCTGGTTTTACGACAATTTTTACGGTGTTTTGTTTTTTTTAAGCAAATCATGCATTCACTTCCCCAATGGAAGGTGGTGTTGTTGTTGTTTTTTGACTGAAATCGGCAAAAAAAGGTTGCAAATTGCAATCCCATGACTGTAGGATGCTGCAACCAGTGGCAAGTGTGAGCTGGTTGCCAAATGCTGGAATTGAGATCACCTGACTCTGAGGGTGGTGTGACAGTCAGAAGTGCGTTGACAGTTTGTAAATCACTTTTTCCAAGGACCATTTTTTTTTGCTTTTTTTAAAAAAACCATTGTAAATTGAGGATTACATGTATGGAAGTAACTTTCAGGCAGGCAGAAGTTACTAGAGAAAGGTCATGCTACTACTCACCTTTTATAGACCATTAACTACATCAAGGGTCATTAAATAAGTGCTGGGCCTGCAACTTGTTTTGGGTTTTATGGGTGGGCTTGGGAGGTAATCGAAATCAGGCCATTGTAAGTCAGTTTTTTAGATATCACATTTTTTTCAAATAGCAATAGCTTTACAGCCCTCTCTTAAGCAGTTTACAGAGTCAGCCTCTTGCCCCCAACAGTCTGGGTCCTCATTTTACCCACCTCGGAAGGGTGGAAGGCTGAGTCAACCTCGAGCCTGTAGGAATCGAACTGCTGGCAGTTGGCAGAATTAGCCTGCAATACTGCATTCTAGCCACCGTGCCACTAGGGTTCCTACCAATATACCGTAGCAGCCTTTGAGACAGAGGTTGTCTCACTTTTCAGAATTTTTTTTATATAGCGGCCTGATCGATGTGCTTGAGAAACTAAACCGTGATGGCTGATTTTGGGCGATTCATAAATATGTTAACCATTCCGGCCTAATATCATTATATGTGAACGAGGCCACAGCGTCCTCCTTGTGCCAGGGACTTTTCTCAAGAGTTTTATTCTGCTCTCCCTGCTGTTTTGTTGGCATCCAGTCAACCGCTTTCCCCCTCCCGTTGACCCTCCTAGCAACGTTCCTCTCTAAAATGATCCTGGCTCTGGGGAGGACACAAGGCGAGGTACATGGAAGCAACTTCAATGACTTCCAGGTTTTTTGGGTTGCTTTTTTTTTTTTGGGTAAATTAAGCCTCTAAAAAGTCGCTGAAGCCATTTGTTCTGGCAGCTGCTCTTGCTTTTCCCCAGAAGGGGCGATCGGGATATGGGCAACTGCATGAATTAATTGGTTTGAGGAAAAATAATTGAGGGCCTGCTTTGACCTCAACACTTACTTTCCCCAAAGCCTTCTTGTAATCTTGAGCAGCCCAAAGAAATAAAGGGAAATGTAGATTGCCTTTTTCTCCATCTCTTCTGCTGCTGCTGCTGTTGCTGCTGCTGTGTGTTGTGTGTGTGTGTAAATTTGTGGCTAATTATATTTCTCTGGGTCACGTGGCTGATTCAGTTTGTGAGCTTGAAGCGATCTTTGCCTATTTTGCAAGCTTGAGGGTTAAGTTCGGAGGTGATGGGCTCCTGGCAGTGTCCCTTAGAATATCGGTTTCCATAGTGATGAGAGGGATGATAATTGACCGCAGGAAAGATCAAGAGAGGGTCTGCACTCATCCTCCTAGATCCTTGCGATGGAAATGTGCTATTACTTTAGGTGGGAGTCAGTAACTGGTTGGATGTGGTTGCTGGAAAGAGGTTTAAGAGTTTATTAGCTCTTGGAGATGCATCTTATTCAGCGGCAGGAAGCAAAACAAAACCTTTTAGACCAGGGGTCTCCAACCTTGGTCCCTTTAAGACTTGTGGACTTCAACTCCCAGAGTTCCTCAGCCAGCTTTGCTGGCTGAGGGACTCTGGGAGTTGAAGTCCACAAGTCTTAAGGGGACCAAGATTGGAGACCCCTGTTTTAGACCGTAGAGAGGGGCCAGTGGCATTTTCCCTGTGTCTATACGGCTAATGGACTAAATGAATTCTGGTACTGAATTTTGGAGGGTATGGAAAGCATCGCCACAGAAATGTGGTCCTCACATAAATATTTGTTGTCACGGTGATAGGCAGGCATACATCCCACATCTTACTTCTGCATGTTGCTTTGCATTCATTATTTTGCTTATCTGTTTTTTCCCTCAGGTCCAGTCAATGCTTCTTTCTCTCAGTGTGAGGAGTCATATTAATAAGCAATTTTTTGTTGATACCTTTCAAAGGTAAAGATTTATTGTCAAGCACGCCCTGTAGACATACTCAAACAGATGCATCATTCAGATCCTCCTTTAAGGGACCATATTTATATGGCTGCTGAAATCTGAATAATATTTCCTTTGGAAATAGGGCTAGTGCATGGGCTGTAATTTTCTCTATGTGGAGCAAGTTTCATGGATAAAATGATTTATGGAGTGTTTACTTGCATTAGTATGTATATACACATCCCATGCTTTTTGCCTCATTTGGCTTTCAACATCTCTTACAATTTTTAACATCTATCGTTCTTTATTTTGGGATGGTTTTTATATTTTTTAATGTGTTTATTAATTGTTTTTTTAAGCTGTGTTGGATGCCAACCTGAGTCGTGTGTCTGTGAGAAGATGGCTTATCAATTGATTTCCTAAATAAATAATAAATGGCAGTCAATAACAAAAATGCAAGAAGGGGAATTGAGAGTGTGATTAAGTGTGGAGTGACTAGAGATTATAATTTAGGAATTATTTTGGATTATGATTGTTAGTTTTGATACCCTGCATTTTGTTCTGGGAAGTCGAGGTGGGGGGGTGGGGGGTAAGGGGGAGGGGAACGGGGGGGGTTTGAGGGTAGAGATGGAGTGATGGTTAATGTACAGGGATTATTGAAGATGTATAAATATAATTAATGTAGGGTCGGGTCTGTCCAGTTACCATTTTAGAACGGTGGGGAGGGAGAGAAGAGAGAGTAGGAGGTAGGAAAGAGGAGAAGAGGAAGGAAGAGGGATAGAAGAGGGAGAAGGAGTGGAGGGTGGAGGGAGGAGAGGATGTAGATAAGAGAAGGAGAGGAAGGTTTGGAAAGTAAAAGAAGGTAGAAGAGGGAAGAGTGTTAAAAAGGGGGGTGGTGACTGGGCAAGCCCGACTAATTGTATATAACTGTACATTGGATGAATTATTTGATATGATTGTAAAAATAAAACTTTTTTAAAAAAACCAAAAAAAACAACAACCAAAAATGCAAGATGAATGTGAAGCAAAATAGATTATGTAGAAGTTGATGAAGGTAGAAAAGCATTAGCAATAAGGTCAAATATATATAGTATATAAAGACAAGTGTCATGCAGATTAGTATGAAGAAACAGACAGCATAATGTTGATATTTTATTATCTTGCAAATAGGTAAGATTAATATCCACAAGCCACATTTCCTTAGGACAGAAGGAATCAAACTACTGAATAGAATAAATAAAAATGGCTTTTAACAGGCCTCTTTTCATAGATGAGAAAACATTTTCTAGATCATTCTCTTGGTTTATCATTTGTATTGCCCTTTTAATTTAAAACTTCGGCCAGTTTCCTTTGTGCATCCAGTAAAGATTGCTTTTTCAGACCATTCTCTTGGTCTGTCATTTGTAATTCCAGTTTTGGTATTTTCTCTGTCTTGTCAAATAAAATTTGTTCCATGTCGGTCATTCCTTCATTAACATTTTGTAGTCTTATCTCTAGAAGCAGACATGATTACCGACAGCATTCATATTGCAGTTTCTAATTTGTTCTTCTGAGATCTCATTTAATATTTCCAATGTTACAATGTTTTGTGTCATTTTGTAGGTCCCAGTATTAACTGACATCAACAACAGGGGTGTATTCCCCCCACTTCTTCTTAGATTCTTTAGTCTCTTCTATTGTCCAGTTTCTAAAATCACTACCTTCGTTTTGACTTGCAATAAACAATATAGCCAACATTAGTGACTTTCCCAAATTGAAGCTTTTTATTTTTTACAGTTGATTCCAAAAACCTATAGTAAAAGACAATATTCCAAATTTATCTGGACCCTTAATCCATTTCTCATTTTCTTAGACAAAAATCTTAAGTTAAAACTTAAGCTTTTTGCTGTTTAAAATTCTCTCTTAAGTTCTTAAAATCATAATTAATTTTCATTTTCTTCAGAATTGAAGATAAACTTATCCAGTGAAGACTTTTCAAACTCATGTTCAAAGACCTTTAATAGTTGTAAGATGGTTCATTTCATCGGTAATTTCTGAAAGTGATTGGAAAGTGAGGTTTGTAAACTTAAATGTCCTTTAAAGACTCTACCACAGTTGAAAGGACGATAGTTGATCCTGTCCTGTCCCAGTGCTCAAACTCATAGAAAACCACTGTCTTGCGTCTTCTTGTGAAGAGCAGTTGCCCGGAGCACAAATGGGTGATCTCCATCTTTTTGTTTATCCGGAGAGGTTCCAAGAAACTGGTCTATTCATAGTTCCCTGGTCTTTACTGCAATTACCAACTGCTGAAGCAAAGCCATCTTCAATTTACCATACCATCCTCAGAAATCTGGACCAGACTGGTGTATATATGGATACCAGGACCATAGGCTAGACTGGGAAGTAAAAAAAATAATAATCCTGGGAACAGGCAGTTGCGAACCTCTCCTCAAAAGTGTACATGGCCCTATCTATGAAATAATTGGGTCAGACTTGATAAAATGCAGCCTTACCTTTCATGTGTAATCTTCTCTGTTTCTACAGCTTCTTAACTCTCACTGGGAGCTTGCTCCCTAATAAGAAAACACAGGCTCCGGTTTTTATGGAGCAGAAATCTGAGAAGCATAAAATCACTTCCCCAAATACAGCTGGTCCCCTAACTAATTGCCAATTATATCTTGAGGCTCAAAAGTCAATTAAGGGATAATGGGTTAATCTTTACTTCAACATCCGCAGTGGTGGCTTGAAAACCTGCAGTTGGTCATAGCGTAATGTGGAAACTAGACAGGTGATCAAATCCTGAATGTGGTAATTGAGATTCCAATTAATTCAATAAAGCGAGCATCATGCTGTGAAGCCTCTACATTTAGAATAATGCCTGGCTGAATTCGTAGGGGCTTCCTTACAGGTAAAAAATGCCAGTTAGAGGTCTTTGTCAATAATTGGAGGGAAAAAAAATTCAGTATCCCGATACTAAATGCATTTCTTTGGGAGCAAGTTCTGCTTTCTATAATGCCCTTTTTTTAAAAAAAATAAATTTACGACTTTCAACCTGGAAATTATTCCATGTGGACAAACCTAATATTTCATTTTAATTATGGAGGATAGTTTGAACACTGCAACTAGGAGGAACTGGATACCCCACCCGCACCCCAGAGTTTATATTCTGAAATATTCTGGTTCAGCTTGATGTGGCTAAACTTAGGTTTGGGGCTGAAATGGCATCTCTGAGTCATGCGGATTTAGCAGGGAAGAAATGAATGCTCACTTAAGGAGGCAACCAGGGGAAGGGAAAAAAAGATTTCTAAAGTCTGAAGACGTGTACAGTGGCTGTTTTTAGATCTCTAAAGGATCTCCTGGATAATCTAGATGTTTGCAGTTCAGCACTGTCTCTTTTTGTATACTCATGTAAACACCCCCACTCCAATACCCACACCATCTTTGCTCAGTAATAAAGGGAATCTGAATTTAAGGCAATCCTCCCCCAAAGAAGATTATACAGGAAAATAATCATCTGCCTCTGTTACCATATTCTCAGTGAATCAAGAGATGTTTCTCTCTTTCTAAATTGCTTTTTTTTGGGGGGGGGGTAGAGAAACTAGTCTTCCTTTCAAATACATAAATATCCAGGCATGTTCATGCACAGCATATCCAGACAGAAAAATCTGTCTGAAATGCGAGTTGCTTGATAACGTTATTGCTGGTTTAGAATGCGAAAGAAATATACAAGTGAGCTTGTTTTAAAAGAAAAAAAAAACATTATTTTGTCTACTTAACCTCTTTATGGAGTAACATTCTCAGATGATCCACATGATAATACAGCATGGTTTCATTGAAGTAAATTCCTACCAAAAAGTCGTTGTAACCTAGCAACCACTTCAGACCTGATTTAACTGACTCCTGGATTTTAATGCAGAAACTTAATTTATACCCAGAGAAATCAAACTCTGATTTTAAGTGAGCCTCACTTCTGGTAATCGGAGAGTGGGGAGTGTATAAGCATATAGCTGGGGTGGGTGGGTATTGTTCTCCTCACCCATCTATAATTTTGTAAGCCTGAGATGGTGAAAGATTAGCCAGCTAATCTTGCATTTTTAAATTTTTTACTGACAATGATGAAATTTTTCTGAAATCTACAGTTGCATCAGGGATACTTTGGGAAAGGAAATATTAGAAAACATGTTTACTCTTTCGTGATAGAAAAGATCAGCCATAGGGACTGGTTTAGACAAAACTCAGTTTTTCATGTGGCTGTTGATAAAAATAGGATCGCCAACGTGATCGCCAAGTCTGATGATGGATATGGCACAAGAGGAAGAAGAATAGGTCCCATCATTCCAGGTTATCCTAATAGATAAGGTAAAGTTAAAGGTTCCCCCACACATATGTGCTAGTCGTTCCTGACTTTAGGGGGCGATGCTCATCTCCGTTTCAAAGCCGAAGAGCCAACGCTGTCCGAAGACGTCTTCGTGGTCATGTGGCCAAAGGCACACGGAAGGTGGTCCCTATTTTTCTACTTGCATTTTTTATGTGCTTTCAAACTGCTAGGTTGGCAGAAGCTGGGACAAGTAACAGGAGCTCACCCCGTTACACGGCAGCACTAGGGATTCGAACTGCTGAACTGCCGACCTTTTGATTGACAAGCTCAGTGTCTTAGCCACTGCGCCACTGCATCCCTTAATCCTAATAGATAGGAAGTTGTAATTTTATGGGTGAAAATAAAGATCAGCCCTGAAATACAGTTGATGATCTTAAATTTATTTCTGGGTTTCTGCTTCTATCTTCTCAAACTTGGTTATAAGATTAAAAGGGGGAAAATTCATTTAAATTATGCTTACGAAATTCTGGCTGGAGAAAACTCCCAGAGGACAGCATATTTGGTGTTTGAAGACCTTGACATCTTAAAATTCAAAACACAGATAATTAGACTAAGACCAGCCCAAGCCATAAGCTCTTTAAGATTTTCTCTTGGTCTTTTAAAATTGTCACTCGAATCGCTTTTATTCTATGAAGCAATTCTTTATCAAAACATTTGTACATTTTTTAATTGAAAAGGGGTTTGAAGAATTGTGTATTAGGCTTCTAAGCAATCACAATGAAAGGCAGTAGATCAATGCAGTGTTTTTGAAGTATGAGAGTTCTCAGACAGATATTAAAACGCCTTTTTGAGTGAAAAGTCTGTTCAACACATATACAAAGGGATATATATATGGTTAGATGATTGCTTCTGCTTTGTAAATCATTTGATGTTTGATTTTTTTTTTTTTTAAAAACCCCGTAATTACTTAATTAGAGGGCAATGGATGACATCCTGAGTTACAGGAAAGAAAGGAAAATATTCATGCAGTATTTTTGGTTGTAGTTCTGCCTTAGAGGCTTTTTCTTTTGAGTCCACCACTCTTCTAGCTGGTGGATAAAGGTAAAGGTTTCCCTCCCACATATGTGCTAGTTGTTCTCAACTCTAGGGGTTGGTGCTCATTTCCGTTTCAAAACTGAATAGCCAGTGCTGTCCGAAGACGTCTCCATGATCATGTGGCCGGCATGACTAAATACCAAAGGGGCACGGAACGCTGTTACCTTCCCACCAAAGATGGTCCCTATTTTTCTACTTGCATTTTTTATGTGCTTTCGAACTGCTAGGTTGGCAGAAGCTGGGACAAGTCACGGGAGCTCACCCCGTTACGCGGCAGCACTAGGGATTTGAACTGCCAACCTTTCGATCAATCTGGTGGTTAGTGTCTCTCTATACTAGGAACTTGTAAGTAGTGGGATCCATTTTGGAATAGGCTGCTCAAGAAATTTTATCTGGAGCTTCATATTTTTTTGGTGCCAAAATAAAATCCTTTTTTAAAAAAAAAGAAAAAAAGGCAAACTTTCAGGAATCTCTTGGGTTTTTGTTGATTTTTAAACTTATGCCCTGATATTTCTAGTCAGTCAGTCAGTCAATCAGTCAGTCAATTAATCCATCTGAGTTCCCACAAGGCTATGGTTAATAAGAATAAGAGACCAATTGTGTCCATAATGGGAAAGAAAGGTTTTTATTTCAAAGTGAGCTACCCCGATTTTTCAGTTCTCGATTTTATTTTTTCTAGTTTTAGTTACATCATGCTAAAATATTGTCTACGAACTGTTAACCACGATCGGGTCTTATTCTGGCAGATCCTATTTCTGGCAGCTGTTTGGATTTCCAGCCGCAGAAAAACCCGACCTTGCAACGTTATTAATTTCTTTTCCAGTAATCTGTGAGGCGGCAGTAGTGCTTCCTTTTTTTTTTCTTTTTTCTTTTCTTCTTCTTCTTTTTTTTTAAAAAAATGGTGAGATGGTGTTAAGGCCCAATAATACTGGCCTCAGTTGCACTCTCTTCAGCCTTCACGATTCCCAGGGATTTCGTTGGCTTGCAAAGATGGATCAGGGAAACATCAGGAGAAATGAAGCAAACCTTGGAAATGGAACAGAATGAGATGGTGCTTTTTAATTCCAGGCATTGGATGGTAGTTTCTTATTTTGCTTTTTGCTTTTTTTTTTTTTTTTAAATGTGGCAGCCAGTTGAACGTCTAGCTCTGGAACATTGTTCCTGCATGTATCTACTCCCTCCCCTTGTTTCTCTTGGCACCCGTTAAAGCTACATGGTTCATCTGGCCGAACCTTTTCATAGCAAGAGCGTAAGTGACGGGGGTGGGGGGGAACCCTGAAAGGAACTGCAGCGATTTCTCCAGAGCGCAAATTCAGCATGAAATGGGCGGCTTGGAAAAGGCTAACTGGGGGACCCAGGGACATCTCCGTCCCGCTTCATAGGTACGTTCGTCCCAAGGGACATTAGAAGTAGGGAAAGGGGCAACTGAGCGGAAACGTGAGGTTTTTTTTAAATTTGGGTTTCATGGCCGGCTGGAGTTTCTTGCATTTCGGAGCTGATGCCTGGAAGGGATTTTTTTCTTTCTTTCTTTTCTTTCCCCCAATTAGTTGCTGGAACCCTCTTGGAATTCACAGGCCTCCGTTGAAATTCCAGCCACGGAAATAAAAAATGGTCATTGTAGCAAGGACAAGCGTAGACTGGATGGGCAGAGTTGCTTTTAAAAGCAACTTTGGGGCAGAAGTCGTTTCACAGCGAAGGATCTCAGCGATAGAAGCAGCAGGGAAATGTTTTGAGTGTGGCAGCCCTGAAAGGTGCCTTTTAAGAGAATCAATACATTTTATTAACTTCCATCTGTGCTTTTACTTAGTGTTGTAGCAAGGGCCTTTTTTTTAAAAAATACGAACCTCAGCTTTTACAAGGGGAAAAAATCCATTTTCTTTTCCTCTCTTCGGTTGGAAGATTAACCTTTTGATGACTGACTTTTGATGCATTGAAAAGTTGATCCCTATAATCAAAGTTATTAATAAAGCACAGAGGCAATCAGTGAAATTAATATCGGGGTTTCATATTGCTTTCAAATATGTTTCAGTCTTTGTTCTTAAACTGCAAAGAAATGACAGCGTTTGGAAGCCTGGCTAGGTGGAATAGTATTTTTACATGTAATTTTATTTACATGTGTTTCTAGTACGCACGTGCATTGATATGCATTATTAAATGCCTCATTCATGTGCCCTATCTCTTTTTATATGGCAGTACAGTACAGTACAGTACAGTACAGTACAGTTATAAAAGCAAAATTTGAATCAGGCTACAGAAAAACTCTTGACTGACATACTGTAAGCGCATGCCTCAGTGTTTCTATTGGAGATGAGCTTTTGAAAACCGTGATGGTTTTCAGACTGTGACATGTAGAAATAAAACTCACAGCCAGGAAAAGGCCCTAGCGTAGATGAGAAAGAAAACTTGTTTTGAATTGTAGTTCCGTTTTACAGGCACTATTCCAGGGTGACTTACAAATAATAGATACAACATAAACATAATAATTAAAACCATTGTACAATAATGGTTAAAACATTGACCTGCACAGAACAATAAAGCCCATTCAGGGGGACTGTTTGAGCGAAAAGTGTTAAGACTTGACAGCCCAAATAAAATTGGTTCCTTGCCTATAGGACTACTGAACAAAGGGCTTTTAAGAAGCCTGGTTAATGGCATTTAAAGAGTGGTAAATAAGAAAAATGGTAAAGAGGAGGTAGCAGATATAGAGATATATGTCCAGGTATTGCAGCTTTAGACAACTCATTTACTTAAGAGTCTTAGACCTTTTGGCTGACTATCCAGCTCAATTCAAATGCTCAATGAACAATAGCTGTGGAAGAGTTGTTGTGCTTTTCACACAAACTGCAAAACAGATATTGCTATCACAGTAAAGATACCTATTATCTTATTCTTATCTATTATTCTCCCCTAATTTCCAGGTATCCATTGTGCAATTATATCTTGTAAAAATTTGGTCAGAATGATTTCTGTTGTAAAACTCCACTTCCATCTACTAGCTATTCTACTGTCAGCGACTTTGTATTGCGATTGATAAAAGTGTTTCTAAATTTGTTTTGGGTAAATAGGAAATCAAATGTGTAGAATTTGTTTCTAATAAGTATAGCTGTTGTCTTTCTTCTGGAGCTGAGCTACCAACCAGTTCTTCAAAAACCACACAAGTCTTCCTTGGGCTGTTAATAAATCTCTGGCTCCTCCAGATTGCTTATAGGAAATATTTTTTAAAAAAATATTATTTCCTCCCTCTCCAAGAGGAGTTTCCTTTATGTGGATTACCACATTTCTCCTGGAGAGAGAAGTCACAGCTTTGCTGTAGATGTGTCAGAGAATTTTTGCTTTTTTAAAAAAAAAATGTTGAAAAGCATTAAACATTTTATTCGCCTTCATCTGCAGCGAAGTAATCCCGGGAGGATTTGTACAAGGAAGCAGTCAAAGAAGATGGCCGTTTTTAATGTTGGGAGACATCATAAAATTAGGGTCAGCTTCATAGGAACAAAATCCTGTTGGATAGTATCTCATAATCTGTTTGACACATCGGGGCCCCCCAATTATTCATGGCTGGGTGGACATTCATTCACGCCTTGGTGAATGTCGTCCCTAGTTAGGAGAGATCAGCGTTTATTTGCTATGTTAACAAGGATAATAGCCTGTTGACAAGCTGTGGGTTTGGATCCAGTAATCGACTTGAGCTTGACCTTATCTGGGAAAGGAAACTTTAAATCAGGGAAGAGCTCTTCAGCTCTCTGATTTAGAGCACATGCTTTGCATGTTGGAAGATAAGGCAAGGCAGCCTCTTAACAGATCCAGATAAGGCTGGGTGGGGGGGGAGGCGGTGAGGGAGGGAAGAAACCAGCCAGTTTGCATAAATTAGGGTTTGCAGTTCTTCCGATGATTGCCGAGTGTTAACTCCAGCAGTCCCGGTCAGTGGAATTGGATGCTTGATAGTGAAGCGTCCTTACATATAGAGAGATTACCAAGTCTTAGTTGAAATTGGCGCCAGTGTAGAAGGACATACGATTTGACTTGATCGAAAGCAGCTTCCTGTGAGCCTCAGTTTCTGTCCAGCTTGAACATAATGTTGATGTCAACTTACATAATACATGATGTCGATGAATACAGGTTGTCCTTGACTTATGACCAGTTGCTTAGAGATTGTTTGAAATTATTACGGACCTCCCCCAGGCTCCTTACAATCCAGATTCGAAGCTAGCTAGTACTTTCTCTCTCTCTCTCCCTTTCCTTCTCTCCCTCCCTCCCTCCCTCTCCTCTCCCTCGCTCTCCTCTCTTTCTTTCCCTCCCTCCCTCTTTCTCCCTCCCACTCCTAACCCTATCCCTAACCCTAACCCTAACCCTAACCCTTCTCCGTCCCTCCCTTCCTCCCTCCCTCCCTCCTCTTCTCTCTTTCTCCTTCCTTCCTTCCCTCTCTCTCTCCTTCTCTCTCTCCCTCTCCTTCTCCCTCCCTCTTCCTTCTCTCTCTCTTCCTCCTCCTCTCCTTCTCTCTCTCTTCCTCCTCCCTCTCCTCTCTTTCCATCCCTCCACTTCTCTTTCTCTCTCCTCTCTCTCTCTCTCTCCTCCTCTCTCTCTCTCTCTTTCCTCCCTCCCTCCTCTCTCCTTCTCTCTCTTTCCTCCTCCTCTCTCCTTCTCTTTCCGTCCTCCACTTCTCTCTCTCTCCTCCCTCCCTCCCTCTCTTCGCCCTCTCTCTCCTTCTCTCCCTCTCCCTCTCTCTTCCTTTCTCTCTCTCTTTTTCCTTCCCTCCCTCTCCCTCTCCTTCCCCCTCCTCTCTCTCTCTCTCTCTCTCTCTCACACACACACACACACACACACACACACACTCACACACTTTGTGTGCTTGATAACCGGACCCAGTTACAGCCGTTTGTGGCAACCCACAGTCACATGATTGCACTTTAAGATTTTTTCTTTTCTTTTCTTTTTTTTTTATTTTGCCGAAAACAGTCCATTTAACTGCTGGAAACAGGCATTGTGAACAATGGATTTGCTTACTGGTTATGGCATTTGCTTAACAACTGTCGCAAAAAAGATTGTAAAATTGGGCATGATCACACCGATGACCCGCTTAACCGCTATCTTGACTTAGGACCATAATTCCGAGCTCAGTTATGGTTGTAAGTCAAGCATTACCTGGGGTACACAAATCCCCACATTACTGCATGTCACAAACGTGTAATGGTTAAGGGGGGATTTTGCCTGTGGAAAAGCCTGTTCATTGGTGCATCTGATAGGGCTGTGGTGGAATATCAATTTTATTTTAAAGTTGGGTGGTTGTCTGGTGGCACATTGGTTAGAATGCCCTATATTGCAGGCAAACTCTGCCCACAGCCTGGAGTTCAATCCTGGTGGGGCTCAAGGTTGACTCAGCCTTCCATCCTTCCGAGGTGGGTAAAATGAGGGCCGAGATGGTTGGGAGCAAGAGGCTGATTCTGTAAACCCCTTAGAGAGGGCTGTAAAAGCACTTCGAAGCGGTATATAAGTCTTAAGTGCTATTGCTATAGATGAATGTTTTTTTAATAGTAGTGAAACTGAACTTGCTCGGTCATCTTGAATGTCTTCCTTTGAGAGATCATTCTGTCGGAATCATCCATAAGTTGACATTTCCTCTCATTCTTTTAATAGCGTGGGGTATGTGCTCTGGCTATTCTAGAATCAAAAAGACAGCAAAATCTTCTCGGCAGCCCACAAATGGTTGCCTGGGTTGGTCCTTTGCGCAGGACGGGGTTATCTGCATACTTATTATGTATCATGTGCCTTGTGGTGTGACCTTTATTGTCGGTTAAGAATGCGATTACGGTACAATCTTAAGTTTCCTTAGGCAATTCTTTATACTGTCTTTACTGTGATAGCAATATCTGTTTTGCAGTTTGTGTGAAAAGCACAACAACTCTTCCACAGCTATTGTTCATTGAGCATTTGAACTGACCTGGATCGTCAGCCATTGCTGACTAGCAAACTTACATTTTTCCATTTTGGAAAAAATAGAAATTTCCACAAGCTACTTGATGGAATAGGATATTTATTGCCAGAGAAAGCATCAAACCTTTCCATTAAATTCTCCTTGGGTTAAACGTTACTAGCAATTGCACGTCCACAGAAAGTAAATCATTCAAACAGGAATAATCCCAACTCTTAATGTTGGTTAGTCTCATGGTAGGTCCTTGGTATCAGTGTGAAATGACCAGTGAGCAGGAGTTACCTTGGGAAGTTAACGCACAGGAGGGATTGTAGCCAAAGAAAGGATTAGAATTTTTGATCGAAGGGCTCAGACATCATACCAAAAGGTCCATCAAAGGCAACCAAGGGTATGTGGGAATATATCATAGATCAGGAAGACTTGTTCTAGACATTTTCCATTTCTTTACTTCTGTAAGTATTGGATGGACCAGGGGTGAAATGCTACCGGTTCGCCCCAGTTCAGACAAACTGGTAGTTAAAAATTACTGCATTACTGCATTACTGGATTACTGCAATGCTCTCTACATGGGGCTCCCCTTGAGGAGCACCCGGAGGCTCCAGTTGGTCCAGAATGCAGCTGCGCGGGTGATAGAGGGAGCCCCTTGTGGCTCCCATGTGACACCTCTCCTGCGCAGACTGCACTGGCTACCTGTGGCCTTCCGGGTGCGCTTCAAGGTTTTGGTAACTATCTTCAAAGCGCTCCATGGCATAGGGCCGGGTTACTTATGGGACCGTCTGCTGCCACCGATTGCCTCTCACCGACCCGTGCGCTCTCACGGGGAAGGACTCCTCAGGGTGCCGTCGGCCAGGCAGTGCCGACTGGCGACACCCAGGGGAAGGGCCTTTTCTGTGGGGGCTCCCACCCTCTGGAACGAACTTCCCCCAGGACTTCGCCAACTTCCTGACCTTCGAACCTTTCGCCGCGAGTTTAAGACACATCTGTTTATTTGCGCAGGACTGGATTAGAATTTTAAATTTTGAATTTGGTTTTAATTGGGGTTTTATTACTTTTATTGCTATTTTAAATATTCGGCCTTATTTAATAAGTTTTTAATTGATGTTTTACTCTGTATTTATATGTATGTTTTTTATCAGGCTGTAAACTGCCCTGAGTCCCTTGGGAGATAGGGCGGTATAAAAATGTGAATAAATAAATAAATAAATAAATAAATAAATAAATAAATAAATAAATAAATAAAGCTATTGGTTCCTCCAAACCGATATTTCCAATGATCAGCTGTGCAGCGCAGTTTAGCTTTGCTAGCAGGAAATCCTGCTTTCCAGTGAAGCTAAATCGCGCAGCACAGCTTATTCTCCCCGCCTCGCTGTTCCACTTACCTTCCCAAGCCTCCTTTTGGTGCGCACTGCACATATGCACACAGCGCGCATTTGTCGCACAGCCTGCATGTGCAGCCAGCAAACCGGTAGCAAGATTTCATCACTGGGATGGACCATGGTAGCAATTCTGGGATTTGTTAGAACTGGTGGATGCTAGGATTTCTTCTTCTTCTTTTTTGGTTACAAAGCTTTAGCCAAGCTGAATGCCTTTTAAGTAGTAACGCACCATATAAATACAAATTATAATGAGGTTGAAAATTTATATACTCAGTAGGATGGTAGCTGTGGGAGAGATGGAGCCTAGAATGGGTGGATATACTTTTCTGCCTGTCTGCCTTCCCATTTACTCTAGATCAAGGATATCCCACCTTGCCCAATTAAAGAACTATGGACTTTAACTACCAGTAATGCTGGCTGGGGAATTCTGGAAATTGAAGTCCACAAGTCTTTCCCAGGTTGGATGGCTCTGCCCTAGATGATGGAGAGTTCTTACCAGAAGCATGATTGAATAAAGCATTTCGGAAGACCTTTTAAATTTTTTGATTTCTCCTACAAAGTATCATGTATATACACATATATTAAAATATATTTCAAGGCTCCGACTAATGAACTCAAGCAAATCAGAACTCTGAGACTTGGCTGCTTCTCAAAGTTCTTATTTAATGAGTACATCATATTGGCACAGCTTCAATGGAAAACCAAATCTAAATCTTTCCTGTGGTTTCAGTATAATTAAACTAGGATATAACCCCATCCCCAAGTGTCATAGGTCACGTTGACCAATTGGGTTAATTGGCGGGCTCTTCAGGCACTTCTTCCCAAATCTTATCTATTGCCAGTAGAGATGACCTTGGTTCTCATGAGAAATCTCTTTGTTGTGTCTAGTAATGCATTCCAATCTCCTCCCCTCCACCCTTTTTGCTCTGTGTGTCAACTGAGGAACAAAAAGATGGTTTTGGCCAGGTTCAGGTACACATATACATACACACACACACACACACACACACACACACACACACACACACACACAGTAGATCACTGCTTCTCCCCAATTTTACAAACCCAAGATCAGAAAGAACAATCTACTTCAATTAATCTTTCTTTAATGAGCAGTGATTCTCATCATTTTCGCCATTATCTATCCACTGCAGGATGAATGCCTCTTCCACATGTTTCCAACCTATTTGGTCCTGAGCTTTCTTTTGCCAATTGGGCCCTCAATACTGTACATTGACATCTGGAAATGTTTTATTACTTAATCTTTAAAGATGATTAAGGTGTCTAGTTAGAAGGTTGCCTTAAGTAGTGATGGATCGTGGAATTGTTTCTATAAACCTAGTACTAAAAACTTCTGCCGGCTAGGAATTTTAAGTTCTAAAACTTACTTCAACAGTATTGGCTTTTTAAGACATTTGATGTTACAAGATGCACGTTATTGGATTGATACCAGAGTATAGAATATTTCTAATCTATTGAGCCAAAACCAAAACAACCAGCTCACTTTATAATAATTGTTTCTTTGATAAGAAAATGCATTTTGAAGGAAGTTGCGTTTAAATTTTCTACTTTTTATATGTTTGGCTTATCTTTGTTAACTGACTTAGTCTCTCTGTATCTCTCTTTCTCCTCTCCCCCTCCCCACCACCCCTGGAATAGCTTTCACTCCCCGAGGAACAGAATGAAGTAACAAGAAATGGCTGTGAGTCCAAGGAGCTTGTCTACCTGGTACAAATCTATTGTCAGGTAAATAATATGGCCCTTCTTCCCTTGATTTTATGAAAATGCATGAGCTGAATGATACTTGGGGGATTCTTTTTCTCCTACGTTTCTCACTGTTTATAATACGTGAAGATAATATTGGGCTTCAGGAAACACCTGAGTAGCTACTAAATTGAATCTATTTATCCTGGAATCATTTACTTATTTTTGTTGTGAGGGAAGCCACCCTCTCCCTGATGAATGAAATGTTTTAGGAAATATTAAAAAGGCAGAATATTATATTTCCCCTAAAAGAGAAAGAGAAATCTTAAGGGAGACAGAAACTCAGCCCCAGCTCCCTGCCCCCAGCAGATATTTGGTGCCCATTAAGAAGTACTGGGCCAACCTATCTACAAGACAAAAGACCTTCAGCCTCAGGGTGATGGGATCAGCCCTGACTCAAGATCCAAACCAGGTCAATGCCATTAAGCCACGATAGGACCCTTTCATCAGAACACAAGCCTGTTCATTACATCATCACCCTCCCAGCTTCAACCAAACCTGGGAGCTCAGACAAACTCAGCTGTGACCTCTGCATAGCCCAATGGGAGTCTGACAGCAACAATAGAATACATGCTCTTGCCACAGGAACAGGAAGCTCAAGTGCAAAAAGCCCCAGAGAAGGTATAAAACCCCCTCGCTGTCAACTCCATTTTGTCAGTTGCCCAGAAATCACATGTGGTTCTGCTTCACCATTAAACCATCTTTCCAATCAGCCTCCATGTTTCCGGTGTCTTTCTCCCCACTTGGAACTGAGCCAGATGGATATTCCTTCCAACATTTGGATACAATGAGAAATGTAATTACATTAAGGAGTATCCAGGAAGTGATGGTTCAGGCTTTACTCAAAATGTTTCTGTCACCCATGCTAACATATTAATAACTTGCACTATGCATGTTGAATATGCATAAATACACCACTTGCCAGCCCGCTTCCTACAAAGTCAACAATGGAAGATGGATTTGTTTGACACCCATATGATTCACTTCACAGCCGCGGCAAAAATAAAATAAAATGTAAAATTGGGCATGACTTGCTTAACAATCACCTTGTTTAACAACGGAAATGCTGGCCCCAAACTGTGGTCGTAAGTCAAGGAATAACTGTAGTTAGGCATGACTCCAAAGCCATCCCTTGAGAGAGGGGGGGGAGTGTAGGTGGGTTTTATGATAAAACGATGATAAAACCTCAAAGGACCTTTATTGCAACCTTAAATATGTGTGTTTTTCCCAGTTCATGCTGGAAGCAGAAAACAGCTTTGGAGGTTTAGAACTTTAATCTTTGTACTGCAGGGCAGAGAATTTGAGAATTTGTGCTAGGTTGTGGATTTCAGCTACAAAATACTCTGCATATCCCTGAGCTCAGGCACTGAGATATACCTAGTGGTTAATAATAAGAAGTCTTCTGAGCTGTATTTCCAATTACAGAATATTCTTCCACCTTCTTTTTCACCTGCCAGAGTCTGACAGGTTTTTTTTTTTGTCCATCTCATCCTCTTAACATTTTTATTGGTATGAAATTTTTTCTGGTTTTTTTTTCTTCTAAAGACTTTCTAGAGAGGACCGTTTTAAGCTCTGCTGATTTTTAACAGAAAAATTGTTTTAACAGTTTTAGCTGATTAATCGTGGTGTTCTTCATCTATCTTGAGTTTATTTGTGTTCTTGTTATTTACAGTCCGGGCAGTTATTTATTTATTTTATTTATTTATTCGATTTGTATACCGCCCTTCTCCCGAAGGACTCAGGGTGGTTCACAGCCAATAAAAATACAAAAAATACATATAACATAAGTTAAAAACAGTATAAAAAAACTAATTCAATATATGGCCTAAAAATTGGAATAAGATTAAAACCCCATTTAAAAACCCCAATTAAAAACTACATTTAAGCTAGCCCTGCATGCTGAAACAAAAGCGTCTTCAGCTCGCGGCGGTAGGTCCAGAGGTCGGGGAGTTGATGAAGCCCCAGAGGCAGCTCGTTCCAGAGGGCAGGGCCCCCCACAGAGAAGGCCCTCCCCCTGGGGGTTGCCAGCTGACATTGTTTGGCCGACGGTACCCGGAGGAGGCCCTCTCTGTGTGAGCGCACAGGTCGGTGGGAGGCTACTGGTGGCAGTAGGCGGTCCCGTAAGTAACCCGGTCCTATGCCATGGAGCGCTTTAAAGGTGGTGACCAGCACCTTGAATTGGACCCGGAAGACCACCGGGTCTTCTGTTACTATTATCAGTAACAAATACACATAATATGCAGTACTGACCACACCTGGAACACTACATCCACTTTTGGTCACCACGTTACAAAAAAAATATGTTGAGAGTTTGGAAAAAGTGCAGAGAAGAGCAACTGGGATGATTGAAGGCCTGGAGGCTAAACTATATATTTGTAGGAACGGGATATGGCTAATCTAGAGAAAAGAAGGACTGGGGGGGACATGATGGCAGCATTCCAGTATTTAAGGGGCTGCCACAAAGAAGAGTTGGGGGGGTATGTTTCAATATATTTTCCAAAGCACCAAAAGACAAGTCAAGAAACAGTGGATGGAAACTAATCAAGGAGAGAAGCAACCTGGAATTAAGGAGAAACTTCCTAACAGTGGGAATAATTAATCAGTAGAACGTCTGGCCTTCAGAAGTTTTAGATGATTCATCACTGGAGGTTTTTAAGAAGAAACTAGACAGCCACTTATCTGAAATAGTATAGGTCCATTATGGCGAACCTATGGCACGCGTGCCACAGGTGGCACACGGAGCCATATATCGGTGGGTACGCGAGCTCAGCTCCAGAGGCTGTTTACGGCCTCCGGAGGGTCTCCGGGTGGGGTGGGGAAGGCCGTTTTCACCCTTCCCAGGCTCCTAGAAAGGTTCTGGAGCCTGGGAAGGACGAAAAATGGGCCCACTGAGCCATCGCGTGCCAAAAGTGGGGGGAGCACGGGGGGTCGCACGCACATGTGTGGGGTGTTAGGGCACATAGAATTATGGGTGTGAGAATGCGCGCGCACGCCTCCCCTGCGCTCCCCCCCCGCTTTTGGCACGTGATGGCAAAAAGGTTACCCATCACTGGTATAGGTTCTCCTGCTTGAGCAGGGAGTTGGACTAGAAGACCTCCAAGGTCCCTTCCCTTCAGGTCTATTCCGACCCCCACTGTCAAAGACCTTGGAGTTTTCATATCCAATGATCTAAGTGCCAAAGCCCACTGCAACTACATCGCAAAAAAGGCTTTAAGAGTTGTAAACCTAATCTTACGTAGCTTCTTCTCCAGAAACACTACACTACTAACCAGAGCTTATTAAACCTTTTCCAAACCAATTCTTGAATACAGCTCGCCTGTCTGGAACCCATACCACATTTCAGACATCAATACAATTGAACGTGTCCAGAAATATTTTACAAGAAGAGTTCTCCACGCCTCTGAATACAACAAAATACCTTATGCCACCAGACTTGAAATCTGGGGTTTAGAAAACTTTTAGAACTCTGCCGCCTTCGACAGGACCTGTGTTTAACTCATAGAATCATCTATTGCAATGTCCTTCCTGTTAAAGACTACTTCAGCTTCAATCACAACAATACAAGAGCAAACAATAGATTTAAACTTAATGTTAACCGCTTCAATCTTGATTGCAGAAAATATGACTTCTGTAACAGAATCATCAGTGCTTGGAACACTTTACCTGACTCTGTAGTCTCCTCCCAAAATCCCCAAAGCTTTAACCAAAAACTGTCTACTATTGACCTCACCCCATTCCTAAGAGGTCCGTAAGGGGCGTGCATAAGAGCACAAGTGTGCCTACCGTTCCTGTCCTATTGTTTTCTTTCATTATATCCAATTAATATAGTTGTTGCATGCTTATGCTTATATATATATGCTTATATATTATATAGTTATTTTCATGCTTATGCTTATATATACTGTTGTGACAAAATAAACAAATAAAATAAATAAATAAATTCTGATTGATTGACTTCACTTGTGGCAAACTTAAATACTGCCTGTCCCCCAGGTCACCTTTCCCAGCACCCAGCAAATTTGATCAGTTACAGCATACCTCCTCTTTCAAGAGGGAAAAATCTGTGTGCCTTCAATGCCCCTTTGCTAGGGCCTTATGTCGTCTGGTCTTGAACAAACGTTGTTATTCCTAATAGAGACAAATGTTGACATCCCCCAGTCAACGTGCCTGCTGCTTTCGAAACTGTAATCTACACGAGGGCAAAAAAGGCCACGGCTTTCAACAAAGAGGAAATCAACATGGCTCTTGAACATTAAAAAAAAGTCTTGGGCTTGTTACCATTATTTATAAAATCTGAAAAAAACCAAAAGTGCCAGTGGAAGACGGTCATTGGTTAAACTGGATCCAGAAATTAACTTATTAAGTTTGGCATCTATCCATGTACTTTTCAAAAGGCCTCGGCTGCTTAGAAGCAATTTGTTGCAAAGAAGAGGGGCATTGTAGAAAGCCAGAGAAATGAGTCATTCTCGCAATAGCCCGTTTGAAACTTCTGGACTGGAAAATTTGTTTCTTTCCCTTCACTGAGTAGCTCCCCGAATGCACTTCAATTTATCAACTTTGTAAGCAGATAAGTAGACTTAAAAATAATAAAATACCACGGCTTTCATACACTCTCCCTTTAACGTGGCCCACTTGAAATTCTCTGATTTTTTAGTCTCACTAAATATATGTGATCCAGAAACATCTTTCTTTTGGAGGGAGAGGAGAGAGTTCATAACAAATTTACCTCTCTTTTTTTTCTCCTTCCTTCCTTCCTTCCTTCCTTCCTTCCTTCCTTCCTTCCTTCCTTCCTTCCTTCCTTCCTTCCTTCCTTCCTTCCTTCATGTTAACATGCTATTTTTAAGTTATAAGTTGCTTGAAACAAAAATGAGGAGGACTTTTGACCAACACAACAGTGTTGTTTTCCCATTCAATCACCTAAGATTAGGTATGAGTGAGAAATTATACCTGTTTTTCCTGTGTATTATCTCATTCTATCACAATGGCCCTAGGGCAGGGGGTCTGCAACCTTAAGTACTCAAAGAGCCATTTGGACCCGTTTCCCAGCAGAAAAGAAAACACTGGGAGGCAGAAAACCTGGGTGGGCGTGGCCAACTCGATGTCACTCACTTCCGCTAGTCACATGACCCCCCCAGCCACACTGTCATTAGGGCAGAGACCCAGTTGTTAAAAAACACCGGGAACCACAAAATCCTTTCGACATATATTTCTCTCCCCTCTCTCCCTCTTCCCCCCGCTCTCCCTCTGAATTTCTTTCTCTCTCTCTCTCTCTCTCTCTCTCTCTCTCTCTCTCTCTCTGTGTGTGTGTGTGTGTGTGTGTGTGTGTGTGTGTGTCTGTGTGTGTGTGTGTGTATCTCTGTCTCTGCCCTGGCTGCTTCTTTGTCCCCCACGGTTGCCTCGGGCCAGGCGAGGAGTGACTGGGAGGGGAAGGCCAGTCAGTGGTGGGATCACCCAACAGGGAGCCATAGCAGAGGACCCAAAGAGTCACATGTGGCTCGGGAGCCACAGGTTGCTGACCCCCTGCCCTAGGGATAGACTAGTCAGAAGTCTTTTTAATTGTCATCTCCTTCTCCTCCCTCTCCCCTCCTCCTTCTCCTCATGCACCACCACAAAAAAATGATAAAAAGCAATGTTCAGGCTTTGCATTGGGTGATTAAATTGGATTGGAAAATGGTACAGTATGTAATTGTATATTGAAAACTGGGAAAGATCGTTTGGTAGGGGGAGAATAGGAATGAATTTTGGATTAATTCATTAGATAACCAATTTTGCCACGTTGGTTATTTCTCCTGTTGTCCCAATAGGGCCCAACCTGTTTTCTTAACGGATGAATCCGCGGTGTAGGAAAACGGACAAAACACCTCTAGCACATCCGTTGTTTGTCTCTCATATCTTTTATACCTTCTTTGCAGCGGCTGCACATTGAAAAGCCTTTCTGGTTTCTTTTTCTTTTTTCTTTTAGCTGAGCTAAAACTTCAGGTCAGGGTCTGCTTGTTAGATTTTACTTTCCTTGTTTTCAGCAGACTGAACAATGCTTTAGCTTTGGTAATTGCAGCCATTTGTCCCAGGTTGGTTTTTCTCTCCTTTTGAGCCTGAAGAGATGTTGAGAAACTGGACAAATGGCTGGCAATTACAATTTCAGTGAGTGATGTACCTTGGCAGTTCTTTCTATCATGGAGCAAGGTGCTGTTTAACTGTGAATTGGAGAGAAAGGTTATACCTAACTGAATACCCCTGGAATATAATACGGTAGGTGTGAAAGTTAAAAGCAAAGTCTTCCTTCTTGGACTCCTAGTAACTGCATGAATGTGCCCAGGTTGTTGCTTTTGAGTCAGGATAGAAATGGTTCACTATTGCTTTCTTCTTGGCAGTAGCTGTATCAAAATCAGTTTCCAGTTTTATTCTCCTCTTCCATCAATGTGTTATTAGATGTAAATAAGCCCCAGTCCCCAAGACGGTTGTTTCGTAGGAAGCTTCTTCCTTTCAAGTCTTTAAAGGAGGCCCATCTTCATAAATTCATAAGTTGTTCCTTTAATGTTCATGAGGAGCTAACTGGCTGTGGCTGAAAAAAAAATGGTACACACTTTATGGATGTGGTTAGGTTTGTAACTGTCAGACAGGGAAAGACCAGGTCCGCACATGAAGGTCCGGTTAAACCGATTTATTGCAAGTCATGCCTATGCACAGGCATCTTCTCAACTAACGGTTAGCAACAACTAACGGTGTTGTGGTCCGCCAGCAGCCTGCGGAGCTGGCAACAGAGTCAGACAGCAATGAGGCTGAGGAAGAACATGGGCCAGTCCTGGAGGCTGGGGAAGGCCCGGATGAGGGCTCTGCGTCTGAGACAGAGGTGGGGCCAGGGCCATTGGGGAGTGATGTGCGGACTCCAGAGGCTGACTAGTGAGGCAGAGGAACAGGAAGAGCCTGTTCCTAATGCACGCATGAGAAGAGCTGCCAGAAGGCAAGAGCAGCTACAGCAAAGAGGACAACTCGGGAGTAGGACAAGAGATGATTGGCCCCTCCCATAAGGCTTAAAAGACCAGCAACAGCATTTGGACTCTTTGCCGGAAAACAACGGTGATAGCTTTGTCTTGTTGCATTTGTATCAGTGTCTTCTGAACTTTTGCCAAGAAAGGCATTTGGCAGTTTGCCTAATTGGACCAAAGTTGGTGATAGGACTGAGGAATTGTGTTGGGAGGAATTTGTTTAGCTTAGTTGAACTACGCTGAGAATAGTTAATTCTCAGCTGTTATAATAAAGTTTGTTTGTTTTTACACTGACTGAGTTTCTTACTACTTACTTGCGCCTGGGTCACAAAACTTTAGATAAAAGTGAGTGGGATTCAAAGGAAGTTGGACTTCACTTGTGGCTACGTTGGGATTCTAGGCTGATCCCTGTTTTAACTCCGCCCCCTGTTTCTGCTACACTGTCTCTTACAGTGACCAACTATTTCCATCTAAAGACTTCATACTACTTGATATTAGGTCACATTTTCACCCAGAGGTGCTTTTTGAATGCATTTGAGCCATGATTGCTAGAATTGCTAACATGGTCTTTTGTATGACAATTCTCGCCTTAAGTTACCTGGAGAATAGCACCCTAGGACAGCGGTCACCAACTGGTGGTCCGCGGACCACTGGTGCTCCGTGAGAAAATTTTGGTGGTCCGCAGAAAGATTATTTGCATTTTTTATATTGCACTAAATCAGAGGTCCTCAGATTATGGCCCCTGGGACAGATACGTGCCATGAATGTTTGTGTTGCTGCACAGAGTCTCCCCCTTTGGGGTCTTTTTGTGTGGGTCAGAGGGGGACAGACTTGGGGTCTGCTTTGGTCTCCTGGTGCAGGGCTTTGGGCAAAGGCTAGCAGCACTTCCCTCTGTTTGGAAAGCCTATGCTTGTAGTCCTCAGTGAGGTGCTTCTGCTGAGCCTCCTTCTCGGTCAGATCCAGTTTGAACTGAGCTGTTTTGCCAACTCTTTCTCGTGTGGATGCTTAGCTCCAACAACTGCTTCCTGTTGTGGCCCTATGGAGCCCAGGCGGGGAGGCAAGGAGTGGGTGGGAGGAGAGAAGTGAGTAAAGGCCAGTGAGGTGCCCCTCAATGTGAGTGACATTGAGTTGGCCACGCCTACCTAGTCACATGACCACCTAGCCACACCCACCCAACTGGTCATTAGGCAGATCATATCAGTGGTCCGCGGGATTTAAAATTATGAATTTAGTGATCCCTGAAGTCTGAAAGGTTGGTGACCCCTGCCCTAGGAGAAGCTGTATTTAAATTATAGAAATGCTGAGAGGTGTCAATCCAGATAGATCTCAATTACAGGTTTTAATGCAGGATCGTGGTAACATGGAGGAGTTATCAGTTCCTTATACTTTTTTTTTAGCATTAAACAGAAAGTCTTCAATGGTAGGTATGAAAAGATCCTGTCTCAGATTTTTCCAGAGGAGTCTTCATAGCTATTGTGATTCAAACTTTTCCTCACACACGGAAAGTCATCCCAATGCAATTGCTTATAAAGAACAGGAAAGCTTTGCTGATTAATACTATCTGGAGTATTCTCAATGCTGCATACCTATTAGTCAGAAATGTTCTATTACTGTATCTTTTTTTTGAGTAACCTTGAGTTACCTGCTTATCACTCTGCAACAGTCATGCTCTGTTAAATAAATAAATTTATCGGCACTGAGGAATTCTAAATAATTTCAGGACACATAGATGGAAGATGCCATTAAACCAATAAGTAACACACTTAACTGGAGATGCTGTCCTCAAGAGAGGAGAAAACCGTTCATTATACTGGTCGATGGATTCACAGCTCCAGCTACAAAAGAGATAACAAATCCATTTCCTTAGCAGTTTTCATCGTTTGGCAAATACTGTGCCGCTAAAAAAAAATGCTGCGTGCTACAGATTTATTTCTGGGTATTGCACTCAATATTCTTATTGCTAGCACTTATCTCGGTCTCCTTCCCTCCCTCCCTGACCTATTGTACTTATATGTTTTACATGGAAGTGTGACTGATAGCAAATTGTTTAAATTAGAAGTTTGTAAAGAGAGACTGGAATGTAATAAAGTGTTGAAAGCAGCAAATCTCTTTTCAAATAGCCAGAGACTTAAGCTGTATATTTTTCATCCTGCCATTCAGAAAGAGATTTAATCAAGAGAAATAGCCGAGCACTACAATTTTGAATGCTAGAAACCCCTTATTATTCTTCTGGTTACCTGTTTATGTGCTCTTTTTCCTTTTTTCACACTTCTTAATCATAATTTGCCTCAGCAAACATATTATTCAGATACTTATCTGCAATTGAATGTACTTCCAAAGGACTGGCTTGAAAAATTAACATGAGGAAAGAAGGCATCCATATTCGGGAGTGGGATAAATGCATTCGTAAAATACATCTACCTAAGAGACTTTGGCATAATGGTACTTTGTCATAATTATTGCCCGTGTTCACTTGTTTTCCTGATTTCTTTGTTTGCTTTTTGGCTGTCTACGCCACTGGATATGATTTGGAAATATTTCAATTCAAAAGCTTTTTATGGTAGCATTTGAGTATTCAAGAGAGTTCGTCTGTTGGAGATTACATCTCCCTCTCCCCCGAACTATTGTTGATCAAGCTGATCCTCATATTTCAGATGCAGAATCGTTTCTTCAACTGTCATTAATATTTTAATTCCAATCTCAGAGACTCCAAGAAAGAAGGTGCTTGCTGTGTATTATTTTGGTGCCCTTTGTGGCCCTGATGTAAAGTAGTTGAATAACTACTGAATATTCATGCCAACTTCAGTTCTAATATCTCAGCATTCAAAGGTATTTTTAACTAATTGGCTAATTAGTTAAATGTCATGTAAACTAATGTAAAAAAGATGTGGAGACTCTAGAAAGAGTGCAGAGAAGAGCAACAAAGATGATTAAGGGACTGGAGGTTAAAACATATGAAGAACGGTTGCAGGAACTGGGTATGTCTAGTTTAATGAAAATAAGGAGACAAGATAGCAGTGACTTCCAATATCTCAGGGGTTGCCACAAAGAAGAGGGAGTCAAGCTATTCTCCAAAGCACCTGAGGGCAGGTCAAGAAGCAATGGAGGGAAATTAATCAAGGAGAGAAGCAACTTGGAACTAAGGATGAATTTCCTAACATTTAGAACAATTAATCAGTGGAACAACTTGCCTCCAGAAGTTGCGAATGCTCCAACACTGGAAGTTTTTAAGAAGATGTTGGATAACCATTTGTCTGAAGTGGTGTAGGGTTTCCTGCCTAAGCAGGGGGTTGGACTAGAAGACCTCCAAGGTCCCTTCCAACTCTGCTGTTCTATCATCCTAGCCATTGTCTATCCACTGTAGGATAAAGGCCTCTTCTGTATGTTTTCAACCAATATGGTCATGACCTTTCCTTTGCCAGATGGGCCTGCAATACTTGCTGATGTCGCTCCATCCTGTTTTAGGTCTCTTTTGTGGACACTTTTTATCAAGTGGCATCCATTCTATGGCTGTCTTGGAGTCACCCACCTGCCATCAGTTCTTCTTGCTATGTGACCAGCCCATTTCCATTTCAATTCTTTGACTCTTTGGATGGCATCCTATATTTTCAATTGTTCTCTAATCCACATGCAGGTCTTTCTATCTTGTCTTGTGATGCCAAGCATGTATCCTTCCATGGCTTTTTGTGACACTTGTAGCTTTTGTATTGATTGTGAGTCCATGTTTCTCTGGCGTATGTTAGAACAGATAGGACACCCTAATTGAAAATGTTTCTCTTCAGGCATAGGGGGAGGTTGTCCTTGAAAGTTACACTTGCCATTATAATGGTGTTATTCAAAATATTATATTATATAATGACTTAAGGAATTTTAATTAGAGGTTGAAACTGATTAGCAAAACCTGATTGAGCGAAAACGTGATTATATGTGGAATGATGATAATAATCAGGTTCACAGAGACCTTGCACATTTGTGAATGAATGAATTAAATGACACTGTAGATTTTTTTTTTCCCTGTCTGCAGGGCAAGAGCTGGATTGTGAAGAGGAGTTACGAAGACTTTAGAGTGCTTGATAAACATCTTCACCTATGTATTTATGATCGGCGCTTTTCTCAGCTCTCAGAGCTACCCCGTTCGGATGCCCTGAAGGATAATCCGGAGGTAAAATAATGAAGTTTTGTTACTAGCTGAAAAGTTCTAGTTACAGAATAATATTTTTGGAGGAGAAGTATCTCTGAGGCTTTCATGTCATTATTTATTTATATCCCGCCTTCATTATCTTTTACCAAAAACTCAAGGCAGCAAACTTAATACTCCTTTCTCTCTTATTTTTCCCACAACAACAACAATGGAGAAGAAGGGTTGGTTGGGTTAGAAGAGTGTGACTGGCCCAATGTCACCCAGCCAGTTTTAATGCCTAAGATGCGACTAGAATTCACTGTCTCTTAAACCAGTCTCCTCACTGGTTTTAGCCTAGTGCCTCTAAATTCTGTAGAGAGACATATACAGTATATCACAGAAGTGAGTACACCCCCTCACAGATTGTAAATATTTAAGTATATCTTTTCATATGACAACACTGAAGAAATGACACTTGGCTGCAATGTAAAGTAGTGAGTATACAGCTTGTATAACAGTGTAAATGTGCTGTCCCCTCAAAATAATGCAACACACAGCCATTAATATCTAAACTGCTGGCAACAAAAAGTGAGTGAGACATCCCTAAGTGATAATGTCCAAATGGGGCCCAAAGTGTCCATATTTTGTGTGGCCACCATTATTTTCCAGCACTGCCTTAACACTCTTGGCTAGAGTTCACCAGCGCTTCACAGGTTGCCACTGGAGTCCTCTTCCATTCCTCCATGACGACGTGATGGAGCTGGTGGATGTTAGAGACCTTGTGCAACGCCACCTTCCATTTCAGAATACCGAGGGACTTCTGTGATATACTATGTCTATGTCTATATCGATATCTATATCATCCATCCATCCATCTATCTATCCATCTATCTATCTATCTTTCTATCTACACACACACACACGAACACACACACACAGGGAGAGAGGGGAGGGAGGGTGGGGGAAGGAGAGGGAGAGATTGCTTCAGTTATATCCCCTAATATACAGGATGCCCTGCATCAGTAGAATTATCACACTTTTTCCCTCATCCTTTGCAGCTTGTTACCCAGATGCTGATGGCTTACCTGTCCCGACTCTCAGCCATTGCTGGCAACAAGATAAATTGCGGTCCTGCTCTCACATGGATGGAGGTACAAAAGCCCACTTCATCTTCTCCTCAATTCATCAAATGCTTTGTGCCTACCAGTCTGCCAGCAGCACATTAAATGGAAATAGGGAAGGTTTCTAAATTAGAAAATGCCAGTCAGGCCCCCCCCTGCTCTTAGGCTACCCAGGATAAAAGCGGGAGTACATCCTCATCCTTAATTATATAGATCCTCCTGAATCAAGCCACTGGCCAAAAAGTCCTCTTTATTGAGATTATGGCCCACGTAGGCTACCGTGCTGGTCAAGTGTATATTGGTAGATACACTCAGTCTGCAGCTGAGAGTGAGCAGCTGAAATTCTCAAAGGCAGCCCCTTGGCACAACACCTTGCAGTAGTCTAGGTGAGGAGTAATTAGGCCACGAGTCACTTAGCCAGGGCCTCAAATTCCAGGTAGGGCTGCATATGGCACCCAGCTGGACAACTCTGCTCTCTCCCAACCCCTGATTTCCCACCTGTCCATGTAGTAGTAGCTACGAGTCCAAGATGTCTTACAGTTCACAGACCTACTCTTTGATGGATAGTTGCCATTAAGAGGCAACCCTGGAGATGTCAGAAACCTTTCCCCGCCATCCAGCCAAGAGCTGAAGTAGCTTCTTGAGTGAGAAGTGAAATGTCTTCAAAGAAAAACCAGGAAGCCCAGTCGCCACTTGGAAAAAGTACCTTTGGGGCTGTAGTGAACAACTAACTTCATCTTCAGGGGTTCAAGCGATAGCTTGTTTTGCCCTGTGTAAACCTTCATATCCCCTAGTCAAGAAGTTGATAGCACCTCTTGCGCAGTTTAGGAGAGCAGTGGATAATGTATCGATGATATAGCTATGAACACTAATCATGGCCTAATCAGAGGCTTAAAATATTAAGGGGTCTTCCAGGTAGGAGAGGCCAGCTCAAATGATCTCTCCCACTACTACTCAAGACTAACTGGAACTGCCCTTCCAAAGGAAGTAGTGGAACCCTTATAAAATAGAGTTCTACTTTCTGCAGAGGTTGGGTGTACTGCCCAGTCAGTGGTGGGATTCAAAAATTTTTTACTACTGGGTCTGTGGGCGGGGCTTGGTGGGCATGGCAGGGGAAGGATACTGTAAAATCCCCATTCCCACCCCACTCCAAGGGAAGGATACTGTAAAATTTCCATTCCCTCCCCAGTCCAGGGAAGGATACTGTAAAATCCCCATTCCCACCCCACTCCAGGAGAAAGATACTGTAAAATCCCCATTCCCTCCCCACTCCAGGAGAAGGATACTGTAAAATTTCCATTCCCACCCCACTCCAGGGGAAGGACACTGTAAAATCCCCTCTTCACTCCAGGGGAAGGATTCTGTAAAATCCTCATCCCGCCCCTCATCTCCTGTGCAGGGCAACAAAAGAAGACTCGGTCAGCTGGGACTCAGGAGGCAGCAAATAGATGGGGGCTGGGCCAGTCAGAGGTGGCATTTGTCGGTTCTCCGAACTACCCAAAATTTCCACTACCAGTTCGTCAGAATCGGCTGAATACCATTTCTGTGCTCGGTGCTTATTTTGTACCACAGTGCCCGTAAACTCCTTTTACACTTTTTTTCCCCCAGCAGGCAGCTCTGTTTACCTCGGCTTTCTTTACAAATCAATATGAAAGCCTCCTCTGTAAATTTGTTAATAAAAATAAATTTGCTCAGCATTCTTGGCTTTCTCACCATCTACCTTGCCTTGCAGATTGATAACAAGGGGAATCGCCTCCTAGTTCACGAGGAGTCGTCCATTAATGTTCCTGCTATTGCAGCTGCTCATGTTATCAAGAGATACATTGCCCAGGCAGCAGATGAACTCTCCTTTGAGGTAAATAACGGGAGAATAAATATATAATCATTTCAGCGCATGCCCAGAGAAAGCCAATGTTTTGTTGTGTTTTCTTCAACTAGCCAAAGACATTTTTAAAGGTCCTCTGATAGCTTTCCATGTTGCTTGTGTAACAGTATATTTTCTTATTATATATGTAATATATAAAGTATAATATAAAATATACATTATATAAAATATATGTAATATATAAAATGTACAGTACAGTGCTGTGTTGTTAATTTGGTAAAATAGATTGGTTATTCTACACTTAATTTTAAGAATGAAGACAGAGAAAATAATAGACAAGTATCTCTGGAGATTTTCAATCATTGACTACTGCAATGCTCTCTACATGGGGCTCTCCCTGAAGGGCACCCGGAAGCTCCAACTGGTCCAGAATGGGGCTGCGCGGGTGATAGAGGGAGCACCTCGTGGCTCCCATGTGACACCTCTCCTGTGCAGTCTGCATTGGCTTCCCGTGGTCTTCCGGATCTAATTCAAGAACTGGTCACCACCTTTAAAGAGCTCCATGGCATAGGACCGGGTTACTTACGGGACCGCCTACTGTCACCAGTAGCCTCCCATCGACCTGTGCGCTCCCACAGAGAGGGCCTCCTCCGGGTACCGTCGGCCAAACAATGTCGGCTGGTGACCTCCAGGGGAAGGGCCTTTTCTGTGGGGGCTCCTGCCCTCTGGAATGAGCTGCCTCTGGGGCTTCGTCAACTCCCCAACCTCCGGACCTTCCGCCGCAAGCTGAAGACGCTTTTATTCCAGCGCGCAGGGCTAGCTTAAATGTAGTTTTTAATGGGGTTTTTAATCTTATTTCAATTTTTAGGCCATATATTGAATTAGTTTTTTATACTGTTTTTTAACTTGTGTTATATGTATTTTTTGTATTTTTATTGGCTGTGAACCGCCCTGAGTCCTTTGGGAGAAGGGCGGTATACAAATCAAATCAATCAATCAATCAATCAATCAATCAATCAATCAATCAATCCAGGTCATGGTTGTCCCAAAGGTGCATTTTCATTTTTTTTAAGTGGCTACTGGACTTCCTGGTTTTTCTTTGAAGTTTCTTGGAATGAGAAGTCAAACGTCTTCAAAGAAAAACCAGAAAGTCCAGTTGCTGCTTGAAAAACATCAACACCACATTGGGACAAATAGATAAGTAAATGCAGATTTTTAAGTAGAGGTAATCCTTGATTTATGACTTATAACTGAGGCTGGAAATTTGATTGTAAATCATGTTGGTCATTAAGCAGATCATCACTTGATGGACTTGATGTGACATTTTTTGTGGCAGTCATTAAGCGAATCACCATGATTGTTAAGCAAACCCATTATCTGCAATGGACTTTTTTTTTTTTTGCAAGGAATCAGAAGTAAATGCCGTTTTTCAGCAAAAGCCATAAATTGTGGTCACATGATCGTGAGAGCTGCAAACACCATAAATGCAGACCAGTTGCTGAACAATCAAAATGTGATTACATGGCCAATTGACCATGACTGGGGAATGTCTGCTAGAATTTTGAATCCAGGATGTAAAGTACCTTTATTTGGCCTTCTGTAACTTTAATTGGGATGCGGTGGCTCAGGGGCTAAGACAGCTGAGCTTGTTGATCAAAAGGTCGGCAGTTCGGCGGTTCGAATCCCTAGTGTTGCCGTGTAATGGGGTGAGCTCCTGTTACCAGTCCCAGCTTCTGCCAACCTAACAGTTTTGAAAGCACGTAAAAATGCAAGTAGAAAAAATAGGGACCACCTTTGGTGGGAAGGTAACAGTGTTCCGTGCGCCTTTGGCGTTGAATCATGCCGGCCACATGACCACAGAGACGTCTTCGGACAGTGCTGGCTCTTCGGCTTTGAAACGGAGATGAGCACCGCCCCCTAGAGTCGGGAACGACTAGCACGTATGTGCGAGGGGAACCTTTACCTTTACCTTTACCTTTAAATAGCCTCTAAGTGGCCGATCTTAAGTTAAGGACTACATTTCATTAGTTTGTTCAATATTCTTTCCTTATACACTGATGTTTCTAAAGTGGCTATACTTTCAATTTAACCAGCAGCCTACTTCGGGTTTTAGCTGCTATCCAGCATTTTCTTTTTATGAGTGAATAAAATGTCTACTGTGTAGCGCTCGTAATACATACTTAAATTCACACATGGGTATTTAATAGGGAAGAACTATGCTATTTATTTTAAATGCTTTTGTAATCTCAGACCGGTAAAGTAAACATTTTTATCAAACCAGACAGTGCTTTGAGTCACAATGAGAAAATATTTCATTTCTTAATTTCCAGGTTGGAGATATTGTTTCTGTTATTGATATGCCTCCAAAAGAATTGACCACTTGGTGGAGGGGGAAACATGGATTTCAGGTATGTCCAGCTATTAGATTAGTTAAATATACGTCAGGCTCTAAAAGTTGTGAAGGATAGATGCTCATGCTAAAAAAATTACTGTCTAATATATAGGTGGCTCAGTGGCTAAGACGCTGAGCTCGTCAGTCGACAGGTTGGCGGTTTGAATCCCTAGCGCCATGTAACGGGGGGAGCTCCTGTTGCTTGTCCCAGCTTCTGCTAACCTAGCAGTTTCAAAAGCACATAAAAAATGCAAGTAGAAAAATAGGGACCACTTTCGGTGGGAAGGTAACAGTGTTCCAGTCACCTTTGATGTTGAGTCATGCCGGCCACATGACCACGGAGACGTCTTCGGACAGTGCTGGCTCTTCGGCTTTGAAACGGAGATGAGCACCGCCCCCTAGAGTCGGGAACGACTAGCACGTATGTGCGAGGGGAACCTTTACCTTTACCTTTACCTTTAAATAGCCTCTAAGTGGCCGATCTTAAGTTAAGGACTACATTTCATTAGTTTGTTCAATATTCTTTCCTTATACACTGATGTTTCTAAAGTGGCTATACTTTCAATTTAACCAGCAGCCTACTTCGGGTTTTAGCTGCTATCCAGCATTTTCTTTTTATGAGTGAATAAAATGTCTACTGTGTAGCGCTCGTAATACATACTTAAATTCACACATGGGTATTTAATAGGCAAGAACTATGCTATTTATTTTAAATGCTTTTGTAATCTCAGACCGGTAAAGTAAACATTTTTATCAAACCAGACAGTGCTTTGAGTCACAATGAGAAAATATTTCATTTCTTAATTTCCAGGTTGGAGATATTGTTTCTGTTATTGATATGCCTCCAAAAGAATTGACCACTTGGTGGAGGGGGAAACATGGATTTCAGGTATGTCCAGCTATTAGATTAGTTAAATATACGTCAGGCTCTAAAAGTTGTGAAGGATAGATGCTCATGCTAAAAAAATTACTGTCTAATATATAGGTGGCTCAGTGGCTAAGACGCTGAGCTCGTCAGTCGACAGGTTGGCGGTTTGAATCCCTAGCGCCATGTAACGGGGGGAGCTCCTGTTGCTTGTCCCAGCTTCTGCCAACCTAGCAGTTTCAAAAGCACATAAAAAATGCAAGTAGAAAAATAGGGACCACTTTCGGTGGGAAGGTAACAGTGTTCCAGTCACCTTTGATGTTGAGTCATGCCGGCCACATGACCACGGAGACGTCTTCGGACAGCGCTGATTCTTTTGGCTTTGAAATGGAGATGAGCACCACCCCCTAGAGTCGGGAACAACTAGCACATATGTGTCAGGGGAACCTTTACTGTTTATGTTCACAATGTATAAATTTGGGAGGGGGAATAGAAAATCCTCTTGATCAATGCCAGAGTAAGAGAAAATGGAAGAAGAGGAGAATTCATAATGTCTGTGGAGATTCTCAGTCATCTAGATAAGAAGAATAGAATAGAGCTGGAAGAGGCCTTGGAGGTCTTTTTAGTCCTTCGAAACCTCTAAAAATGTGAACCCCTGATTTTTTCTTTAAACCGGTGGTGAAATCCAAAATTTTTTTTTACTTCTGCTGATTGTTGGCTGCCTGCAGTTTGGCAGTTCGAATCTCGCCAGGTTCAGCCTTCGAACCTTCCAAGCAGTGGTGAAATCTAATTTTTTTAGTACCAGTTCTGTGGGTATGGCTTGGTGGGCATGGCAGGGGAAGGATACTGCAAAATCTCCATTCCCACCCCACCCCACTACAGAGAAAGGATACTGCAAAATCTCCATTCCCACACCACTCCAGGGGAAGGATACTGCAAAATCCCCATTCCCTCCCCATTCCAGTGGGAAGGATATTGCAAAATCCCCATTCCCACCCCAACTCCTACCCTCAAAACAATGCTATAGAGCACTGCACACCAGAACAACTAGATACAAGAACAGTTTTTCCCCGAAGGCCATCACTCTGCTAAACAAATAATTCCCTCAGCACTGTCAAACTATTTACTAAGTCTGCACTACTATTAATCTTCTCATTGTTCCCATCACCCATCTCTTTCCACTTATGACTGTATGACTGTAACTTTGTTGCTGGCAATCCTTATGATTTATATTGATATACTGACCATCAATTGTGTTGTAAATGTTGTACCTTGATGAACTTATCTTTTCTTTTATGTACACTGAGAGCATATGCACCAAGAAATTGTTTAAATCCCTGTGGATACAATTTCTCTTTCTATCTTCATATGTTATTCTAGGTGGGATTCTTTCCTAGCGAATGTGTTGAACTAATTAACGACAAAGTCCCTCAGTCAGTGACCAATTCTGTACCAAAGCCAGGTATGTTTGTTTGCTTTTCAAGCAAATGTGCGTCATATCACAAAATGCTGATTTAAATTCTGTTCTTTTACAGTTTTCAGTACCTTTGCTACGTTATACAGTTATTTCATTGCATTCATCCATGCAAACTTATTTCATTGTTTAGTTTGTGCTGGTCAAACATTTTCATTTACACTAACTTCTTTAATGTTTCGGGTGGGAAAAGAGATTTTTGGTAACCGTTGTCACAAATCATTGCTTGGTCATCATCATAAACCGATGTGCCTTTCCGAGTTACTCTGTAGAGGAAGTTAATCTCTTGCCAAGTAAGGCAGACGCAAAAGATAATTTGCTTTTTCTTCCATTGAACTTAATCCCTGTATTTCAGACCCAGAAGTGATTAATTGTTGTTTTGTTGGCTCTATTTTGTTGAACTAAAACCCATTGCTTATTTTTATGAATTTATATGCTGCCTTCCAAAATAAAAAAAAACAAATCTCTGCCAAAATAAATAAAATAAAACGCCTACGTGTTTTCAGACTTTCCTAAAAGTAGACAAAATGCAGCAATAAAACCACAGCACAATCAACGATTAAACACAAACACCTATGCTAATAATGAAGAGCATACAAGCAATAATTACTGAATGTAACTTCCAGCTTGTGCCTTAAGTGTCATTTACAAAGCATAGAGTCAAATTAAATGTTTGTTAAACTGCATTTTAGAAGTTGTTTTGACCTAGGACTGGTTTTTCTTTGTGTAGTTGAATATGGAATGGGTTGTGGGATAAGGAAAAAATAAACATTATGTGCATCTTTTATCATCCCAGTCTGAGGAAGGTCAGCGTTTCCAAAATGTGATTAATAAATAAAAATAAACAAAATAAAATTTGCTTAAATTGGAGAGGTGTTTTTTTTTTAAGCTTTAGGCTAGGGAAAAATTTTGAGGAACACATGCATTGTGAATCTTTTTTACAGTTTAGATTAATAACTAATTATATTGTGGTTGAGGTCAATTCAGGTGCCACTATTGTCATCACTTTTTAGTTGCTCGTGTTTTCTCAGAAGGATCAGGAGGATTTTTGGTTTTAAGACATTCAGATACCACCCGGATAAAGGGTTGCAAAGTATATTATAAGATTAAACAGACCTGAATGTGAATCTTGTTTCATCATATACCCAAAGGCAGAATTATATTGATGGAAGATGAGAGTTAGCGTATCAAAATGGGTTCTTTCCAATAGACAAAGCAACAAATTTGCTGTGTTCCCTTCAATGGTAGCTTTACTCTGTGGTCACTTAAAACAATTCTCCAATGTTTTGAAAGGATTGTCCAATTTGAGATGCTTGGGATAAGAGCAGACTTAGATAAAATCCACAACTTACTTTCTCTCTGAAACGTATTGCCTAATTCCAAATTGATTGGCAAAATCTTCTAGATCGGTCTGTTGCAATTTGGGGTAAGGATAAGGAATAGTAATATTATTATTTTTTTACAGTTGGCATAAAACTTCTGTGAAGGAAAATGCAATGTTCTCATCATCCCCCAAACATTTAGAACCAGGAGTGTTAGGATTAAATGTCTCTGTTTTGAGAAGATGCTATATGTGTTCTTTATGATGTTGATTAGCTATAATGATGTCTATGTTGTAATTTCTAAGAGAAAGCACAAACATGCCTGTTCCTTTGTGGTGTATAATTCCGTTCTTAGTTGTATGAAACTGAATGACATCAGTCTGTTGAATAGTGCTATGAAAGAGAAAGTTGGAACAGATGTTTCAGCTCTCTCTACTTTATGAAATCATGCAAACAGGTATCTTCATTTTTTTTATTGTTCTCTTCTGATTCCTTTTCTTTTGGTTGCCATCCATATCATTTGGATTGATTGTCATATCACTGCAGGTGATATGCCATCAACTTCATGCGAATGTTTTGTTTGTTAGCTTAACCTCATGCTGTTCATCTTGTTTTTACATGCGCTTTTTTGTTGTCGCCTAGTAAGTGCTTTTATTAACATTTGAGATTCTAGAAATAGCACTTTTAACAAAATAGAAGATGTGGATTGAAGTTGCTTGTCTAGGAAACACATGTTGTTAAAAATCCCTTAACATTTGTGCCTTTTCTAGAAGTTGAAAACATTGCTAATACTATTATGCAAATGGGAGTTGATCCTGGCAGTGCCTGGATAAATGTAATCCTATTTTGTGAGATAAAGTACAATAGCTCGTGAATCTGATAGTCTTCACATGGCTTTTGTTTTCAGTATCTTTTTAAAATAATAGTTTTAAAAAGTGTAATAGTTAATCATACCCCATTATAGCATATACAATAGAAATCAAGGTTACCTAGGCAACTTATACAGGGCTGGGAGACTTGGCAGCCATTTTGAAATCATTGAATTGCAATTATTCCAGCATGTTGGCCATAACCATGGATAATATTTACCATTACAGATGCTTTCCAAGTGCTGGATTTGCTGGGATAGCCACATTCAGCAGCATGTGAAAGGCTGCATATAAGCAGGGATCTGATACATAAAATAATTCAACCCGTCTTCTTGAGCCAAATGGTTGAACTGGTCCACAAGAAAGTCTGTGTTGATCTCATTTATTGCAACTTGAAAGATGGCGATAGGTGCACAATTCTGAAAACCAGGGCTCAAAAACTACCTTCCTTTGCAAACAGATTTAATATTGTCCGAAAGGAGAAGGAAAGCATATTTCAGATTAATAATACAATAGGCTCTCAAAGAGATTCTTTGTCTTTTTACCTCCTAATTAATCCATTGAGCACTTATCAGCTTATAGGTTGATGTTCGGTACTAAATAAACCTCTCTGAAATTCTTTAGCTATTTTTATAGCATCATTCTGCGGCCAGCCAAGGGGTTATGCCAGGATAATGCTGGAATGGGTGTATATAAACAAGACATAGTATTGTCATTCAAAATACAGCTGGGGTTTTTTTGGGCTAGGGGTTTTAAAATTATCTTTTTTTACAGCTTTTGCAAATTGGAAGAGAGGGTTGCTTCCAAAAGCAATGCCCCACTCAGGTTTTCTTTAGTGTGGGAAATGGGGCTGCTGGTACATAATTATTTCCACAGTTACAAAGGAAGATCTTGACCATCATTTGTGTTGTAAATGTTGTACCTTGATGAAGGTATCTTTTCTTTTATGTACACTGAGAGCTTATGCACCAAGACAAATTCCTTGTGTGTCCAATCACACTTGGCCAATAAAAAATTCTATTCTATTCTATTCTATTCTATTCTATTCTATTCTATTCTATTCTATTCTATTCTATTCTATTCTATTCTATTCTATTCTATGTGTTTCTTTGCACTGATGGCCATTGGTTAGCCATCTGCAGAATGGTAACTCATTCTCTAACTGAATTATTTAAGTCAAAGGTGTCCAAATTTGACAACTTTAAAACTTGTGAATTCTGGGAGTTGAAGTTGACAAGTCTTAAAGTTGCCAAGTTTGGACACCCCTGATTTAAATGTTTTGAAAGCAAACACACACCCTAATTACAAAGTAATGCTGAATAATACAAACCTCCATTGATTTTTTCAGAAGAGGTTTTGGAGCGTGTGCAAAGAACTGTGGAAATCCTCAGCCCCTGCAGAATTACCGTATATACTCGAATATAAGCCGATCCGAGTATAAGCCGAGGTCCCCAATTTTACCCAAAAAAACTGGGGTAAACTGGGGACTCGAGTATAAGCCGAGGGAGGGAAATGAGGCAGCTACCGGTCAGGGAAAGCCTCCCTCCCTCAGCCGAGAAGGCTGGCGGCTCCCCCGCCCCGCCCTCTCACTGCACCAGCAGGGCTTCCCCGCGCTAATGCAAAAGCCCGCCAAGTTTGCACCATCCGGTATAATGTGAAAAAAAGAAGAAAAAAAAAAAACTCGAGTATAAGCCGTATATACTCGAGTATAAGCCGAGGGGACGTTTTTCAGCACAAAAAACGTGCTGAAAAACTCGGCTTATACTCGAGTATATATGGTAGGTTCCTGTGTTAGCATTTAACCCTTTGCGCGATGTTAAAGAAATGGTTGTAGGCAAGTCCACAGTCTTTTGAAATGAAAATGTTTTATTTTTCCAGGTGGATGCTTCTGTTAATAATGTGTTTTCTTTTAAATTGTACTTTCCCAGTCTCCCCTGCCCCCGGAGCCCGTCCAGCATCCTGGAGCTACTTCCCCCCTTGTACGTTTTCATTTATTCTTTTTTCTTTTTGTCTCATCGTTTTTCTTATTTTCCAGCTGAATTTGTAATTGCCTTCATATGCAATGGTAAACCAGAATGCTTGTTACCTCCCATTTGAGCCTTCAAGGACAAATTCTGTCTGAAGGGGTGTGTTTGTTTTGGTCATAGGTTGTAAACCAGAAACTGTGCCATGTTCCTTTCTGAACAATATAAAACCAAACTTCAGAATTTGTCCTTATCTTTTTATCTCTGAGAATATCACAACAAACAGATCGTGGAAAACGCTGTCTGGGATGATGCGAAAATGATCGAGCAATTGAGATTGCGTTTGTTGTTTAATCTTGAAAAAGTCAGAATTCTGGTGTACTATTGTATATTAATGTACTCAGTATCTGAGGAATGTGCAGTGACTTTTCACTGGGATTTCCTCGTACATTTTTTTGTTTCGCAATATGCATTAAAATGAAATCTACAGTAGAAGGTAAATAAGGAAGGAGAAAAATGAGTTTGAAACTAATTTTTTGGAGTAACTAAAATTGCCAATTATTTATTTATTATACAAGTAGTATTTGTAAAATCATATCCCAGAGTAAGCAGATTGCTTAAAAGTGTATGCTTTGGAAAAATGTTGATTTTCCTATACAATTACATAAGGGGTTTTTTTTTGTACACAGATACACTTTTAGTGTTTTCTACAATTAATTCCTAGAATAAATTTTTGAATTGCATGGAATCAGAGAATGGGAATTACTTAAGCATAACTTAGTATAGTATTAATAATTTTCAGGACAATCTATAATACTTTTCTTCATTGTTAGAGCCTTTAGCAGTAGTAGAAGCATATCAGCTTTGTCCTACAAAGCAACCTATCACAAAAAGAAAGCATTCCAATAAGATCATATTTTTTAATACTATTTATATTTATAATGGAGTCACATTATACAAAATTGCAGCAGAAAAGGGTACAGAACAAGGAATGACAAAGTGTGTTGCCACCGAGTTTCCAAAGTGTACCTGGAAGGGTACAGCTTTTTTCCCTCACTTCATTTAGAGAAAAACAGGGGTGAAATGCTCCCAGTTTGGACTGGATCGGACAATCCGGTAGCAATGGTGGCAGGTAGTTCAGAGAACTGGTAGCAAAAATCCCTGCCCCCCTCCCGCCCATGCCCACCCAGTTGCTTGGTCTCCTGCTTGCTTGCTTGCCGCTTCTTTCCGGCTCGCTCACTTTTCCTGCCCGAATGGTAGGAATAGGTTATAAAAAATGCTTTTAAAACCGTAAAAAAAAAAAAAAAGGCTCTGACCATCGCGCGGCTGTGATTGTCAGAGACTTTTTAAAAAACCTTTTAAAAGCATTTTTTACAACCTATTCAGCTGAATAGGTTGTAAAAAAAATGCTTTTAAAAGTAAAAAAAAAGATTGCGCGCCACGCTGATCACACACATGCCCCGTGAGCTGTTCTACTTACCTCATGCTTCCTTTTAGTGTGCATTGTGCGTGTGCACGCCAGCGAACTGGTACTAAACCGGTTCAGATTTCACCACTGGAGAAAAGCTACATGGTGTGAGATGAGCTTTAGAGAAATTTCATTTGGGGAAAAAGACAAAGCAGTGGAAATTATAGCTTGCTGTTTTTTTCTGTGTTCTGATAGGGGAAAATATAAAGTGCATATGACTTTCTGGTTTGCTTTGGCATAACACTGTGGAGGAGAGCATCACTGCTTTTTCATTCCTTTCCGATTCCTGAACATGGCTTCATCAGAGAGATAAACGTGCTTGCCATTCTCTGATATCACAGCATGTGGCCCGAAAAAATTTTTTTTTTATGAGTTCCATACTAGACATCCTCTGCAGCAATATTGGTTCAATGAGTCTGTCAGTTCCATCATCGCATACTTCGAGCATATGCTGTCAATTTGGTTCAGTATACTATTAATAAAACGAAACCATGGAAACCATACTATTAATAAAGCAAAACCGTGGCAGCGGAGAAATCGGTAGGTTATCCTAAAGGCCCTGGCAGGTGGTGCACAGAGACCCAACATGTGACTGACTAACGGGAGAACTGATGCTGATGCTCTTAGCCTCCAACTGTAAGGGTTGCAGTAAAAATAGAATACAATACCTTTTAGCCCTAGAAATGGACCCATTTTAACCAATCTATTGTTTTCTTTAAGCTACAGTTGACTTTTTACATTAAACAAAACCTTAGCAGATATTAATAAGAATAGTTTGTTTTGACAAACTAGTAATTGTCATGCTTTCAGGTAGAAGAGAGCAAATTCTAATCAAAGGTCACATTTGTTTCACTTTTTAGAAGGGAACCGAGCAGACGTTTGAAATTAAAATTTCAGTGCCTTAGAAAATCAAGGTGCTTTTGTTTAATCTTCAGTGTAAGTCTGTCCATTTCGGCACAGTCCAATATCTTCTTAATTATCTCTTCATGAAGATTAAGCAGAAAGAAGATTCAGAATACTACCAAACATGGAATTTATTTTATCAAGGGCCAGAAAAAAAGGGGTAAAGATTAGGACTATAATTTGTATTGTTAAGCAAGCAAAACAACCCAGAAAACACAATGTTTATTAAACACTAATTAAATGTAATAATAGAAAATTAATAAAACTTTATTTAAAAAAAAGAAAAGAAAATCAAGGTGCTCCTATCCATAATAACCTTTTTATCCTATTTTGCTCCATTTTCCACCCTCCACAACTGCATCCAGATTTGGAGATGGATAGTAATGGTTCAGCATCTATTTCAGAACCTTTGAACCAATCCCAACTGAGCTCAGGTAGAATGGATTATAGTTGATACAGTTTATAAACGGACTAACCCATAGTCTAACTCTGTTCGTTGTAGTAATAATGCCAACTAACGATTACTTGAGTTTGTTTTAACTGTTTGTTTGTTACAAGGTAGACTGTAGTTCCAGTTTATACCCACAGACCTGTCTTCTAAAACTTAGAAAAGATCTTTATTGCTATATGTGTATGTAAGAATATTTATGTTGATGGATATATGTAATGCCAAAGAAATCAATGAGGTAATCAGAATTAAGTTTTTTCCCCCCCAGAATTCGTGCCTGGGATGTATGTCTTACAAATTGGGATCCATCCATTTGTGTCAACATCAATTTTTTTTTTACCAAATTTAGCTTAATTCCTATTTTTAGAGCTTTCATACACATGTCATGTACATTGCTGCTATTTCTAATTAAATACAAGGGGACGGTGTAGAAAAAAACAGAACAAAAGCTAAATGTTGAAATCGTATTTTTAAAAAGCTGAACAGCCATTTTATATACAAAGCTGCCAAAGTATGACTAGAAACAGCTATGGTATAGTTGTCATAGCTACATTGCAAGAGCTTCAGGCGAGGTACATTTATAGTGATAAAAATAACCAGAATATGCTGATATGGTTAGTGTATGTTGGGTAATGTCCCTGCATTAAAATGGTTATTTTAACAAGCACTGAAACACTTGTTGCCTCTTGTGACTCACACTGCTTGTCATCATAGCCTAGAGAATGTAGGCTGGATATTACTAATTGAGTCCTGGAGTCTATAGATAGGGGCATCATATATTATTCTAAGAAGGAGGCTCAGAAAGTCAGAAAACCCAAGTTATGTTTATGTGCAAAACTACTAAGAATCTTTTGCCAACTTTTGTCCTAATAACTAAGATCCATTCCTCTGACTGGCAATAGGAAAGGTAATAGCGAATTCTTTGCAATGAACAAACTATTCACAACCACTCTAAAATCTAGCTTCTTTGTTAGACTGCTAGAAAGGACTTTTATAAAGAGTCTCAACATTAAATGTTCACTAAATGAATCCTCCTCCTGCCTGCAGGAAGTCAAAAGTATATTATATTTCTGTGAATTGAAGCAGTTAGTCTGAGGATATGGAATGAGTGACATAGAAAGTAGGTTAATAGTACAATTAGCCGCTCAGAGTCTATGGAAGTGGGTAGCTATAATGAATTTAAGTGAACAACAACGAGTCATGTCTTCTCTCAAACCGTTACTACTCACGAGTCATTGTGAAGTTGGATAGCTTTGTGAGTCTAAATTATATGTCTGTGCATACTAACTCCCCACCTAGCAGTTCGAAAGCATGCAAATGCGAGTAGATAAATAGATTCCACTTCAGTGGGAGGATAACAGTGTTCTGTGCGGCTTTGGCAAATAGCCGCACTAACCAACACGACCACGGAAATTGTCTTCGGACAACGCTGACTTAACCAAGAAATGGGAGATGAGCACCATGTCCTAGAGTTGACACGACTGACAGGGAAACCTTTACCTTGTGTATACTAAGCAACGTTGGGTCTCAGTTAGGTGGACTAAGGAAGTTGAAGCATCCAGACAGTCAGTGTGGAAGTCAACAATCCCTGTACAGAATGTAACCAGAGTCCAGTCCATAAAGTTTAAAAAGGAAGGCAGCATTTGAGTACAAATCAGCCAGAATCAAAAGAAATCTACCCAAAGGTCAGGACAGTGGGTCATAGGAACATACATAGCACTGGCATTTTTGTCCAGCATTGCTGTAATCACAAATGGGAAGTTCTACATAGAAAGCTTCAAACTTCCAGTACAATATAACAGAAGTGCACACTGCTCACTCATCTTGCAAGACTATTCAAGAACAGTAATGACTCATGATTAGATTGTTACCCTGAAGGGGCACTTCTTTGGAAGTCTAACTGTTCTTCATCTCTCAGCCCTGCGAGATGATCCGCATGGAATGTAGCTCTGAGGTCACAGACCTCCAAGGTCCCTTCCAACTCTGTTTATCCTATCCTATCCCATCCCATCCCATCCCATCCCATCCCATCCCATCCCATCCCATCCCATCCCATCCCATCCCATCCCATCCCCATCCCCATCCCCATCCCCATCCCCATCCCGGGTGGGGATGCGCAACTTAGGGTGCGCAACTTAGGTGTCCTCCTGGATGAACGGCTGTCGTTTGAAGATCATTTGATGGCCGTCCCCAGGAGGGCCTTCCACCAGGTTCGCCTGGTTCGGCAGTTGTGCCCCTTCCTTGATCAGGATGCCTTGTGCACAGTCACTCATGCACTCGTTACCTCTCGCTTGGATTATTGTAATGCCAGCCAGTCCTTGCAACTACCGGTTTAGCGAACCAGATATAAAATTAGCATCCGGTTCACCCGAACTGGTCCAAACTGGCTGAATCCCGGTACATTTTATTTATTTATTTATTTACTTATTGCATTTGTATACGCCCTTCTCCCGAAGGACTCAGGGCGGTTAACAGCCAATTTAAAAGATACAATAAATATACTATAAAAACAAAAGTAAAATTTATATAAATAGTGGCCAAAATTAAAAACTAAGTAATATAAAAACTAAAACCCCATTTAAAATTACTTAATCAGGCTAGCCCAGCTCGGCGGAATAAAAGAGTCTTCAATTCACGGTGGAAAGTCTGAAGGTCAGGGAGTTGGCGAAGCCCCGGAGGCAGCTCGTTCCAGAGGGCAGGAACCCCCACAGAGAAGGCCCTACCCCTGGGAGTCGCCAGACGACATTGTTTCACCGATGGTACCCCAAGGAGGCCCTCCCTGTGGGAGCGCACAGGTCGGTGGGAGGCTGTTTGTGGCAGCAGGCGGTCCCGTAATTAGCCCGGTCCTAAGCCATGGAGCGCTTTAAAGATGGTAATCAATACCTTGAATTGCACCCGAAAGACCACTGGGAGCCAGTGCAACCCGCGCAGGATAGGTGTTATATGGGAGCCACGAGGTGCTCCCTCTATAACCCGCGCGGCCGCATTCTGGACCAGTTGGAGCTTCCAGGTGCTCTTCAAGGGGTGCCCCATGTAGAGAGCATTGCAGTAGTCCAGGCGAGATGTGACGAGGGCATGGGTGACTGCGCGCAGCGCAACCCGGTCCAGAAAGGGACGCAACTGACGGATCAGGCGGACCTGATAAAAAGCCCCCCTGGCGACGGCCGTCAGATGATCTTCAAAAGACAGCCGCGCATCCAGGAGGACACCTAAGTTGCGTACCCTCTCCGTGGGGGCCAACGACTCGCCCCCAACAGTCAGCAATGGAGTAAGCTGGCTGTACCGGGAAGCCGGCATCCACAGCCACTCGGTCTTCGAGGGATTGAGCCGAAGTCTGTTCCTCCCCATCCAGACCCGTACGGCTTCCAGACACCGGGACATGACGTCAACGGCCTCGTTGGGGTGGTCTGGGGTGGATATGTACAGCTGGGTGTCGTCAGCGTACAGATGACATTGCACCCCAAAACCACGGATGATCTCACCCAGCGGCTTCATATAGATGTTGAACAGAAGAGGCGAGAGGACCGACCCCTGTGGCACCCCACATAGGAGGCGCCTCGGAGTCGACCTCTGCCCTCCTGCCAACACCGTCTGCGATTGGTCGGAGAGATAGGAGGAGAACCACTGATAAACGGTGCCTCCCACTCCCAGCCCCCTGAGCCGTCGCAGCAGGATACCATGGTCGATGGTATCGAAAGCCGCCGAGAGATCTAATAGGACTAGGACAGAGGAACAACCCCTGTCCCGAGGCCTCCAGAGATCATCAACCAACGCGACCAAGGCCGTCTCTGTACTGTAACCGGGCCAGAAGCCGGACTGGAACGGGTCTAGATAGATAGTTTCATCTAGGTATTGAGGGAACTGTCGTGCAACCACACTTTCAACAACCTTCGTCGTGAAGCGAAGGTTGGAGACAGGACAATAATTCGATAAAATGGCCGGATCCAGGGAAAGCTTTTTGAGGAGGGGCCTCACCACCGCCTCTTTCAAGGCGGAAGGGAAGACACCCTCCATCAAAGAAGCATTAACAATTCCCTGTTACATACCGTAATACTCTAGCCAAATACAGAGAATATTCTACCATCGCCCAGCCGTCCTCAGACTTGGTTGAAACCTAGGAAAGGAGCGATTGTGAGCTGTAATTTTTAAGGCTGACTCAGACTGAAGACATTTGCATTTTAGAACTATTTCTTTTTCTGTCTTTAATCTAAATACTCAGGCAAAGAATATTTATCTTTAATCTAAATACTCAGGCAAAGAGATCCTTCCCCCAAGAGGGAAGGTAGACTGGCATGAAGTTAATGGGGTATAGCAGCTACAGAAGAATGGGGTGGGGGAGAAACCCTGTTTCCCTCTAATAGAGTTCTCTGGTTGGAAGATCTTTTTTTCATGCAGCCTATGGGACAAGAGTCATCTTCTCTTTCATTGCTGAACTACAATTCTTAATATTAAAAGCATGAAAGTGTTGAGGCATACAAGTAGGTTAATTAGCTTCTTTTCCATTTGCTCCTAATCTCTCCCCCCCCTCTCTCTCTCTCTTTCTTTCCCCCCCCCTCCATCCCTCCCACCCCCCTTCTGTAAAACTATACCACAGTGCAGCTTCCCCAGCTTTCTTCAGATACATGGGATTATATCTGTTATTCTCTTCTGCCTATGAGAATTATCAGCCTGCATTATTTACTGCATCTAAGTTCCTGGAGAGCATTCTATATCCATCCATCCATCCATCCATCCATCCATCCATCCATCCATCCATCCATCCATCCATCCATCCATCCATCATATCTATCTATCTATCTATCTATCTATCTATCTATCTATCTATCTATCTATCTATCTATCTATCTATCTATCTATCTATCTATCTATCTATCCATCCATCCATCCATCCATCCATCCCTTGTTGTGCCCCTTTAAGCTATATTTTACTCTCCTTTCTATGCAGTTGCTTTTAGGTATGACAACTGAGCAAGCACGGCTGAATATACCAGCCACGACAAGCCCGTTATCAGTTCAGGTGCCTTCCAAACAGCTAAAAGCAGCTTGTTACAAAGAAAGGATGGAAGAGAGATTTTGTAGGCGATGACAATCACAATTAGGGTCATTTCCTAGCTGCAGTTTATATTCCTTTGTAGACCCTTAGCGCGTTTTAAGTCCTAAGAGGCAGGGAATTATTCCAGCACTTGGTGCATCTTGCACAGTGGGCTGGCAAACGAATTGTCGATAGATAAAAAGTGTCTCCTAAACCTCATGTATTCCTTTCATGTTTGTTGATGTGAATATCAAGCATGCATGAATTAGGTTTGCACCACCGTTTGATTTGATTTGACAACACTGTATGCTGACAACCAGGGAACATGTCACCTTTTTTCCCCCCTAATTCAAATAATGAAATTTAAATGGGGCTGGGGATTTCGTTTCCACTCCTAAGAAGTAGAACCTTAAGCTTAGAAATATTCTGCATTTTCCTTTGTCAGTAGAAACAATGCTACTTGTTTTCCACACGTTTATCTCTATTACCCCTTGTTATAATTAAATATTAAGGACAAATTTATTCAGTCACCTTTCATTGATTTTAAACTTGGTGGGCAGTTATGCCTTTGTACTGTTTCAATGCTCTTTTTCTGCCTATACCAGTCCTCCTTTGTGTGAACTGGATAGTTGGGATTCTCACTGACAATGTAAGTGTTGGCAGGTTGTGAAACATCCAGTATTATCACTCTTTTATTTTCAGCGCAGAAGATTCCCACTTGGTCTGAAGAAAGATAATCTTCTAAGATCTTGAGATGAAAGTTTATTTCAAGATTGAATCTGGGTCGGCTACTGGGACCAGAAATTTACTCTTCCGAGTTTTCAGATTTATGCTGGAGCTCATCCTCTACTAGAATATGTGCTTCGGGCTATTCTCTTGAGTCGTATTTATGTGGTGCCTTCCTATTGGTTGATTGCTGTGTTGATGACTGGCGGATTGGCTGTTATTTCCTTGTGCTGTGAAGCCCTCAGCTCCTACATACTTGACAAGCTTGTGGTAAATCAACACTCCTGTAAACTGACAAGGGGCCCATTTCCCAGGCTTCAATGGATCATTTTCGGCCCCTTGTCAGTTAATAAGAGTGCCGATTTATCACTAGCTTATCAAGTATAGGAGGGATGTGGTGGCTCAGTGGCTAAGATGCTGATCTTTTTTTGTTGTTGTTGTTTACATTTATATCCCGCCCTTCTCCGAAGACTCGGGGCGGCTTACAGTGTGTAAGGCAATAGTCTCATTCTATTTGTATATTTTTACAAAGTCAACTTATTGCCCCCGCAACAATCTGGGTCCTCATTTTACCTACCTTATAAAGGATGGAAGGCTGAGTCAACCTTGGGCCGGGCTTGAACCTGCAGTAATTGCAGGCTACTGTGTTCTAATAACAGGCTCTAACAGCCTGAGCTATTCTGGTCCTTGTCGATCGAAAGGTCTGCAGTTCAATGGTTCGAATCCCTAGCGCCACGTAACGGGCTCCCGTTCCTTGTTCCAGCTTCTGCCAACCTGGCAGTTCGAAAGCACATAAAAAATGCAAGTAGAAAAAATAGGGACCACCTTTGGTGGGAAGGGAACAGTGTTCCGTGCGCCTTTAGTGTTGAGTCATGCCGGCCACATAACCACAGAGACATCTTCGGACAGCGCTGGCTCTTCGGCTTTGTAACAGAGATGAGCACCGCCCCCTAGAGTCGGGAACAACTAGCACCTATGTGCGAGGGGAACCTTTACTTTTACCTTTGATCAAGTATTTAGGAGCTGAGGGCTTCACAGCGTAAGGAAACAACAGCTAATCGCCAGTCATCAACACACCAGTCAGCCAGTAGGAAGGCACCACAGAAATACGACTCAAGAGAATAGCCCGAAGCATATATTCCAGTAGAAGATGGGCTCCAGCATAAGTCCGAAAGCTCAGAAGAGTAAATCTCTGATCCTAGTAGCCGGCCCAGATTCGATCTTCCAACATTATCTTGGGACACGTATATTTGCCTTCAATTCCTGAAAGATTATTTCTCCTAATGAGAAGTTCATGGCAGGGTGACAGGGAGAATTGGATGAATAATTGACAAGCAATCGGGGATAGTCAGTGAGACCTTCTTCTCTTCAATCACAATACTTAGCTTTCTTTGCAGGAAACAGAATGGCACGTAACTTGTACTTTGGCCCTGAGTATCCCAGCTAAACAGAGATTTGAACCCAAGTTTCCCTCTTCCTGATTCTTATGTGTTAAGATAATGCTTTTTTATGAATTAGGCGAATTTGTTTTTCATGAACTTTGTAGTCCTCCTGAGGGTCTGTTCATTCTGCAAGTTTACACATGCCTGAAGACGTTGCCTATCTCGACAAAAACAAAGAGTTGATACGAATGGGTTCAGATCCTTATTTCAGTCCTACCTGTATTTTTGTTTATTTATTGTTAGATGTAGATCCTGCGTTTATTTTGCATACTTCAAGTTGCTTCCACTTGTTTTCCCTTCAGCAACAGCCCTGTGAGGTAGGTTGATCTGAAGGGACTGTCTGACCCAGCCAGCTTTCATGCCTAAGACAGGATTAAAATTCATAGTCTCTTTGTTTCTAGCCTGGTGTCTTGGTATCTACGCCAAGTGGGCTCAAAACCAGTGAAATTACATTAATATCCCTTCTAAATATATCCCCGCCTTTCACCATCTGCAGTTTTTGGCGTATCTCCGTAGTTGCAATCATGGGCTAAGGAGGAAGGCGAGGTGGGGGGGTGGGAGAGTTGTTTCTAGCTTAAGGAAACTGCCAAGAAGCATTAATGTTGACCATGAACATATCCAAGCAGCTGAGGAATTATTTGACGGGATTCCAAAAGAGCAGAGATGTCCTAAATCGTTATAGCTGCATTTGCTTGTCCCGCGTAGCAGATAACTCTAGTTAGCCTTATTCAAATCAGCCTTAATCAGTTTCCCCAATAACTTAATTGGATGCCTGCGAAGGCATCAAACTAGAGCTGTCGCCTTACGTTTTCTTCTTTTTTCCTCCCTGCCCATGATCATTAAGATTCACCCAAAGGGTGGGAGAGGGGGAAAAGGCCGTGGGCTGTCTTTTATTAGCCTCTCCCCCACTTCACTTGAGACGAGGGACAGAACTGCTTGCATGCAAACTCCCCGGATCTCCCTTGCTTTGAGTTTGCCCTGTCCACTGACTCATCTCTGCTTTTACGGCTGCTCCCTCCCGCTTCCTGTTGCCTGGTTGATGGACTAGAAATGACACGAGCCTTTCCAAGGATGAGCTGGGCCTCTGTTCAGCCGCTGAGAGTCACCTGAGCGGAGGCGTGGCCCAGCCCGTGAGGTGGAGCTGGATGAGCACAGCTTGCTTCACAAGGGTGAGATCCTTGGGAGGGGCATCCGTGGTTGCGGGCAAGGCAGAACCAGTGGGTGCCCCAAGGAGGTGCTTATGTTCACACACCCCCTCCAGATACAAAGCTGTGCAGGAAGCAACTCTTAACTGGAGAGCTCGCCTTGGAGGGTGGAGGGGAGATGGATTGTGTGTGCATGTGGTGAGGACTTTGTGCCGTGCAGTTGATCTCTCCCACTGCGGGTTGTAAATCCTGAGAATGCCAAGCCAAAGCTGATCAGCGAAACTCCACCGGTTTCTTTATCCAGTAAGCTGCCTGCCGAGTTCTTCAGGACTGATCTGCTTGGAGCTTTATTATTGCTATTATTTATTGGAGTAACAATAGGGGACAGAAAAGGTAAGGCTGTGATGCTGATTTGTCAGGTTGTTTGGGAGGTGTGTGTGTGTGTGTGTGTGTGTGTGTGTGTGCAGGTAAATACACATAGACGTTCTGCTTTTGCTGACTTGTTGATTTGTTTCTGTGCATCTAAAGTGATGTAATGCAGTGTGGGAAACAGGCGTTGATTAAAAAGAATTCTCTGGTGTGAGTTTTACTGGGTACTTTGGGGAGGCTGTTTTGTTTGTTTTGAGCAACGAGGAGTCAACATGATCTGAACAAAAAAGTGCTTCGGAAGATGATGGTTTGTTTCATTGGCATCCATCGTTTTCATTCTTTCCTACATGGGGAAAGAAACCCAAGAAAGAACCTGTTACTCAGGAATACTGGATGTTGTGTGAGATTATAACTGTTGCATCTAGAAAAACTAGTTTTGTTGTATTACAGAGAGTAGGATTGTTGGATCTGTGCCCTACAATCACTTGCCTGGCTGGGAGACTTCTCATCAAGCCAATAAAAGCTTTTTAAGAAGGACAATTTCTCCTAGCTTGCATTAATTACAGACTAGACATTGTTGTGATTATTTGCCTTTTCATAAATATCAGTCCTTGGGTCTCTTGGAATTGTAGGTACGCATTAATTCCAATAGGGGGAAAAAAAACAAAGCTTTATTAAAGTAGACATGAGCTCATAGCAAACCTCTAGAGATGTTGGGGATTATTGAGTACCACTTAATTTTTTTTTTTAAATTTGTGTGTATGAAAAGTATTAGGGCAAAAATTCAGATCAGAAAAGGACTCCCACCACTTCTACCCACTTTCCTTTCTTTCCACTTTGGTCTATAGAAGATTTAAAAGTTTCTGAACAAGTCTTGGTAGCTCTGGCTGCAAACCGCTGCAGCACAATCTATGATATGCTAAAAACAAAACAAAACCCTGGAGTATCTACATTGATTTCTTTTGCCTGTCAGATCGAAAACATGTTAAAGTGATGCAGGTGGGGAAGCGATAGCTTCCTCCGATTGTCATTGTTCTGATAAATTGCTTTTTTAAATTTAAATGTAAAGATTTAAGCAGTTCTTGCTTGTTTAAAAAGGACCTATTGTTTTTATTTCTACAGTGAGTCTATTAGCATCTCAACATTTCCTGGGAGGGTTGCTGGATAAAAAAATGATTGTAAATGGTTTTCATACCGGTCAGGTTTTTAAAAAACTTATATATATTCTAATGCAAGGCTGTTAAAAATCACATTATTTAAGTAATGGTCATAGCTAGATATTTCTAGTAATTACTGGATATACGTCCTACAGGCTATACCTTAGCATCATAAAAAACAATAACAAACCTATTTCAAATCAGTGGTATTCTGCTTGAAAAATACTTTCTAAAAAAGTTGAGTTTTTTTTCTCCCCGTTTTTTTCCTGAAGCTTCAAAGTGGTTGTACTTGAGTGAGATACATAAAGCTTGATATGTATTTGTTTGATTTCTGTTTTTGGGAAAATGAGAAAATTGTGCAAAGGCAATTTTGTGCAATTATAAAAGAAATTATATAAGTAAACAGCAAATAGGTTTTTCTGTGCTATATGTTTGTTGAAATTCTGTTAAGAATTGACAACTTTATAACATTGAAGTTGCCATGGAAACAAATGCTGCCTCTCAAATATGTTTTTGTTTAGTACACAAGGAGAATTCTAATGCTGAAATAATCTAGATTCATTTCGTCAGACTGCAGGTTCTCCATCCAAGTCCCGACCTAACCATAGCATCACACTAAATTTATAAGAAAGAAATACAAAGTCCGGTGTCGTTCTCAAAGATTTTGCTTGGGCGGTTCATGAAAAATCATGAACCTTAATCCAATCTACCTGAAGTATGTTTAAATAATCAGGGGGGAAAAATAAAGTGGACTCTTGATGAAATCTAGCAGGGTTTTCCTTAATGTTCCTACTTCTACATCTGTTGAGAACCAGATGCGGAGGTTGAGTGTGGTTTTCAGTTCCGTTTTGGAAATATAAAATATTCTTGCTGATTGCATGGACACAGCCCCCCCCCCTTTAGCAACAATATAGAAATAATTTGCCATCACTGTCTTCCAGGATAATTTTGATGTTACCTACAGCCTTGGAATTCCCTGGCTATCTCCACTCAAGTACCAACAAGTCTGATCTTGCTTACCTTCCATGCCCAGATAAGGTTGGCCAGGTGAAATGGTTGAATCCAAAACATGTTAGTGTGGTGCTGAAGCAAGATCAACTCCTAGTGTCAAAGCCACGGACTTCATTGAATGTTGTTGTCTTAATTTGATTGAGTCACTATTTCTCCATCCAGTCCACCTGACCGAGTGATTGTGAAGATAAAATAGGTGTGAAAATATATGGTATCATTAATTTTTCTGAGGAAACATGAGATATGCTCAACTTGAATATATATTCAAGCTACACAGGTTGAAAAGACGACCATAGCTGATTGGATTAAAACAGGTCCAAAGGATTCATCGTAGAAACAATTTATGTTTATCTCTAAAACAATTACGTACTTGATTTTAGTTTAACTTGTTGAGTTAAGTAGGGATGTGGTGGCTCAGTGGCTAAGACGCTGAGCTTGTCAATTGAAAGGTTGGCAGTTCAGCGGTTCAAATCCCTAGTGATGCGTAATGGAGTGAGCTCCCGTGACTTGTCCCAGCTTCTGCCAACCTACAAGTTTGAAAGCACGTAAAAAATACAAGTAGAAAAATAGGGATCACCTTTGGTGGGAAGGTATCAGTGTTCCATGCGCCCTTGGCATTTAGTCATCCCGGTCACATGACCATGGAGATGTCTTCGGCAGCGCTGGCTATTCGGCTTTGAAATGGAGATTAGCACTGCCCCCTACAGTCGGGAACAACTAGCACATATGTTATCTTTATTGAGTTAACTGATTAGTTTATGTTTAAATAACTCTTTAGACAGATTGGTTTGGACAGCAATCTTCCCCTCACCACTTGGAAGGCTGTTCTATGTTCAGGTATGTAGGAGAGTAGAGGCTGTTTTAACAGTATATGCCTTTTTATTACTGCTTAGACTATCAATCTTTAAATTCATTGACCCTTGTAGGGTCAATGTGTATTTGTAATGAATATCATTCCATTATTGAAACAAGGTTCAGAGCTACTTAAAAGTGTTGTTTTCCAGGCAATACTGGAAAAACTGCTTCTGCAGCTATTGAGCAATACACTTTACTAGAAGATATTAAAGATACTAGAATTAGTTCCATATGGAATATTAGTTCATCAGGCTATGGAATAACAGAGCAAGAGGGCTTAATTAATCTTGCTTATTTTTTGTCCTCTTCTCTCTTCCCCACTCCCCTCACCGTTTCCTTTGTTTTATAGTTTTATGGGCGAGAAAATTGAGAATGTCTTGGCTGATTTTTCATTTACCCAAGAGATGATAACGCATATTCTGAGATAGTATCTATATTCAGACACTGCAGTAATCCACACTGTGTATTTTATTAGACTTTAAAATGGTAATGTAAGTTAATATAAATTGGATTACATCTGTTTTATTCGTTTAAAATTTAATAGTGCCATGCTGCTATCTAAATGCCATTCTGCTCAATCACAAGGTAGAGGGTGCAACCTAGAATGTGGAATGTCACATTTTCTCATTGAAGTATTTATAGAAATATAGAAGATTAGAACCAATAAATCCGCATCAGAAGTCTTAAATAGTGCTTATTTGAGCAAAAGAATATCGAAAAATTAATTTTGTACAAAATCCAGAGCAGCCAGTTGCTCCTAGAGATTTAAGTAGTCTTGTTTTCCTGTAATGTCAACTGAAATATCTTTGGCTTTAATGTACATCTCCATCCTCCCACCCCCACCCCCAAATCAAATCAAATCAAATCAAATAAACCTTTCCTTAATTCTGGCCTTTTTTCAATTATCTGAACACTTTTTTATGGGAGAGTTCAAGTTAAAAAACAACAACTATCAAATAAATTTCTTCTCACCAAACATTTGAATGATTTAATGCTGTTCCCTGATATGCTAGTTTGTATACTATGTAGACAAACTATGTATTGTATACATACATTACATAGTTTTGTATACAAAAAACTATATATATATATATATATATATATATATATATATATGTATGTATGTATGTATGTATGTATGTATGTATGTATGTATGTGTATATATATATGTATGTATATATATATATATGTAAAAAACTATGTATTGTATAATATGATTGTTTCCTGATTGCTTATTTGTACCCTATGACTATCATTAATTGTTGTACCTTAGAATTCTTGATGAAGGTATCTTTTCTTTATGTACACTGAGAGCATATGCACCAAGACAAATTCCTTCTGTGTCCAATTACACTTGGCCAATAAAAAATTCTATTCTGTTCTATTCGATTCGATTCGATTCTATACTGTCTCTCATATATGTATACACCATCTACATAAAGCAAGAGAAGAAAACCTGCCTATTGCCAAATAATTATATACTCACATTTCAAAATCATGACTGTAACAGCATTAATGTCTTCCTTAAAACCAACATCAGTATTGTACACAGAAACAAGTTTTGTAAATATGTTGAAATACATCTAGTTTCTGTGTTTTCCACATTGATAGACAAACATGTTCAGCTTCGGTCTTGACAGTTACGTAATTGCTATCCTATTAGTACATTAAGAATGACATGATTTCCTATGTATCATTTAAATTATCTTGTAGGACATCAATTTACACTGCATGATATAAGATGATACATATGTGTGGACAGGCAGGGATTTTATAATGAAATTATTCACTGCTGGCTAAGTAGTAAGTCTATCTCGCATATTCCCAAAATCGGCTTTTTAGCTCTTAACTCAAAAGCCAGACTGAACTGTATTTGCAAGGTTAGTTTCTTGCGTTGATTCCTCAATGACATTCCAACTAAAAGTAAAACTTTTTTGTAGTTGTGTGCGTGTTTTTTTTAAAAAATTAATTTCAAACATGCACACATCTAAGTGGAATAATGTGCACCACTCATGAAGTTCAAATTTCTTTATTACATGTTAGAATAGCCCCCCCATTTAAAATGTACTGGTTTACGTTTCTGTAGTATAGCTTAAATAAGAAAGACTTGTTAGATAAATAGTAGATAGATAAATGATATTTTGAATTATTATTTTTTCTTTTGCTGCTTCAGTTTTCTTATCAAACTACCGTATTCTGCGTAAAGTGATGCACTCACATATGTTTTAGCGATTGCCCATAACACAACAAATCTCCTCACAGCAGCATCCTTCATGGGGGACTCAATCGACATGAATTGAAAATGTGGGTCATTCTCTGTGCTCGTAGATAATTCTGTATTTAGCGCACCCACCGCCATCTGGAACGTTAGGAGATGAACGCTGTTTACATGCATTTCTAAAAGCCACAGTTTGCTATGGCCTGCATCCCTTTAATTTACCTACTCTTGCAACATTGGATGTCGTGCACTGACGGTAAAGGCGCAACTGTCTTCAAAAGTGGTGTTTTTCTGTGTTTTTCGTGTTAAGGAGAAAAATTTATGAATGTGATTTTTTTTTTTTGACCGACATTGTATAGCCAGGCTGAGCGATTCTGTATTCCAGCAGCCAGTGAATTCTGTGGGTGACAGCCGTCAATAATTTCGCTCTTTTTTTTTAAGATGGGAACTTCATTTCCCTTACTTCAATCCTCTATCTTAATCTGTTGGATTTCTCAGAGGTCAGAGAAAGATGATTCAAATTAGCATGGAATTTGTTGGGAATCTGTCCCTTCCTTCTCTGTCTTAATTTGGCTACTGTGTTGGTGGGAATACGCTGTCATAACAGATGCACTAGCAATTGAAATCTGCAAATTAAAGCTGGCTCATTTTGAGTGACAGAGCTGTGCCTTATGTTCTGCTGCTGGCATATAGTCTTGCAGCTCTTCAGCTGGTAAATCTCGGGTGTAAGAATGCGTAGTTTGAATATTTAAAGATCGTGATGCCCTTGAAAAATATGCTTTTGCTCAGCAGAGATCAGCTGCAGCCACAGGCCCCTTGTTCCTTAAACCAAAATGAATGCTTTGCTTTAGTGTCCCTGTCTTGCTTACCTTCGGGGTTTCATCCAAGACCTGCAGTCATCTCATATAGATATAACTTATTTACCAATACCGTGTTTCCCCGAAAATAAGACCCTGTCTTATATTTTTTTGCCACCAAAAAAGGCACCAGGTCTTATTTATTTATTTTGGGGGGGGGGGTGTCCACTGACTCACCTCACTTGCGCACATCACCACCGAAACTTTTTCGGCCAGCAAGGCTTTCCTGAAGGGTCGATCCGGAGCTCTGTTATCGGCTGCAGAGGCCTTCAGGAAAGCATTGCCAGCTGCAGAAGAAATGGGCCGGCAAGGCAGGTGTTGGGGTGTGTGAGGCCTGGCTGCAACTGTCCGAAGGTAAGTAGTAGGGCAGCTCCACCAACCCCCCATCCTAACCCTAGCTTAATTTTTAACAGTGCACCCTAGAGTGGGTGGGATTTTAATTAGGGCTTATTTTGGGGGTAGGGCTTATATTGGGTGCATTGGGTAAAAATCAGGCTAGGACTTACTTTCGGAGTAGGTTGTATTTTCAGGGAAACACTTTCCCAAGTAACTCATATCAATCTTTTTACATTGTAGAAGGCATTATAAATTCATCTGATCGAAATGTCTGATCTAGACTGACCTAAATATCTAGACTTAATAATAGGCATCGCCTATGAGGATGATTATGATGATAACGATGATGCAAGGGTATTCCGTTTTTATTCCCCCCCCCGAACTCATTTGGGCAGGGCATATTTCAACGAATCACTAAATAAAACTTTTGAAATCGGAAATGTTCTCTAATAAAGCTACAATACCTGTGCAGTTTGTTACTGATGACAAGGTCCCTGCATAGGATTTTGAACTCCTCAGGATAGAAAAACCATAAATTCCATTAGCCCACGCCTACTCTTGTTTGCCAAGCGATAGCCTGTAAGTTCCGAAAATCAGCAGTCGGGCAGCACCTGTTTCTGACTAATTTTATTGCAAGGCATAAAACGCAGTTCACACAAGGATATGCCTTTCAATAAAACGTGTTAGTCAGGCAAGATTTTATCAGACTCCCAGGTTTTTTTTTAGCTTCTATCGAGTAAATATGTCAAAGTTTAATTCCAAGAAAAAGATAGCAACGCTGCTTTTTCAAAATGCTCCTGCTGAAAGAATAGACGAATGTTTTCTGTTTGTTCTGCCTTTGTCATGGTCATAAAACATCTAGACAAAAGGTGTAATGCTTGTAGTCAGCCAACTCTCAAAGAATACAGTCATGATTCTAATTAGAGAGGTTCATTTGCCCTTGAAGCCTATTGTGCTCCACTGTTATAAAATCCCAAGTATATTTTAGACCATTCCATTGATAAAGGTTCAGGGTAGCAAACAGTCAAGTGAATTTGTTAGTTACACTCATTAAAAATATACCTTCCTTGCCTCTGATTTTCTGCAGTCTAAAGTATATTAAGTATTTAATACTGCAGTATTAAAGTATTAAACAATATTTATTAGAGTAACTGCATAGTTGTGTTGTTTAGACTGGGTTTAGATGCCGTTTCCGGTAACATCCAGACTAGGGCCTGGGTACTTACGGGACCGCCTGCTGTTACCGCATGCCTCCCACCGACCCGTACGCTCTCACAGAGAGGGACTTCTCAGGGTGCCGTCCGCCAAGCAATGTCGGCTGGCGGCCCCCAGGGGAAGGTCCTTCTCTGTGGGGGCTCCCACACTCTTCCCCCGGGTTTATGCCAAATACCTGACCTTCGGACCTTCCGTCGCGAACTGAAGACACATCTTTTCATTCGCGCGGGGCTGGCTTAAATTTTATTGATTTTAAATTTTTTATTAATAATTTTAAATGGGGTTTTAGTTTATTATATATTTTAAACTTTTTAGGCTAATTATAAAATAAGTTTTTTAATTTGCATTTTAAATTGTACATTGTATTGCCTGTTTTATTTTTGCCTGTACACCGCCCTGAGTCCTTCGGGAGAAGGGCGGTATAAAAATCAAAATAATAAATAAATAAAATAAATAAACAGTTGTTTCTCTCCTTAAACTATAACTTAAATTGAATATAGTCCCCTAGTTTAAGAGACAGTATACTAAAAAGCAGAGACATCACCCTGCCAACAAAAGTGCATACAGTCAAGGCTATGGTATTCTCAGTTGCAATGTTTGGCTGTGAAAGTTGGACCATAAGAAAGGCTGAAAGCCAAAGAATTGAGGCCTTTGAACTCTGGTGCTGGAGAAGACTCCTGTAAGTCCCTTGGACTGCAAGGCGATCCAACTGGTTAGTCCTAGTGGAGACCAACCCTGACTGCTCTTTAGAAGGCCAGTTCCTGAAGATGAAACTCAAATACTTTGGCCACCTAATGAGAAGGAAGGACTCACTGGAGAAGAGCCAAATCCTGGGAACGACTGAGGGCAAAAGAAGGAGGACATGGCAGAGAATGAGGTGTCTGCATAGAGTCACTGAAGCAGTCAGCGTGAGCTTAAATGGACTCCAGAGGATGGTAGAGGACAGGAAAGCCTGGAGGAATGTTTTCCATGGGGTTGCGATGGGTCGGACACGACTTCACAACTAACAACAACAACAACAACAACAGTTTAAGCGAATATATAATAAGAAAGGCCAGCTGTCTGCAGTTTGGCAGATCGAATCTCACCAGACTTAAGGTTGACTCAGCCTTCCATCCTTCCGAGGTGGGTAAAATGAGGACCCGGATTGTTGGGGACCATAGACTGATTCTGTAAACCGCTTAGAGAGGGCTGTAAGAGCACTCTGAAGCAGTAGATAAGTCTAAGTGCTATTGCTATAATAAGAAACCTCCCAGAGTTTTGTTTTAGAAAAGCATTATTATTAAACTGTAGTTAATTTAAAGCTTTTTTGTAGGTTGTCAGATTATTCTCTTGGACAGTTCTATTAATAATCTTTCCATTTTCCATGCAATTAGTTTGTGAGATTAAACAGCAAGTTCAAAGAGAGGCAGAAAAGCTCCGTCCATATTCTCTCATCCGGTGCCAAGAATCAAAGTACCATGTCAGCTCGGTCCCTTCCAGGGATCTCCTGCAAGGACACAATTAAAGAATGGATGAGCTTCAATTGCATTGTCTTGGGGCCACCATTTAAACATTTTTATTATTATTTTTTACTATACCCTGCAGATACCCTGGTCTACAAGTCAAGATCAGGGAAGTGAGCGCTCAGCAAACCACCATACTGACCGAGAGGAATTCAACAAAGTATATTCATTAAAACCAGAGGGTGTGATCCAATTTGAATTTTTGTGATGTTCCAAAAAGAATATCAAGCAAAAAGTGCAGAGAGAAGCTTATTCTGAATTAAGCAAGGAGAGGAGCTGAATTTCACCCACATTTATTTTCTCTTGTGTAACGGCATGTTTTTATTCTCCAAAGCGTTTCTGTAAGAACATGGCATTTTTGCCCCAAATTCCTCTTGCCATGTTGCCATCATAATAATATCTACTGTGGTTCTAGCTTATGTTGAGATGTTAAAAATGGTAGCTGAAAACAACAACAACAAGGAACTAGGGGAAATGCTAATGACTTGAACTTTATCCCAAAAAGGGAAGAGAAGGAAGGAAATCCCTCGTCCCTTGTCACCAATCACTTCCTTTAGGTTTACACTGACATTGTGTGCCCATCAGTGGCACTTTTCACAAACATTCGCATGATTGTGATTTTTTTTTTCCTCCTTAACAAACTGAAAAATCTGATTAACCACCTTGTTACCTAATACAAGCGTCTTTGCCTCGGAATTGCCTATGTCTTCACCCAGGGTTCAGTTGTGTAAAATAACACACTGTGTAATTACTTTGAAATTACTTCAGGATGCTTTCCTCACCTCAAACAATCTCTGCGATAGTTTGATTGCCACAACAACCTGTTTCAAAAGAGTCAGTGATTTATTCCTTTTTGCCTTGAAGGAAGACAATCTCCAGTAACCTAACTACTCAGACCACTGCACAATTGAGCCTTGATAACTTCCTGATTCTAAAAAATTGGAGATGTAGGAAATCCTTAGCCAATTTGCTTCATATTTTAGCCTTTATTTGGATAAAATATCCCTAGAGATTTGCTGCCAAACAAAGGCAATCACTCTCTTTCATAGGCCAGTTGCTTTTAAAATGTATTATTTTCTCATTTTGTAGCCCATACATTACTTGCATACTTGTTGGTTATGAGGATACAGTGATACCTTGGTACTCATGATTATTTGGTTCCAGGAGGCGCAGTGAATACCAAAAATGATGAGTACTAAACAATTCCCCCTCCCCCCCCCCATAAAGAATAATGTAGTGAATCACAAGACAGCCGACATTGACAAGTTCTAACTTGTGTGTTGAGTATCAAACAAACAATGAGTACTGGAACACATTTTTCACGGCAAAATGCATTGAATATCAAATTTGATGAGTTTTAAAGCAGTTGAGTACCAAGGACTCACTGTACTTGGTGTGTGAACACTCCAGTTTATGCTTTTAAAGATCCTACAGTACCATGCAATTAATAATCCCGAAGAAATAGCAAATGCTCTTCACTTTCTTCCTACCGATTCTTGAGTCTTGATTCCATATATTACTACCTTTGCTGGCTATCTGTTTTATTGTTATAGTGGAAATAAAACAGCAGCTGCCCCAAATAATGTCTTTTTTCCCCAATATCAAAGCTGTGAGATTATTTTCTGGTTTCCTGTTGAAGCTTGTGCGTCATACTTCCTTAAAAGGGAGGCATATAGGATCAAAATCATATCAAGATGAATACAAAAATAAAAACAATCAAAACAAGCGAATCACCCAGTAATAAAATGTTACAATAGCTGAGCACTAATTGAAAAATAATTAGATGTAATGTACAACTTTCTCAATTTCCCTATCGTATAAATGTACCAACTGAAAGAGAGTATGTAGGGTGTGTGTATGTGTGTTTGCATATACTATCATTGAAGGACAGCCATCCATGAGCAACGGTGGCGCAGTGGTTAGAGTGCAGTAATGCAGGTTACTTCTGCTGACTGCCGGCTGACTGCAGTTTGGCAGTTCGAATCTCACCAAGCTCAAGGTTGACTCAGCCTTCCATCCTTCCAAGCAGTGGTGAAATCCAATTTTTTTTAGTACCAGTTCTGTGGGCATGGCTTGGTGGGCGTGATGTGGCTTGGTGGGCGTGGCTTGGTGGGCGTGGCAAGGGAAGGATACTGCAAAGTCTCCATTCCCCCCCCTCCTGGGGTAAGGATATTGCAAAATCTCCATTCCTACCCCACTCTGGGGCCAGTCAAAGGTGGCATTTGCTGGTTCTCCAAATTATTCAGAATTTCCACTACGGGTTCTCCAGAACCTGCTGGATTTCACCGCTGCTTCCAAGGTCGGTAAAATGAGTACCCAGATTGTTGGGGGCAATGTGGTGACTCTGTAAGAGGGCTATAAAGCACTGTAAAGCAGTATATAAATCTAAGTGCTACTGCTATCCAATCAACAATGACTTGAGTACAAAAATGGGAGGGCTAGATTGTCTGATTGTCACCTGGCTCTAACCAGTCCTGTACTCTCATCGGGTGCCTGAACTTAAAGTTTGAATGATCTAACTGTATATTTTGAAAATACCAAAGATTCTTAAGAATGTATCAGTGCTAACGACCAAGCAAAAAGCAAATCAAACATACTGGCTGTGTTTGCACAAACTAGTCAACCCATTTTAGTTGCGAGTTATATTGTGGGAACTCTTGTGTATTCAGTGCGTCATGCAAACCCAAGAAACTGCAGACGTAATAGTTTGTTTAATGGGTAAACGGATTGTGCAAACGTAGCCATCAGTTGCTACCCATCAGTCATGTAAGTACTGTAAACGGCCAGGATTCGTTTTTGTTGTTGTTGTTGACTCTTGCATTATGGAAGAGATAAATGATTATAAATAAACAAATAAAGCAAGCAGCATTGTAGAAGCTTAGCAGCCCTTTAATTCGTCTCCAAAGTTAAATGTTTGGGGTTTCTCAGAAGAGGCTGAAAGGTTTTTTAATCCTGTTGGGAAAAATGGATTTGGATGCAAGCTAGGGAACAATATCAGGCCTTAGGCTGGCCACCGAACTGTAATTTAGCTGAACATAAAGGAATGGAGCATGTAATTTCCCCTCATAAATGGCTAACCCAGTGTTTTGTTCTGGATTTCTGAAAGTAGATAGGAAAACTATGGGACAAAATACGGAGCTGCATCACCTGTTTTTATGCTTCTCTTTCCTTTCCTGTCAATTGCCTACTGTCTTACAAGTATATGGAATTTGAGAAGCTACTCTGGGTGCTTTATTTTAACTAAATCTCGTTACAGATTCTGCTTCGCCTGAATCAGTTATTTTTAACGATAGTGGGAAAAAGATAAAGAAAAAGAGAAGGTTGTTTTAAACTGCCAATAGAGCAACAGGGTTGATTCTTATTGATTAGACCAGGGGTAGTCAACCTTTCTGTACCTACCGCCCACTTTTGTATCTCTGTTAGTAGTAAAATTTTCTAACCACCCACCGGTTAGTGCAGTCGCACTATAGCACCCTTTAGTTTCACTTACCTAACGTGAACTAAACTTATGCGCGGGCGATACAAATAGTATATTTTCAGAAATTTAAACTGTCACGGGAAATTTTATAAAAACCTAATGAAAATGTTTTTAAATAGTGCTATGAATTTTTTTTAAAAAGTCAGTTAAATTAAAAAAAAAAGGAAAGTGCTTCAGTATCAGACAAAACCCCTACCGCCCACCATGAAAGCTGGAACGCCCACTAGTAGGCAGTAGGGACCAGGTTGACTACCACTGGACTAGACCCATATTAATAAAACATCTTCGCAATTATCTTCCCCTGAAATGAGTTTTCTGTTTCAATCTGACAGTGTCCAAAAAACACGGCAAGCTTATTACTTTCTTGCGTACATTCATGAAGTCTCGACCAACAAAGCAGAAACTGAAACAGCGTGGGATCTTAAAGGAGAGAGTGTTTGGCTGTGACCTTGGAGAACATCTTCTCAACTCTGGCCATGATGGTAAGAAAAAAGCAAACAATGTTCGTTATAAACCCTTCGTTTATCAGAACCAGCACAGCACCACTTCTGAAAGAAACTTCCATTTATTTATTAGTTTGTCAAACATGTACAAGATAGTAGGTATGAATATGAACCTGGACATGAACGAAGGAAATGAATAGAAATAAATGGGGACAGTAGGGCAGGGACGGTAGGCACGCTGGTGCGCTTATGCCCGCCCCCTTTACGGACCTCTTAGGAATGGGGTGAGGTCCACGATAAGACATTTTAAGATTGAAGCTGTGAGGGTTTGAGGATGTAACAACAGAGTTGGGTAGAGCATTCCAGGCGTTGACCACTCTGTTGCTGAAGTCGTATTTTCTACAGTCGAGTTTGGAACGGTTTACCTTGAATTGGTGTCAATTGTTTGCCCGGCTATTATTGTGGTTGAAGCTGAAGAAGTCATTGACAGGTAAGACGTTGTAGCAGACAATTTTGTGTACTACGCTTAGATTGGACCGCAGGCGGCACGGTTCCAGATTGTCCAAGCCCAGAATTTCAAGCCTGATGGCATAAGGGATTCTATTGTGAATAGAGGAGTGGGATACCCTTCTCGTGAAATTTAATTTAACTGTAATTACTTCTATATGAGCATTAGAATATTCCATCTACAGGACTTCAATCTACAGTACATCTTGATATTTATTAATGATGAGTCAATAAACATCTTACGGCATTTTAGAGCGATGTTGTTTGATCACATCAGTTTGTCTGATGGAAAATTTTCTTCTGGCTTGGCCAGTTTTCCCACATCTTCTCCAGGAGAAGAAATAAGTGGCGGAGGAGACGAACAATAAATTCTTGCCTGAGTGAAACTGCATGCACATAATTAGCTATAAGCCTAAATGTCTAAGATTTCCTTCAGTTCATAGATCGTATCTGAAATACTTACAATTATTACATGTCAGCTTCTGTCTTAACACCACAATTTTGTGTACTGAATTGTATAATGAATCCACCCTGCTTGTAATTTTGTATTTTGACGCCAGTCAGAGGTCTTTTGCTATTTTTGTCGTCTTTGTTTAGAAAAGAACCAGTCTTTAAATTTTCCCAGAAAATTTTGGTATCAAAAAAACTAGTTCACTAAAAGGTTTCGGTGTCTTTAATTAAACTCTCCTATTCTGTCCCCTCTCATCCTTCAATTTTTGCCATTACTGGGAAAAAAGTATCTTAACATAAATAATACCCTAAGCAGTTGATGCATCATGTGTTAGAATGTGTATTATTGCATCTTCCAGCCTATGCTTTAAGGCAGGCTTGGCGAAACTTTTTGGCACCATGCTGAAACGGGAGCGCATGTGCATGCGCATGCCAGAGACCGGAAGAACAGCCGCCCAGGGCGCATGTGTGCACAAAGACCAACTCGCCAGTGCGAATGCGCACACCAGAAACGAGAAGAGCAGCCACCAGTGCTCATGCGCACCCCAGGAATATGGTCTTCTGGTTTCCAGTGCCTGCCAGCTGGTCTTCATTTGCTCATGCGCGTCGGAAACCAGAAGACCAGGTGGCCGGTGTGCCTGCATGGGCCGGAAACTGGAAGAGCAGCCACCTGGCGCGCATGCACACTGGGTGGCTGCTCTTCCAGTTTGCAGCACTCCCATGCGTGAAGACCAACTGGCCGGTGCGCCAGAACCCAGAAGAACAATAGGCAATGGCTCATGTGCCTGGAGAGATGGCTCTGTGGGCCACTTCTGGCACACGTGCTATAGGTTCGCCATCATGGCTTTAAGGCATAGACCAGGGGTCTCCAACCTTGGCAACTTTAAGACTTGTGGACTTAAAGACCCAGCTGGCTGAGAGGAACTCTGGGAGTTGAAGACCACAAGTCTTAAAGTTGCCAAGGTTGGAGACCCCTGGCATAGACAATCATGAGATGGGCAGCTCTACAGACTTAATAAGCAAGCATATATGTAGCAATAATTGAGTTTCATTATACTTTGGCATTTGTATGAATAAGGAATCTGGAACTACAAACAAGCATAGTTAAAGGAGTAAAAGGAACTAAAAAGTTACTCAAATTGCTCTGCTGTGCTATGCTATCTTTGGTCCCCATTATAGAATTACAGCATCATGTGCAATTTGCTATTCAACAGCCTGGTTTAGAATAATGGTTATTCACCTCAGAGGAAGGAGGAGCAGAGTAATCCTCGGTAACATTCCTTAAATATAAGAAGAGTATCATTTGGTTGGAATATCAATTTTATTTAAAGTTGGGTGATTGTCTGGTGGCACAGTGGTTAAAGTGCATTATTGCAGGCAAACTCTGCCCACAGCCTGGAGTTCGATCCTGATGGGGCTCAAGATTGACTCAGCCTTCTATCCTTCCGAGGTTGGTAAAATGAGGACTCAAATTGTTGAGGGCATTATAAAGTGCCCAGAGAGTGCCATAAAGAGCTATGGGGCAGTATACTATAAGCCTAAATGCTATTGCTATTATCTAGTAATCTATGGCTATTCCCTTTTTTAAACAAAAAAACAAAAAAACAACAACAATACATAACATACATTAACATAAAATCCCGGTACAGCCAGCTTATTCCATCGCTGACTGTTGGGGGCGAATCATTGGCCCCCAGGGGGAGTGTTCGCAACTTAGGCGTTCTCCTGGATGATCGGCTGTCTTTAGAAGAACATATGACGACCGTCGCCAGGGGAGCTTTTTATCAGGTTCGCCTGATATGCCAGTTGCGTCCCTTCCTAGACCGGGATTTCCTATGAACGGTCACTCATGCCCTTGTCACTTCCCACCTGGACTACTGCAATGCTCTCTACATGGGGCTCCCCTTGAAGAGCACCAGGAGGCTCCAGCTGGTCCAGAATGCGGTTGCGCGGGTAATAGAGGGAGCACCACGATGCTCCCATGTAACACCTCTCCTGCGCAGCCTGCACTGGTTGCCGGTGGTCTTCTGGGTGCAATTAAAGGTGTTGGTTATCACCTTTAAAGCGCTCCATGGCACAGGACCGGGTTACAGCCTCCCATCCGCCTGTGGGAGAGCCTCCTCAGGGTGCTGTCAGTCAAACAATGCTGACTGGCAGCCCCCAGGGGGAGGGACTTCTCTGTGGGGGCTCCTGCCCTTTGGAATGAGCTGCCTCCGGGGTTGCGTCAACTCCCCAACCTCTGGTCTTTTAAACGCAAGCTCAAGACTTTGTTATTCCATTGCGCGAGGCTAGCCTAACGAAATTTTAATGGGGTTTTTACGATGGTTTTACGCTAGTTTTAATCTTATTTGGACAAATCTTGAATTAGTTTTTTAATATGTTTTTAATTTTTGTCTATCTTTATGTTATTTTATTTTGGCTGTAAACCGCCCTGAGTCCTTCGGGAGAAGGGCGGTATAAAAAAATTGAATGAATGAATGAATGAATGAATGAATGAATAAATAAATAAAACATTCCTTCTTTACATCAGCTTCGTTCCCTTATTCTTCTCATATTTACATCCTTATTCCCCCTCTTGTTTCATTTAACTATACTTTTCTTTTTTGTCCCATTCTCCCTTGTTTCTATATATCTTCTATCCTATCTATCCTTCTAACTATTCATTTTCTTTCATACACTGCCATTTTATATACATATATAAGCTTTTCACCTTTTTCACCATTTACTATTTCTAGTCTCTAGCCAATTATACAATTTGTTCCATATTATATAATATTCCGACTCTTCTTTTTCTTTCAACTCCTTTGTTAATTTGTCCATCTCCGCACAGTCCAAGATTTTCTTTATCACTTCCTCCTCCGTTGGTATATTCTCGTTTTTCCACTTCTGTGCATATGCTTAAATTCTGGCTTAAATTTTATTGGTTTTAAATTTTTATAATGAATTTTTAATGGGTTTTAGTTTTATATGTTCCAAAGTTTTAGGCCAATTATGTAATAAGTTTTTTAATTCGTATTTTAATTGTATATTGCACTGTTTGTTTTATCTTGGCTGTACACCACCCTGAGTCCTTCGGGAGAAGGGCGGTATAAAAATCAAATTAATAATAATAATAATAATAATAATAATAATAATAATAATAATAATAATAATAATAATAATAATAATAATAATAATAATAATTCTGGCAGCCGTTATTATATGTAGAATTAGGTATCCTATTTCTTTACTGTATTTCGTGTTGAGTATTCCCAGCAGGAAGGTCTCTGGTCTCCAGTCTATATGGTGATCAGTTATTTCTTCCAGCCACTTTTTAATTTTAACCCAGAATTTTTTCGCTGTTAGACATGTCCACCATAAATGCCAATACGTTCTATATATCTTTTTACACTTCCAACATAATGTGGAGCTATTCGGGTACATCTTAGCAAGCCTTGCTGGTGGAAGATGCCATCTATAAAACATTTTCAACTAGTTTTCCTTGAATGTTGCTGACATTGTCATTTTTATATTTGTTCTCCACATTGTTTCCCATTTCTCCAATCTATAGCTATTCCATGTTCCCACGTCAGACTTCACCAAAACATTCCTCTAAGTATGTGCTATTCAGGTGGTGGTGAACTAAATTTTGGGGAAGAAATAGAGTTCAGCCAAACTAGTCTTCTGATTGTCCCTTAAGGTGTGACATTAAGATGTCTTGATAATACTGTTATTCCATGTTGTTTCTTGCCTCTTTCTGTATACCAAATTCCTTACTTTATTTCATCCCGTGGACATTTTGTCTCAGGGCATCACCCTAGATTTAAGGCTCATGCAATTAACACAAATCACTTTTTGCTTAATTATATAATGCCCCGGGAGGCACTAAGATGGGTTTCAAATTCCTCATGCCTTTCTTTTGGCTCAGGGCCTGCTTACATTCCACAGATACTTTTAAGTGTTCAGTTGGATGAACACCTGCACCATGATAGCTACGGAAAGCAATAAAGGTGCTCTGGTTGACTCTTTAATGAAAGGATATTTCCCGTAGTTTACGTAGGACGCAACAATAAGGAAAGGCACTTCGGGCTGGAGTGCTTTAATCACTTTTATTTGGCTCTTCCTGCCAGTTGAAGCAATTAAGCAAAGTGCATCATCTACCCGTGGATTGCATAATATTATGTCTGAACTGGAGGTTCAACTATTTTCTTTCCGAAGAAGCTAAAGATTGTAAAATGAGAATAAACCATGACTTCGCCTTCAATTATCCAAGCAATGCAGGGGACTTCAGCATGTATTTGTCATTTGTGACAATGGTACTTGTTTCAGTACAAAAAGATAATCCTTCTCTTTGACAAGAAATACAAGATCATAATGCTTAATTAGTGGTTTTTCATGGTTTTTCATGGTTTTTCATGGTTAGAAACCTTTTCCTTTTCTATATTAGTTCTAAAATTAAGGAGTAGAAATAGTTCATCCCCATATTGTAAGAGGATGATGTTGTGCTGTATCCTTATTACCTAAACAGGAAAATTGGGCTTTCTCGGTCTCCTACCAGATACAGGTAGTCCTCGACATATGACCACAATTGAGACCAGAATTTCCATTGTTAACCAAGGCAATTATTAATTATAGTTAATTGGGTGTGACCCAATTATCGGGTTGCACCCAATATTACAACCTACCGTATTTTTCGGTGTATAAGACGCACCCTAGTTTTTGGGGAGGAAAATAAGAAAAAAGCTGATTGGCAGGTGGATCGGCCTCCCGGAATACGCCCAATCAGCTTTTTCCCAGAGGTGAATTTCAGCAACAGGTTCCTTGGTTGTGACCTCTGTGCCTTGCTTTTTTTCCCTGCCTCTGAAAGCCTCCAAAACAGAACTTTAGAAAAAAAGCCTCTGTTCTTTTCTGAAGCTTCTTTCAGCCTCTGAAACCTCCATTTGAGAAGCTGCGTGGGCTACATTCGGAGTATAACACACACCCAGATTTTCACCCTCAAAAAAATACGGTATTTGCCATGGTTGTTAAGTGAATTACAGTGAATAACAGAGTTATTAAGCAAATCTGGCTTTCCTGATTGATTTTGCTTTTGGAAGCTGACTGGCAATCAGATGATCCCAAGATACTGCATCCATCATCAATACATACCAATTGCTAAGCTCCCAAATGTTGATCCTATGATCGTGGGGATGCTGCAACGATTGTAAAGTGTGAATACCGGTTGTAAGTCACTTTTTCCAGTGTGTTCTAACTTTGAGCTGTCACTCAATGAATGTTGCAAGTCAGGGCCTACCTGTATTGCCATATTTTTCCTTAAAGCAGAATTGTTTCACACCTGCCAGAAACGTGATCATCAATGACCCACACAAAAAGTTTTTAAAAAAAATTAGCCATGCATCCTGGACATAAACTGTTTCAACTCCTATCCTCAAAACGACGCTATAGAGCACTACACACCAGAACAACTAGACACAAGAACAGTTTTTTCCCGAAGGCCATCACTCTGCTAAACAAATAATTCCCTCAACACTGTCAGACTATTTACTGAATCTGCACTACTATTAATCGTTTCATAGTTCCCATCACCAATCTCTTTCCACTTAGGACTGTATGACTATAACTTGTTGCTGGCAATCCTTATGATTTATATTGATATATTGACCATCAATTGTGCTGTAAATGTTGTACCTTGATGAACGTATCTTTTCTTTTATGTACACTGAGAGCATATGCACCAAGACAAATTCCTTGTGTGTCCAATCACACTTGGCCAATAAAATTCTATTCTATTCTATTCTTCATTTTTGGAGATTTGTAAAAAATAAGTATAAGAACAAAGATTTCTGATTTCTAGAGGTGCAGTTGTGATAGGCAGTATGAAACGACTTGAGCAACTCAAGGCAGACAGCCTGAGTTTAGAAACCCTGTTGTCTTTGAATTAATCTTGCTTAACTGCCAGCTCTAAAGTCCATCTGTGCGTCAAAATCTACACAACACCAAAGTAATCACTGTCAGTTGGAGCTTGGCAAGACATTTTAAAACATTTCTCCTGTCACTTATAATCTCTTAACAAGCTGTAATATGTTTTTGTTATTACCCAAATTATTGTTCGCTACTTTAGGCCATTATAAGCAAATAGATGTGCATATTAATTCTGAAAGCAGGACTGAGTTTAGGATGATCAAGCAGTAAACTAACCAAGCCTAATTACAGTCTTCTGTGCAAGCTGTCAGGGTTCCAAGTAATAGATCCATATCAAGCAAAACTCCGAGGCAAGTGTATTCCTCAAAGCGTAGCTTTATTGGAAATATATTGGCACACATCTAGTGAAAACTGACTCTGAGGGTTCCCACAGTTTTCACCTAAATGAAAAGCAACAGTTTTTCACTTTCTCAAAACAATCAGTCACATGGTCCAATCACAGCTCCATCCGATAACATCACTCCTCCTTCCAGGGACCAGGTGTGAGAATGTCCTTGGTTCTCAAGAGAAAGCATTTTGTTTTGGCTACAAGGTCCCAACTATCTCAATTCCCCTCTCTCCAGTGTGGCAGCACAGAAGCTCCAGGATGGCTTTGGTCAGGTCAGCTTCAGGGTTGACACAAGCAGAATTGTTTCACACCTGCCAGAAACGTGATCATCAATGACCCACACAAAAAGTTTTTAAAAAAAATTAGCCATGCATCCTGGACATAAACTGTTTCAACTCCTATCCTCAAAACGACGCTATAGAGCACTACACACCAGAACAACTAGACACAAGAACAGTTTTTTCCCGAAGGCCATCACTCTGCTAAACAAATAATTCCCTCAACACTGTCAGACTATTTACTGAATCTGCACTACTATTAATCGTTTCATAGTTCCCATCACCAATCTCTTTCCACTTAGGACTGTATGACTATAACTTGTTGCTGGCAATCCTTATGATTTATATTGATATATTGACCATCAATTGTGCTGTAAATGTTGTACCTTGATGAACGTATCTTTTCTTTTATGTACACTGAGAGCATATGCACCAAGACAAATTCCTTGTGTGTCCAATCACACTTGGCCAATAAAATTCTATTCTATTCTATTCTTCATTTTTGGAGATTTGTAAAAAATAAGTATAAGAACAAAGATTTCTGATTTCTAGAGGTGCAGTTGTGATAGGCAGTATGAAACGACTTGAGCAACTCAAGGCAGACAGCCTGAGTTTAGAAACCCTGTTGTCTTTGAATTAATCTTGCTTAACTGCCAGCTCTAAAGTCCATCTGTGCGTCAAAATCTACACAACACCAAAGTAATCACTGTCAGTTGGAGCTTGGCAAGACATTTTAAAACATTTCTCCTGTCACTTATAATCTCTTAACAAGCTGTAATATGTTTTTGTTATTACCCAAATTATTGTTCGCTACTTTAGGCCATTATAAGCAAATAGATGTGCATATTAATTCTGAAAGCAGGACTGAGTTTAGGATGATCAAGCAGTAAACTAACCAAGCCTAATTACAGTCTTCTGTGCAAGCTGTCAGGGTTCCAAGTAATAGATCCATATCAAGCAAAACTCCGAGGCAAGTGTATTCCTCAAAGCGTAGCTTTATTGGAAATATATTGGCACACATCTAGTGAAAACTGACTCTGAGGGTTCCCACAGTTTTCACCTAAATGAAAAGCAACAGTTTTTCACTTTCTCAAAACAATCAGTCACATGGTCCAATCACAGCTCCATCCGATAACATCACTCCTCCTTCCAGGGACCAGGTGTGAGAATGTCCTTGGTTCTCAAGAGAAAGCATTTTGTTTTGGCTACAAGGTCCCAACTATCTCAATTCCCCTCTCTCCAGTGTGGCAGCACAGAAGCTCCAGGATGGCTTTGGTCAGGTCAGCTTCAGGGTTGACACAAGCAGAATGTTGGATAAAACCTCTAAAGTGTTAAGCCTGGCAAAATTCAGTCTGTGACATTAAAGAGCTCAATTCTTTATTGCCATTGATTTTCTGTGTCCAGATACTCATTTTAAGATATCCCTGATAACCCTGAAACTTCTTTCAAAGTAAACAGGGAGGGCAGGATTGACTCAGTGATAGCTGTGGACTTGGCAGTGGATGGGAGAGACACAGGAAGATTGGTTGGAGACTTGGAGGGAGGCATTTTCACACAGAGAGAAGATGACAGTAAGAGGAAGAATGCCACTACAGTATTTAATACAGGTCTTTATTTTGGACCAGTTTCTACCAAGGGACCTAGAGGCTGTATGCTGGAAGGTTGGCTTCAGACTATTATTGATAAAAGTCTATCTTCACCTAGAATAAGATCCAATGGGGTAGAGGTAGACCCAGAGGTGTGACAGTATGTGGGAATGGCTTTGGGAAACTTTGGGGAAGATACAGTAGTGGCCAAAATTGTGGAAACCTTTTGGGAAAAGTGTATTTTTGAGGTTTGATGGCTAATAACACCACTTTTTTTTTTGGAGTTTCAAGATAATCATATTCCACTGCTGGAATGGCCTGGGAATAGCCCAGACCTTAACCCAGTTGAAAATCAATGGAGCTGACTAAAGAAACTTGTTAATCAGAAGTGACCCAGCAATAAAACACAGTTAATAGAAGCAATCATTCAATCTTGGTTTCACATTAGAACAGCTGCAGAACTCAAAGACTTGGTTCACCCCATGGGAAGATGTTGTAAGGCTGTAATTCATGCTAAAGGTTACCCAACTGTTAACTGACATGGTGATAATTTTTGTATATCTTGTTTTTTCTATGGTGATAATTTTTTTATATCTCATTTTTTTTCTACGTGTTTCACTTTTCTTCTTTATACTGTAACTGCTATTCTTTTTTTTTTTTTTTTTTTACATTTATACCCCGCCCTTCTCCGAAGACTCAGGGCGGCTTACAGTGTATAAGGCATATTCTCATAGCAAATCTTTCATAAAAGCTATTGCATTACATCCTTAATTCAATTATCTTTTCATTGATATATAATTTTATGGTACTACTCAAAAAAAAAAAAAAACCAAACCAGAAGTGGTTATTAGCTAGTTTTAGAAAAGTAGGTAGCCCAAGTAGGTAGTAGGAAACTCAGTCCATGAAACAAACAAACAAACTTTATCCGAACAGCTGCGAATTACTTCATTCCCAGCATAGTTCAACTAAATTAAAACAAATTCCTCCCAACACAAATTCCTCAGTCCTATCACAAACCTTGGTCCAATTAGACAAACTGCCAGAGGCCTTTCTTGGCAAACGTTCAGAAGTCACAGATTCAGAAATAAATGCAAGACATAGACGAAGAAGAAACTACCAACGTTGTTTTCCGGCAAAGCCCAAACGCCGTTGCTGGTCTGTTTTAAGCCTTATGGGAGGGGCCAATCATTTCTTGGCCCTACTCGCGAGTTGTCCTTTTTGCTTGAGCTGCTCTTGCCTTCTGGCAGCTCTTCCCATGCGTGCGTTAGGAACAGGCTCCTCCTGTTCCTCTGCCTCACTACTAGCAGTCTCTGGAGGCTTTGGAGTCCATACCTTACTCCCTGATGGCCCTGGCCTCACCTCAGCCTCATCGCTATCTGACTCCGATGCCAGCTCTGCAGGCTGCTGGCGGACCACAACATTACATGACATTTTGGCATTGATTATTTGTGCCAGTTCTTTGGTAACTGAATGTGAGTGCCTTTTGTGTTCCCACCTGAGCTTGTGACTCTTAAGATGGGCAGGGGGTGAGATAGTGTCTTGGGACGTCAACCTGCGAGCCCTAGAAATGGATCCAGTGTGGCTGAGATTTCATGTCTCCCTCCATGGGAACCACAGCCTTGTCCCTGGTTAAAACAATCTAATTGCATTCAATCAGGACCTAGTTCAGATTTAAGTCCTGAAATGAAGGAAAATCCTGAGTTCCCCCCAGAACACAATGGCCCCTGCGATGTTTAATTTCACCAGAAATGGCAGGACTACTTTATAGACTCGGCTGCTTAAGTTTTTACAGTTGAATATGCACTTCTATTTCTAGAATGTAGAGTCGTCATTTTGGCATTGGGAAGAGGAAACACAAACTGCTCGCTTTATCTCTCGACAGGAGATGTTTATTGTGCTCAGCATCCCACAGCCTCATGATAGTTAAATAGACCGAGGTATTGCAAATCAGGAAAGTATCTAGGATACATGGATGGCAGGTTGCCTAGAAACTGAAGGTCTAAAAATAGCTTCTCATTTGATTAAGCATTGTTAATTGCAATTTCATGTATAAATAACTTAAGATGTTTCAGCATTATCAGCAATTCACAAAAGTCAAAATCGCATTCTACATCTTAGATCCCAATATATCAGGGGAGCCTCAGTATAATATTCTGTTTCATCTACCATAATTAGGATGTGTTGTCCCCTCAGTAGCTGATTTTCTGAGACATCCCATGACAAATGATGACATCTGGCAGAATTCGTTCTGGGCTTGACAGATACACCTGTAGTACAAAAGGAACACGTACTACCGCTTTTACAACAAATGTAACATCTCCCATTCTTGGTTTTTTTCCTTCCTGACCTTTTTATGTTTTAAAAACTGACTCGTCTTTTTAATGAAGTGGAAACTTCATACCTTAAAAACAATAGTAGCATATACTTGTGAGATAAAATTCCTAATTCATGAATATTGTGTTTTTCACATTTGTAAGCTAACCTTGAAGTATTATTGAAGGAGGTTTATGTAATCGTCAGTAATACCCAAAGAAGCATGATATTTTGGAAAAACGTCTTACATTGTGATCCGATTTGCTAAATCTTGGTTGTGTTGGTTCAAAGAAGGACTTCAAATATTTGAGTGAAGAGAGTTCGTTCCAAAAGACATTTTATACATAGATGTGAGAATATTCCAAAAGACAACTAGATGGGAGGAGGCAAATTGGGGCATTACTATATCAAAAAAATGGATAAATCCTTTTCATCCACTATTATGTTTGAAGAGAAACATGTCCATTAAAAAGATATCATGAAACTAGTATCCCAAGTATACCATTCACATTAATATCAACATCCTTCTTCATCTATATATATATATAAAAGTGAAATACCACTCACACATCATCACAAAATCGCCAGAACCGTAAAGCCTACAAACTTGAAATTTGCCATGTATGTTCCTCTTGGCTTCTAGATGCTCAGTAAGAAAGGATTTTTCGAAATGACCATCAGATTATTAGTATTTCTTATATTATTATTAACATGCTCTGATGCTACGAAGTTCTACTCCCCCTCCCCACCTGAAAAGAACTCTGTTCCAACTTGGGAATGGGCATGTCTAGCGCGTGACTCATCCGGTCTGTGGGTTGGGAGTTTAGACATACTACTCCCCACCTGAAAGTGAGAGAAGGGGATAAAATAGGAGAAGCCTCTGTGGGGCAAGCCTGAGGGAGAGAAGGGAATAGGAGAGGATCATTGGGGCCAGCCTCAGAAGACAAAGGGGGTAGGAGAGGAGAGGCTTCTGTGGGGCAAGCCTGAGGGAGAGAAGGGAATAGGAGAGGATCATTGGGGCCAGCCTCAGGAGAGAAAGGGGATAGGAGAGGAGAGGCTTCTGTGGGGCAAGCCTGAGGGAGAGAAGGGAATAGGAGAGGATCACTGGGGCCAGCCTCAGGAGAGAAAGGGGATAGGAGGCTTCTGTGGGGCAAGCCTGAGGGAGAGAAGGGAAGAGGAGAGACCAATGTAACTACTCATTAATTTTCAAACTATAAATGTCAATTTATCAAGTCCTCCTGGAGCACGGGTATCCAGCTAGTAATATATAGAGTCCAATTTGTCAGTCTAATATTGACTGTGACTGTAACATGAGAATCTAAAGAGATTGCTATCTCAAACTGACAATCGCCTACATCCATCGCCTACAGATACATAGGAAGAACCATTGAGTGAAGGTTCCCTGAGTTGAATTCAACAATTGGTGTCCAGCTAATGATCAGTGATCAGGAAATAAGTACATTTTGTTTATTCCTATGCAAGCAGTTCCATTTGTACTGTAGATTCCTTAATTTGTAAGCCGTGGTGGCTATAATGTAGTTAATTCATGTGAAAGATTTTAATTGTATCCTCATACATGAAAGGCTTTTGAAATAGCATGGATGCATGGTGAAAAGAAGTCCTTTTATCTATTTTGACAGGGAAGATAGAGAATTAACGATTTGTATCTGGAGGACAAATAGGACTGTTGAATGTTTGGCCAACTGAGTGTTCCTCTCCCTCCCTTTAATAAAATGACAAATGATGACATCTGGCAGAATTCGTTCTGGGCTTGACAGATACACCTGTAGTACAAAAGGAACACGTACTACCGCTTTTACAACAAATGTAACATCTCCCATTCTTGGTTTTTTTTCCTTCCTGACCTTTTTATGTTTTAAAAACTGACTCGTCTTTTTAATGAAGTGGAAACTTCATACCTTAAAAACAATAGTAGCATATACTTGTGAGATAAAATTCCTAATTCATGAATATTGTGTTTTTCACATTTGTAAGCTAACCTTGAAGTATTATTGAAGGAGGTTTATGTAATCGTCAGTAATACCCAAAGAAGCATGATATTTTGGAAAAACGTCTTACATTGTGATCCGATTTGCTAAATCTTGGTTGTGTTGGTTCAAAGAAGGACTTCAAATATTTGAGTGAAGAGAGTTCGTTCCAAAAGACATTTTATACATAGATGTGAGAATATTCCAAAAGACAACTAGATGGGAGGAGGCAAATTGGGGCATTACTATATCAAAAAAATGGATAAATCCTTTTCATCCACTATTATGTTTGAAGAGAAACATGTCCATTAAAAAGATATCATGAAACTAGTATCCCAAGTATACCATTCACATTAATATCAACATCCTTCTTCATCTATATATATATATAAAAGTGAAATACCACTCACACATCATCACAAAATCGCCAGAACCGTAAAGCCTACAAACTTGAAATTTGCCATGTATGTTCCTCTTGGCTTCTAGGTGCTCAGTAAGAAAGGATTTTTCGAAATGACCATCAGATTATTAGTATTTCTTATATTATTATTAACATGCTCTGATGCTACGGAGTTCTACTCCCCCTCCCCACCTGAAAAGAACTCTGTTCCAACTTGGGAATGGGCATGTCTAGCGCGTGACTCATCCGGCCTGTGGATTGGGAGTTTAGGCATACTACTCCCCACCTGAAAGTGAGAGAAGGGGATAAAATAGGAGAAGCCTTTGTGGGGCAAGCCTGAGGGAGAGAAGGGAATAGGAGAGGATCATTGGGGCCAGCCTCAAGAGACAAAGGGGGTAGGAGAGGAGAGGCTTCTGTGGGGCAAGCCTGAGAGAGAGAAGGGAATAGGAGAGGATCATTGGGGCCAGCCTCAGGAGAGAAAGGGGATAGGAGAGGAGAGGCTTCTGTGGGGCAAGCCTGAGGGAGAGAAGGGAATAGGAGAGGATCACTGGGGCCAGCCTCAGGAGAGAAAGGGGATAGGAGGCTTCTGTGGGGCAAGCCTGAGGGAGAGAAGGGAAGAGGAGAGACCAATGTAACTACTCATTAATTTTCAAACTATAAATGTCAATTTATCAAGTCCTCCCGGAGCACGGGTATCCAGCTAGTAATATATAGAGTCCAATTTGTCAGTCTAATATTGACTGTGACTGTAACATGAGAATCTAAAGAGATTGCTATCTCAAACTGACAATCGCCTACATCCATCGCCTACAGATACATAGGAAGAACCATTGAGTGAAGGTTCCCTGAGTTGAATTCAACAATTGGTGTCCAGCTAATGATCAGTGATCAGGAAATAAGTACATTTTGTTTATTCCTATGCAAGCAGTTCCATTTGTACTGTAGATTCCTTAATTTGTAAGCCGTGGTGGCTATAATGTAGTTAATTCATGTGAAAGATTTTAATTGTATCCTCATACATGAAAGGCTTTTGAAATAGCATGGATGCATGGTGAAAAGAAGCCCTTTTATCTATTTTGACAGGGAAGATAGAGAATTAACGATTTGTATCTGGAGGACAAATAGGACTGTTGAATGTTTGGCCAACTGAGTGTTCCTCTCCCTCCCTTTAATAAAATGGCAAATGAGCTGCAGGTAGTCCTCAACTTACAAAAATTCACTCAGTGACCGTTCGAAGTTATAACGGCACTGAAAAAAGGCACTTATGACCGTTTCCCACACTTATAACCTTTGTAGCATCCCCATGTACACGTGATCAAAATTCAAGATGCTTGGGAACAAATTCACATTTATGACCGTTGTCCTGGAGCCATGTGATCTTCCGACCAGCAAAATGAATGTGAAAACCAGATTCACTTAACAACTGTGTTACCGTACTAATTTAACAACTGTAGTTCTTCACTTAACATTATGTGGCAAGAAAGGTGGTAAAATGGGACGAAATTAAATGTTTCATGTAGCAACAAAAACGTTGGGCTCCATTGTGGTCGAAAGTCGAGGACTACCTATACAGAGTTCCAACAGAGCCTTTGGGTGCTAGTTTCCACAACGCTGATGCCTCAATAGCGGGACTGGGAACCTTTTGTGTTTGATACATCGTGAGGTAAATATTTGAATCTGTTTTATGGGTTTTAAAAACCTCCGTATCATTTTGGGGGGGACTATATGTACTCTTGGTGGGACTTAGTGGTTCAGTGGCTGAGCTTGTCGATCGACAGGTCGGCAGTTCAGTGGTTCGAATACCTAGTGCTGCATAACGGGGTGAGCTCCCGTTCCTTGTCCCAGCTTCTGCCAACCTAGCAGTTCGAAAGCACGTAAAAAATGCAAATAGAAAAATAGGGACCACCTTTGGTGGGAAGGTAACAGCGTTCCGTGTGCCTTTGGCCTTTAGTCATGCCAGCGACATGACCACGGAGACGTCTTCGGACAGCGCTGGCTCTTCGGCTTTGAAACAGATGAGCACCGCCCCCTAGAGTCGGGAACGACTAGCACATATGTGCAAGGGGAACCTTTACCTTTTTCTATGTACTCTGATCCCCAAATACCACCTTCATGAACATTCAGTGGCATAGACACTAATACTCACTTTTAATGCTTCTTCGACTGTTTCAATTTGCAACACCAAGGACTACCTGTAAATTGAAGGACTTCTTTGAAGAATTTCTCCCCCTCTCTACTTTTGAGACGGGGATTGTTTTCCCTTCTACCTTGATGTTAAATGTCACAGTGGGGTGCTCCTGAAATTTAATGATGATAGATACAGCTCTCCTTGATTCTGTTTATTACAAGGCTGGAAACCTCCGGGAGAGAAATGTGAAGGGAAACATGCTGAGCTTGTTCTCCCGTATCCATTGTGTCAATAAAGCAATTCAGAGAGGTAGCAGTGGGGATAACTGGGGGTGGGGGGGGGAATCATTGAGAACGTCTGGATGTTTTTGTGCAGGCTCTAACCTCTTCCTGGCGGAGAATGGGATTAATGAAAGAAGGAAAGACAAATGCTGTGCTCTTTACAAATGAATACATCAGTAGCAGTGGTGAAATCCAATTTTTTTTACTACCGGTTCTGTGGGTGTGGCTCATTTTAAATAGTTTGCTGCCAAAACTGGGTTTGGGCAAGCATGATCTATTTATCATAAGTAGAGCGAATTCACTATTGGGTTTAGGAGATTTAACAGATTAACAGAGTTGGAAGGGACCTTCTAGGTTATCTAGTCCAACCCCACCCCTGCCCAAGCAGGAGATCCTGCACCATGTCTGACAAATGACAGTCCATTCTCTTCTTGAAAGCCTCCAGTGATGAAGCTCCCACAACTTCTGAAGGCAACTTCTGTTCCACTGGTTGATTGTTCTCACTGTCAGAAACTTCCTCCTCATTTCTAGGTTGAATCTCACCTTGATCAGTTTCCATCCGTTATTCCTTGTCTGGCCTTCAGGTGCTTTGGAAAATAGCTTGAGCCCTTCCTCTCTGGGGCAGTCCCTCAAATATTGGAGCCCTGTTATCATGTCTCCCCTAGTCCTTCTCTTCACTAGATTAGCCATGCCCAGTTCCTGCAACAGTTCTTCATATATTTTAGTCTCCAATCCCCTAATCATCCTGGTTGCTCTTCTCTGCACTTTTTCTAGATTTTCAACATCTTTTTATAGTATGGTGACCAAAACTGGATGCAGTACTCTAGGTGTGGTCTTATTAGGGCTTTATATAGATCCCTCTCTCTCCCTCCCTCTCCACCTTCCTGTCTTGGATTTCTCTTTTACATTTTTTTTCTTGAGCATTCTTTTTAATAATTTTGGGGATGTTCCAACTCAGTAAGAACCTAACTGTCCAGGAAAACTAGTATTGTAATTGTGAGGCAATGACAATGTTACCTGCTATATACATATTTGCTTTAAGAACTATTCAGTATCTCTTTGTCAGTTCTCAGTTTATGTGAGTTGGCAGATTATATACAAATAGGTTTTAAACTCGCCTAAGAATCTTTCAAAGTTATTTATTCATGGTATCTGCCAGGGTTTAAATGTGTGTGCTTATTATTTTTTAACCATGGCAAATACCAGCTTAAAGTGGTATTTAAGATGTTTGCCATGAAATCTGTTTTACTCCTTGGGGGGCTAAAATTATATGGATTGGTTGTTTTGAACAGCTTGCTGTTGGATTGATTGGTATATTAGTCTGAGTGTTCATGTCTGCTTTTCAGTTGATCCTAATCTGTGTTGCTGCTTTTTCGGTTACAGATTAACTTCATATGATACTGTCTTCTGGAAACTATACATGTGGCTTATCTTTTTTCTATTCCTCTGATTAATATGCTCAAATACATATCCTTACATATATAGAAATTTTAATAATTAACTTAAGAGTAACTTCTTGTCTGGTTTGATAATCTGAAACTGTCTAGGTCAAGAGTGAGTAGACTAAAGGCCAACATTTCTAAGGCTGGTTTTCTTATATTTATCCAAAGGTCTTGTGATCTTCTAGCTCAGGGGTTTCCAACCTTGGCAACTTTAAGACTTGTGGACTTCAACTCCCAGAATTCCTGGCTGAGGAATTCTGGGAGTCGAAGTCCACAAGTCTTAAAGTTGCCAAGGTTGGAGACCCCTGTTCTAGCTACAGCCAGTCAAGAAACAACAAATCCAAGAGCAGAACTATAGCAATATTTTGCTTTCTTTACAAGTTAACCAAAATATTGCAATCACTAGAAGGCTTCAGTCCTCCATGGGATGTGTAGTATTGTCCCTGAACATCAGTATGCCTCAAAAATGCAGTGTTATTTAAACCCATCCTCCATACTGCCTGTTTCTATTTATCCCTAGAAAGAAAGAAAAAGATGTTGGGTGACAGTGGATGAATAATCATCATTAAGCCATTATCCTAATGAAAATATTCCATCTGCTTAGTGCTATAGATTAAATGGTAGAAAAAGTAGGTTTACATATCACATCTAAGGATAAGTTTGTTTAATCATTTAGCCTCTTGACTAAACCACAATTGGTTAGGTGTGCATTACAATAGAAGGTTGTCAGATTCCGATACCCAAATTTCTACAACATTATTTATTTATTTTAATTATTTATTTCATCAAGCATGCATTTTAGGACAGATACAAGTGTAAACATAATTATAAATACATGTAAAGGGTACGAATAAAAGAAAACATTAGGACAGGGATGGTAGGCATGCAGGTGTGCTTATGCACGCCCCTTACAGACCTCTTAGGAATGGGGTGAGATCTACAGTAGACAGTCTAAGGTTAAAATTTTGGGGACTTTGGGATGAAACCACAGAGTCAGGTAGTGCATTCCAGGCATTGACCACCCTGTTGCTGAAGTCGTATTTTCTGCAATCGAGTTTGCAGCGGTTTACCATGAGTTTGTATCTATTGTGTGCTCTTGTATTCTTTTGGTTGAAGCTGAAATATTCATTGACTGGTAGGACATTGCAGCAGATGATTTTATGTACTATGCTTAGGTCAGACCGAAAAAAACCTAAAAGCAAACGTGTTTGAATTTATATGAATTCTGAATCAATGCTTGTTAGTAAACCGCAGAATGTTGCCAGAAATTCAGTACTTGTAGAGAGGAGTGGGTTTAAATAGAGGCTAGGAGTTTAACTCTGCAGTATAATAATATTGGTAACTAAAGTAATAACTACAATTTAGAGGCAATTCTCAGTGGTACTTACTTATCTGAGGCCACTTTTAGAAAGGTATTGATTTCAGTTTGGATCTATAAGCAAGTGGGATAAGCAAGAGTTTTAAGAAGAGTGTTACCTGGGCAGAACCCTTTCATGATCCAATGAATGGACAAATCTGTCAGGATGCTAATGAGAATATCTGATGGTCCATTAACACTTCTTCCTTTTCCTTTTAAGTTCCCCAGGTCCTCAAGAGTTGCACTGAATTCATTGAAAAACACGGTATTGTGGATGGAATCTATCGTCTGTCTGGGATTGCATCCAATATCCAAAAGTTACGGTAAGTTTGTGTGTGTTATTTGTGAATTTCATTCCCTGCTGGGTGCCCTTTTTCTAAGACCAGATTTCTCCTTCACTCCAAAGCTGCCTTTTGGATTTCAAGATTCTTTTCCTGTCTGAAAAACCAAAGTACATAATCAGTTAGGATAGAAAACAGTTGGGTAGGTGACTTCAGAACATTTAGTAGGATCGCAGGTAATATAGAAGGAAGTTTCAAAAACAGTTGTACTTTGTTTGGTAGATATAGGAAGGTTTTTTTTTTTTAAGTGTTGGAAGAAATATATATATATATATATATATATATATATATATATATATATATATATATATATATATATATATATATATATATATATATATATATATATATAATTTGCATTTATATCCCGCCCTTCTCCGAAGACTCAGGGCGGCTTATACTATGTCAAGCAATAGTCTTCATCCATGGAAGGCTGAGTCAACCTTGGGCCTGGTGGGACTAGAATCTGCAGTAATTGCAAGCAGCTGCTGTTAATAACAGACTGTCTTAGCAGTCTGAGCCACCAGAGGCCCATTCATCTGGTTCAGTTCCAAGCTGGGAGAAAGACACTGGAAACATGGAGGCTGCTTGGAAAGATGGTTTAATGATGAAGCAGAACCACCAGGCACATGATTCTGGTGCAGCTGACCACATGGAGTTGAGAGTGGGGGGTATTTATACCTTCTCTTGGGCTTTGCACTTGAGCTTCCTGTTCCTGTGCAAGAACATGTATTCTATTGACTGTTGTCAGACTCCTACAGGGCTATGTAGGGGTCATAGCTGGGTCTATAGGTTGTCTGAGCTCCCAGGTTTGGTTGAAGTTTGTGAGGGTGGTGCAATGAAAGGGGCATTGGACAATTCCTGTTGTGGCTGGGAGCTAATCCTACCTTTGCTGGATCTTGAGGGAGGATATTTGCTTATGAATAGAGCTATCTATCTCTTTATCTCTTAAGTGCTGACATCTGCTGTGGGCTATTAAGGAAGGTGGGGGCTGCTTTCTCCCTCTAAAAAACATGTTTCCATTTCTCCCTTTGGGAAATATAATATTCTGCCTTTTTAATATTCCTCAAAATATTTCATTCCTCTAGGAGAGGGATGGATGCTAACTTTCTACAATAATTTGGATAGTAAACTTTTTAACATTTTGGTTAATAAGCTCACAAGGTTCTGGTTTCTTTGGCTTGTATATAGGCTGGGGTGGCTTTCAATGACTATTTCATTCCTCTCACTCATCTGTCGCTTTGTAGGTTTGACAGATGGGTAATTTATCTAAACAGGAAGCTGTCATTTAATACTTAATGTGACTCTATGACATGGGCCACGTATCTTGCAATTATTTATGTAATTGCCTCATCCACTTTACAGCTGGTAGTTTTTTTCTGAGCAAACTAATTGGCTATAAGATGATTGAAACTGCTTGTCAAAAAAAAAATCTGGAAAAAAATGCAGCTTTACAAAAAAGAATTGGCATGTGTTTTAAGTTGCTTTTATATCTTACTTAAAGCAAACCATGTTGTCTTCTGATTGTATACAGGGGTGGGGCTGCTGGGGGTTCGCAGGGGTTCGGGAGAACCTCTAGCTCAGATTCTGTGCAGTTCAGAGAATGCCCAAATCCCACTCCTGGCTGGCCCTGCCCACCTCGTTCTGCCCCTCCCAGGAGTCCCCATGAGGCATGTTTTGGATGCAGGTAAGTGCAGGGTGCACATGGAGGCTCGGGGAGGGCGAAAAATGGGCCTTCTGGAAATTCAGGCCCGTTTCCAGCCTCCAGAGGGCCTCCGGAGTCTGGAAAGGCCATTTTCGCCCTCCCGGAGGCTCAAGAAAAGTCTCCGGAGCCCAGGGAGGGCAAAAACAACCCCCCTCATGGTGCAGGAGGCCAACTAGGCCACGCCCACCCAGCAACTGGGCAGAGAACCCCATGCTAAAAGTTTTGAAGCCCACCCCTGATTGTATACGGGTATAGGTTTGTAGGTCTTGGCATATTCAGGTACCCCCATGTAAGGTTGTGGGTATCTTGGCGATGTTTCGACGAGGTCTCACTCATCATCTTCAGGCTGGTGCTTTCGGCTTTGTGCTTGTGGGAGCAAAGCGTGGTCGGAGCTGCCCTCTCTCTATAAATACTGGTGGGGAGGTGGGGAATGTTGCTGTGAATGGATTGGTTGGCTGTATGGTTGCATCTTGATTGGTAGATGGTAGATATATATGTGTGTGTGTGTGTGTGTGTGTGTGTATCAACGTTTTGATGAGATTTCACTCATCGTCTTCAGGCTTTGGCTTTGTTCTTATGTGAGCAAAGTGTGGATTTTAACTGCTGTTTCTCTATAAATACTGGTGGGGGGGGGTGTTTTTTGAATTGCAGGCCTAGCTGTTATATATATAATTCACCCTCATACCCTTTTGTTTTTCCTTACCTTCAGGCACGAGTTTGACTCCGAACAAATTCCCGACTTGACAAAAGATGTCTATATTCAGGATATACACTGTGTGGGTTCACTCTGCAAGCTCTATTTTCGAGAACTCCCCAATCCTTTGCTCACCTATCAGCTCTATGAGAAATTTTCGGTAAGATAGTTTTTTTTTCTCTTCTCTCCATCCCCCACCCTTACTGTATGGGTATCATGAGTTGTGTTTCAGAGATTTCTTAAAATTTTCCTATGGCTAATGCGGAGAAATAAAAGCACACTTAAATTATTGGCACATTCCCTATATATCATTGCTGTATATGCTGTATACAATATATATGAGAATGCATTTGTTCTTCCAGTATATTATAGAACACAAAGTGTGGGATGGCATTTCTCTGGGGAAAAGAAACTTTCAGCTTATTTAGAGTGGCAGTGAAATCAGTGGATAGATACTGTTCTGACCTAGGCTTCCCAAGAGCATGAAGCAGACTCCTTGTCCCAACAAAAACCCCTTTTTATTAAGTTACTGTGAATTCCTCTCATTCACATTCAGCAAAGTCTTTCAAGGGAGAATTTACAGCCACAGACCTTATCTGGCTTGGAGAGCTGCCAGGCTGATACCTTCAAAACTTGGCAAGAAGTCTCCGAGAGTCAAGAATCAATTAAACGAACTAATTGTCTCCTGCAAACTCCACTCCCCTTTCGCTCCTCTTTTATTCCTTCTGGGAGGGGCCATTCACCGTCCACCTGTGGCTTTACTCCCAAGTTGACCCTTGTTCCTTAGCTGTTCCCTTCTCCTGGCAGCTCTGCGCATGTGCACAGGCTCCAGCTGTTCTTCTGCCGCACTGATGTCTGACTTCGAAGGCAGCTGACAACTGTCAGAGTGCCCTGGCTCCATCTCTGCCTCTGATGCAGAGCCCTCATTAGAGCCTTCCCCACACTCCAGGACTGGCCCATGTTCCTCCCCAATTTCCTCACTGTCTGAATCTGCCACCAGCTCTGCTGGTGGGCCACAACAGATACTAAAGCATCTATTGATTGCAGACATTATAGGAAGAAAGCCATGTTAGTCTATTATGGTAACTCAATAATATGGAGATTTGGTTGACTGGCTGCGCATGTGTTTAAATATTTTTAGGGAGGTCTTATTTTTTGGGGGGGGGCTTATTTTAGCACATGCGCTCAGAAGCCCATTGGGCTTATTATCTGGAGAGGTCTTATTTTCAGGGAAACAGTGTAGTATTCCTCTGGAAGGCTTTAGGGCAGCGGTTCTCAACCTGTGGGTCGCGACCCCGTTGAGGGTCGAATGACAATTTGCCAGGGGTCGCCTAAGACCATCGGAAATATGGGAAGTATACTTGCGAGTCGAAGAATCGTGAATTCGGCTTCAGGCGCGATGAATTAAAAAAGAGAGAAATCTTTACTCTGATGTCTCCCTCTCAAGCCAGCTGCAATCACTCCCAATCGCTAGCCTAATCTGGCTTCAGGCGCGATAAACATAATAGGGGAGGAGTCTCCGCTTTAATGCCTCCGTCCTCAAGGCAATCACAAGCAGTTCAGATCACTAGCCAATATGGTTTCAGGCGCGATAAATTCAAAAAAACAGTTTGCCGGTTTTTTCCCCCTTCTGCGACTGCTGAGGCGTGCTGAGATCGCTGCCTTAAAAAAAAAAAAATTAAGGTTGGGGTCGCCACATCGTGGGGAATTGTATTAAAGGGATCGCAGCATTATAAAGGTTGAGAACCACTGCTTTAGGGGGGAAAAAAAGAAACAAATGGTGCTGGACTGAGACTTTGGGATTTTCTCCGCCCCTCCCCCCTCCAGGATGCTGTATCTGCTGCTACCGACGAAGAAAGACTGGTGAAAATCCACGATGTCATCCAGCAGTTGCCACCACCACACTACAGGTCTGCCCTACATGGTCATTGCACGATTATTTCGGTTGTGTTTACACGGACTGGCGATTATATTAATTAAAACAGAACCCTCGGTGATTTGGTAGAAGCCTGTGTCCTGTTTTCCCTGCAGACATAGCCATATGCCTCCATTAGCACTAATCTGTATCCACCCTGTTTTACAAGCAATGTCCTTTTTGCCTTCCTCATTCCATACGCAGCTGTAAAATAATTCTTGAATTATTTGAAGTTCTTGGGCTGTTCAGCAGGCGGGCTGACTTTGCTTTGGCTAAAGGGCTAAGCTGAATCTTGCCTAGTTAGTATCTGGATGAGAAATTGCTAGGAAATGTGGGTTCTGAAGAAGGTTAGGGCAGGGGTCTCCAACTTTGGTCCCTTTAAGACTTGTGGACTTCAACTCCCAGAGTCCCTGGGAGTTGAAGTCCACAAGTCTTAAAGGGACCAAGGTTGGAGACCCCTGGGCTAGAGAGTTCAAAAAAATCATAAGGCTGTGCAGATACTCCCTGGACTTACAGCCTCATTTGAGCCCAAAATGTATGTTGCTAAGTGAGACATTTGTTAAGTGAGCTTTGCCCCATTTTTACAACATTTGCCACACTTACGAAGTGAATCAACTTAACGACTGCGGTTGTTAAGTTAATATCGCGGTTGCTAAATGAATCTGGCTTCCCCCTTGACTTCGCTTGTCAGAAAGTCAGAAAAGGGGATCACATGACTCGGGACACTGAAATCGTCATAAATATGAGTCAGCTTGCCAAGCATTTGAATTTTGATCACATGACCATGGGGATGCCGCAACAGTCGTTGTGAAAAACGGCCACAAGTTCCTCTTTTTCCCCCAGTCTTTTTTGTAATTTTGAACAGTCACTAAATGAACTGTTGCAAATTGGGGGGTACCTACACAAAGAGATGGACCTGTCTGTCTTATAAGTTGCTGATTTACTAGGGATCCCTTCTTGCCTCTATGAAATTAAGCAGTGAATGCATATCTTAAACAGAGGGATAGACTCAAGATCACGCTACGCCTCCTCCCTCATTGCATCGGCAGATAACCGCCCAGCCGCCCTGTTTCGGGTGACTCGCTCCCTCTTACACCAGGGGGAGCGGGATGACCCGTTGCAGGGACGTGCTGAGGAGTTTAACGGTTATCTATACGATAAAATCGTTCAGCTTCGGGATGGTCTGGACCAAGATTGCAGTGATACGGGCGAGATGCGTGAGGGCGGTCTTGGTGACATTGTGTGGGATGAGTTTGACCCTGTGGCTCCCGAGGACATGGACAGGTTGTTGGGTAGGTTGAATGCCACCACGTGTTTACTGGACCCGTGCCCCTCTTGGCTGGTGCTGGCCACTCGAGAGGTGACACGAGGCTGGCTCCAGGCGATTACGACCGCTTCTTTGGTGGAGGGTGTCTTCCCGGCCGCCTTGAAAGAGGCGGTGGTGAGGCCCCTCCTTAAGAAGCCGTCCTTGGACCCGGCTGTTTTAGGTAATTATCGTCCGGTCTCCAACCTTCGCTTCACGGCGAAGGTTGTAGAGAGTATGGTGGCATATCAATTTCCTTGCACCTGGATGAAACTGTCTATCTAGACCTGCTCCAGTCCGGTTTTCGGCCCGGTTACAGCACGGAGACGGCTTTGGTCGCGTTGGTGGATGATCTCTGGAGGGCCAGGGACAGGGGTTGCTCCTCTGCCCTGGTCCTATTAGACCTCTCAGCGGCTTTCGATACCATCGACCATGGTATCCTGCTGCGCCGGTTGGAGGATTGGGAGTGGAGGCACCGTTTATCGGTGGTTCTCCTCCTATCTCTCCGACCGGTCGCAGTCGGTGTTGACGGGGGCAGAGGTCGGCCCCGAGGCGCCTCACTTGTGGGGTGCCGCGGGGTCGATCCTCTCGCCTTCTGTTTAACATCTACATGAAGCCGCTGGGTGAGATCATCAGTGGTTTCGTGTGAAGTACCAGCTGTATGCGGATGACACCCAGCTGTATTTTTCACACCGGACCACCCCAACGGTTATCAAGTGCTGTCCCGGTGCCTGGAGGCCGACGGGTCTGGATGGGGAGAAATAGGCTCAAGCTCAATCCTCCAAGACAGAGTGGCTGTGGATGGCGGCATCCCGATACAGTCAGCTAAATCCGCGGCTGACCATCGGTGGCGAGTCATTGGCCCCGATGGAAAGGGTCCGCAACTTAGGCGTCCTCCTGGATGAACGGCTGTCTCTAGAAGACCATTTGACGGCCGTCTCCAGGAGAGCGTTCTACCAGGTTCGCCTGGTACGCCAGTTGCGCCCCTTTCTGGACCGGGGTGCCCTATGCACGGTCACCACGCACTCGTGACGCCTCGCCTGGATTACTGCAATGCTCTCTACATGGGGCTCCCTTGAAGGGCATCCGAGGCTGCAGTTAGTCCAGAATGCGGCTGCGGGTGATAGATGGAGCCCTCGTGGCTCCCGTGATAACACCCATCCTGCGCAGGCTGCACTGGCTACCTGTGGCTTTCCGGGTGCGCTTCAAGGTTTTGGTGACCACCTTTAAAGCGCTCCATGGCATTGGGCCGGGCTACTTACGGGACCGCCTACTGCTACCGAATATCTCTCACCGACCCGTGCGCTCTCACAGAGAGGGTCTCCTCAGGGTGCCGTCGGTAGCGGCAATGTCGTCTGGCGACACCCAGGAAGGGCCTTCTCTGTGGGGCCCCACCCTCTGGAATGAACTACCCCGGACTTCGTCAGCTCTCGGACCTCGGACCTTCCGCCGGGCTTAAAACGTATTTATTTAATTGTGCAGGGCTGAGCTAAATTTTAAATTATTGGTTTTAAATTGGGTTTTATTTGATATTTTAATTCTAAATTTACGGGCTTGTTAGAATCAGTTTTTTAATTGTTTTATATTGTATTTATATGTTTTTTAAATGCCTGTACACCGCCCTGAGTCCTTCGGGAGATAGGGCGGTATATAAATTTGAATAAATAAAAAAATAAAAAATAAAAAAGTGTTTTAATACCACTTTTATAATACCTTGGTAAAGCCACACTTATTAGTCGCCACGGTGTAAAAAAAGATGTGGCCGTGTTCACTTGTTTTCCTGATTTCTTTGTTTGCTTTTTTGGCTGTCTACGCCACTGGATATGATTTGGAAATATTTGAATTCAAAAGCTTTTTATGGTAGCATTTGAGTATTCAAGAGAGTTCGTCTGTTGGAGATTACATCTCCCTCTCCCCCGAACTATTGTTGATCAAGCCGATCCTCATATTTCAGATGCAGAACAGTTTCTTCAACTGTCATTAATATTTTAATTCCAATCTCAGAGACTCCAAGAAAGAAGGTGCTTGCTGTGTATTATTTTGGTGCCCCTTGTGGTCCTGATGTCATAGAGTTTGAATAACTAGTGAATGCATATCTTAAACAGAGGATAGACTCAAGATCACGCCACGCCTCCTCCTCATTGCATCGGCAGATAACCGCCCAGCCGCCCTGTTTGGGTGACTCGCTCCCTCTTACACCAGGGGAGCGGATGACCCGCTGCAGGGACGTGCTGAGGAGTTTAACGGTTATCTATACGATAAAATCGTTCAGCTTCGGGATGGTCTGGACCAAGATTGCAGTGATACGGGCGAGATGCGTGAGGGCGGTCTTGGTGACATTGTGTGGGATGAGTTTGACCCTGTGGCTCCCGAGGACATGGACAGGTTGTTGGGTAGGTTGAATGCCACCACGTGTTTACTGGACCCGTGCCCCTCTTGGCTGGTGCTGGCCACTCGAGAGGTGACACGAGGCTGGCTCCAGGCGATTACGACCGCTTCTTTGGTGGAGGGTGTCTTCCCGGCCGCCTTGAAAGAGGCGGTGGTGAGGCCCCTCCTTAAGAAGCCGTCCTTGGACCCGCTGTTTTAGGTAATTATCGTCCGGTCTCAACCTTCGCTCACGGCGAAGGTTGTAGAGAGTATGGTGGCATATCAATTTCCCTTGCACCTGGATGAAACTGTCTATCTAGACCTGTCCCAGTCCGGTTTTCGGCCCGGTTACAGCACGGAGACGGCTTTGGTCGCGTTGGTGGATGATCTCTGGAGGGCCAGGGACAAGGGTTGCTCCTCTGCCCTGGTCCTATTAGACCTCTCAGCGGCTTTCGATACCATCGACCATGGTATCCTGCTGCGCCGGTTGGAGGGATTGGGAGTGGAGGCACCGCTTATCGGTGGTTCTCCTCCTATCTCTCCGACCGGTCGCAGTCGGTGTTGACGGGGGCAGAGGTCGGCCCCGAGGCGCCTCACTTGTGGGGTGCCGCGGGGTCGATCCTCTCGCCTTCTGTTTAACATCTACATGAAGCCGCTGGGTGAGATCATCAGTGGTTTCGTGTGAAGTACCAGCTGTATGCGGATGACACCCAGCTGTATTTTTCACACCGGACCACCCCAACGGTTATCAAGTGCTGTCCCGGTGCCTGGAGGCCGACGGGTCTGGATGGGGAGAAATAGGCTCAAGCTCAATCCTCCAAGACAGAGTGGCTGTGGATGCCGCATCCCGATACAGTCAGCTAAATCCGCGGCTGACCATCGGTGGCGAGTCATTGGCCCCGATGGAAAGGGTCCGCAACTTAGGCGCCCTCCTGGATGAACGGCTGTCTCTAGAAGACCATTTGACGGCCGCTCCAGGAGAGCGTTCTACCAGGTTCGCCTGGTACGCCAGTTGCGCCTTTCTGGACCGGGATGCCCTATGCACGGTCACTCACGCACTCGTGACGCCTCGCCTGGATTACTGCAATGCTCTCTACATGGGGCTCCCTTGAAGGGCATCCGGAGGCTACAGTTAGTCCAGAATGCGGCTGCGCTGGTGATAGATGGAGCCCTCGTGGCTCCCGTGATAACACCCATCCTGCGCAGGCTGCACTGGCTACCTGTGGCTTTCGGGTGCGCTTCAAGGTTTTGGTGACCACCTTTAAAGCGCTCCATGGCATTGGGCCGGGCTACTTACGGGACCGCCTACTGCTACCGAATATCTCTCACCGACCGTGCGCTCTCACAGAGAGGGTCTCCTCAGGGTGCCGTCGGTAGCGGCAATGTCGTCTGGCGACACCCAGGAAGGGCCTTCTCTGTGGGGCCCCACCCTCTGGAATGAACTACCCCGGACTTCGTCAGCTCTCGGACCTCGGACCTTCCGCTGGGCTTAAAACGATTTATTTAATTGTGCAGGGCTGAGCTAAATTTTAAATTATTGGTTTTAAATTGGGTTTTATTTGATATTTTAATTCTAAATTTACGGGCTTGTTAGAATCAGTTTTTTAATTGTTTTATATTGTATTTATATGTTTTTAAATGCCTGTACACGCCCTGAGTCCTTCGGGAGATAGGGCGGTATATAAATTTGAATAAATAAAAAAATAAAAAATAAAAAAGTGTTTTAATACCACTTTTATAATACCTTGGTAAAGCCACACTTATTAGTCGCCACGGTGTAAAAAAAAATGTGGCCGTATTCACTTGTTTTCCTGATTTCTTTGTTTGCTTTTTTGGCTGTCTACGCCACTGGATATGATTTGGAAATATTTGAATTCAAAAGCTTTTTATGGTAGCATTTGAGTATTCAAGAGAGTTCGTCTGTTGGAGATTACATCTCCCTCTCCCCCGAACTATTGTTGATCAAGCCGATCCTCATATTTCAGATGCAGAACAGTTTCTTCAACTGTCATTAATATTTTAATTCCAATCTCAGAGACTCCAAGAAAGAAGGTGCTTGCTGTGTATTATTTTGGTGCCCCTTGTGGTCCTGATGTCATAGAGTTTGAATAACTACTGAATATTCATGCCAACTTCAGTTCTAATATCTCAGCATTCAAAGATATTTTTAACTAATTGGCCAATTAGTTAAATTTAACGTAAACAAATGTAAAGATGTGGAGACTCTAGAAAGAGTGCAGAGAAGAGCAACAAAGATGTTTAGGGGACTGGAGGCTAAAACATATGAAGGACGGTTGCAGGAACTGCGTATGTCTAGTTTAATGAAAAGAAGGACTAGGGGAGACCCGATAGCAGAGTTCCAATATCTCAGGGGCTGCCACAAAGAAGAGGGAGTCAAACTATTCTCCAAAGCACTTGAAGGCAAAGCAAGAAGCAATGGGTGGAAACTAATCATCGTGCAGGACTGGCCTAACAGTTTTTAATTGGGGTTTTAAGGGGTTTTATTGTATCAGCCCAAATTTAAATATTTATTTTTATATCTGTTTTAATTTTTGTTGAATTGTTTTAACATGGTTGCAAACCACCCCGAGTCCTTCGGGAGGAGGGCGGTATAGAAATATAAATAAACTGAAACTGAAACAGAAACAGAAGCAACCTAAAACTAAGGAGAAATTTCCTGACAGTCAGAACAATTAATCAGTGGAACAACTTGCCTCCAGAAATTGTGAATGCTCCACCACTGGAAGTTTTAAAGAAGAGATTGGATAACCATTTGTCTGAAGTGGTGTAGGGTTTCCTGCTTAAGCAGGGGGCTGGACTAGAAGACCTCCAAGGTCCTTTCCAGCTCTGTTATTCTAGTATCCTGAAAGAATTATGATGACACGAGGCTGACTTCTACTTTCTTTAGCTCTGTAACAAGACAAATAACACATCTGGGTCCCCTCTGCTGATCCTCTATGAAGTGGGCGTGGAAGCATCATGCAAAACTCAGCATGCCTCGTAGAAATATTGAACTCCAGGGGAGTTCAATATTTGAAGGGGAACAAATTTGAAGAAATTACGGGCTCTTATCTTGCCCTTCAGGCGGAATCGTCAATTAAAAATTTAATAGAATTGAAACGTGAGTCTAACTCTGTACATTGTAGCACAGAGATAGCAGATGTGCTGAAGAGTCAGGGAAGTAGGACAGCTCATCTCAATACAATCTGCATTAAGGATAAAATGCAAATGCTGGCAGAAGTGAATCAGACAAGTGGTTTAGAGATCTGGAAAGCATTTAAGAGATTTTCTTGTAGCCAGCTTGGAGAACGTTGCTGCTTACGACATACAGTATGTGGGCATCCAGCATCAGAGGAAGGGCATGGTGTGGTTATGGGAAACTTGAGGATTTAATCCTTTAATCAGATGTCTTGACTCAGCATGCCATAGAAACCGAATATGAAACCCATTTCGAAATGGAAAGAAATAGATCTTACTAAAGTCTAAGATTTTGCTTAGGATGAAAGGATGAAGATCAAATCTTCTCCAACCTGGCAGTCTCCAAATGTATTGCTGGATGTCAACTCATCCCTGGAAGCTTTCAAGAAGAGACTCGACTGGCATCTGTCAGAAATGGTGTAGGGTCTCCTGCTCGGGCAGGGCGGGGGTGGTTGGACTAGATGACCTACAAGGTCCCTTCCAACTCTGTTAATCTGTTAAAAAGATTTGTTAATTTTTTTAGCACAGTGAAGGCCACATAGAATGTTGAGAGTTGCTTGCATCTGTTCCTGTACTAGCTCCTTTGCTCCTTACAGCTTTGTAGAATTAGGAGGTCTGGCAGTTGTTCTTTTCCTTGCCACATCACCATACCCGTCACTGTTAGAGCCAGGGTGTCCAACTGTGGCAATTTTTAAGCCCTGTGGACTTCAACTCCCAGCTGGCTGGGGAATTCTGGGAATTGAAGTCCACAGGTCTTAAAGTTGCCAAGGTTGGACACTCCAAGTTTAGAGGAAGTAGCAGTCTGGATGCCTACATTCTTTCTTAAGCGTGATCCGAATGGCTTAGGCTCAGGCCTATTTGAGCCATAACGGTGCAGTGGTTAGAATGCAGTACTGCAGGCTACTTCTGCTGGCTGCTGGCTGCCTGCAATTTGACAGTTCAAATCTCACCAGGCTCAAGGTTGACTCAGCCTTCCATCCTTCCGAGGTGGGTAAAATGAGGACCCAGATTGTTGGGGGCAATATGATGACTCTGTATACCCCTTAGAGCGGGCTCTAAAGCACTGTGAAGTGGTATATAAGTCTAAGTGCTATTGCTATTTGAACGTTTGAGTCATCGGTATAGGGGGCTGAAAGGCTGGGTTTCCATCCTGATTTTTACTAAAGTTGAATTACCCGGTTATAGTGCAATAGATACATATGTTTTACGTCTCTACACCCAGGAAATAATCTCCTTGTTTGTCAACAGATACTAGAGTCCCATTATATTTATTTCTTTATTATTCATTTTTCTTCTTTGGATTTGTTCTACCTTTTCAACCTTGTTCAACCTTGAGCTTGATGAGATTTGGTACCACACTCGCCTAACACATATAGCAAAAGATTTGGCTTCACCTGGCTTGTTGCAAAGCCCAAAGCTGCTGAGAGGGAATGACTGGCCCAAGGATCAGCCGGCTGGTTTCTGTGCCTAAAGGAGGACTGGAGCTCCCTCACCAATATCCAGCACCCTGGTTACTGCTTCACATTATCCCTCCCTTAATTTTTCGGTTAATTACACTTAACAGAAATATCCCAGCAATATTGCTTTACAGTACCTTTCAGAACTCCTCTCTGTTAAATCCTATTATTCTTTATTCATCTAAGGCATGCAGTACTACTGTTGAACCAAAATCTATATATTAAATATTTACATGCAACGGATTCACTGGAACTTTATGAGTATACCCAACACAGCCTTAGTTATTGGATGCCACCCCAAATCAGGGAGCAGAATCCAGGGAAAATTAACTGTGCTTTGTTCTGAAATATCTGAATAGAATAGAGTAGGGTAGGGTAAGGTAGGGTAGAATAGGGTAGAGTAGGGTTGAGTTGAGAAAGAATAGAATAGAATAGAATAGAATAGAATAGAACAGAACAGAACAGAACAGAACAGAACAGAACAGAACAGAACAGAATTCTTTATTGGCCAAGTGTGATTGGACACACAAGGAGTTTGTCTTCAGTGCATAAGCTCTCAGTGTACATAAAAGTTATAAGTGATAAATCATGATCATAGTCATCATAGAAATACATTCATCATAAATCATAAGATACAACACTTAGTGATAGTCATAGGATACTAAATCAGCAATCAACATAAATCATTCTTAGATACTGATACTCAAAATATTCATTTCTAGAACTATTTGAAAGGATCCATGTGTTCCTGCTGTACACAAAATCTACTAACAAAGGTTTAATGTATTTTTATTGGTCAGTTATGCAATCTCTTGATGCTGCTTTCATCATCTGAACCAGACCTTCTCTCTCTCTCTCTCTCTTTCTCTCTCTTTCTCTCTCTCGCTCTCTCTTTCTCTTTCTTCCCTGCACAGGGAAAATGTACAGTTCTTTAGCTAGATAATGTGTTAGAGGCTCCCTCTAATGGTCATCGAACATGGCAGTTGCCATTTAGAAAACAAGTCACCAGTAATGGAATCTCGCAATGCCTATACTCTATATCAGGGGTCTCCAACCTTGGCAACTTTACGACTTGTGGACTTCAACTCCCAGAATTGCTCAGCCAGCACATGGAATTCTGGGAGTTGAAGTCCATAAGTCGTAAAATTGCCAAGGTTGGAGAACCCTGCTCTATGTAAACCTTGACTGCTGGAAACATCTAGCACTATGTTGATCCTCGTTGTATATATTTGTCTTTCTTGGGTTTTGCAATGCAACAAGAAAGCAGAGTTAGCCATTTTTCAAAAAGTGAAATATTAATCTGTTTAGGTTATCTAATTTTGCTGATAATTTTTCCCAATCCCCTTTACCTTGGTTTTTTTTTTTTTTAACCATAGGCTAAATTTCTTGCCTTTTTTCCAGGACCCTGGAGTTCCTTATGAGGCATTTGTCACACCTGGCTGAATATTGTGCCATCACAAACATGCATACCAAGAACTTAGCCATTGTCTGGGCACCAAACTTACTAAGGTATCTATCGACTGCAAACATTGTCAGCAATCCTGGGCTCTTTCATCCCTCTGCTGCAGCTCCCTGTCGCTCAAAATATGTGTCACAACCACCAGTGTGCGACACCTGCTGGCACACGATTTATTGAGCTTTTCAAAGCTGGTAAGCCAACCATGGATAAACCCAAGAAAAGAAAAGTTTCAGAAGAAAACAGAACATTTAATTCAACTACATATGCTAGTTTTGTGGCCACTCAGGAAATAGTCAGGCACGGGAAGGATTTTGTGGCTCCCAGTGTTTTCTTTTCTTTGGGAAATGGGTCCAAATGGCTCTTTGAGTGTTTAAGGTTGCCAACCCCTGGTTTATGGTAACCAACAATATGGAGATTTGTTTGTTTGTGTCGGAAGCATCACAATTAAAATAAGCATACTACAGAAAGTGACATAGAATTTAAACTATAAAATATAAGATTAAAATGTGTACAAGTTAAAGAGATCTTGCCCAGAAACTAGCAATGTTAATTGCATTCTACAAGGTTCTCCCGAATACTCTGATCAGCACACAAAGGGCAGGCATACATATGTGTTGTTGTCTGCATGTCACCACAATCGTAAAGGGCAGAAGCCACCGGATAGCCTTATTTGTTCAGAGTGCCTCCGGCTCTTATTATATAGGGAGATTAAATCACATCTGTTGAACTGAGCTGTAACTCAGGACAGCTTACACCTTTTAATAACATTTGTTAGAAAACTTCTACCAGCACATATTAATGTTTAAAAAGTCTTTGGAAAATGAAAACGTTTTTCTATAGTGTGAGAGAAGTGGCTTATAATATTTTACTTTTTGTCAGGGTTTTTTTTTTAATTAAAAAAAATGGAAAACATTCACTGGGGAAATTTGCCCCAACGAGGTAAAATGATTGATTTGGGAAGAAAGAGCAGGTCAGTTTGGATCCTTACTTAGAACCAAAAAGATAAGCTTTACTTGTTTTTACTAGAAAGAAGCTTGGCTTGTGCCAGGAATTAGCAGAGAGATAGACTAAGCTTTATTCCCTGTTAGGGAAAACTGCCCCAGATAATAAATTCTCACAGAGAAACTATGAACCCCTCTTTTGCAAGAAAGAGGTGAAGGATTCTTCCTATTCACAGATGAAAAGTCCATATGCGGTAACTGCTCTGCATTATATTATGGAAGAGAAAATATACAAGCTGTCAACTTATATCAACCGTATTGCACCCAGTTTTGGTCACCACACTATAAAAAAGATGTTGAGACTCTAGAAAGAGTGCAGAAAAGAGCAACCAGGATGATTGGGGACTGGAGGCTAAAACATACGATGAACGGTTGCAGGAACTGGGTAGGTCTAGTTTAGTGAAGAGAAGGACCAGGGGAGACATGATAGCAGCCTTCCAATATTTGAGGGGCTGCCACAGAGAGGAGGGGGTCAATCTGTTTTTCAAGGCACCTGAAGGACAGACAAGGAATAGTGGATGGAAACTGAACAAGGAGTGAGTCAACCTGGAAATGAGGAATTTTCTGACATTGAGAACAATCAACCCATGGAACAGAAGTTGCCTTCGGAAGTTGTGGGAGCTTCATCACTGGAAGCTTTCAAGAAGAGACTGGACTGCCATCTGTCAAAAATGGTGTACGGTCTGCTTGGGCAGAGGGTTGGACTAGATGACCTACAAGGTCCCTTTCACCTCTGTTAATCTGTATCTGTCTCGGCAACACTGTGTGTGTTGACTTCATTCACACTTCAACCACTGTGCTAATATGTGTTCCTGTGAAAAAGGGAAGGCATTAAGTTGACTTGTCTGTGTCCACCAGGAACTGTTAGTGCTGGCTAGAGCACTGGCTAACACTCAGATTCTTTTCCCTAGATCAAAACAGATAGAATCTGCTTGCTTCAGTGGAACAGCAGCTTTTATGGAAGTGCGAATCCAATCCGTGGTTGTGGAATTCATTCTCAATCATGTGGACGTCCTTTTCAGCTCTAAACTCAGCTCCGTCATTCGAGAGAGTGCAGGTATGTATGTCAGAAACAAACTAAAACCAATATTGAAAAGCGAGGGCAGAGCAGTGTCAAAAGTTTTCATTTTTCTGCTTGGCTGACCAAACAGAGAAATGCAGCTTAATAAACAACCATCTCATATTCATTGGAAGCTAATTCATTGGAAGCTTAAGACACATCTATTTATTTGTGCAGGGCTGGCCTAGGTTTTAATTTTAAAATTAATTTTAAACGGGGTTTTGTACTTTTAACTATAGTTTTAAATTTGGCCTAATGGAATAAGTTTTTTAAATGTTGTTTTAACATGTATTTATTTTATACTTTATGTTTTATAAGGCTGTAAACCGCCCTGAGTCCTTCGGGAGATAGGGCGGTATAGAAATTTGAATAATAATAATAATAATAATAATAATAATAATAATAATAATAATAATAATAATAATAATAATAATAATAATAATAATAATAAAGCTTAGCGAGTGTCCTGCCACAGATGTCCATCATGGAAAATGGTCCCTCTGTTAACAGTTGGGTAACTGTGGAGCATCCATTCTAAAAGTATTTTGCTCTTCAGGGCTTTGTACCAAGCCTTCATTCCACCATCCTAATTGGACTTTTTGGTTTTTCTTTGAAGATGTTTCCCTTCTCATCCAAGAAGCAAAACATTTTCAAACCCTAACCCTAATCCTAACCCTGACCTGGATGACTGAGAATCTCCATAGACAAAATAACGTTTTTTCCCTCCCTCAAGTTGGGGGAAAGAATGGAGTGAAATTATCTGGACCCATTTCAGTTTGAGTGACAGCAGTAGCCTCAGACTTCAGCAAACATTTCCCTGACTCTCACCATTCTTGCAAAGTTTTGTTTATAAGAAATTCAACAAACCATTTAGAACATCTGTGGAAAATGAACTCAGTTGGTGTTAAACCATGCCAGTCTTCCCTGTAGAGCAGACAAATACTAAATTTACATATTGCTCCTTTTTTTAAAAAAAAACAAACCCAAAACACATTACTTAAAAAAAAACCTAAGGACATATAATTGGGTGGGTTTCCACAACACATTAAGTCATTAACAATGGCTTAAAAGTCACAATGGTTGAATTCACACAACATACTAAAGTAAAACATGTTTTGTGGATTGGCCCAACCTTTTCAGCACAGTTGCCATTAGGAAGTAGTGTCTGCTTATTTGATGCTATCTCTTGACTTGTTAATTACTGTCTTTCAAAATGTAAAAAAGTGCTAAATGTGGTGGAATTTTCTCCTGTGAGGTTGTTTTTTTAATGAAATGGTTTTTGAACTCACTGGGTTTAGTAGCATCTCTGCTAGAAGGTAGTTGGTAATGTTTAAACATCAAAAGCCATCTACAATCTAAAAGTAATATTTTCTTGAATTTAAATTGAGAGTAAAATTCACCGACTTCTTTTGGGGTGGGGGAATAGCATTTTGCAAAACATTTTATACTAATGAAAGAGCTTGTGAAGGCCATTTACGTGGGAAAAGAGACTCTTTTTCAAGTATTTATAGAGGTAAAATTATAGAAGTAAAAAATAAAACGGTGAACTAAAATTGAATCCCAAATCCTGTCATATAGCGAAGGGAAGGAAAAATAATCTGATGGAATGTCCACTATGTTAAACCCAAACTTCATTTTTTCCTTGCCAGACTTTTCTTGATAAAAACATAATGTGTTTTGAAGATTACCTGCTTAAGTCCTGTGATAAAGGAAATGTTGGCCCGTGATATCTGTAAGACTAGACTAGACTAGACCAGACCAGACCAGACCAGACCAGACCAGACCAGACCAGACCAGACCAGACCAGACCAGACCAGAATAGAATTCTTTATTGGCCAAGTGTGATTGGACACACAAGGAATTTGTCTTAGGTGTATATTCTCTTAATGTTCATAGTGTACATACATGATGAAAATACATTCATCAAGAATAAAAAGATACAACACTTAGTGATAGTCAAGGTTACTAATAAGCTATCAAATCGTACGAGGAAACAAACGAAAACAACATAAATTGAAAGATACAAGCAACATGATTATAGTAATAAGTGGAAAGAGATAGATACTAGTAGGGAAGAGACGAATAAGAGTAATACAGTCTTAGTAAATTATTCGACAGTGTCGTGGGAATGAGTTGTTAAGTAGAGCAATGACATTCGGGGGAAAAACTGTTCTTGTGCCTAGTTGTTTCGGTGTGCAGTGCCCTATAGCATCGTTTTGAGGGTAGAAGTTGAAACAATTTATGTCCAGGATGTGAGGGATCTGTAGATATTATTTCAGGAATCTGTTTCTCTCTCGTAATTCACATCGTTCTCTCTCTGCTTTGACTTCTGTTTCTGCGGCAGGTCACAGTTCCTTATCACGTCCTAAATCTTTGCTGGTGTCCTCACCCTCCACAAAGCTCCTTACCTTAGAGGAGGCCCAGGCAAGGACTCAGGCTCAAATAAATTCTCCAGCCCTGACAGACAGCAAGTACATCGAAGTTGGCGAAGGACCTGCTGCTTTGCAAGGGAAGTTCCATACCATCATAGACTTCCCCTCTGAAAGGTAGAAGGATCTGTCTGTCTGTCTTGACTGTTTGTGTCTAATTGCATTGTCCCACACTTAGGTTTTCCATGGTTACATTGGAACAGTTTTGAAATCGAAATATTCTTCATTCCCTCTCAGCACACGTCTGTAAATGCTGCTGGCCTATATAAAAGGACGTGGGCTTATTGTTCTGTCCCCCCTCGCCTCCGTCTGAGCAATGGCTTAATTAGCCGGCACTATCAGCTCTGGCAGCAAACTAGCGAGCGTCTGCCAAGTGACTCTGTTATCTCCCTTGATGCCGATGAGTCACCCAGGAACAAACAGTACTTCAGCTCTAGTTTAGCAGTTGATTTGCCTGCTACGAAGAGGCATAGCAGCCCTCGCTGGTTTTATATCCTGTGCGGTGTGGCTCCATGACTCAGCACTTCCTAGGCCTGCCCCACCCCTGCTTCTGTTGTTCCCACTTCTCCTGCCTATGAAATCTAGGGTCCAGCCAGCCCTGATTGCCATCATCTGCGTATGGAGGCGTGGCCTGGGGGGGGGAAAGAGTCAGGGGACGGAGGCCTCGTTCCCTGAGCCAGGGAAGCCGGTGCTCCCGAGGTAAGTCCTGATGGCCCTTCCCCCTCACTTTCCAAGTCACTTTCTGGCAGGGGACCCAGCTCAAGGGGCGCAGACACAATACTTATAGCTTCTCCGTCTGAATTGCTAATGTTGCTTTTAGAGCCACCACAGTGCAGTCAATCATTTCCTCAACGCCAATTTTTTTTTCTTGCTGTAGAAAGAGGCCTCCCAGTAAGATGAAAAAATCCCCCGTTGGCAGCTGGCGCTCCTTCTTCAACTTGGGAAAATCGTCCTCTCTTTCCAAACGGAAACTGCAGCGCAACCCAAGCGAGCCATCCGAAATGAAGGCGATCGCTCTGGCAGGTAAGGGCTCCCTGTGTCCATGACAACAAGGTGTTGCAGAGCTGACCTTAGATGCTTCTGGTTTACTCCACATGCATTGTTTTTTTTTTTAGTATTAATTATTTAGTTTTAGTTTTACTTTAGTTTGCTTTATTGTCATTGCACCTTGTACAACGAAATTAAATGCCATTTTCAATGTACATTATAACTATAAAAATAAAACACAAACACACATCCTTCACTTTCTATACAATTGAATTGAAAATCCCTGATATTGCATTAATATTGCACTATACAATAGAATTCAGTATAGTTACTGCCCTGGGATAGAAGCTGTTTTTCAGCCTATTTGTCCTTTTTTTTAATTATCCTGTACCGTCTGCCAGATGGTAATAGTTTAAAAAAAAAAAAAAAGGGGTGCCCAGGATGAGATGGATCTTTAAGAATGTTTTGAACTTTCTTAAGGCAGCGGGAGCTATAAAACGGTTTCAAAGCGGGGATACGGCAACCAATGGCCCTCTGGGCAGTTATGTTAACCCTAACATTAATTAAATTAATGTTAATTTATTTCAAAATAAATCACAGCATGCTCTGCTCTCAATGTAATTGAGAAATGCCTGAATTCTTCTGGCTCCACAGAGGCACACAAGGACATTGCTCTAATTTCTTAGCATGCATAGCTAAAACATCCTCTGTAGGCTCAGGAGCACTCCTGTGGAACTGGAGTCCCCTCGTTGCAGCCTGAAAACATACTTGGTTATATATTCATGGTCAGTCCACTACGCTCTTGCAAAACCTCGGACCAGTCTCTGCTTCATTGATTCATATAGCGAATGTTTTAAAGGTTAAAAATTCAGCTCTGTAAAGAACTTGACATGTTCTTTTAGCCCAGTGTTTCTCAACTGTAGCAACTCGAAGATGAGTGATGAGTCTGTAGCGATTCTTAGTCATCATCCAGGTCATGGTTGTCCCAAAGGTGGTTTTTCAGGAGGCAACTGGACTTTCTTGTTTTTTCTTTGAAGATGTTTCGCTTTTCATCCAAGAAGCTTCTTCAGCTCTGACAGGAAAGTGGGGAATGGAAGAATTTATACTCCTTGCAGACAGCTTGGTCATTTGCATCCTTTTAGAGGGTCGTTGAAGCACTTGGAGGTTGATCTATGTCCTCAGGGTCACCTGAGTGGTGCTCCTGGTTCCTGTAGTCTGCTATTTTTTCCTCTGTAAATCCATTCCTCCTCCCACACCATTCAAAAGGGTGTCCATCCCAAATTGCATAGCTAAAAGTCTGTAGTGATTCTCAGTCTTCCAGGTCATAGATTGTTCCAAAGGAGCTTTTTTTCAGGAGGCAACTGGACTTCCGTGTTTTTTTTCCTTTGGAAGACGTTTCACTTCTCATCCAAGAAGCTTCTTGAGCTCTGATTGGATGGTGGGGAATGGAAAGAAAAAAAACAAAGTCCAGTTGCCTCCTGAAAAAGCACCTTTGAAGATGAGTGGACTTCAACTCCCAGAATTCTCCAGGCAGCATGGCATAGCATAGCTGGCTGGGGAATTCTGGGAGTTGAAATCCATTCATTTTCAAGTTGCCATGGTTGAGAAGTACTGTATGAGACAAATACATTTTCATCTCTGTGTTGTGGCCTGCAGTGGCCAGCAGAGCTGGCAGCAGATTTGGACAGTGAGGAGGTTGGGGAGAAACGTAGACCAGTCCTGGAGTCTGGGAAAGGCTCGGACAATGGCTCTGAGTCGGAGGCAGAGAGGGGGCCAAGGCCATCTGGTAGTTCTTTGCTGCCTCCGGAGTCTCCGGAGTCTGACATCAGTGAGGCAGAAGAACAGTGTGAGCCTGTTCCCAGTGTGTGCATGCGCAGAGCTGCCAGGAGACAGGAACAATTAAGGAAACAGGGTCGACTTGGGAGTAAGGCTTGGAGATGATCAGCCCCTCCCATAAGACATAAAAGAGAAGCGAACCGGACGTGAGCTTTTGCAGAAAGCAATTAGTTCATCTGGTTGGTAAAAGCTGAGGAAAATTTCTGTTTGACTCTGTGCTAAGTTTGGCCTTGCCCTGCGTGTGGCAATTGGTTCTCTGGCAGCATTCGAAGGGAGATAAGGTGAGCATTTGTAAACACTCCCCTGATAGACTGTTCGAGAAGCCTTTCAGACTGGGAATGACAATAGTTCACAGCCGTATGAATTAAAGAGGTTTGCCGGGACTAAGTTTGTGGTGCTTCATTTCTAAGGAAGCCTAGGTCAGAACACTCTGGGGGATGTATGGTCATGTTTTAAATAAATTCCGTTGTTTTGTTTCTGACTGATCAGGAGGAAGAGGAGACAGTGGAACCCTGCGCTCCGCCAAGAGCGAAGAGTCTCTTTCATCTTTGCATGCAATAGATGGCAAGTTGGCTTTTATTTGTATTTTCCTAAGAGCTGCTTCTAGAGACAGCAAATCCATACTTCAGTAAATATCATATCTATAAAGAAATAGGAGGCAAAGGTCTCAGGAGGCTTGTTTGTGTCTGCATTAGGTGAAGAAACTTGTGCTTTTTACTCCTTAATAAGTCACTTTTTATCGCCACCCTTTTTTGGTGCAATTTTGGAGAGAAAAAAAGGAATCTTTCCATGAAATAATATGCACAGAAACCTTGAAAGGTTCTTTCTTATTTCCCAGTCCTAGCAGGAAAAACAAAACTGTGGAGACGTTAATATGGGTGCGGGGAGGTGCAATAAACGTCTGGGACCAGAGTTTAAGAACATCCTGTATTCTAAGTACAAAGTCCCCATATCAAGACAAATTTATGTGCGGCCAGAATCTGAAAATAACATTTAACAGAGCACAGGACTTAAGCAAAATGCCTTTGGCATACGTGGGACTGATTGGGGTAGATTGCAAGGGCGACACCGAAATATAATTTTATCATATTTTATTTATCTCTATATTAAATTATCATATTTTATTCCAATTTCATTTTAAACCGTGTTTTAGTCCAGTTTCATTTTAAATCATATTTTATTCTAATTCCGTTTTAAATTGTTTTTTATCAGATTTTAGTAATAACTTGGGTCTGGTACTCTGCGCTTGGATATGACCCAAGGATTAATCAATAAAAGTAAGCTCCAAAAAAGCAACAACAAAACCCCTCGGCAAACTACAAAGATTGGGAAGAAAATATATCCCTGTATATCCTGCAGACTCTAGAAAGAGTGCAGAGAAGAGCAACAAAGATGATTAGGGGACTGGAGGCTAAAACATATGGATAACTGTTGTAGGAACTTGGTATGTCTAATTTGATGAAAAGAAGGACTAGGGGAGACATGATAGCAGCCTTCCAATATCTCAGGGGTTGCCACAAAGAAGAAGGAGTCAAACTATTCTCCAAAGCACCTGAGGGTAGAACAAGAAGCAATGAGTGGAAACTAATCAAGGAGAGAAGCAATTTAGAACTAAGGAGAAATTTCCTGACAGTTAGAACAATTAATCAGTGGAACAACTTGCCTCCAGAAATTGGGAATGCTCCAACACTGGAAGTTTTTAAGAAGATGTTGGCTAACCATTTGTCTGAAGTGGTGTAGGGTTTCCTGCCTGGGCAGGGGGTTGGACTAGAAGACCTCCAAGGTCCCTTCCAACTCTGTTATTCTATTCTATTCTATTTTTTACAGAAAACCAAAAAGCAACTGAGCATTTTACACAAGGGGAGCCTTTACATAACTGGCCAAAATACTAATGACCGTCTTTCCTCTTTTTTTTTTTGCCAGGTGAGTCTAAACTGTTTCGGCCCCGAAGACCAAGATCGAGCAGCGATGCTTTATCAGTTTCTTTCAACGGGGAATTGTTGGGGAACATGAATCGCTGCAATTCTTACGACAACCTACCCCAGGACCAAGAAAGCGACGGCGACGAGGGACACCTACAGGTCCCTGCCCTCATTTCTCCCAGGTCGGCTGAGGACGTTGATCTGAGCCCGCCGGAGATTGGGGTGGCTAGCTTGGATTTCGACCCGATGTCTTTTCAGTGCAGCCCACCCAAAGCAGAATCCGAGTGTCTCGACAGCAGCACCTCCCTGTTGGAATCCGTGGACTACAACAAGGATAAGCCAAGCCTCTTTAAGAAAGAGCTCGACTCGGGCAGCCAATCTCATACGCCCTGCAGTGCCACCAGCTCGGAACCAGTTTCTCCTTACCAAGAAAAAAACCCAAGTCCCTTCTTCACCCTGGATTTGAGCCCACCTGAAGAAAGACCACCAAAACTCCTGTCTTTCTCCGAGAACCTCACCTGTGCCTATTCCCCCAAGTCGGCCCAAAAGCCAGTCAAGTCTCCACCACTCGCCGCATCGGAGCCCGTTCCTTATGGCGCCCCCAGCCGAATGCCAGACGTGGTTACCGGAGGAGTGTCAGAAAATGTTGGCTCTTTGGATTGGGCTAAAAAAACCCTTGACGGCAACGAAGCGTCAAGCATGCCCCTCTCCCAGCTCATGGTATCACCTTTGAGAAGCAATGAAAGTAGGCGTGGTGAAGAACACCAGCAGGAACTCCAGAATGCGGGAGATACCAAGAAAGCAGAGCTTCAAGAAGAGGTGGAACCACTTACGCTCAGCGGCGGCCAGAGTAAGCCTGTACCTTCTGGACTGACACAGCCAGGTACATTTTTTCTTTAAGTTCACAAGCCGCCAAGCTCTCGCTTCTCTGCACGCCTTTAAAAAGAGGGGGAAACACTGGTAATAATGATAGTAGTAATAAATAATAATAATAATAAACAAAGTATGTGTCTTCCAGAGCCTATAGATGCTGCTTGGGTCCCGATAGTGAACATTAAAAGAACCTAAGCTTCTCTGCAGCCTCCTTGCCTCTCACACACACACACAAACACCCCCACAACCCTGTGAATATTTTATATAGCTCTGTCTCTTTTCACTTTTTTCATAACGCGAGACGATTCTCTTCCGATCAGAATGCTTCCTGATAAAACTTTATATATATATTTTTAAACTAACCATAGAAATAAATAAATTGGGCCACACTTGAAGAAGAGACCATTTTTTCTGGCCAAAAGTAACCCGTGATTAAGTTGTGCGAAAGATCCCATCCAACAATCTTGCCATTTTCTTTCTGCACTGCCTACCGCTTAGTCTTTAGGACCGCAACAGGAACCTGTAGAGAATCTTTTGGCGCTTTTTCGCATCGAACTGCTATCCCTGTTTTGCATGCATGAGAGAAGACGCACTTTTGTCACGCCAAGGAGTTGCCACTGTGAAATGTTGGACTATTTTTTTTAAAAAAAAAACTTATTTTTTTTTTTATAATGATCTATAGGAATTGCTCAGTTTCCTTAACGGGATAAAGTAGTAAACCATTCTCTTTTTGTTTTTGTTTTGTTTTGTTTCTACTCTTCTTCCCACTAGGAACCGTTGCCCTTGCCACCCCCCAGGATTCCGCTCCAGTCAATTCTGTTTCTGTTGTCCCTCCTCCACCTCCGAAAAATGCCGCCCGCATCCTGGCTCTTGCCCTGGCCGAATCTGCCCAACAAGCTTCCGTACAGTCCCAGAAGAAATCAGATATTTATTCAGACTGTAACAACTGTGGGAAAAGTGAGAGTGCAGGAACTCTAGAACAATTCCACCCATATCCCGGCTCTGCTTCGGAAAGGTTCCAGTTCTATGCTGCTCTACCAGAGAACCCGCTCAGTTTTCAGATGGTTGGCGACCTTCAAAGAAGCGGGTTGCCCTTAGTTCAGGGCCCCCAAAACAGTGGCACACCTGAAGGCGACAGCCATCTCCACGTTGTCACATCTGAACATCGGAACCACTCCACTTTCTCTAATAACACGGCAGGAGACCTTCACGGTGGTACTAACATGGGCTGGGACCACTCCCACTTCTATCCATGTACAGTTGGAGATGCACACCTCCTTACTCAATCTTTTGCCTCGGAAGATCAGAGTCATCTTCATTCCTGTCCTGGACGAACCGTTCAGGCTGAGCCATCGACAGCGGAGATACCACTAGAAAGTCCTCCGCTCCATGCTGGTGTTCCTTTGGATAAGAACCCAATCCAGGCCACCAAGATTCATCTTCCCATCTGTAAAGTGGAGGACAGACTTCCCTTCCCTTCAGTCCCTCCTGGGGAGAAAAGCGCTCCCGTGGATCTGGCCTGCATCATGAAGAACCATCCAGCAGCTGCCAAACCTAATTCTGGCATGTCCAGACCAAACGTCCCACCTCAGCCTTCTACAGTCACCAGCAACATTACATGGGGGGAAACAGCTCTTCCTGCAGGAAGCCACCAAGTTCCATCTGTGAGACCAGGGGACCAGCCAGCTGTGGGGCAGACTCCTCCCAAGAAACCTTCCGGAGGCTTCAGTCAGGTAAAAACTTAAGTAGGCGCCATGGTCCATTCTTTCTGCCCCCTCTTTTTTTTTTTTTGTACATTATATTTCAGGGAAAATTTCTGCCCAAAAAAACCACGACCCTCTCTACTCTACTCCTGTCTCCCCACCTCAGTTTACTTGATTTTTTTACTTGGCTTCCCTTTTCTATTTTAATTAATTGTTTTTCTTGTGCCCACGTTCCTTAAGGCGAGCATAGGTGCATGAGCTTTTTCCCAAGGTTTTTTTTTTTTTAATTCAAAAAGTTTTACAGAAAATTTTTCCCCCTTTCCCCCCACCTCCCCTCCCCCCTCCCTTCACAACCCCCCTCCCCCCCCCCCCAACTTCCCGGAACGAGCACAAGGTATAGTTAAAAATAAAACAAACATATGCTAAAAAATTTTCGTCCCAACTTAATTATACCCCTACAATCATCAATTCCTAACTTCCCCCGAAAACAATCAAAAATAATACATCATAATCATTCAAAAACAGTCTGATAACTCTTAGTCTGATATCTACTTTGAATATAGTCAATCCATTTTTCCATTCCTTTAAGTATCTTTCTTGCGTATTGTCCTTCAAAAAGGCTGATATCTTCGCCATCTCAGCCAAATTGGCAACTTTCAATATCCATTCTTCTATTGTAGGTACTTCTTTTTTCTTCCAGTATTGTCCTATTAGTAATCTTGCTGCTGTTATTAAATTTAAAATCAATTTAGTCTCAATTACTGTACAGTCCGTAATAATTCCCAACAAAAAAAATTGCGGCAGGAACTTTATCTTCTTTTTCAAAACATTTTGTAAAATCCACCAAATTTTTATCCAAAAGGCCTTTATATCCTTACAAGTCCACCAAATATGAAAGGTTTGTTTTTTTTAGTTGATCCCGGGAGAAAATGGAGCATTTGAGATTTTGGTTGCCGATTTCTCCTAAGAAAAGAATCGTTAGCAAGATGCTGGGACCGAGGTGCTCTGGGAATAGTCATGGAAGATTTCCGTTTCTATTGGATGAAGTTTAGGGTTGTCATAACAACCCATAGCACTAAATTAAGTGTAGCAGTAGGTGGTGCTATTCTGACACATATTGGCTAGCTACGGTAAGATGGTTCATAAGCAACTGTTGTTGTTTTCAGCAGGGACCTGCTTTGAATTAAATCATCCCATTGCTTATTTGGTCCCATTTGCTTTAATGACATGATGGTAGTAAATTAATGCCTACCACATAATTAATGAAGCATACATAAACATTGCTAGAGTTTCAGATTTTAAAATTCTCCCACCAATAGGCATGGAAAATATTATATATGGGCAATAAGTAGCAACTTGAAAAAGCCTACATTTCTACAAGGTCACACCAAATTTGAAGTATTAATTCTTTGAAATGGTTTGAGTACGTCTTTCATTACATTTCCCGTTGAAGTGATGTGAATGAAAAGTTGATTGATGTCTTGGCTGTTATCAAAATGTTGGATCTTTTCCCCCTGCAAAAGCTGTGTTGAGTTGCTAGATTAAAAAAAAAAAATTAGTTTGGTTTGCAAGTGAAGCCTATATTCGCCTCAGCAACCGTTTTGGGATTTATCATTTCTAATCTTTGTGCTTTCTTCTACCAGGTACAAGGAGAAACAACAGCAGACAAATTGCTGGAACCTAGAACAGCCGAGCCGGCTCCCGTCTTGGGTGTTGAAGCCAGTGCTACAATCCAATGCACGTCAGCCACCCCAGTGGCTCTGTTTCACCAGGGACATTTGGAGAAACCCCGAGAAAATACCAGGGCTCCACCTTTACAGATGAGGTCCGAATCTGTCCCAGCTCAATCGTCATACGCTTTCATGCCTCCGGTGCCACCTGTGAGGACAATGGAGAGCAAACTTGCAGCCGCCATGCATTCCAACAGCACCGACACGATAAACCCTGCCAATTTCCATGCTTTTATGGCTTCTTCCTCATTGCCACTGTCAGCAGAGGATGTGTTGGCAACCCCTGCCCTGTCTAAACAAGCATCCCTTCCGTCGGCCTATTTCCTTCCCTCCAAGTCAGAAACACCGGAGCCTCCAGCGCATCCCAAACCCTCATCGGCTCACCAATACAGGGCTGAAAATAGCCAGCCCCACCTTTTTCACAGCAAATCTGAGCAGCATCCGGGCTACCCTTCTCTGTCGGAGGCCCCCCCTTCCTTGGGGTCCCGATATAATGCGTACGCCAGTCAAGGAAAGAGCGCGTACGTTCATTACGCCAAGCCGCGCAGTCGGATTGAATACCTGTCTTCCCTAAGCCCAACGATGAGGAGCAGCAGTTGTGCGGAGGAAGCCCCACCCTACCCCACCATCCGGAGGGTGCATTCTCTGCACGTGTCCACTCCCTCCGCCATCCGATCGGTTCCCATCTCCCGCACTGAGGTTCCTCCTGATGACGATCCTCTTTACTGCCCTAGACCCCTCCTCCAGTACAAGCCATATCAGCCCCATGGAGATTATCACGTCACTCAGTTGCAACCTTATTTTGAGAATGGCCGGGTTCATTACCGATACAGCCCTTACTCAAGTTCCTCCAGCGTTTCTTGTTATACTGCAGGTGAGGGTGGATTTTACGACTTGGACCCTTACGGTACAGTGAGGTTGAGGCAGTTCCATCCTCTCCCAGGCAAAGATTTTCCATCCTACTCCAAATTACCTACCAAGAACCTCTATCGCTGTCCCGGTTTACCACCCTACTCTCGGGGAGGTCTTCCTGGGCACCTAGCAGGCAAAGAGCATAGTTTCATCAGCAGGGATGTACCGCCTGCCCCTGATGTCAAACCCATGTATGTCTCCTGGGACTTGGAAGATATGGAGAAATACTGCATGCAGTCCATCCGCCGAGAGAGCCGTGCCCGTCAGAAAGTCAAGGGGCCGGTCATGTCCCAGTACGACAACATAGCCCCTTTGTTGCAAGAGGAGGTACGGGCCACAGATGTGGTTCACTTGCGCAGCAAATCGGATCCTGGGAAAACTGGACTCCTCACTGTTGCTGATGGGAAAGAAGGGAGATACCTAAATGAGGGAGAGGAACGCTACTACGGGCCCCAGCCAGAACCGGACATTGACAGAGCCCATTACCGCGGTGGTTATGGGAACGGACAGTCAGAGAAACCTCTGCTCCCACAGAAACAAAGCAGTCTGAGGAGCAGAAAACCGCCCGAGGTTGGTTGTAATTCCATTGAGCACAGAATGCACCTTGCACACGAAGCGGCTCACAGGCAGCCACCGGATGCTAAAAACACCCCTCCCTATCCTGATTACCGACCAAAGGGCCACCCATCGGAACCTACGGAATCCCTGACGTATCAGCACTCGGGTGGAAAATACATCCCAGCTAACCATGATGTGTTGAGACTGAACCATAAAGAGGTGAAGCTGGCCGAGGACGGAGAACGGGCACGGTCGAGACACCCGGCTGCTCCAGCTGAAAAGCACTCCAGAGACTGCTATAAAGAGAGCGAGCACTACGGGCAGCCACCGGGCCCACCGCCTAAGCCGGAACGGAGCCATAGCCTCCGCTTCCAGCACTCCGAGAGCACACCGCGGGATGCCGGTCTCCTGTACCCATACCAAACCCTTGGCAAACGCCAAAGTACGACAACTGTGGTATCCCAGTATGATAATTTGGATGATTACCATACCATGCCTCAGCACCAAAGAGGGGGATACTCTGGAGGAGGGGGAGTTGCACCTTCTTTTCCTCATCCACATAGTAGGACTTACGCCACAGCTCTGGGCCAAGGAGCGTTCCTACCTTCTGAGCTTTGCCTTCAGAGGCCAGAGACGGAAGTCCACGCAGAGTGAGCTCGGGGGGCCCCCCGAAGGGATAGAGTGTTAGCAGCCTCTGCTGGACAGTGGACTGGTTTATTTTTTCAATGATGCACAAACATGCACACGAACACACAAAAGCAACTCCTTTCATTAGCCCCCGTTGAGTTTCTGCTCTGTCCAGTTCTCATGCCGCTTATAGGGACTTTTTTTTAAAACAAAAACAAAAACACTAAATGTATAGTTTTATCCCATCGTTTAAAATGTAGCTTGCAGCAATCACACAGGCTCTTTTGTTGTTGTTGTTGTTAAAACTTGAAGATGCAACCGGTCTCCAGGCAGGGCAGCATTAAGGATGAAGAGAGAGAGAGAGAGAGACAGGTCGCACTGTGAATGATTCTCGATTTCCATAGATTTCAATTCCTAGCATTTCCTTTAGTGGCCCCTGTCCTTTAAAGGCACATGCATGACGTACGTATTCATAGGCTAACACAAACATTTCTTCTCCAGGCAAAAGTCCCCTGTGCGTGCTCATTTAGAGGAAGTTTTATGGAATGCCAAGCTTTAGTCAATGTTTTAACTTGGTCCTTTCAGGTTTTATGCCTCAAACTCTAGGGCGGAAAAAAATATATGATTTTGCATCGTGTGTTATTCTCCCTTCAGTTATACCACCACTATAACTTACCACGTTTTTCACCCTAAATTTTGCTTTCCCTACTTGTCAAGGTGCAAGCCAGTCACGTATTGGGTGACTGGTGTCGGTAAGAAGGTGGTGAGGTCTCAGGTATGTTACCTGATCTTATTTCCCCATGAAGAAATCTATAATAAGCTGCTTCACATATTTGAGAAGCGAGGGGAGGGCGGGGGAGGGAACCATTCATACGTTATAAACTGAGCTTTGCTTTGCCAGGCCTATAGGCGCTGCTTTTATTATCTCATAAAGGGAATAAACTTCCCGAACATCATTTCCTTAGCAATTGGCGTATGTTGCAAAAGCTTCGGAGCAGCAGAATATCCAGGGATCTTTCTCCTGAGTGAGCGCCGTTGAAAAACGCAATGCTGGGTTCCTTCCACCCCACCCCACTCCCCAGCCATGGATACAAGAGAATCGTGATGTGTTTCATCATTTTAGCACTGGAAAATTATTTCAATATCTTTATTAAGTAGCCTTGTGCCTAGCCTAACCCAACAGTGATCGAGAGTCTAGAAAAACAATTCCATATTTCTCTCTGATCGCTCAGTTGGTGCTGCTAATCAGCTGATCCCGATAAGCTCATCATTATAGAAGTGGGGAAAGGTACTACAGATGTAGGAAAATTCCAGTTGCTTTGATGGGAGGGTCAGTAAAACATGCCACAGTACGCCAGCATCTGTGGTGCAGTGTTTATTGGTTAGCGATGGGTGCTTAGTACTTACTTGGACTCTACAACTTCCAGCAATCCCAGCCAGCATGATATTGGTAGCAGGCGGTGGAAAAATGGTGGTCTGGCAAGAAGTGTGTGTGTGGAGGGGAGAGCTCCCAAATCCCATGCTGCCCCACACTGTAAGGGAGACCCATGCGCAGTAGATGCCCTGTGGGTACGCAACTTGTCTCTCACTTTTTAAAATTTTTATTTTAAGATGCCTGTTGAAAGGGGAAGCCGCGTTGAATTGCTTTTCTGGAGAAGTTATAAATATGCACAGCTGTTGATCCTTGGTGTCCTTGTCACAACTGGAGTGCAGAGGGACCTTGGGTTTTCATGCTGCCTTAGGCTAGCTCCAAACAACATGTCAGGGCTCAGCCACAAAGGTTTTCCAAAGTGGCCGGAGTCTAACCCGGGAATAAAGTGCTTTCTTCTTTGAGGTCAGGTCACCGCAACGATGTTAAAAGCCTTCTTACAGCATCATTGATGGGCATTAACTCAGAATACTACCTATGTCAGGTTGGCCCTTGAGCAACGTCAGGTATCTCACCAGCGGTAACAGAAACTTCTCAAAGCCAGCAAAATATCAGTTATTCAGATTGTCCCCTACAGCTACAGCCAGATTACGTTCTTTTGGTTATTCTGACCCATAATTTCTTTGGAAGTTCTGATTGTCTCAAAGTACAGATTTAGTGGTCAGAAAATTCACTGTGATTTAGACTTACATCTGTTTTTCAAAAAAAAAAAAAAAAACAACCCACCGTATTTGTTTTTGTTAGTTTATGCTGCAATAGTGAGAAACAGAGGAAGGGACATTCCAATGCACTAATGTCTGGAGCAAGCAGAGTTTTTTAAATTTAAATTTATTTTTTTGCTAGGGTCTTTCCTTGCCCTTCTAGCAAGCCCACTTGTAACTCACAAATGGCACACGCCATTGTGGCTTCCAGCCTTTTGATCTCTTGATCTTCTGTTGGTGGATGCTGGCTTACATTGTTCAGTTTCCCTCTAGGATTAGGGCAAGGATATATACCATTGTCCTTAGAACAGTTGAGGTTCAGGTTTCAATACCTACAGTTCAAACTGGTGTCTTCACAAAAACCTCAATTTTCCTTGTATTCTCTCCTTCCGTCAGTCTTAGGCTACCTGCTGCCCGGAACTGACCTGATTTCTTTTCATGTCTGTAACTCCTGTTTTTGTCCCTCCTCTAACTGAGCTGATGATAATATGATCTCATCTCTTTTTTTCCCCCTTTTTTTTTGGAGGGGGGGGGGGAAGGGGAGGAAGAGACCATTCTGCTTAATTTTTAAACACTGTTTTCATTTATTGCCATAAATACCTGAGCTGCATCCTTGGGGACCCTTGCCCTGTCCGCCGCTTAAAGCATTTAACCGAAACAATTTCAACATGGAATTGAGCTTTCGGTCACGGAATATTGCCCCCTGTCCCACAGGGCCTCTGCGTGGTTGGGAAAGCGCTGTACAGAGTTTTGGCTCAAAAACCCAAGAGTTGAATGGCAGCAATTAAATTCAGCCAAATTTCCTGAGCTTGAAAGAGCTGCGACAATCGCTCGGTTCCTCCTAATGTTTCTATTGCTATTTTTTTTTTAAAAAAAAGCCCCTTTCCTTCCCACCCAATGAAAGCCATAGAATTAACTATGCAGGCTTGTTTATGTACCCTGGGTAATTTTGGAGCACCCCTTCTCTACTTTAACGAAGCTAAATCTAGACTCCACTCCCACAGTGTTTTGGTGGTTAAAAATACTTACTCATCACATCTGCCGTAAACCTTAGCTCTAATTAGCTGTGGCAACTGGCCTTCAGGTCCAAAGCAAAGAACTGATGATGCAAACCATCCCTCAGCAGTTGTGTCCCTTAAGTTTCTTTCCTTTTGTTGACGAAACTTCAGATTCTTAACTGTAGACCGTGCTCCCATCTACATCCAGGTTTGTATGTGTGCTTAGAGGAAAACTGTTCCTCCCTTGGTAGCATTAGCAGGCCTTTTGTAGGCCCTGCATCCTTGTTCCTAACGTTAAAAACGAGTTTTTAATCAGGTGTAAAAGTTTATGCAGATGATAGCGAAAAACATTGTGCCTACGTCTTCGCAGACGTAATCTGGGGAGGGTGGGGATGGCTTACCGCTTGGAGGGAGGGTCACGATGAGAATTGCACAGTTCTGGCAGAAACCGCCTCCCGCAACCAAAATTTGCTTGCTTGAAACAATGTTTCCCAATTATCCCAAGAGACATGTGTCCCCCTCTATGTGTTCTTTTCCCCTGCGATGCCCCATTTCGATAGGTTGATGCGTCAGTGGACTGCAACATGACAAAACACAGCATTTGGGAATGGTATTGTAGATTTAAAAGGATTCTGAATTTAATTTTTAAAGGTGGCTTCGGCATGACATTTTTCTCCAGAGTTTTTGTGCTATGGGAACTGATGCAATGGGCATGGTACACACTTTTAACATGTGCTCAGTAACTTCAGTGTCTCCAGTAAGTTTAATATTGTATAGTTCCATTGCAAAACGAACAAGAAATGATTGTTGTGTGGTTTATTTTCCTGCTGTGGAAACTTGAGTCGTCTTTTTTGAGCCACATGAGAGACACCTCTCAGAAAGTTTGGGGGCGCTCTCTAAGTGTTCTCTTTTTAATTTATATAGTGTCTTATTTTTTATTATTTTTATTTTTTACTCTTGTGTGTAAGAACTGGTATAAAATGTATATGCCGACGAGCTCATGTTCTTTTATGTAAATATTTTTGTGCATCCCACTTCTTCCCCTCCCTTGTAAATATTTAGATTCTCATTTCTCCGCGCTGTATGGGGGCGGATGTGTTCATTTACTATTCTTATTTTTTAATTTGTACTGTAATGCTATGACCAGACTTCAGGTGTCTTGTGCTATTAAAAACAGAACAACCTAACAGTCCCACAAACCTCAGATGTACAACTCAGCAATTAATGAAGCCAGGTTAAAGTCTACGTTGTGGTCTCCGTTATTTTTCCTGCATTTTCATTTATTTTACAGAGCTTATAGAGAGACGTTGGAGATTGGAGCATTAACACTGTCCATGTCGGAGAATATCACCACGGAATGGTTTATCTCTTATCTTTAACACATGAGTGAATCTTATAAACACAAACATTCACGTTTGCACCTATAATTTCCATGTAACACGAGAAAAGAACATCACCATCGTCCCACCGATCTTTTCTACTTCATGAAGAGCGTGTGCACCAAGACAAATTCCTTGTGTGTCCAATCACACTTGGCCAATAAAAAATTCTATTCGGAGTAACATTTTCTCCCTTACCTGCTATTGACCTGGACAGTGGTGGGTTTTACATTTTTACTCCCAGTTCACCATGCGCACACTCGTTTCGTGTGTGCGCCTGCCTTCTACACACATGCCCGTCCTGCGCATGTGCTTTGCGCATGTGCCTTCTGTGCATGCTCCCCATCTCAAAAACATGCCTAAATAGAATGACATAGAGCTGGGTATTGCATTAACACAATAGAAACGGCAACATTTTTTTGCAAAGCAAAACTATTCTTAGTTCTTGAAAAAAATTTTTGCATCATTTTAACATTTTAGTTGCTTTTCTATTTATCTTTTTGGGTTCTGTAAGTCACCCAAAGTCACCCTATCAGAGAGCTGGGCAGATCTAAATTTAATAAAATAAATAAATAAAAGCAGCTGTCAACAATAACGATCACGTACAGTACTGAAGGTTTCTTTTTTAAATTTCCAGACAATACATTTTTTTTTCCTTTGTCTATTTCACTACCATACAATCACTTTTTAAAAATGGAAGCTATGGAAACGTACATCAAGGGATACACAAAGATGTTCAATTCCACAAAGCTCCCCAAAAGCAGAAATTTTTTAAAAAAATGCCCAGCTTTCAGCTCTATTGAAGCTTCCTACAGTTTTCGTGTCTCTTGATGATCCAGGGCTCACCATATATGGGAGAGAGTTGCGACTCCTGGGAAATTTATGGGATTCCTCAAACAGGAAAGAAATATTACACAGAATAAGAACTGGTTTGCCAATAACTATTTTTGTTCTTTTAACTTTTTGGTGTACCCAATTTAACGAAACCTGGTTTTTTAAAAAAAGGAAATATAGGGATGTTTTCAGTTCCAGAGCATTAGACTGTCACAGATAGCAACATGAATCATAACAACCAAATGTGCTACTTTATTACATCTATCTTTAGAGGTATGATGTAGTAATCTGGTTGTGCCAAATAATTAGTTATGTACTTCATACCTAAGCCATCACCCTCCAAGCAGGAATTCTTGCCTGCTATTTACATGAAGGAAATCAACACAGGGCCTCTGGTGGCTCAGCAGACTAAGTCTGTCTGTTATTAACACAGCTGCTTGCAATTACTGCAAGTTCTAGTCCCACCAGGCCCAAGGTTGACTCAGCCTTCCATCCTTTATAAGGTAGGTAAAATGAGGACCCAGATTGTTGGGGGCAATAAATTGACTTTGTATATAATATACAAATGGATGAAGACTATTGCTTAACACAGTGTAAGCTGCCCTGAGTTTTCGAAGAAGGGCGGGATATAAATTCAAATAAATAAAAAAAAACACTCCTGTTCTTCAGCCAAAATGCTCCCCAAACAGCATAAGAATAGCCAGCGAAAGAATAAATTGCCGGCCGCTGGCTTCCAATGCAGAAGTTTAACAGAGAAGGACGGAAGAAAGCATGACTTCGGACACTGGTATTATATTAGTTTTTAATGAATGGCCTGTTTTTGAGCGCATTTCTTACCCTTCTTCCCCCAAATAAGCTTGTTCGCATTATCCTTATACAAAGCCATAGCTCCATGCAGAGGAGGAACAAAAAAAATCAGTCTGCTGTTTTAAGACCACAAAAATAAAATAACTTGAGTTAAAGGGCCAGTTTGGTCTAGTGCAGGGCTCTCCAACCTTGGCAACTTTAAGCCTGGCGGATTTCAACTCCCAGAATTTCCCAGCCAGCTTTGGAATTCTGGAAGTTGAAGTCTGCCAAGGCTTAAAGTTGCCAAGATTGGAGACCTCTGGTCTAAAGGTACTAGGCTAGAAGCTGGGAACCATGGGGTTCTAGTCTTACCTTAACCATGAAAGCCCATTGGATGGCTTTGCCATCAGCCAATCATCGGAAACGGTGAGCTCTGATCTCACCTTGGGCACGAAAGCTGGCAGGGTGACTGGGCCAATCGCTAGGGGAATGAGAGTTCAAGTCCTGCTTTAGCCATGAGAGCCAGCTGGGTGTCTTTGGGCTGGTCACTCTGAGCCCAACTCTCCTGACGCAGGGTGGTCTTGGGAATAATAGGAGGAAGAAGGTATGTTGGATATGTTTGCCGCCTTGAGTTATTTGCAAAAGTAATAAAGGCGGGATATAAATAAATAAAAAAAATTGTACTGATTTGAGCAATCCCGTAATTTGTAACGATAGGAACAGTCCCCAAATCCAGCTAGTCTGCGGGGGTCTCTCTCTTGCTGCCAGTTGCTATTGTACAACAGCAAGCAGATATTCCCCCAGGTTACCACTTAAAAATGAATTTGATTAAGAAGGAGTTTGGAAAACAGCGTACAACTGTAGCGACTTAATCCATGCTTAGAATAATACGATTTTGCACAGTACAGGCTTGGTTGGGTGTGGGGGGAGCAGCCAATACTCATTATTCCCACTGGGGGGCAGTAATTCCCTTTTGCAATTCTTTATGTGATACTCAGTGAGGGCCCCTGAAACTCGGTGGAACTCATTAAAATTTGGCATATGCATTTTGTGGTTTGGGGTTTTATTTTTGTTTTAACGAATGCAAGTGGGTTATATGCAGAAAAGCATGGTTTAAAATTTTGATGGCGTGTTCTGTCAAATCTGACGGCTTTCTGAGTGTCCTGTTAGCATGAAACTTCCTTTATTCTCTCTCTCTCTCTCTCCACCTCTCCCCCTCTCCCTCCCTCTCTTCCCCCCCCCCTCACCCTCTCTTCTGTTTACTTAGCACTCTTGGAACACCATTTTCTCTATTGGAAGGGCATATTGCTGATCATCTCAGGACATTTACTTTCTCACCAGTACAGGTTGTCCTCAACTTATTCATTCATTAATTCTCGTTCCAATTGTGTTCGTAAGCCAAGGACTACCTGTAGACTTTTCTGGATCACAATCCTCCTCTATTCTCGTTCCGTTTGACCACCCATCTTAAAATGTCTATGGAGAAAGGTGCTTTTTTCAAGAGGCAGCTGGGCTTTCTGAAAGTCCAGTTGCTTCTTGAAAAAAGCACTTTTGGGACACCCATCTTGAGCGTACCAATGGAAACACCAAAAGCTTTTGCTACCACTAAAAGGACACACAAGTGGGTTATTTAATGCTTGCCCCAAACCAGCCTCAACTCCATTCTTTGCCTCCAACTTAGGAAAGAATTGGGAGCACCCTTCCATTCTTCCTGCTGTATCGAGGCGTTGGAAGAAATGTCCATCTGGGTTCAGTTCCAAGTGGGGAAAAAGACACTGGAAACATGGAGACTGCTTGGAAAGATGGTTTAATGATGGACAGGAATCACATAGCTTGAGTTCCTGGACAGGAGCACGTGGCTTGCGTTCCTGAGTAGAAAAGGTGATCACATGTTTCAAGGTATTGGGTGAAGAACCAGAGAGGAAAGGAGAAGAGAAGGGAAGAAGGGAAGAAAAGCAGAACAAGATGCTGAGTGCCTGAGTTTATACTCTGTAGGGCCCCACTTTGGTGTTTCCTGTTCCTGTATAAGAAATGTACAGTACCCTGATTGGTTGTCAAACTCCCAGGTGGTCTAGGGGTCTTAGCTAACTTTGTAGGTTGTCTCCCAAGCTTGCTTGAGCCTTGCCATGTGGTGAGTTTCTGTTGCTAGATGGGTCCTATTGTGTTGCAGATGATGGTCCATTGACAAAGGTGGGGGGAATGAGTGAGCTTGGCTGAGGCCTTAATGGCCCATTGACAAAGGTGTGAGGAGGCAGGAAGCTGCTTTGTCTTTAAAACAGGTTTCTCCATTTCTCATCCAGGGAAACACAATACTCTGCCCTCTGCAATATCCTCCAAAATATTTCATTCTTTTAGGAGGGGGGTGAGTGCTAACTTCCTACAGAAGGCTTGGGTGAGCTTCAGAGCTGTCCAGGACAACAAATATGGTTGCAAATGTTTTTATAGCCTGGCTTTTGAAGATGGATGTCCTCTCTATGTTTCCTTTCAGTTTTACAGTCTAGGGCAGTAATGCAGAACCTTTTTGCCACTGAGTGCCGAAAAAGGGAGTGAGCGTGCGCGCGTCTGGGACACAACCCGGAAGAGGAGCTGCCCAGGGCACATGCACGCATCTGAAAATCAACTTCCAGTTTCAGCCAGCTATACTCTTCCAGGTTTCTGGCACGCAGACGATCAGCTGGCCAATGCGCATGCTCATGCAGGAAAACGGAAGACCAGCTTTTCTAGTTTCCAGCAGTGCTGCATGCAAAAAGGCCAGCTCAGCATCGCGCGTGCATGCATGCGCACCGGAAACCCGGAAGAGGAACAGGCGACAATGTGCGTGCCAGGCGACATGGTTCCGCGTGCTACTTCGGGCACACATGCCATAGGTTTGCCATCACGGGTCTAGGGGCATTTGACATTTGAATGAAGAATCCCCCCGAGTTTGAATTGGATGATACTAATGGGGAAAACAAGGCTTATCTCGTTGAGTTATCATTTGTCTTTTGCTAGACACCAGCTTGAATCATCCTGACCCTTGGTGATCTATAGAACATTGTCACTTTGCGAGTGTTACAACAAAAGGAGCTGTCAGAGGAAAACAGGCTTGTGCTGGCTATTAATAAGCCTCTCAACTGAGGTGACGTTAAGAGGCTGAAGTTGTTGAGTGTGGCTAAACAGCTGATACAACATTTGCTTTGTGGTGTCGGAGATTGTTCCTTTGTCACATGAAAGATGGGCGTTTTTTTCCCCTCCATTTGGATCATAAAGAACCAGCCAAAGTTCGAAATAAATGCTAGAATAGGAAGGGAACTTGGGGGGGTGGGGACTCATGATACCTTGGAGTTCCAGTCCTGCCAACCCCTCCCCCCCTAAAAAAACAAAGGCAGTGACTAGGGAGCAGTAGGGATGTGGTGGCTCAGTGGCAAAGACTCTGAGCTTGTCGATCGAAAGATCGACTGTTCAGCGGTTCGAATCCCTAGCGTCGTATAACGGGGTGAGCTCCCATTACTTGTCCCAGCTTCTGCCAACCTAGCAATTCGAAAGCAGGTAAAAAAATGCAAGTAGAAAAATAGGGGCCACCTTTGGTGGGAAGGTAACAATGTTCTGTGCACCTCTGGCATTTAGTCATGCCAGCCACATGACCATGGAGACTTCTTCGGACAGTGCTGGCTCTTCGGCTTTGAAACCGAGATGACCACCGCCCCCTAGAGTCGGGAACGACTAGCAGATATTTGCGAGGGGAACCAAGCACACAAAATATCTAGAAAGCACCAAGTTGTGAGCTTTGCGCAAGGAGGCTTGAATTTGCAAAGTCTGTATTTTTAAAATCTGTCTCCATGTATCTGGCATGCAGCAAACCGGAAGCTTCGTTGGTATTCTGAGGAAACGCAAATGATAGATGGAACCGGCTCAGTATTTTTGATGGAAGTGTGCTCACTCATCCATAAATGACAAAGCCAGATTTGATTGGGGATGTGGGGGGAGGCTTCCTAGAGGATTAGAGAGAGTGTGAAGGGGGAAAAAAAAACTTTACCGGTTTTGTCTTCGGAGCGAAGACGGCTCTGGAAAACGATTTTGTGCTTCCAGAGGCCTCCGATAGCAGCCATTTGTCTGAATGCCCACTGACTCAAAAGTTGGTCTGTATACTTGCAAGTTCCTCCAGGCAGGAATTTTACTAACATAAAAAGAGCTTTATAAAATTAATTAAGGTTACCAATTCCACCCTCCAAATCCTTGAACCAGGAGGAGTAAATAACAAGTGATATAGAGGAAGGGTCTCCAACCTTGGCAACTTTAAGACCTATCGACAGGTTTTAAAGTTGCCAAGGTTGATGTTGTGCCTCGCTCGCCCCCCTCTCCGCAGCCTGGCCCCTCTCATCTCCTGCTATCTCAGCCAGAGACTGATAGTGCAGAAGAATGTCCTTGCATGCCTCCAGCCCCCAGCCCTGGCACCATGCCCAGACAAACCGAGCAAACAAACCTCCCCCCAATAGCATGTGCGCCTAAAGCCAGCCACGAGCTGGAATTGCCGGCAGCTGGGGACGATCCACGCTTCCGGAGAATGGAAAGGCGACGTCAGCAAAAGGAAGGGAGGAGCAGGCCTGGATAAGTGCTGAGTCATGGAGCCACATCCCATGGCCTATATAAAGGATCTGCTTTCTGGCATTCTTTGAGTCAGGCAAAGTCTAATTTGGATTGCTGAAGTCACATCCTGGTCTCCTGCCTGCCCTGAGAACTCTGACAGAACTTTGGCAAAGCTGCAGAGGCTTTGCGGCCACGCTTGATACGCACTTCCCCAACCCGGCCGTCAGAGGAGGAGTGGAACACGACAGTTGGAGACCCCTGATGTAGACGATTCTACTTTTAGACAGGAACTTTTGAGATTCTGGGAGAATGGAAATTATTTGGAGAGAAAAAAAATCCCCAGTTGATGAACCTCAACCTGCAGTAAAGCATCAAGCAGATTGTTCACACTCAGTATTCAAAAATTGGAAGGTGGAAGATGAAGAAGGTCAAGACACCTTTTTGCCCTTTATTTCTTTCCTTCCTTCCTTCCTTCCTTCCTTCCTTCCTTCCTTCCTTCCTTCCTTCCTTCCTCCCTCCCTCCCTCCCTCCCTCCCTTCCTTTCCACTTTCTCCCTTCCTTCTTTAGCACTTAGCAATGGCACTTAGACTTATATACTGCTTTACAGTACTTTCCAGCCCTCTCTTAAATGGTTTACAGAGTCAGCACATTTCCCCCAAAAATCCGGGTCCTCATTTACCCACCTTGGAAGGATGGAAGGCTGAGTCAACCTTGAGCCAGTGAGACTGGAACTACAGGCTGCCGGCAGTCAGCAGAAGTAGTCTGCAGTATTGCAGTCTAACCACTGCGCCACCCTGGTCCTTCCTTCCTTCCTTCCTTCCTTCCTTCCTTCCTTCCTTCCTTCCTTCCTTCCTTCCTTCCTTCCTTCCTTCCTTCCTTCCTTCTCTATAGCAGCCCATCTCAATCAACTCCACACGTATACTTTACAAATGGTTCTTATAAGCTGCAGGCTAATGTTATGCCAACGAGTTCCATAAACTCCGTCTTAAAAATTATGGTAATTAGGGATGCATTTCACTACTGTTGGAGATGGGAGAGGAAATGCTTTAATCCATTTGTAGCAACATCTGAACGCTACACTTGCTGTCGGGTTTCCAAGTAACACCCCCAACGAAAGAAAACTCTGAGGCTTGAAGTTCCTCAAAGTTCCATTTTATTAGAGATGTCATATTGGCACATCTGAGAAAACCCAAATCTGAAGGCTTCCAGGCTTTCCCCACCCAAAGGAAAGTTCCAGGTCCCTTCGCCTGCACCCACGTGTCCTTCACATGGTCCAACCAATTCACCATCCCAACTGGAAACAACCCCCAGTCACTCCCATCCAGGTGCAGGCCGAATGTCCTTGACTCCCAGAGAAAGGAATGTTGTTACGGCTAATCCTCCTCCACTCCGTGCAATCCCCCCTTTCATTTTCCCAGGCACTAAACGTGGCAGCCCTGAAGCTCCAATGGTAAATATGGCTTCCAGGGCTGACATTTGCTTCATTCTACTTTAATTCCTTTCTCCTTCATTCTGCCTAATCTCTTTTGCGCCTCCCTATGCTGACGTAGGGAAGGGGACGCGGTGGCTCAGGGGCTAGGATGTTGAGCTTGTTGATCGAAAGGTCGGCAGCTCAGCGGTTCGAATCCCTAGTGCTGCCGTGTAACGGGGTGAGCTCCCGTTACTTGTCCCAGCTTCTGCCAACCTAGCAGTTCGAAAGCACGTAAAAAATGCAAGTAGAAAAATAGGGACCACCTTTGGTGGGAAGGTAACAGCATTTCGTGTGCCTTTGGCATTTATAGTGATGCTGGCCACTTGGATCACAGAGATGTCTTTGGACAGCGCTGGCTCTTCGGCTTTCAAATGAAGATGAGCACCGCCCCCTAGAGTCAGGAATGACTAGCACACATGTGCGAGGGAAACCTTTACCGTTACCTTTTACATTGAAGTATGTCAATTCTTTCATAACTGTTGGTCTTCTGGGTTGCACTTTTCCAGATGCAAAAGGACCCCTCTCTTTTTAAATGGGGCATCCAGGACATTTACATGTTCACTCCAGGAAATGATCATCTCTCTTCTGGATCTTCAGAGAAGCCTTTTGGAAAATTCGAAGATTCCTTGCCTAAAAAAAGGCATGAGAGGTCATGAGGAATGGCGATGCTCCCTCAAATTTTTCAAATGTTATTTTTTTGCATCTGCATTAACTGTCACATTCTTAAACAGCCTTGGAAGCGTTGCTGTGAAGACATTTAATCTCTTCTTTAGAAAGTTGACAGCACACGAGGATGTTCTCATGCTTTCTAAAGCTATCAGGAGGGGTTCATTATTCGATCTACTTTTTCTTCTTCGCCTCTTAAAAATATTGATGGCCAAGATTGATACATCCCAATGGCTCAGTTTAATTAAATGTTGGAGATGTTTCATTCTGGCCTCCGAAATCGTTATATCCAGATTGCAAAATAATGTCGAAACTGGTGTAGTTGGGGCTCCAAAAGGCTGAGCGATGGACCCCCCCCCCGCTCCAAAAGCCCCACTTTTTCCTCCCACTCTAAATCTCGAATTACATTTGAAATGATTTACTGGTCCAATTACATTATGTTCCCTGCTCTTTCCAGGGTGAAAGCTGGTAGCAAATGTTTCCTGTACAGTAAAATAAATTCTAGATATTTCCCAGAGTACTGATGTTTTAAGTGGCCTGGGAGTGGGGGGGGGAACAATCTGCCGGGTCTTGGTCATATCTTCTCTTTCTCCACTGTATTTAATCTTTGCCACATCAAAGTCACCCCCTTAAAGGTAAAGGTTTTCTTCACACATATGTGCTAGTTGTTGCCGACTCTAGGGGTAGGTGCTCATCTCCGTTTCAAAGCCGAAGAGCCAGCGCTGTCCGAAGACGTCTCCGTGGTCATGTGGCCGGCATGACTCAACACCAAAGGCACACGGAACGCTGTTACCTTCCCACCAAAGGTGGTCCCTATTTTTTCTCCTTGCATTTTTTACGTGCTTTTGAACTGCTAGGTTGGCAGGAGCTGGGACAAGTAACGGGAGCTCACCCCATTACACGGCAGCACTAGGGATTCGAACCGCTGAACTGTCGACCTTTCGATTGACAAGCTCAGCTGTCTTAGCCCCTGAGCCACCGCATCACCCCCTTAGTTCCACTATTAATTCCTCTTCACAAGGTATTTTACACCAGCAACTGTACAAGCTGCTTTGACTGCCGAAAACTGGATCTGCAGTGGATCCAACTGTGAACTGGGTTCCCGTGCTGTGCTAAACCATGGTCATCTTAACCATCAATTGCTGAGAAAGTCACGATTGGTTGAATCATGTGAATTGTTTTTGAACTGGTAAGTAGCTTGCTTGGCTTGGGTTTAGCAGATCCGATAAATCCAGTTATTGTTATGCTTGAGTGCAGGAGGGTCAAACTCAAGGCCTGGGGGATGGATCTGGTCCATGAGGTGCTTAGTTCTGGTCCGTGGGGCCACCCTGGAAACAGCGAAGGACTGGCCCTCGTTGCCTCTACCAGTGAAGACGGAGCTCGGGAGGCGGTCCTCCCAGGCCCTGTTTTTGGCCACGATGGCCTCCTAGTGCCCTCTGTGGAGCCAAGGGAGGCATGGGTGGCCCACCTGAGCTCCTTTTTTGCTGGCAGAGGACTGCAAGAGGCCATCGTGGCCAAAAACGGAGATTGGGAGCCTCGGAGCACTCGGGCCACCACAGGCGCCCCAACATGAGTGATGTCGAGCTGGCCATGCCCACCTCAGCCCCCAAGTTCAGACACAATCCTGATGCGGCCCTCATCGAAATCGAGTTTGACACCCCTGCTTCAGTGTGAACAGGTGGGGCTGATTTAGTGAAACATGGTTAAACAAACTTACAGCTTTGGTGCCCTCTGTGAACCAGGTCACTGAATCCATCAATTACAAAAGAGAAGAAAGACGTATGCAAAAAATAGGAAAATAAAAGAGGGGTCTGTGGTTGAGCAAATGCTTTGCAGGCTGAAGATGGCAGGATCACTTTCGTTAATAAAAAGAAATTGTCCTGCTGGAACAGATACAGTAATATTAGGTCAGGTGGACAAATAGCCTGAACTAGGATGAGGCAAACTGCTATATTTTAAGGATTACCAGAATAATGCACACATAACCCTGGTTTTGAAAAGTTAGCCTCCATCTTCTCATTTGTTCTTGAGTAATTTTCTAAGCCAACCCTCTACAGATGGAGGCAGCCGACAAGCAGCAGAGTTATGTCCAACTCTTATCTTTGACTTTTAGTTGCTTGGCTTGTTTATTGCAAGAGCTTTGCTTGGATGGGGGGAAAACCGATCGTTTAGGGAATGTTTTGGACTCTTAAGGAGGAAGGATGGTATGGTGGATTGTGCCTTTGAAGGGAGAGATGGTGTGATGCACTACAATGAAGCAGTAGTTTCCCAGGAAGGAGGGAGTGCATGCCAAGGGAGGTGGAGGGGTGAGACAAGAGATAACATAGCCAGGAGCTGAATAGGAAAGAGAGTAAAGAGCCACTCCCTGATATCTCCGAGGGTACTCACCTGCTTGGGTGAGAATAATGTACATTTAGCCTGGCAAGATTCTGTCCCTTTGGTATGAACAAATCAAGAATTGAACGTTGGTGGTGTTCTTTGACTGGGCCTGACAGATGTAAACCTCAGCAAGCCAAATTTAAAGGTCTTTCAACATATCCTTAAGAGTATCCAATTAACAAGGAAATGTTGGAGAGGTAGGATTGGTTTTGCTAAGTGAAGGCTCCATGTGTCAACTTGCAAAGCTTCCCTGGCCTGCTCTCGAGTTGCCATAGGCCAGGGGGGATGGGAACCTGGCAAAATGGCACAGCAGCCAAAGACAGATGCACATTCCACGCTTAACTCTCTCAAGGCTGTATCCCAGGGTTACCTACAGCAGCCAGAGGGGAGTGACCTCCACAACCCGTGAAATTGCTCCAGTGGTGAATGTGATTGATGACACACCCTAGGGGAAGGGGGAAAACAGGGTCATAATTGGAGCGTAAATTACATAGGGTCAGAGCTGGTTTCCCTTGGGAACGTGCCGATGTGAAGCTCCTAATAAATAACTGGATTTCTTTTGAAGTTTAGCTCGAGACTCATGATTTAATTAGGGCATCTGTTGGAACCTTGTTACTATGAACATCCCATGATCAGTGCAAGCATTCTTTACCCCCATGTTCAGTTTTATTGACTTGTCATTATGCACTTGAGGAATCTGTAGCTGGGGAACTGCAATCTCTGGCAACACCTGCCTCTCAACTGTAGGGAATCGTCTCCTTGTGGTGATACTGTCTTGCTTAAAATAGTCATTGACTATTGGCATATCCCCAACAGAAGCTGGAACAAACTTTGAAGAGTCGGGGGAAAAAAAGAAGAATCTATGGGCCAAACTGAAACCTTAAAAGAAACCTGGTTTGATCAGCCATGGTTCACTTGCCCCTTTTAGAATCGAATTAAGCTTGATAATTGGGATCTGTTCCAGTTGGGAAGGGCAATTTAACACAATGGGTGTGTGTAGATAATTGACACCTTGTCCTCAGAAAGCATGCATTTCACTGAATCAGACTGACAATTTGGCACTCTTTTTTTTCCCTCTTCCATTAAAGCAACTTTCAGAGGGCAGACAACAAGCTCTTGGCACAACTTCCACTGGCCAGAGATGGCTGCAGTTCTCTTGCTATCAGCCCTGTGACATACCAGTGAGATTCGGGGATATTTTTAGACGGATGCTAACACGGGCGAGTTACCAAGCTCCAAATGTGTATTAAAGTGGAAAGATGCTAAGATGGAAACAGCTCAAGTTCAAAGAATTGTCTTCTCACACCCATTTTATCTGCAGTGCTTATGGAGACCTTAATTCTAAATATGCAGTACAGTAGGAGGCGATCCAAGATGGGACATATTGGTGAAGGGTGAAATCATGGCACTATTTCCTTTGAAAGTAGTTACTGTATTTTTTCAGAGTATAAGATGCACCTGTCGTGTCCCACTCCTCTGACGGCCGGGTCGGGGAAGTCTGTATCAAGCGTGGCCACAAAGCCTCTGCAGCTTTGCCAAAGTTCTGTCAGAGTTCTCAGAGCAGGCAGGAGTCCAAGATGTGACTTCAGCAATCCAAATTAGACTTTGCCTGACTCAAAGAATGCCAGAAAGCAGATCCTTTATATAGGCCATGGGGTGTGGCTCCATGACTCAGCACTTATCCAGGCCTGCCCCTCCCTTCCTTTTGCTGACGTCGCCTCTCCATTCTCCGGAAGCGTGGATCCCTCCACCCTCCAGCTGCCGGCAATTCCAGCTCGTGACTGGCTTCATACTCCTCATGTTCACATGCTGTGGGGGAGGGGGTTATTTGCTCAGTTTGTCCAGGCATGGTGCCAGGACTGGGGGCTGAAGGCATGCCAGGCCATTCATCTTGCTCGGTCTGTCCGGGCATGGTGCCAGGACTGGGGGCTGGAGGGATGCCAGGCCATTCGTCTTCATTATCCGTCTCTGGCTGAGATAACAGAAGATGAGAGGGGCCCGGCTGCGGAGTGGGGGGCGAGCGAGGCACAACAGCACCTTAGTTTTTGGGGAGGAAAATAAGAAAAAAAAATCTGCTTCTGCCTACCAGTATCCATCAGTATTCATCTGACTAATGTCCTTAGCAAACAACCTGGTCAGCTTCAGCACATTAGCCTGATTCAGCAGGAGCAGCTGATTGGCGAGCGAATCAGCTGTTCACAGAGGTGAACTTTAGCAACAGTTTCACTGGTTGTGAGCACGTACGTGCCTTGTTGGGGCAGATACACAGCTTCAAAAATGCAGCTGATCATCACAGAGTGTTCCAGTGAGTACAACAGGCAAAGCATGGAACTGGTCCGACAAGGCAGCAGCTGTTCCGGAATGCCATTTTGGTCTCTGCCCCTTGCTTTTTCACCCTCCGGAAGCTCCGTTTGAGAGGACGCATGGAGGCCGGAGGGTGGGGCCTGGCAGGTGGGCGGGGTTACATTCGGTGCATCAGATACACCCAAATTTTCACCCTCTTTTAGGGGGGAAAATGTGTCTTATACTCCAAAAAATATGGTAAGTCTTTCATATAGTAATTATTTCCTTAATATATTGGTCCTCTGGGCCCAAGGACATGTGCTAATTTTCTTCCTCATCATTGTTTAGAGATTCTTGAGAGATAGCTTGCTGACTGATGCTAGATAAATGGCTTATGAACAATCAATTACACAAATTGCACTAGATGTGGATTCATAAACTTTGAGTCCTCTGAATTCATTTATTATTTATTTTATTTATTTGTCAAGTACGTATTAGATAATATGTATAAGTATAAGCATGGATTGAATACCTAAAATGAATACAATTAAAGGGAACATTAGGACAGGGACGGTAGGCACGCTGGTGCTCTTATGCACGCCCATTACAGTCCTCTTAGGAATGGGATGAGGTCAACAGTAGCCAGTCTAAGGTTAAAATTTTGGGGATTTTGGGATGAAACCACAAAGGCAGGCATTGCATTCCAGGGATTGACCACTCTATTGCTGAAGCTGTATTTTCTGCAATCGAGTTTGGTGCGGTTTACCTTAAATTTGAATCTATTGTGTGCTCGTGTATTGTTATAGTTGAAGCTGAAGTAGTCATTGACAGGTAGGACATTATAGCAGATGATTTTATGTACTACAGTTAGGTCAGACCGAAGGCGGCGTAGTTCTAAGTTTTCTAGGCCCAGAATTTCAATTCTGGTGGCATAAGGTATTTTGTTGCAAGCAGAGTAGTGGAGGACTCTTCTCGTGAAATATCTCTGAACACGTTCAATTGTACTAATGTTTTAGTAATGTTTTAGGGGTGGAGTGGGTGGGTGGGGACACCCACAGGGGGTTAGGCTGGTCCCTTCTAAGGTTCATGATTTGGAGGTCTGTAAAACGGAGGTACTTGAGGAGGTGAAGACTCGGCCATGTATGGGCATTTCTATCTGCACGGTACGAGGGAGGGGCAGATATGGTGGAAGTGGGGGCGCTTATCATATTCGGGGAATGCGTTCTCGCTGTTTGCAAGCAATTGCATACTCTGGGCCCCCAGACTTCACTCGGGCCCCGAGTGGCTTTTTCCCTCAGAGCCTGGACCTTCGGCTGATGCTATGCAATGCCAGGTCCGTTATGAATAAGGCCCCCCTCATAGCCGATCTTATTCAAGAGGGGGGTGCGGACCTAATGGGCATTACGGAGACCTGGTTGGGCGCAGAAGGGGGGGTTCCCCTCACTGAGATGTGCCCACCAGGCTTCCATGCATTTCATCAGCTGAGGGCCCAGGGTAGGGTTGGGGGGGTGGCGGTTGTTATCAACGAGAGTCTGGAACTGAGGGAGGTCGCTGTCCCGCAGATAGCTGGTTGTGAAACCCTTCTAGTGAAGTGGGGCTGTGGGGTGCAGGTGGGCTTGCTGATTGCGTACCTGGCTCCTTGCTATGTAACGGCAGCCCTGCCCGAGCTGCTAGAGATGATAGCCGTGACGGCGGTTGAGAACCCCAGACTTATGGTTTTGGGGGATTTCAACCTGCCGTCGGCGGGCGACTCGTCAACGGCAGCTCGGGAGTTCATGGCTTCCATGACGGCCCAGTTAGTTAACAGTCCCACTCACACTGGGGGTAACACACTGGACTTGATTTTCATCTCGGGACAGTGGCAAAATGATCTGGAGTTAGGGGAGTTATTATTGAAACCCTTGTCATGGTCAGATCATTTGCTCCTTCAGATAGACTTTCGAACCGCTGCACCACACCGCAGGGAGACGGAACCGGTTCGATGGTTCTGTCCCAGGCGCCTGATGGACCCAGAGAGGTTTCTGACAGAGCTTGGGCCGTTTCCGAGGGAATTAGCCCATGGCTCGGCTGAGGAACTGGTTGCCGCCTGGGAAGAGGTGGCGGCT